>NC_053457.1:30451609-31197442 GCF_015227805.2 Hirundo rustica | reverse complement strand
AATGGCACATTAGACGTGATTCATTGCACCAACTTGCAATTAGTTTAACGTTAAGCTAAGCCTGTCTCAGCCTATGCCAATCCCTCAGCTGCTTTATATGACAGACAAAAGGGCAAAGGCACTTCCAGAGAGCCATTTTCCCTATTTATTTTAGAACCCAGTGGCTGGAACTATCAGGTCATTTTGGAGGACTACCTACTACACAGCAAAAATAAGGCTTTAGTCCAAAAGTAGTTTTGGTGAAGACAAGTGGAAATATGAAGAGGAAATTATAAACAGGAGAGAGCCAGAGCAAGGCAGGTGGCTTTCTAAACACAGCTCCAAAGCTCAGAGGATGGTTGGGGTGAGACTTCTTTTACCCAGACAACCTCTAAAGCTTTTCTCTCCTTTTATTAGATGGATATTTGTTCTGTGGGTCCATATTAACAACAGAACCAACTGCTTCTCCAGGTGAAGTTATTGAAAAAAAAAAAACTTTCCTCCCTACATGCCAACACATGAGTTGAAGGATTTAGGTTTTTTTTTTCCTGTCACAAGTGAAGACATCACCAAAGGAAGCAAGACATTTCTTCTGCCTCAGCATTCAGCAGTTTCTGCTTTGCAAACAAAGCAAACTGAACCTGGGTCTTGGGTGGATGAAAAGTTCCCATCAAAAAAGACATTCACAGAGGTATAAGAGTGGGCCAGGGACTTATTGATTTTATCATCCTGTTCCTGCAGAAGCACAGCAGCTGCTTCAGAGGAAAGGACAGGAAGCCTTACAGAAGCCAATTATGGAATAACTTGCTGACAGGAAAGAATTCTTACTAGCCCCCATTAATTAGAGGTTATCTTATGTCCTGGAAGCATGAAGACTTACATCCTTTCCAAAAAGATTGTCATGCTGTTTATCATTTCTGATATTCACTAGCTTGTAAACTGCATCTTAAACCACGGATTTCTTGATTCAGCTTAATGGCACAAAAGGAACAGTGTTTATTTACAATGAAGACATAAACTCTTCTGTATAAATCATACCAAATTTTTCATTATATCACAAATTTTTGCTAAGGATTACAAAAGGGACTCATCTGGTACTAAAAAATAAACAGAAGTTTGAAGATTTCCCTTGTAAGTTCAGCAGAATATAGACCCACTTTACAACCATGAATTGTAACAAACAAGATGATTTTTCCTGCTTTAAAAGTCTGTCATTAATTATTAGCTGGATCAAGCTTCTCTCCACTTATCTGACCTTCTGACAAACACGTTTGGGAAATTTCCATCTCTGCATTTATGCCTGTCCCTCTCTGCCATGCAATGCTGGGACACTCACTTAGCCTCAAGCCTGACTAGCAGAAACACAAATTAGAGGGCTGCAACCCTGAGGCTGGAGGCTGCAGATGTGTAACAGTGGTGAGAAGCACCCAACCAGCATCCCTTAAAATATTTATATATAACCGAATATCACCCAAGGCAATTACACCCAAAGCTTGCTGTCCTCCCAGCACCAGACTCTGCTAAAGCTCCTGCTGGTTGTCCCAGTGGTCTCTAAGGCAGCACTGAACTCTCCAGGACTGGTCATGGATTTCCCAGGTTTTGGGCCATGCAGGGGCTTCCAGACCGATTCTGTACTTGCCTTTGGCCATCCTGCTTTCAGGTGAAGGGGTTTTGGGCAGGGAGAGAGGCACAGAGAGATAACCATGCTCTGTACCTCCCTTCATCTCTCCCTATTCTCCAGTGGGATGTGTGTCAGCTGGTTCATTCCCATTTTTTTGGCTGGTGATCATGCAGCCACCGGATTTGGCTGGTGCTGGAGCAGCCCTGACCTGCCCTGGGCTGGAAAGAGCTCCTGGCTCCCCTCTGCCTTGGCTAAGAAGCCACTAACAAGATTTTCTGGTCACTCAGGAGACCCCTTATATCAAAAAAGGCACCAATTCAGCCTCATACACGTTGAGAACAGTCAAACTGTGGCTCAAATCAAAGATCCTTTTCACATCTCTCCTTGTGCACGTCAACGGCTGCCCTCTCAAAGAGTGCAAACATTGCCATTGTTCCTGTGACAGACACCGTCCTGCCCACGCCTCCCAATGCTCCTGGGGTGGTTTCTGTGATTTATGTTTTTTTAATTCCACTGGAAATTCCTGCCACATCTGTAACTAAAGAGGATCCCAAGAGGAACTCAGCCTTCACCTGTCAACTGCCATGCATACAGCCTCCCCTTTTCCATGGCTTTCCACCAGAGCCTTTCAGCACCTCCAGGGCTTTTTCACATTTACATTTCCATCCATCTGCTCCCTTGGGAAGTGCCATTTTCCTTTGTTACTGCAGCCCCGTTGTTTTGGCCATGTTCACGGCATCAAGGCAATATCTCTGGCTGCTCTTTGTCCTTGGGAAGAGCTTCCTTTGGCCTCAGGAAGGGATCTCCCTAGCTGTGCTCCCTTCCTACAAGAAGGACACCTTTGGCATCACTGCCTTTCTGTGCAACAGCTGTTGGGCTCACAGGGCTCGACCAAGTCCTTCACCTACTGACCCAGTGATGGAAAACAGCTCCAGCTTGGGAAAAACCAGATGGATGGAGTGGAGAGATGGGAGGCTTTCCCATGTGACCCCAAAGTCCCAGAGATCAAGCAGGCTTGGCAGATACTGGGTGCTCTGCAGCAAGAAAAACCCCTAAATGAGTAGGCAGGGAATGTCAGATGGAAGAAGCTCACACAAAAATGGAGTCCACACTCAACACAATGCTTGCACAGCTGTGGTCCCAAATTACACAGCTTAGATTTGCTCCCCAAAACTCCCCAGTGCAAATAAACAGCAAGACTGCACTACTTGTGAGCATATAAATGCACAGCACTTAAAAATAGCCAAAGCAACTACCACAGATACACAAGGAATTAAGGAACAGCAAATAATCAGTGAGCCACTGTGGAAAGTTAATATTGAAGATGGGAATCATTCAAATGTGGTTCTTCTCAAACTTACATCAGATTGCTGTTGCCGTTACCAGAGCCCAGTGAAGCAATTTCTAATTTCATTCATGCAATGTGTTTTTACATATCTAAAAACAAAGAAGAAATCTTTCCCCCACACAACGTGACCCAGGATTGGCCGTTGCCTTCCACAGAATTAAATATTCACTCAAAGGGTTTTCTTTCCTGTTCTGGCCTCCTCTGCAGTTCAGGCCTTAATGAAATGCAGAGAGGCTCAGAAAACAGCCCCTTTATCTTTGCTATCAATAAGGGGTCAGTCTTGTAAGAATTTGGAGGTTTAAGATTACTGGGAATAGAGAGATTGGAGGGAACTGCCCTCAAACTGTTCACAGCACCACTGGACTACTTTTGCAGAAACTCTGTTTTTTGGGTTTTTTTGAAAGTGTGTCTTCCTACTAAATACACCATTAGGTACTTTCCAGAGAAATATTTATGTTCATGGCCTGACTCAGAAGAGTCCAAGCAAGGCTGGTTTCCAGTGAGGCTCTGCCTGGCTCATTTTGGTTTCCATGAAACACAAAGAACTTGAGACCAGCCAGGGTGATTCAGATCCTCATCTGGTGCAAGATCCCAGCAGTATCCTGGCACTCCGTCCTCCCATCCAACCTCTTAAGCATAAAATTCTGAATTTTTCTGATTTGTTCCGTTTTCAGCATGAGCAGGCCATGGTTGTTACTTCCTACATGTTACATTGTGATAGCGAGCATAACCTGGGTGTTGTTCCAGCTGTGCTCCTTTCATTGTTGTTTTCTCTCTGGCTGAAACCTGTGCCTCTTTAAATTCAACTATTTTTCTCTGCATATAAATAACAACAAGATTTGGCCCAATTAACATTCTCTGTCTTATCCAGAAGTTAGGAATCCAGTATAATTTTCCATATTTCCATGCACTAGTTATAGACTTTAGCATCAGCATTTAACAGTATCAGCGAGGAGCTTTTTTGTGAGGACAAAAAAAAAAAGGACTTTTGATTATTTTAGCAACCATTTCAGTGCTTGCTTTTATTTGACCATTATCAGCTTCCATCCAGAAAGTTTATTTCTGCATAGTTAAATACACAAACATGCGCCCACACACTTATCTCTGTACTCACACGCATCCACACAAATAAACTTTTCCGAATATTTCTGAGTGGTGGTGAACTCCTGTCCCTGAGAAAGAGGCATGTGGAGCTCCACATGCTCATCAGAGGGATTTTGAATCTCAAAAGCAATGGCACCATCAGACACTTGGTACCGGGAGCTGTTGTGAGGAGAACATCAATCCAGAGTCGAGAAGGTGCTGCGACCTGGCTGTTGGTCACGACATAGACTGAGGAGATACGGTCCTAACCTCACCTAGCAGGAGCAGAAAAGCTCTAATGATCTATTTTTTAAAATATCTGACTTTTTTCCCCCTCTGATTAATTTTTGGTGAACAGTGGCAGCCTTCATGATTTTTTATGATGTATGACAGTCTCCTAGACATCATCTGGGAAGATTTCCTTCCTGGGGGAAGCAGGGGACCCTTGGGGACTCAGTGACATGCCAGGCTGCTTGGCAGGGTCAGGGCTGAGGCAATTCTGGGTTTGCAGGAAGCCTCAAAACCAGGGGAAGGTTTAAAGCCTGGAAGTGGCAGCCACATGTAGCTGAGAGGTCTCTGAGGTGAGGCAATAAATGATTGGTGGTTTCCATGATCTCACCTTTTCACTCAGCTGCCCTGCTTAGCCTCTGCGACTGTTTACGTGGAGCTGGCCCTTAGAAACCCGCTCAGTGTGAGGCGAGTAGTGTGTGCCCTGAATAAAAACTGGGGTTGGTGTATTTTTTAATGGTTTTGAGGTTCCAGCTGGACTTCCCCTCCTCTGTTTCATCCAGAAGACTACAGCTGGGAAAAGTAAAGCCACCAGTCATGATGGCTAAAAAGGGAAGGATATTTGCCCTTCACGAGCTCACTCTCTGGTTTTTAAAGATGACTCTACTGACCATACACAGAGGTTTATTCATTAGAAAAACTCTTCCAGGCAGTGAATAAGAAGCATTAACACTTTTTTCTATTTTTGCTAAAACTCCCAGGTATATATTTGGAGTATTCCATACTCAAAGTGTTGGTGGAATAAACCATGAACCTGAATTTTTCTAGTGTAGCATTTACCAGCAGACAAGTACTGATTTCCACATCTGAAGTCTGGCCCCACAAAATCAGAGAAATATTTCCAGTGGTCTAATTTTTCTAGGTCCTTGGTCCCTGCCAGTGAAGTTTTCAAAGCACCTCCATCCCTGCTTCTGCGCAGAAACTGAGCCTTAACAGCATTAGGACTGGTTCCTATCTCAGCCCTAAGCCAGTTTGGCTTCATAGGATTCCCCGCCTGTCTGTTCCAGGTAGAGTTGCTCAAAACTTATCCATTTTTACAGAATTAAAAGGGCTTCCTTTCATGTGCAATCAGATATAAAAATAGGCCAGTTGAAAGCAGCTGAATGTCACTCTTTGTCATTCCAAGTGAAAACGCTGGCACTTTCCTCAGGAATGCAGTGACTCAAGTCCCCAGATAAGACAAGACCAAATAAATAATGACAATAGCAAACCCGGGACAGCTGAATTCCAAAGCAGTGCTTCAGAACTTGTATTTAAATCATTGCCTGTAGACCACCAATTAAAGTTCTTACCTGCAGTGTGAGGAATAACTCTTTTTCCTTTGGTTGAGGTGAGTCAACCCTCCCACAGACCTGCTCTAAACCCCAGCCACTGAAATGTGTGGGGGGAGATTTCTCAGGTTAAAGGTATTTCACTTTGCATGGAACAACCAAATAACCCTTGGTCAACTGAGAGGATCTGAAAATTAGGCTTTAGCCTGTGTTTAGGGAAATTAACCTTCCTCAGAGAGAGATTGGCTGTCCTACACAGCACAGACTGTAGGTGTTGCCAGCAGAGGAAGGTGCTTTCCTATTTATTGCCACAGGCTCCATACTGGGCTTTTTAACTGACTGATTAGGAAAACCCGCTTGGAGAAAAGTTGGGAGTGAGCGAGCTGCCCCAGCCAGCTTGTCAGAAGCAGGGAGCCGGCTCTGGCTGCAGGAGAACTGACCCCAGCCCTCAGCCCCGAGGTTCCAGTGCCTCCTGCCAACCACCTGGCTGGTTTTGGCTCTGGTTTGAGGCCACCAGCCGTGCCTCACTCCCACTGCAGCCCACGCCCTGGTCCCACCCCGCTGTGTGGTGCTTCCATCAGCCTCTGGCCACCCCCGATGCCATCCTGGCACAAAAGCACCACACAATTGCACATCCAGGCAGCTGTCGAGCCGGGTCTCATCTGTGCTGGTGTGACCACAGCCTCACCTTGTAGGTGCGAGGGCTGTGACATTTTACAGGCCCCTGAGTTGTCCTTTGGGCGGCTGAGGGGACCCAGCCATGCTGCTATGCAAGTGATGGTCTCTTCCTTTTGGGAAGAAAGGTACCGTGACTGCCGGACTCAGAGTGGAGTTTTCATGCACAGGGCACAGCCTGAAGCTGACAAGTCCCATTACCAGAGTGGGAGAGGTCTCACTTTCTGAACCTCAGGTGGATTGTAGGGTACAGACGTGCTCTATTTGCTGTGTGCAGGCCTCAGGGCACACAAGGAGTGTGAACCAAAGCACTCAGAGCTCAGTGGTGCCAACATGGATTACACGTTTCTCTCTATCACTTGCTTTTTTTTTTTATTCCTTGTGGATGATTCTTGAACTTTCTTGACAAATTAGGGCTCCCCAGTTTACTTTCAAGCTCTTTAGTCAAATGTTGATTCTGCTCTCATACCTGACTTTGAATGCCACGGTAATGGTAAAGGCTGACCGAAAAATTAGATGTTTGAACGAGGATCTTGAGTCTTCTCAAGCATATTTGCGCTGTGCCCACTAGCCTGACAGATAATTGCCAAACATTTTGACCAGCCCAGCCCTTTGATTGCCTGTTTCCCTCAAGAATTTTAATCCACCCTTGCTCTTATCGCAATTTGTTCCTAAAGCCCTGTGGGAACCCCAAAATATCACTGCCCATGGCAGCACGGCTAAAGGCAAAGCTCATCCAAAGGTTCTTTTTCACTTTTCTGGCCTGAGCTCATCCACATGCTTGCCCACACATTTGCTCATGTGAGCAAATATCTTTGAGAGGGGAGGTTGGCTCTGTATTTCAAAAGTTCACAAATCAAGCTGCACTGAAAGGCCTCTTTAACCTGGGCCTTAAGCATCCTCAGCATATCATTAGGAAGATTAGCAGAGCCTTTAGCACCCCACTGAATTTCCTTATGTATGGCAAGGCCTGGCAGATCAAAGGAAAAGCTACTTCAAATAGCCTGTGTCTTATCTTGTGCTTACCCTAGCACCGCTGGCCTCTCAATCATCATATTTTCTTCCAGTAGGGATTGCTTTTAAAGACAACAGTTTATCCTCCAAGATCCTTGTTTTGACCCTTTCATCTTTCCCAACGTTCCTTACTGAGACGTGCAATTAAAGGAAGTAACGAACCAAACAGCTGGTAGATAAAAATGTGTTCAAATTAAGAAAATAGCTGCAACTCACAATTACCCCTTGGTTCTGCTAATGAAGTGACGGAGAATCTGAGGAAAAAAAAAGAAAAAAAGCAAAAATTAATTAATTTACTCTTTATAGATTTGCCTGGAACTTGGCAGAAACTCTTCACAAACACTGAGGTCAGTGATATTTGGCGCTTTCCAAGTAGGATGTGACCGACTACAGAGTGCTCAGGGGTCAGTCCCTGTTCTGCAGCCACATGTGGGTGTGTTTGGACCTTTCCACCCACACAGAGACCCCAGCCCAGGGTGTTCCAGCTGCAGGCCCACCCACGTGGACTGACTGCAAGCAGAGGTGTCTGATTCGTTAGCACGCCCCTTATAAAACTGTATTATTCATCAGTTTAAGGTATTAATCACTTTCTATTTAAATTTCCTTCAGGGGCTTGTTATTTATTCTGTAGGTGTGTTGCGTTTTAGCATGTTGTAATATGAAATCCACTTTCATTTAATCAGCTTAAAATATTCCAGGTTTATTACTTACGTGTAAATCTGAATTGAAATATATATGCAATAACCAAGGAACATGGATTTGCAAATAAGATGTTTGACCTTTACCTTTTATCAAAATTACAGGACTGGTAACTCCTGCAATAAATAAGTCATCTAAAGAATTAAAAACCAGGTACATTATTGTTACTCCACCGTATCTGTTTCAGTTAAGCATCAGCTGCTATTTCCATTCTAAATCCCATTTTCATGGGTATATAATTTGATGTTTTCAATTATATGGGGCTTAAACTTCCCTTAGTACTCTTAACTTCACAAATAAGCATGGCAATTCGAAGTTAAATGACTGTGCTTCGAAAAGTGTCATTTAACAATAAAGGGATAAGGTTTGCGTTCTAAGGCTTGGGTGCAAACGGTGAAAAGGAACCTTATAAAATCATGGTTTAGATTGGTTTGTTATGGATGTAACCACTGTGGCGTTTAACAGCATTTTGAACTAAGTCTTTTGTTACTTCCATTCCACTTCTTTTCAAATTAACTTTCAAACACCTCACACTTTTAACAGCTGGGAGATAAATCATCTAACAGATATCATCAATCTCCCATCCTCAGTCCAACAGGGTCTGTAAACAACTTAATGCTAATCATCTGCAGTTAAAATCAGTATCAGACGAGGAAACATGGAGTTTTCACAGAGTGATCCAGAATATGTTGAGTCAGAACCAGAGATATTTTTAAAAATATGAGCACTGTGCTCATAAATTTTGTCACTTAACTCAGAGATAGCTGCCTTCAAACCCTGATGGGCAGAGAAATATGCCCTTCACATTCTACTGTCATGTAGATATTAAATTTGTCAAAACTCCGGTGACATACCAAAAACTAGAAAGAAAATCACTGAGCCCTATTGTTTTCAAGAAGACAAGTTCCAGTTATTAGATTTCATTTGGCATCTAAGGTCAAGGTCTTCCTAGAATGATGCCAGTCTTCTCACCAGTTCTCCTGGTGTATTTTGTAAACTCTTGGCATCATTTTGCCTGCAGATTAGGGAGGAAAAATAGAAAAATTTGGTGTCTTGGGTCCAATAGCCATCCCTTTTCAGGCTGGACCTTAATGGTCTGGGATCTCTGGATATTGTGGCAGGTTTTCTGGCTGCAGTGGAACAAGAATAATTAGATCCCCTTCACTCAACTTTACTTAACACTGAGCCCCTCTCCTAAGGTTTACCTGAATTTGTTTGATGCATTTGGGGTGGAGGGGGAAAATTCTGTTCCAAAAGTCCCCAAAGTTAATCCTAAGCAGACCCTGGGACTTTCTCCAAGCCCTGTGGTGCAGAGTGAGGAAGGAGACGAGCGCTGCTGGCACGCAGCTCTGAGCCTTCCTCTGCAGTGCAGGCAAAAGAGCTGTGTGGTGGGCTCCAACCATATATCATTAGCATTCATAAACCTCATTTCCTGCCAGCAACAGCCACTCTGCACTGAAAAATCAGAATTTCACAGCGGATCGCCATGCGAGTCGAAATAAATCCCCGAGGCAGAGCGGCGCAAGCTCTGTCCTGAAACACAGCGGGCAGCCCCCAGGAAGTCTGCTGAAGGAGATACTGAGCCCTCTGCCTTCAATGGTCTCTTTTTATACACGTAAATTCTTTTTTCCTAGTCTATTTTTGTGTGTATCTATCTGTAAATCTGTGTATATGAGAAGTAAAAAAGTGCCTTGGGAATATAATTCCCTACGAATGATAGCTATTATTAGACAGAAATATGAGACTCTGTTCCACCTCTGTACCATCTGTGTTAAAAAGCAGCTTCAAGGCTCTGGCAGCACTAAAAAAACTGGCAGTGCACTTTTCTTATCTCTGCTGCCTGCAAAAAGAAAATTAGTAAAGGCTCCACGATACTGAGCAATTGAATGTGCTTACCAAAAAGAACATCAGTGACACAGAATTCTGCTCTGGACTCTGTAAAAGGATTGTATAAACATTTGCCTTATCATTTACTGTACATCTTTCCCATGCACCTATTTTTTATAAGTATCCTAAAATACTCAGCATGATCTTGCCATTGTGTTTTTAAGAGTATTTTGAGCAGATAAGTTATTTCCTTACTGAAGTCTATATTCTGCTGAGTCAAATATTTGCACCCAGTTCAAAAGTAATGGTGAAAGTTTGACATTTTAGGTTTTCACTTTTGCTTTTTCTGCCAGACTCACAAAACAAGAAGCAGTTTCCCCAAAGAAATCTTTTCTACAAAGCATCTTTGGTCAGAGAGCTTTGTAAACACTACTCATAGAATGAAGCAGCACAGGGCTGAGTTTAAAGCTTCCAAATCAACAATAAAATTAAGTAGTTAATTGGGTAGATGGATGCATTTCAGAAGATGTAAGAGCCAAGAATGCCTTCTGCCTTCACTGAAACTGGTAACATATGTTTTTCCTCATAGCCCAACACAGAACCAAACAGAAGAAAACGCTCTCACAAAATAATTTGGTATTAGAATGATGAGATTCTGATGGTTATTAATGGATGTGAGACCAGCCTTTCATCCCACTGCAAATTACTCTTTGAAACCAGCATTAAGTCACACATCCAGAGTCAAAGACCTCTCACTCAGGCAGCTCTGGGTTGGTATGATTTGTTTCCACTCCATAGATCGTCCGTGTATTTAAATGCAGTTGTAACACTGCAGAGCTGATCTCACCAAACTCAGTGTGTCCTAATTCATCTTTGTGGTGATTGTCTTCTTTGGATCATAGTGAAAGGCACATTTGGGTGTGTAACTGCGGCTGAAAGCCGAGGCTGGACATGAAACTCATTTTTTAACCTTCTGGTGGTAACAGCTATGAACTGTTCAGTGTATGCTGCTCTGCCAAAGCTGTGCTACTTTATTTTGTCCTTTGATTAAACACAATTTTTGCTTGCACAAGGTGTGTTTTTCAACCTGCACCCCCATGATGCGAATCATGAAGATAATATTAAGGGGTAAAGCTGGGTGCTCTCTCTGCTTGCCCAGCCTGTGAGCACAGGGAGGGCACCCAGATCAACCACCAAAGTGAAAACAGAGGTGTGAGTTTGCTCTGCAGAGGTGGCAGGTGCATTGCAGGACTACAAAGGGGACCTGCCCAGTTGGGGAACCTGCCATAAGCACAACAGCTGAGGCAGGAAGGGCTGCAGTGAGCTCATGTTTATTTTAATATTATTTCTTTCTCTGCTCAAACAACTCCCCGGATTATTTTGACCTCGAGTGCTCATTCCAAAGGAGCGTTTGTGTGCAAGCAGCACCTGCACGGTGGAGCACACCACGAGCCGCTGCTGCCACTGTGTCACTTCCTTATCATTCATAACGTGAAAATGTGTGTGGCTGCCTGCACAGCCAGCCCACGGGCTGCCAGGCTCTGCAGATGGCAGACACGTGTGTGCACAACATCCACGTTTTATAGCTCTGATCAATAAAATGGAGGCTTTCCTGCCTCTGATGCCATCCTGGTAAAAATAGTCTCTCTTCAGATGCTGGTTAATCTCCGTCCCTGTAATTTCCAGATGACTCTGTCTTTAAATAGTTGCATTTAATTTTGGCATTGTTGAGCAGTTAGCCTACCTACTGCATTTTCCTAGAGCCAACGTTTTCTCGGTGTTATCTAGCGCTCTAATTTATTAGCTCCCCTCCTCAGTGAAGAATTAACTTTGATATTCTCTTATCTACGCTTGCGTTTGTGGTGAAAATATCTTCTCCAGTGCAATTCCTTATTTTCTGGCTTTATGGGAAGACTCAGAGGTTAAAATCAGCCCTTTTCCTCAGCCTTTGGTGGCCCAGGGGTGCGGAGCCAGCTCTTCTGAGCTGTGCACCTCTGAAGGTGAGAGATCTGCATTTCACACCATGCTTTTTGGGGTCACTGTGTGGGGTTTCACCTGCTTTATCATTATCTGAACATTCATGCATCTCCCATGACTGGATTACCACAAACTCTTTTTTTTTATTGTCCTAGCTCTGAACAGACAAATGGTTGAACCTCCTCTGGGGTTGAAGAAGGAGAAATATGAAAACTCTCAGACAACAAAATATGGAAAGCTCAGTCCTGCTTTCTTTGAATGGGCAAACTTGTATTTTCTATCAAATATTTTCTAATATTTTGTATCTCTTTTGGCTCTTGAAAAACAGTCCCCATAAAATTGCAACTTCAGGCATTAAAAATAAAATCTGTGCCTATTTACTTAGTTGTTCACGAATCTATTCAGGTGTCAAATACAGGAGATGGGCTTTTTACATCACTTTCTGTCCGGAGTCATACCAATCACGCAGACTTCAACAGATGGCAGCTTCCACAGCTAAATAAAATTGTGAAGGGAGTGATCCCATGGAAGGGCTGCCTCCCTCAGTCCACTCTCTCTGGTGGCATCCAAAGGCAAAGAGCAGGAAGAGAACAAGCACAGACAATGCCTCCATTCGAACTCCGCCAGCTTCTGAACACTCTTAGCTTCAGATGTGGTTTCCATGATTTAACAACCCTCAGTGGGTTTCCATTCCATGAACTTGCCCAATTTCCTCTTAAACCTTCAGCATCCACAATCTCACCATTCATGGCCTCACAGACCTTGTCACTGCCTTTGTCAGCTGCCTCTCAGCTGGGACAGTCCTCGTGGGTTTGGTGGCTTCCCACGTGGAGCTGAATGAGTGACACTCTTCAAATCATTGCCCATTTCATAAAGGAGAGATGTCACAGGTGACCACAACAGTGGATCAGACAGCAATTTTCCCATGGGAATTATTTTGTTATAATAATGTTATAAACAATGTTATTTATAAATAACATAATTTATATTATTTATTATTACATTGTTAACATTATTTATATTATAAATAACGTAATTCACTGGGAATGGGATATATATGATCATTTTACGTGGGTAGGATCAGCCCATGAATATCCCAAAACAACGATTCATCACATTTTCTAGCTCCTTCAGGATATAATGGTTAGACTATAAGTTTTGGATTTTAAATTGCCATCACATGGATGCCTCTGCCATCAGAGGAATGATGCATTCTAGTATGTACAGTGTTTAAAGCTTTAAGAATAGTTCTGGAAAATTGGTGTGGTTTGTTTTTTTTTTTCCAATGCAAATGTCTTCAGGGTTTTCTGGTTATTGAATCTAATCAGGAGTCATTTCTAGAGAGTATTTTTACCATAGTTCTGATAAAATCTTGTAAGGAGTGCCACCAGAATAACTGCATGCAGGAACAAATAAATTAATTGTGTGTGAGTTGTTGGAGGAGATAATGGCTCTCTCTCCTGGACCACACGCCATTCTGGAGAGATATGGAGCATCTGACTGCCCAAGTGCTCATTTACACTTCACAGGACCATTATTTACACATCTAAATGGTACGCTTATGGTTTTACTCAGGACTTTGAACATCATAATTTTACTCCCTGGTTTAAAGATGGAACTAAAATCAAATTTCCCATTTTGTGATCAGTTCCTTCTACATTATAAAAAAACAAAAACAAATTGAGGTGTGCCTGATCACAGTTAATTCTTTTGCTCTAATTCCATTTGGTTTTGGCTCTCTGTGAGCAACATTTTCTGCTTAAAAAGTAAACACAATAAAGAAAATAAAGTCAGGAGGAAGGAAATGTGTAAATCTTTGTCAGCTTTGCATTGCCACAGTGAATGCAATGTGATGTTTCCAGCATCCACTAGAACAGCATCGTTTTTGCTGCTGACAGTGTGATTACTCTTTTTTTTATGGGAGAAAAACAGGAGCTTTTTCCTCTGTTAGGATCTCATTTTCTTAATCTCATTCACTGGCTGGTACCAGACTTCTCAAATTGGACATTTTTCTTCTCAGGCCATGCATGGATGTACATTCTGATCCTACTGTTAAACTTAATGGAAAAAAAAAAAAAATTGACCCAACCATGTCAGCACATTTTTATGAGCAAAACCCCAGAGTCTCTTATTCGAACTCTTGGTAGCTTATGGGGTTTATGTGCAGCTTTGCTAAGAGCTTTTATATAAGTGAATGTGTTTTAAACCAGTATTTGTCAGAATTCTATATTATTACGTTTTTCCAATTCTGTTGATTTATGTGTAATCTTCTCATTTCCTCCCTCAGCCCTGTAAAAACGATCCTCGCTGCTGTGCTGCTCATAGAGAAAAACTGGCCAGCTTCGCTTCAGATGGCTGTTTGACTCTATCCTGACAGTGTCCACATGCCAAAAATTCCCCCACTAATTATTTCTGTCTCCTAAATCTTCTTTCCCTGCTTTTCCCACTCCATGGAAACTCTTTCTTGACCCCTGTGTGTGCCCTGTTCTAGCAGTTTGTTGCTGTACTGTGGCTGCTCTCAACCTCGTGTACATTTCCTTTTCTTCTGTATAACAAACTGCAGGTAACAACTACACAGGCCTGTTAAAACTATTCCAGACTGTCAACCCTCGTTCGTGTTTTTTGTGGGAAAATTCAGATGGAGGTTTCCATCCCCTAGGAAATCATTGCCCTAAATCTGTTGCACAGTTTGAGTCTATGAAACCTACTCGTTGTGATAAATTAACAGCTTAAATGGACTTATGTATGCCCTTGTTCCTAATAATATTTTTAAATGAAAGTGCATTTTCACGTTTAAATTTTGCAGATTTTTTAAACCCATTCTTTCGGAGTTACTTTTTTTCCCAAAGTTTGGCCCCACAAGTTATAAATTCTTTATTTGAATTATAATCACAGAGTCATAGAATTGTTTGGGTTGGACAGGACCTTAAGAATCTTCTTGTTTCAACACCCCTGCAGTGGGATGGGTGGCCTTATAAAATATATTAATTTATTTTATGAAGAGTCTAAGTTTCATTGCATTTTTCTAGTTTTCTTATTCAAAACAAAAAAAATCCTTACCAAAGCAGCTCCCAAAATCCAGTAGGTGTTAAGTAACGCAACTCATCCAAGTATGGATCAATTTTTAAAATAATTGGGGTTTTTTTCCTACAGATCTCTCTATTACATTTATTGTAATAAAATTCATTTCTTTTGTCTTTATACACTTCCATTCCCCATATATATTTGAATCCTTGCATTCCAGTTCTTTTCCAGGAGCAGGATTCTACATTCCCAGGGAACATGGGGGCCCCATGGGCAGTAAATGCTCCCTGTGTAATTCCATTCCTTGGGTCACTCTGGCCTCTGCCCCAAAGTGCTCAGAACGAAGGATTGCACAGCATTTAACCCCAGTGCCATATTTTGGTGTATTCACTCTCCTAAATGTGCAGCCCCATGGGGCTGGTGACCTCCCTTGGCTGAGGGACACCTTTCAAGGCACAGGTGCCACTGGACAGGGGTTTGGCAGCTCATCCTTGGCAGCAAGGTCTTTATCTTCTCATTTCACATCCACCTGGGGCCCTGGAGAACAGGACTTTACTCACACCCTCTGGGACTCTCTGGGTCACAACCTGCTCCTGCAACACAACCTCTTCCCACCTGGCTGTGTTGTGGCTTTTCCTCTGGTTGTCGCTTTGCAGCCTGGCTGAAAAAGGGCCTGGAGCCCCTTAATGAACTCAGTTTGGGCTTCCTGTCTCCTCTGTCACCAAATGACTAATTACTAATTTCCAGCTATGAATAATTTACTTTACATCCTCCTTCTTAACCTCGGGGGTGTTTCCTTGGATTTATGTGCTTTAGATTTCTGCAGACATCTTCATGCTGCTGCGAAGGCCTCGTCGAACACCTGCCTGAAATAAAGAGCAGTTTTCCAAGCAGTATTTTTAAATATTTTACATCTGTCGTGAAAATGAAGGAGTTTATCTCTGAGTTCTCTGCTGAATCTAATGTGTCAGATTGCTCTTATTCTTATATAGGAGTCTTTAAAATTTTGGTTTCCCAAATAGCTACACAGCTGCACTTCCCTACAAACTTTTCCTTGCCTCGTCCTTCCCCTGTTGGGGTACACAGGAAAGAGAGCACTGCAGATTTAATTAGCGTAGCCAGTTTGATAACCAAGATGCCTTGGCAAGATCAAACAGAACTTTGAAGATTACAGGAAGATTGGATCCAGATTGGTGACGGGAAAAGAAGATTGAATCAAACTTCTGCAAGCAAGGGATGCTGTAAAACGTATAAGTTTGTGCGATGTTCAACTTAATCATTGTAGTGAGAAATGACTAGCCTTCCTAGAATAGTATATAAGAATCTGAAAATCAGAGTAAAGACGAATTCTGGTCGTGAATCAGTCTTCCCATCTGTCTGTCAATCGTCAATATTCCCCCCAAAATCTCTTTGCAGAGCCTGGGTTATGATTATTGCAGTAGATGTTCTGGCTGCTACCAGCCTGACTTGGTTGTTCCAATATGCTTTTTATCACAATCCTTTCTGCTGATCTGGGCTGCCTACGAGTGCCCAAGGGGATGCTTTTCCCAAACATGTAATTATCCTCTCTTTGCCACTTCAACCGCCAGGACTGAGCTCCTGGAAAGTCTTTGATTAGTCAAATTTAGAGCCCATGGCTGTGTGCTGTTCATCTCTCTCCCCTGCCTGACCTAAATTCCATTGTACACCTGCCACGCCGCGTTTGCTTAAATCTGGAACAAGTTCTGGTTCTTGATGTACTGCCAGTCTCGGGTTTTAATTTGGGGAGGTGGCTGGGCACGGGGATTTGTCTCTGCACTGACTTGTGGACCTGCCCCAGGAGTGCTGTGCACGAGCCTCTGACTTAAAGAGCTCCAGGGATGGAGAGCACATCCCGGGGTGCAGCCTCTGCCCAGAGCCCCTCGCTCCTCCTGCTGCTTCCAGTGTAGCTGGCATTCCCTGCCCAGGAAAGTCTGAGTGCATAAAATCCATTCAACTGTGGATGGAAAAAAAATAAAAAAAGTAGAAATAAATCAACGCCGTGGAACAGACACCTTCTGTAGAAGTCGTGTTTCAAAAAAGTGTAGCTCAAAGTAAAAAGAGGTTTCTTGGAGGAATGTGGTCACTGGCTCTATGTTCACTTCCCTTCTGGAAGGGATATATATATTTATATACTTTTTTTTTTTCCTAATACATGATGTAATCCATGTTTTTCTCTGACAAATAATAATATAAACATAATCCTATAATACACAAATAATAACATATGCATTAATCTGTAGCTGGGGCTTTGAAGTAGGGTGCCACAGTTCTTGCCATCTTCAGATGAATATTTGCTTTTAAATTATTGTTAAAACTGACCTATCCTTAGGAAAATTGGTCAGAAACCTGACATATCCAAAATTAGTGAACACTAGAACATTTTGATCCAAAGAACTTGGTCAGGGCCATAGCTGAAATATGACTGGAAAAGTCTAATTTATCCTGTCCAGGTCAGCCTGACACAGTTTTCCTCTAAAACAGGATGTGTTGGCATGTCCTTGGAGTTCTACCACAGCTGATCATGGATCAGCACTCCCAAACAAGGCAGAGCTCTACTCTGCATTTTCACAAAACCCCAGGACCAAAACCATGGGCCAGTGGATAAAGTGTAAATGATTCTCCACACCTGGAGACCCATGCAAAAAGTGGAGCATACTATTCTTGGAAATAGGCCCCCAAATTATGCCAAAATCTCATTTGGGAGCCTACATCCTTGAGTGGGTCTGACCAAGGTGATATGATCCATCTGAGAGATCTAGAATTTAAAGCCTTCTATTCTTGGAATACCTAAACCCCATCAGTTTCCCTTTTTTTGGTAAGAAATATCCAGATTCTCTCCTATATGAGGTTTTATTTTAATAACATCTATTGAAAGGTGTGAAGTGGAACAGTTTAATTAAAACCAGGACGATGGGAAGGGTTTCCAAGTAACCAGAAGCTTTCATGGTTCAAACTACATGAAACACATATTAATTACCACTATAAGTTCAAACAGTGATGTAGTTCAGGAGGAAAAGTATTGATGGATAAAACTGAGGAAGCTGGGACAGATAATAAAGTGAATTATTTGTGTCAGTGTGTCACCAGTGGTTTTTCAGGTGACTACAAATCTAAAATGCTTCCTTGTGTTTCATGAAGGTTACATTATATTCAAAAGTACTTCTTGATATTGCAGGTGGCACTGCAGACTGGAATTCAATCTTCAGTGTCTCCATTTGAAATTTTCACTGCTGTCAAAAATAAAGAGACAAGGAAGTGAATTCTTTTCAGTTGTTTGTTATTTGGGCAGGGAATTTGCCTTTGACATGTGTGTACAGTACAAAGCTCCCCTGGGGTGTGACTGTCCTGTTAATGCTACCATTAATAATAATGTAAATAAGCTGTCAGCTCAATTATTATTTCTGCCCTAAATCTTAACTTTGATCTCTCCAGATTTCAAAGGCGAAGCATTGATGAGACATTTAAAATGGTCTCATATAGCTTATGCCCTCTGACCTTTTAGCAGGTGAAATATTGGAGATCCCATCTACTTTCCACAAACTCACTGACACTGGGGTAAAGCACAGGGAAGAGAGGAACCTCTGGGATTAAACTGAGGTGGTGAAATGGTTGACATTAGGAAACAGGAGTGAGAATTGCCCCATTGTTAGATTTACTCTGGTAAATAATATGGGTTTAAATTGTTTGGCTATTATTTTGATACTCAGCCATGAGGCTGTTTAGATTGATACTTCTTTAGGGTCTGATTTAATTTCTTGTCCCTCATCCTCATGACCAAGCCAGGACTGGTATTGGTTAGTCTGGTACCTTTTATCACTAACAAAATCTCCACTCTGAGCTAAACACTGAAGAAAATTCAAAGGAAAATTCTCAAAAACTTGGTTTCCATCCTTAAATTTTTTTAAAAAAAGCTTTAAAGTCAATAAAAAAATCATCAGCTAAGTTACTATAATATTTTGAAACTCCACCTAGGGCACAAAGAGTCTAGACTGGATAAAAGATCTGGCCCAATCATTTGGTTGATTCAGGTATCATTTAAATAATTACAGTTCTTCATTCGAGACCGTATTTTCCAGAGCAGCACTGCACGTTCCTGCTGATGGTTGTGAGCAGAGTTTGACAATGTCCAAATCTCCCTGTTCCCCAAACCCAGGGGCACAGCAGGACCCATGGACAGCACCGTGGCTTGGAACCACAGCTCTACCATGGGCTGCCTTTTGGGCCTTTACAATCGGTCCTGAAGGATTTCTGACAAGTTCTGCAGGGAATGGATGCACATGCTGAGGTTTGCAGAGGGGGTGAAGGGATTACAGATACCTCATGGGCAGCTGGTGCTTGCAGCCCTGTATTTTTTCCTTTGGAAATCCCAGGAAAACCGATTTCTGCTAACTGACAAGGAGAAGCAGGGCCTCCACATGGCTGGTGTCCTTCCAGTCGAGCGCCCAACCGCTCTGGGGCTTTTTAGAGTTGTAGCCTTGGAGACAACTAGAAAAAAACAATTACTGAATCAATGCCAAGTGGAAAATGAGGCAAAGAGCCTCCCAAGAGCAAAAAAAAGCTGAGATGAGACTGAAAAAAATAAACAAGAAGAATGGTAGTCCTACTTCATTCTGAAGTGGAGCTCACATAAAATAAATGCTGATGGGTTTGCTTTCCAAGTGGAACATGGGACAGAGTGAGCGAGGGAGGTTGCGAAAGAAAAATCATTTGTACATTAAATATTTGGAGGGAGCACTTTCAGTCATGCTGGAAAATCCAAATTTTTCCAAAGCATCCTGCAGCAGACTGCTCAAATGCCTAAGAAAGAGTAAAGGTGTCTTGGATCAGGCAGCACCCAATATGTTTATGCAGCCCTGATGGGAAGAGACATGTTTATTCAAGCTGCTTGCCAAAATTATATGTGCTGGAGGCTGCTAAGGAAGGGAAAGAATTTATTATTTGTAACAGTGCAATGTTATATGTGTATAAGAAAACCAACTTAAGTAAAATGTATTCTAAGTGATTTCAAGCCAGGCTTTCACAAACAGGAGAAGGAGCAGGGGGAGAGGAAAAACAGGGTGGGGGATAGGAAAATGCTTTGAGTTGGGTTCTTACCTCACAGAAGCTCCACAGTGAGTCAGTGTGAGCAGGAATTGGGCACCAGTGTGTTGTACTCCACGGAGGTGACACCACTGTCCCAACACCACCAGTGCCTCCATCCTTAAATGCCTGTCAGGAAATAGGGACCAGCAGGCCAGCCTAGCTGAACTCCAAGTGTTTTTCCTTGGGGTGAATTCCCTGAATCACCAAGCATGCAGGCTTGTAGGTATTATGGAAAATAATATCTACATTATTGCATTCCTCTAATGGAATAATATCTATATAATGCCATTACTCTAAGACTGCGGCATCTCATCACTAAGTTGAAAAAATAAATAACCAAATCCTCCATGACCTTGGATGTTTGAAAAATTGCAGAGCAATCCTTCTGGATCCTGCAGTGATTCTGAAAAGCACATTTTTCCAGCCAAAGCCTACTTGCTCTAAATTTTGGAGCTGTATCTCCTTGCTAGATTGAGCTGGAGCTCACCATTGAAATGTAACTCATGGGCAAGAGCCTCGTATAATCTGCCTCAAGGAATTATTACTGCACTTAAAGCAAATTGTTTTGCAAGCACTGGCTTTCTGTTTTGTAATAAATCTAGACTTTCTTTGTCTTGCTTTATTTTGCTTCAGTGAACAACATCCACTCATTGTCTTTTCTTCCTGAGATGTTTGAATAATTGCTGTTTTCAAAGCGAGAGGTTTCGTTTGATTAAGTGTAAATAGTTGTATAAATCTGCATACCTCAAAACACACACAAAGAAAGACAGGGAGATGAGACAGCTAAGGGAAAATGAGGAGAGCAGATGAAAGGCAAAAAAGAGAGAAAATAGAATCTTTCTGTTTGAGTCACTGCTGCTCTTTGACTTGCATTTGTGATATTTTCAAGGAGCTTGAGACCCTGGTTCTCAAGAAGAACTTGGGAAGATCCAGTCATGTAGCAGATGATTTTGTGGACACACATCCTGCATCCCTCTGTCTCCCTCACTTGGCTACAGCCAGAGGCAAGCACAGAAATAGGGTCCTGCAGAGTCAACTGAGTCTGTATCATTTTTTAATTAAATGCGAGAATTCCCTTAGACAGTGTTTTAATATTAAAAAAAAAAAAAAAAAAAAAAAAAAAAAATTAACAGGAGTGTTTCTACCACTTTTTTATCAAGCCAAACAGAGAATTGGGGAGTGGGGTGAAGAAATTTACCTCTATCCCAGCCAACACAAAGAGACGGTTTGGCTTCTTTTGTTTTGCCCCTTTCCTAGAAATTCTCTCACGGGTTGATCCTAAACTCTCTGCCCACAGCTCAGGGACTGGATCCTCACCAGCCCCATCCACCTGCACGGGAAAGCAGCAACCATGAAGGCAAAAGAGCTTTGGCTGATGCTCCCTGGCAGGAGGCTGTGAGTCCCATGGAAATGGCCATTCAGCAGGGATCAGCAGGGGAAGGAGGAAGGGTTTTGATGCAGCTGTGTCCAGATGTGCAGCTGCAGTGTGGGGAAATACCTTGTTTCATCACGGCACAGCTTGCACTTTTATCGCGTGGAAGCTGAATTCTTTGGGGTTTTTCTTAGGCAAACAATTGCTGTGCTATTCTTGAACCAGCACTTCCTCCCTCTGGAAAAGCCCAGGCACCTCAGCTTCCATTCTTGTGATCCAGCTCTTGGCTCTCCTGCTCAAGCAATGCATTTGTTTGATGCTGTAACTCAGGAAAAACATAAAATGCAATGAAATCTTCAAAATACTTCATAGAGTGGATATTGAAGTTTTAGAGGCAGAGATCTTGCCCTTTACCCTGTAACTTCACTGACATGCTTTGTAACTAAAGAAATTTGAAAACAAATCTATCAAAGGATTAAATTTTCCATGATTTAAGCATAGTTTGAAAGAACATTTAGCGCTTACTAGCTCTGTGCTTTGTGTAAATGCAGTAGCTGCTGCCAATATTATTTAATCTGTATCTGCATTAACTTGCATTTACCATCTGTTCCTTAAATGAAAACCCTGTAATAGGTTATGTTTAACATTAGATTAATGAAGAAAAACGGGCCTGCAATCACATTTTGTGGAAAAGTGTTGTCTCAGCTCTGCCTTTAGTGTCATTTACAGCAGGTGGGCAATGGCAAGGGATTTTGTGATGGTGCCTCAGCAAAGTGGGTCATGGCCAGGCCCTGTGGAAGGTCACCCTCTGAGCCTGACAGGATTATCTGCTGGGGAAAATTGGTCCTGTTTCCAGTGTGAGGAAAATTCAGCAGAATAGGGCACACTGGAATGAGGAATATTTCTCCTGCAAGGGATAATTCCTTTGGTAAGTCAGCATTTTCAGGTGGGGTGTTCATTAAGATTTCTCAGTTCTAAATATCTGTCTTGGGAAAAGTTTAGCAGAGAAATCAGTGTGTCATCTGGCAACCCAAGACGTTTGTGCCAAACAGGACACCCCAAACTCACCACCCCTGGATCTGTGGTTGCTTCCCAGGACTTCTGTCCTAGGAGTGCAATCCCAAGAGCACAGAGGAGAGTCCTTTGAGGACTAGCATCCCACATTCAGAAGGAAAAGCATGCAATGTTTGGAAACCTCTTCCGTGCCTCCTAGAGAACACACAAACAAAAAGAAAGTAAAAACATACAAAAGAATATTCCAAGAAAATGTTGCAATGAAAGGAAAACGACAGAGAACTTCCTCTGTTTGGATCAGTAAACACAAAGCAAATCTCTACAAACAAAGTGCTTTCAGTAAGGGTATGGGTGAAGTTCACAGCACAGGTCGTGAGATCCTGGGCTATAACTTCCATTTTGGGGGGAATTACTGGCAGAATTCCCTCCCAGCCCTGGTGGAGGCTGTGTGTGCTGTATGGCCAGGTCTGACTGACTGTGGGACCAGCACACACCACCCTGTGTCTGCTGGCTGCAGCTCCCTCAGGAGAAAACCAGCTCAGTGCAGAAGCTGTAACTCTTCAGGCATAAAGAGGAAATATCTGCTATTTTTGATGTTTTTCCATATGCAGTCACCACTCAAACCCTGACACCAGAGCATCAGCTGGGCCTGGTGGCCATTGTGCAATCAGCTGAGGGTCATTGCCCTGTGTCCAGTGTGTCCAGCATTGTCCAGCGTGTCCAGCACTGTCCAGCATTGTCCAGCATTGTCCAGTGTGTCCAGCATTGTCCGGCGTGTCCAGCACTGTCCAGCATTGTCCAGCATTGTCCAGTGTGTCCAGCATTGTCCAGCATTGTCCAGCATTGTCCAGTGTGTCCAGCACTGTCCAGCATTGTCCAGCATTGTCCAGTGTGTCCAGCATTGTCCAGCGTGTCCAGCATTGTCCAGCATTGTCCAGTGTGTCCAGCATTGTCCAGCACTGTCCAGCATTTTCCAGCATTGTCCAGCATTGTCCAGCACTGTCCAGCATTGTCCAGTGTGTCCAGCATTGTCCAGCATTGTCCAGCACTGTCCAGCACTGTCCAGCATGTCCAACAGCCTCAGCAGGAGGTTCAGCACAGCTGCAGAGGTCCAGTCCATCTGGGAGCTCTTGCTTTATGCCCACGGTATTTTCCCCTGTGTTTAATATCCTCCAGTTCACTGATTTAACCGTGGAGCTCTAGCCAAGATTACATAATTCTTAAACACTCTGTTCCTGAATTCTTTGTAGAGGGATCTAGTAAAGAAATCGAGTTTTCTCCCGACCTTTTATCGGTGGATTTTATGGTTTTATTTTTATGAATGATGTATGTGAGAAAGTGTCTGTGCCCACCGTGCAGGCTGTGTGCTGTCTGAATGATCACAGCCATTAAAATGCAGAGATTTTCCCCCTGAAATACCTGCAGAGAAAGATATTTCTGCATTTACTAGTCCCGCTGAAAAATACAGAATAGACACAACCCCAAATTTAACAAAAAGGACACAAGCAGCATCTCTCAGTGCCTTCTGTGTAAGCCTGTGAGCATTTTCAATACAAAGGTGTCTGAACAATTATTAGATTTCTTTGAACGTTTAGCTGGAAGTGCTTTGCTTTTTCCAGCCATTTTTTGAGTCACACAGCTGTGACCACATCAATGTCCTATTTCTTCATTGAGGCTGGTCTTTCACTACGGCTCTCTGTAACAGAAAACTGAAAATCAGGGAGCACACAGAAAATGTCCAAAGAGTGAATTAAACTGCTAAAAATGCCCATAATTGCTTCTTTTAATTTCTCTCTCTATTTTTTCTTTTTTTTTAAAGTCATTTAAAGAAGATCCAAACCCCAACCTTATTAACAGGAAGATACAAAGGGCCTTTTGAACCTGGAACTTTTAAAATATTCGTATTTTATTATACAAAATGAAATGCTCGAGTGCTTACTTTCTTACCTGTATGGACTTTGTCTGCTTATTTTAATTTTTTTTAAAAAAAATCACAATTGTCAGTGTGATCCTTCCCTTCAGTTTCCAGGGGAGAGTACCACAAGCATTGTGAGCTCTTGCTCCTCGGCAAAGGAATGAAAATAATAAACTTAGTAAAAAGTTGCTTTAGAAACGGTTTCTAATGGTTAGCTTTAACTCCTGGGCTTGCTAGCCAAGAACATGGACTTTTTTTTTAGTTCAGTGGAAATATCTAATTTTAAGAGATGAAATAAATAGAGCCAGGCATGTAATAAGGGCACTACTCTGTATAAATGCAGCAGAGATGGTCCAGCAGAGATTACCTAATGAGCATCAGCTTGGCTGCTCTAGCTACAGACCAAAAACAAACAGCTCCCAACATTCTGCATGAGTAACAGGCCCTGGGGAAATGCCCAAACCCAAAATTTCAAGCATCAATCTCCAGATTGCAGAAAATTTAATCTTTTATTTACTAGCACTGGTGTTACTCGGGGCTCCTTGTGTGAGTGTCAAGGACTCAGAGATCCTCGGTTTTCTCTGTCCTGAAAGCAAGTGAGGACGGCCACGAGAGCACTTCCAGATGTTAAATGAACCCTCCACATTTCACAGATTCAGGGGTTTCTTTTTGAGACCATTTATAGAAGTGTGGAAAGAGCACAGGGTATCATGTTATTAAAAGTTAGGGAGGAGCATTTTATTTTTACAACAAACTGAAGACATAGCTTTAGCTTTTCTTTTGCCATCACTATTAACATCTCTCCTCCAAAAAGGAAGTACCTCTAGGTACCTATAACTAAATACATCTTAACCATTATATTAATGATTTTGCATCAAAGAACGTGTCCCAGATTTGGCTGAAGCAAGGCATCCAAACATTCAGCTGGGAATGATGTTACTCAGAAGGTCACAGAATTTATAACTTTTTATGCTGCCATGTTGAATGCAACAAACTGTGAGTCCTTTAAGGATTAATTGCCAAAAAGCAACAAGAATCAAAGACTGAGTTCTCAGAAGCTCAGAAGCAGAAAAGGGATGTCTCTGTGCAGTTTTGGGGGAACTCGCTGAGGTCACACCTGGAGCAGCAGCCAGGACGTTCTGCTGTGGTGCTTCACCCAGCATTTCTGTCTCATGGAGAAAGGAGGAGCACACACAAATGATGGAGTACTAGGAATACCCACACAATAAAGCAGGAGAATCTCCATTTAATGTGAAGTTGAATTACTTCCTTCACTCTGAAGCTGGATTTAGTTTGATGAGAATTTGGAGAGAATGACCAGTACATTTAACAATTAACAAGGCATCTGCATTTTGCATTAACAGGCTGTCAATAAGCCAAGTCAGCTTGGTAGCTTAGAGCTTGACTAGTTCTGATTAAACTCTCTCCTTTATGCAAACATTATCTCACTCCTGGCATGCTCTGCTCTTGCTGCCATGGCTTGGATTAGATGAAGGTGGAAGAGATTTATCAGTCAGGTTCTATGGAAGATCAAAGGTGTGCAGACAGCAGTAAAGTGCTTGCCAAAGGTGACAAAACAGAGAAAATATGGAAAACAAACCCTCATGTGCTTAATTACCCAGAACCAGGGTCCTACTGAGGGACAAAGGCTTCAGTGGCAATAGAAAAGTGACCAGGAGCTGTAATGGTGACTCTGTGAGATGGTTCCGTGCCGTGATCATGGCTATTCCAAGCAGCTTCTGCCTCGTGGAGCTGGTGACTGTACAATAAAGCCATCTACAGGTCCTGATCTATAAATTATTCTCGTTATGTGTTGAAAGCAGCTGCGTGGTTTATGCACATCTCAGTTCTGCTTGGCAGGAGCAAAGGTTAGTGAGGATGCTCACAACGAGATCAGTAAATCAGAGAGATCAGTAAATCAAAGCCTCACATGCAGCAGGTTCAGGATGCTGAAAGAGAGCTTTAGTTCCCCTCTTTTTCTCTTTTTTACCAGTGGAAACTTCAATAAAAATATCCTTCTGTCATCCCATCTGGGTACAAGTCCAATTTCACAGCCTCAGCTGTTGCACAGCCTTCATGGAAGAGGCAGGAGTCTCTCCTGAAACTTTAGATAATTTGTGACCTTTTGGAAGCTCTGAAGCAAACCAGAACACAAGGATGGGAATCTACCATTCTAGTTATTAATAACTCTGAAAGAAAAAATTAAATTGTGCTGAAGAAAAATGACAACACCTGTTCTTACCTTCCAGGTGCTTGGAACAACGTTGTTGCTGAGCTTCAGGGACAAAGGGGAGAAATAGTTTTCTTCCTGATGCAGTTAGATACAGAGTCTCCAGGGATTAAAAAGTGGCACAAAATCATGAAAGGGAGAAGAAATAAATAATTTTTAAGGAAATAAAATCAGACAGGCCCCTTTATCCTTTTCCACTCAAACAAGAGAGCATACACGTAAGCCCAGTTGGTTATTTTACACAGAACATTATATGTAGAAGTGATTTTTCAGCCAAGTATTAATCCGGTTTAGGAGACAGAAATCAACATTATGTACAGGATGCAGCCTGTGGACATTTACTTTATAGATCTTTTTGTGTAGAAGGGCAGCTGCAGCAGTCAAAGGAATCCATCAGACCTTCTCAAAAGTTGCAAAGCCAAGCCAATCAGGTTGATTATCAAGAAAGGAATTTTATCACCTCTTTTTATTCTGTTTACCTGTGACAGTAACATCTGATCAGCAGACGTGAAAACAGTCTCTGACCTGCAAGGTTTTTACCCAGTGTGAGTGAAATCCTTCAGCTGAGACACAAGAGCCCTTTTTGCAGGGGAGAGGTTGTTTTCTCATCAGCGTGGTGGGAATTTGGCATCCTGCTCCCCTGAACAATATGAAAAATCTCAACCTGAGGCCCACTCAGATATAAATCTAACAGCACCCAAATATTTCCCATGATGGAAAGCCCTGGAGATCCCAGCAGGAACAGCAGCAGATGAAGCAGAAGGACCATCACCGTAACCAGTCAATGAAGTGGTCACAAAAGTTAATTAATACACTGGTTTAATCAAGAGAAGTTTTACACCACAAAGTGGTGTGCACAGAAAGGCTGTGAGCTTTCCTTCTGCAAAGGGAGAACAGCTCTGGAATTAAATAGATAGGCTCAGGCTCCTTGCCACAGTAAATCTCTCCTAAATCCTTTCACCCCACTCCAAGGGTGGGAGTGGGAGGTGCAGGACAGGGGAGGGTTAGCCAAGGCTTCCATGGCTCCTGAGGGAACTGGGATTGCTACAGCTGCTAAAACGAGCAGTAGGATTTATGCTGCATGTTTGGAATAGCACTTGTGTTAAGCAATATATACTTCTTAAATAATATATATATAAATTTTCACTCTAGTGCATATGGCATGGCTATAGCACTTCTGGAGTAAGAAAAAACCCAAACCACACTTTAGCTGTTTCAGATAAATTCAAACAAAATTTCTGCACCGTGTCCCACTGAATTTACAGTGTTAGTTGTGTCTGAGGTTTCTGGCTGATCTCTTGTTTACCCTTCTGATAACAATGCCAGGCACTTCCTGAAGTTGCACTGCATCCAGTAAGGAGTCGATGGGAATTTGCTGATTTACACCAGCTGTGGCTTCATGCAGATGTTTAGTGGAAATATTACGTGTTTCTTGTATTGGAAAAAATAATCTCAGTACTGAAGATGTTTTATTATTTGGTAACCTGTCTGTATATAGAAAAACATGAGGTCCTGTTGCTCTTTACGCTTTTAAGAAATGGCAGGTGACTTCAGGGGCAAAAAGTTCCTCAGTCCCTCCAAGAAAAGCCATGGGAGTCAGCTAGTAGGTTCTCCCTAGAAATGTTTTTAAAATACTGGATTAAACGATGCAGAATCCATAGATGAATGCAAGTTATGAAGTTATAGCTGTCTTTATGTAATTCAGGTTATTTATACCAAGTTTAATATAGCCACGGTTTCAATCACTCTTATTTTAACGTATTTATTTAGAAATTAAAGAATGTCTTAGGTTGCCTGCCAGCTGTATCACAGCCACATCAGTTATCGTGCAAGAGAACAGTCATTCAAATTCAGTGCATGACAAAGCGTAGGAAAAAGAAATATTCCCACAAATGCAAACATTATGAGGAAAGTGCTTTATATGTTGTGAGCCACAGAGTCAGCTGCCTGTTTTAACTGAGACACTCACTGCTCCCCCCATGTTTATAAATAGCATTATGGAGGGTGTGTTACGTGTTCTGGACTACCCCGAGAACACAGTTTAAATATTCCACAACTCATGTGTTCATTTACATATCCTGAGAGGATATAACGCTGACGTTCAGATTTGGAGGCCTGTAAAATCCCACGTTGCCTCTATGGAAACAATTATGGTGAAGGCAAAGCAAGAGCAGAACTGACTTCTAAAGCGACACAAGCAGCCCCAGAGCTCCGCCACGCACCAGAGCTCCCGCCTCGCTCACCCAACACCTCCAGGAAGGGCTCGTGTGTGAAAGATGAACCTGTGCCTTGGTTTCTGCGGCAGGTCAGCTTGGTTTTAGTGTGATACTGCTGGGGAGTTACCCTTCAGGCTGATCAGGGGCGACAGGAATAAATAGAGAGGGAGAACAAGGAGACACAATCCAATTAGTCAGGCGGGCGGTGATGTCAAAGGCAAGTTTCAATTACAGCGAGGTTATTAACAGTGATGGTGTCAGCCTAAGATAAATACACTCAGCCTAATGCCAGACATGCAAATACTCTCAGTCTGGCTCTAGACATGCTAATTGAAGCCTGTGTTGAGGAGTCACCATGAGGAAGTGTTGGGCACACGGTGCCCAGGGGAGGAACCGGTCAGAGCCTCTCGCTGGGCCTGGGGCTGTCACAGAGCAGATCACGACAAAGCCAACACGATTTCCCTGTCTCGACAGCCCTGAGGGGTCACCCAAGGGGTGAGCCAGGAGCTGACCAGCCCTTCTTTGTCTCAGAGTGGTCACTGTGCATAAACCAGGGGAGTCACAAGGCTGTGGCTTGTCTAGAAATAGCACAGAAGCCCAGAATTGCCTGGGCTGGAGGGGACCTTAAATCCCATCCAGTGCCACCCCTGCCATTCTCAGGGACACCTTCCACTGTCCCAGGCTGCTCCAAGCCCTGTCCAGCCTGACCTTGGACACTGCCAGGGATGGAGCTGCCACATCTTCTCACCCTCACAGCGAAGGATTTCAGTGACACCAAACACAAGTTTGGACTAAAGGAATACAGAAAGCTGAGAACACTGCCAACTGTACTGGATCTGCTGATATAAGCTATGGGTTTCTATTTCTCTCATTGCTCCTTGAAGCGTATTTATCCTCCATTTGACAAAATTTAATCAACTGGATAAATCACTACCAACCAAACACCTAAACATTTTAAAAAGACTTCAGGATTCTCCAAGAATTCCATTTCTGCTGCACAGGATTTGAACACAGAAGTCTGTAATTCTTGGTGTTTTCTATAAACAAATATCACCAAAAAATCCCAAAAACTAAAACCCAACAGAATGTTAGAGTGCTCTTTGAGAAACACTGTGTACTTGAAAGACACAAATTTACTCAGAGTAATAAGGTTCCGGTTATGTTAATGCAGATATTGTTGTACAAAATTATATATAAAACCAGCTGAAGGCCTAATGAACTTACATAACTAGCTTTGGTAAATCGGTGTTGAAAAGGACATTTGTGAGATTGAGACAACATTATAGAGGGAAAAAAAAAAAAAAGTTGAGGTCATTCAAGATCTCTTAGAACATTTAGGTCCTGTCTAAAATGTAAGAACTTTATAAGGTAGGAAGACAGAAAAGAAATCTACACCTAACCAGCAAAGCTCAGTTGAACAACAACTTAAAATCAGTGTAATGATTGCAGAAAAGCCACACTTCTGGCAGTTTAATTTATATCCTTTGGGGATCCTGTGTAGAGGGATGTTATTCTACTACTGCAGTTCCACCCCTCCCAACAACACTGTGGATACAGTTGACTATCCTAAGATTGCAGAAAAATTTAGAAAATTCTTTTTTTTAGTAATAACTTTAATTCAGTCAATGTTATAGGTTGGAGAGTTAGAACTGATAGCTTATTTTGCCTTGTTTTGTCAATAAATGATGCAGCTTTTGTTTTTGAAGGCATATTCTTTTTAATTAAAAAAAAATCTGATGACACAGAGGTGTTCTAGATGATGTCATTCATCACCCCATATTTGTAGTTAGTTTTGTTCCTTGCAATTTTTATGCAATACTAAAAATAAAGCTACCAAAAATCTGTCCCCAGGTTCCATTTTCTCTTTAAAAAACAACCTAAGACAAAGTGAACCCTTTCTTCTTGACACAATTTCTCATGGTTGACATCTCCTCAGAGCTGACAAAGAGGATTCTTTCCAGTTCTTCTGAACAGAGGTTCTCTTTGTTTCAGGGATGTCTCCATTTCACTATTTATATCTGTTTTAGAGTTCTAAGCAAATATCAGCACGCCACGTAAATTAAGAAGATTAAATAGGGGCAGCACTAAAAAAAGCAAGCCAGGCTTAACCCCAGCGTAAAGGATGAATTAAGCACAATGACATCAAACAGGAGCAGGAAACTTGGAGGGGCAGTAGGTGATTACTGCCTCTTAATTTATGAGTGGGATTAGAGTGTAAACGCTTGAAGAGGCACACAGAATAAAAAAGGTGCTTTTCTCTGCAGCGCGGTCATGCAGTGTGAGACAAGGGCATCCTCTGCCTGCCCATCCCACTGCAAACACCCAGCCCCAAAGCTTCTGGCGCTCTAAATCCCTTTTTCTCCATCACGCAGTCATGGGAAATTCAGCCCTGCCAATAAATCACATCAACCTGGCCCTTGTGCGCCCTCTTTAATATTAACTTCATCTCCACGGGGCAGAGGGAACATCAAGGACACAGCCCGTGCTCCATCGCCCCGGAGCTGACAAAGGCGCACGGAGAGCGGGGCCTGGCTGCTGCCACACCTTGGTGATTTTCCTCTGGGCTGCTGGAGCTGTATCCAGTGATGGATGGGATGGATTGGATGGGATAGATGGATGGCCTGACCTGCTCCCAGCCTGTCTGAGCAGCTCCCGTCTTGCTGTGGCCCCTCTGACATTTCTGGGTTTGAAGGTATAATGTGCAGCTCAGATGGTTTTCTCTTTCCTCTCCTAAAGAGGATTACAGCATGAATGAGGGGAGAATGATTGCTGAAAGGCAGGGCATATCTGTGATGTTTTGAGACACACCAGAGCACCAGGAATTTGAGACTACCACTACAGAGCTTTCCAGAGTCAAGGTTTTCAATAGAGCCCACCATGAGGACTGCTGCAAGGAGCAGCCACAGTTCTGTCCCCGAGGAGACTTGTGCACATCTTTTATCAAATCAATTTTTTTTTTGTTTTAGTAAAAAAATAACCACTCTTGAGGCAAAAGTTGTCTGTTGAAACTTTCAGAACCAGTAAGTCCTGAACTAAACCATCTGATGACTGCTAACATAAACTTCTAAAGGCAGAAGGTACAAGATTTTGGCATCTTTGTGGATGTAGTTGGCTCCAAAAAAACTTTATCATATTAGAAAATGAAAAAGTGTCACACAAATCCTTTGCCTTGATCAAAAATGATAATAGCTGCTTTGCTTCTCTTCTGGCAATGTGTTGTATTATATTAAACCCAAGTTTTTACCTATTAACTGCAAAGGACGTTATTTTATTTTGTTCTTCTTTCTTTTGGATTGCCCTTACTGAAGCTTCTGGGAGTACTTCAAGAAACAAAGGAAAGCTGATTTTTTCCATTTATTCCTATGATCCTCCAGTTTTCTCCAACACATTCAGACCAGTAACTGAAATGTTTTGTTTGACCACACCAAATTCATACATTCTGATGAATTACTGCACATATCTTACTCTTGTCTCAACATGCTTGGAACTGTATACGTAAGAATATCCTTAAAGTCACAGCAAGAGGGGAAAAAAAAGGCGGGGGAAGACAGAAGTGACACATTAGAAGTGAAAAATGCTACTAAAAAGAAATATATCTTTTCTTGGCATAAATAAGAAGCTTCTTTTTCATTGCCAGAGTCAAGCCAGATTCCTTTTCAGAGTTATACAAACCTCAAAGTTTTGCCTGGAGGAGTTCCTGAGAGAGAATTTGAGGAAGGCTTGTTTCAATTCCCGCTATTTGATCCACAAAGGAGAAACACTGCTGGCATTAGCTCAGCACACCCTGGGATGCTCCTGGCCTGTCATCCTTGAAAGACGAGAAGAATTGCTGGTGGGGAGGAGGCAGGTGAATGGTCCCAATGAGGGTTCCAGTGAGCCCAGCCACAGCACCAGCCTCCACCAGCAGGATCCAAATCCCACTGGGAAGATAGCTGGCTATTTTGCATTAGCTTTGCTGTCACCTTCTTTACTTTTTTTTTTTTTTTTTTATTATTGTTCCATGTCTCCTTGCTAATCAGGATCCTTTCAAGCATTTGATAACAAACGTTATCAGTTTAACGTGACAAACTCACCAGTTTCCGTGCAAAAAACACAGAAGTGACCTTTTTTTACCTGAGTGCAGGTTCTAGTGCCAGCACGACGGGCTTTTGGCTGCAGCGGGATGTGTTTTGTTTGTTTGACATTCCAGCACTTGACTGTGTGACACGGGGAAGATGAAAACGATGCTTTTGGCACTCGCATACCTGGATCAGGCTACGGCTTGCCAGGAGGAAGGGAGCAAAGCCTGAGCCTGCAGGGACATCCTGTAGTAATGGCCCATTAATCCAAACACAGCAATCACTCACCCGTCAGACTGGAAGAATTTAGACAACATTTTAAACAGCTTCTCTGCTTGTCTGCAGCATAATGAGCACAAATCTGCCATTTTCTGACATCTTAAACTGAGAGAGCATGAGAGCAGCCCCTACACCCTGAGGATCGTGTGCTTCTTAAGCAAAGCAGATTTCCCTAGAGCACGACCCCTAAAATTTTTCTCCTCCTTGACAGAGCAGATCTTTATCATGTCACTCCTTGAGAACAATTTGCAGAGTCTAAAGAAACAAAGGAATTGTTTAATACCCTTTTTTTTTTTTTTTTTTTTAATTATGCTTTTAGAATTATTATTCTTTTCTGATCTGCCTTTGTTGTGGTGTACAGCACCAGCTGGAACATTGCCCATGGTCACATCATCCCAGGAGCAAAAGCAGGACAAGAATAAAGTCCCATTACTGCTGGGACATTTGATTAGCCTCTTCCAGCTGAAATTTAGCCCTTGGACTGAGAACTCCAAGAATTCCATGCTTTGCAGGATGCAGACACACAGCTCTTCATGCCTCTTCTTTCTGCAGCACGGCAGAAGCGGGGAGGTTACCTGAGAGACAACTTCGAGAAGAAAGATTTTCTGGCTCCTGTAGGACACTGAAAATACTTGAGCAGATCACAAAAGGTGACCTGAATCCATGTCCCAGAATGGGAGGCAGACGTTAACTCTGCCTTTTCTTTCTTACAATGAAATATCAACATAGACCTACAAAAGAGGTTTTCTCAAGTCAAAAGAAAGCTTCAAATGATTAGACAGACATTTGATCTACTTTTTAAACATATCAAAATCCCACAGTTTGTAAATGACTCCTCAGCCTCATCTCTTTAGGCTTTTTAATTTTGTATCTTTGACATTGTTCAAATAAAGGGAGAATTTTTTTTTTATTTTTTTTTTTTTTTTCTTTTGTCTGAGAAAACAGAGGAAAACCAGTAGAAACCCAATGATGTGTGTTCAAGTGAAAAGCAAACTTGTAAAATTTTCATCCCGGGATAACCTGTTTATTACCCTGCAATTATTGTTCAATCCAGCTTATCCAGCCCAGCACTGAAAGGATGGGTTTGCTCCTGATTGCCACTGAGAGCGAAATAAAGCCAAAGCCTGATATTTTCTGGGTCATACTCTCTGAAAAGATCTTATAAAGAGAATGTTGAAAAGTCTCACCCACAGCAGGAGAACCAGAACCCCATTTACCTTCCACGGCTACAGGGCTGAGAAAGCCCTCTGAAGAGCACCAATGGGTTATTTAAAGACCAAAGGAAACAGATCTGAGTAGACGCAGGAAACAGATTAAAATGTCTCTTGATTGTGCCAGGAGAGATTTAGACTGGATATTAGGAAAAATCCCTTCATGGGAAGGGCTGTGCTGCCCCGGCACAGCTGCCCAGGGCAGTGGTGGAATCATCACCCATGGTGGAATTTAAAAGCCCTGTGGATGTGGCCCTTGGGGACATGGCTTTGTGGTGGCCTTGGCAGTGCTGGGGGACTGATGGCACTCAATCCTACAAATATTTCCTGCTCTTTCCACAGGGTGTTTGTTTTCAGAGCAGTTTCAGGCAGCTCAGGGCAGGGATGGAGCTTTGTATGTCCCAGAAACTTTGTTTTTGGGGGCCATGAGTACACAGTGTGTCTGTGGGCAGGTGGAACCCAACACCACACCTGTCCCAGGTTCTCTGCAGCTGTTTTTCCCCTCAGAATTACTCCCACACCAGTCACAGCTACACAGCCTGAAGTTTGCTCTGATCAGGGGGGAAGAGAGGCTGGGTAAAATATGACTCAAATCCTCTGGAAGCAGAGTCCAGGGAAAGCCTCCTGACAAAACCAACACCCTCTGTGGTCTGAGACCTCCACAGCTCCGAGCTGTACTCCTGCCACGGCTCCAGACCACTGCAGGGATGGCTTTTATAGGGATGCAGTGACATTAACAACCAGCACTGTACGTAACCCTGGCGTTTTCCTGAGCTGTTACAGATGGAGACGAATAAAATCAAACCTTCTCCTAGCACTGAACCCCCTTTGTGGGCACAGGGCTCCCTAAGTGTGGGGCTATTTATTCTAATTTACTGTGCTCTTGGCTGTGTTTGTGAGGATCAGGACACCCAGGGAGAGGGGGCTGTTCTCCTTTCATTTCTCCCGAAGCCTTGGGCTGCAGCAGAAGCTCCCCTGCCTCGCCAAGAACTCTGTTCCTCATGGCAGCTCATCAGCTGGGAAGGTGTCAACCACGCTACAACCCAGCAGCAAGTTTATAAAGAAATGTAGAGGGAATAAGAAATTAAAAGACCTAATCTGGAAGAAATGTGTGTATTACTCCTGTTACTGAAGCACTGGAGACAGGCCAAAACACAGATGAAAGAATAATGTGACCTCTAGAAAATTCAGAATAACTCTAGAAGCTAGATCTATTTAAGCTTCCAAAGGTGACCTGCCACTATTTTGACACTGAAAATTGAAAAAAAAACCAACCAAAAAAAACCAACCCACCTGATACTAAAGGATTTTAAAAATAAAACATATTAAACAGAGTGAAAGACTGGAAGCTGAAGCCACATAAATTCAAAGTGGAAAATGGGTGATGACTTTTCCTCGGTAGCAGTCAGCCACTGCAAGAACTTCTCATGCATGGTTTCCCCATCAGTTAAAATTTTTAAACAAAAGCGGATGTCTTTCTAAAGCTTATCCTTTTGTGGAATAACACAGTCTGCCCTGGGTTACATAGGAAGTCAAATATTCCCTTCTGGCCTTAATCTAGGAATGGTTATACTCTTGTTCTAGAAAGTTGCTTGCTCCCATGGAACAAGCTGGTCCTGCCCCCACTCGAGGTGATCGTTTCAAGACATCAAATGAAACTAAATGAGGTGTGTTTGACAAAAACACCCTGACAGCTTGACATCTGTGAATCACAGCTGTACCTGCGGGGTTCTTAGCAAGCAAATCTCGATTCAGAGGCCTTGGAGCACCCCGGGCACACAGCCGGTGTTGTGCCGCACCCACGGGTGCTGGCGTGCCATCCTGGGATGCTCTGGAGGGCACAGCCACCACCTTTGGCCCTTTTCCTGATCCCTGTGCTCCCCAGTGATGATGGGGAGGTGATTTTCACTCACACTACAGTGGCTGCTCTGTGCCCATCTCGTTTGCACAAACAAACCATGAATAGATATGTGCATTTCTTCCCTGCCTCACAGATGTCGTTGTGACAGCTTTGCAGAGACCTTGCAGGTGGGCTTTGGGCTCCTGTTGGGTCCCGTGCAACAAAGCCTTGCAGGTGTTCCCCACGTCTTTGTGGTCCCTCCTTTGGAAGAGCATCGTGCCCACTGCTTAAACAAACAGGTGCTGGCACTGCTGGTTGTTTGCCTTCGCTTTAACTGCCCACCCGCACCGAGGTGAGGTGTTTTACGGTGTTTGGAAAGGCTGTGGGTACAATGTGAGGCTTTGAACAGCGAGCCTTCCCTCCAGAGAGGGAGATGTGGCAGGGAAGGCTGACCCAGGGATGTGGTGGGGTTTTTCACCTCGACCTCTCTCTCCAGGAGCTCTGCCGTGATGGTTGGCACCGGCTGCTCTCCCACCTGCATCCTCTCAGCCTCCCAGCAGAAAACTGCACAAACCCCAGCCTGTCTCCATCTGGTTGCCCTCGAAAAGCAGAGGCATTACACACAGAGGCATCCTACTAAGCACCTCATGATACCTAAAATTGAGAGAAATGAAAGAAAGTTTCCTAAAACGCTTCCGCGGTCACAGGCTGAGCAGTTGACGTGAATTTGGTAATAAGGTTTCCTAGGCTATGAGTCCATACTTCCTGTAACCTTTTGGGAAAGCTTTGATTTATTTTCACTTTGCTTCCGTAATAATTACCAATACCCGATGAAGCTGTCAAAGAAAAAGAAGCAATGAAATCAGGGCACAGAAAAACAGACCCAAAATACTTCCAGCCTGATGCAGATGGAGGCTGTACACGATTTTCTTCTGAATCCTTATTGTGATTTAATAGCTAAGTTGGACTATCAAAATATTCTGGAAGTCAGAGGATTACATTAGACAGTGTTAATCTAGTTTAATTAAAATTAATTTTAATTTAATCTCTGTTAATTTTGTTATAGGAACATCATAAGTTTGGGGTTTTTTTCCTTCAAGATAGGGTTTAGAAGCCACTGGGAGTCATTTGGATGCTGTTTTCCAAACCCTGGGCTTTTACTTTTAAATATCGTCATTCACTTTGCCAGACTTTAGCCCATTCCTTCAGAAGCAGAGCCCAAACCAGACAGGGCCTCACTCACACCTAATTGCTTTTGGAAAATCAACATTTTACTCCATATTTCCAATGCTCTGCCTGACAGCACAGCAGGTCCTGTGCTTTTCCTGCATGGAGAGAGATCAAGGAGGGCTCGAGGACCCACCAGAGCCACAAACTGGTGTGGAGAGTTGAGTTGTTACCTGGTGCTGCCTCTTTGCCTGAGCTGGGCAATCAGTTTGGCAAAGGATCCCAACTTTTAAGCAGTCAGTAGCTCGTGCAATAAACCCTACCACTGCTGTGAAGCTTAAAAAGTTCTCTTTCATGGAAAAGTTTTCACAGCATCAGTACTGTGGAGGTACCAGGGTGCTCCTGACCTTCAGCAATTCTCTACAGTTTCCACAGGACAGCGACCTGCTCGTTTGTTTCCTGCTTGCCTGCTAGAGAAAAGGAAAGTTTTTACATTATTTTGGTACAATGGATGCCTTGAAGTGAAGGCCTTTGTAGCCAAATGCTCTGTAAGAACCCGTTCCTGCTATTCTGTGCACGAATTCTGTGTAATTCGCTTCCAGACGGGTTAATTCTGAACAGCATTGGGACCTCAGAATGAGGATTTTTAATGCACTGATGTGTTATGCATAGGAGCCCTAAATTCTCTGGGTTTTTATGGTTCCCACTATTGTAGTGGTGATAAAAGAAGTTTCAGAAGAGCAGCTCTAAGCAGACAAAAATCCTTCCAGTCATAATGGCTTGGTCAAGGCAGCTACCTCAGACTAATGAGTCTAGTCCATGTTCCTGAAATTAGGCTGCCAACTAAATATATTTCCTTAATTATATTATTTATCTGAAAGGTTAAATTCTAATTATGTATTTTAGTATTTTGTGTCTCCTCAGATGATATCCTGCTTAATTTTTCTTAATGAATTCCCCCCTCACCCAAAAAAAAAGAATGCATGTTGATAGGTTAATGAATAACACCATTTTCCAATCTCTCTCATTCATCTTTTCCACCTGGATACCTTGGTATTCATACCACAGGTACTCAGACTGCTTTCATCTTCCTTATATTTTCTGGGTTTTTTTAATTTTACCTTAGGCATAGTAGGTGTTTTAATGATATGACACACTGTCCTAGCCCCTTATTTAAAAGTCTGAAAAATGTATTTTCACTCACAAAGCTCAGGTCAACTGCATTTGAAATAATTGCCCTTTAACTAAACCAGCGCCTTCTACTTTGTTTTGCATCCCTGTTAATGAAATTCTGGATGGGAAGGGGGAAATGTTGAGCTAGGAGCAGGAGATCTGTATTGAAGAAAGTGGGACATGGAAAAGGAATGAAGCAAAAATGTTGGAACTTTAGAGGTTTGCAGTAAAGACATAGCAGATAAGAGGGGGGAAAATACAAGAAACGTCTTCAATATATTGAAATATATCAAAATATTTATATAAAAAGCATACAGAGCCATTGGGTGGCTCATAAGTTGGCACCTACATTCAAATTTTGGTAAAAACGATATTACTTAAATAATAGAGAAAGTATATTCTCTAATACTAATGTAAGTATCCCAGATGGAACTTCATGTTCAGGTCTGAGAAACTTTGCCTGTGGTTATATAGATATAAAGAACAACAAAACTGAAATGTGGGTTTGTGTCAGTTGTTAGATTGAAGTAAGTTTATTCCATGCGGCGTCACCTCAGAAAATTTTGATTTTTTTTTTTTAATTCGGCTTAAATTTCATTGAAGTCATTGGTATAGACACCAGATTTGGCTCTCAATTGCTAAACCCATAAGTGAAATAAGTTTTTGAAATGGTTGGCACAGAAAAGGATGACCTGTAGTCAGATAGGAGAAAGCCAAATAGAATTGTTTTCACAGGTAGAATCCTTTCTCTTTTCCCAGAGTTGTCTTAATTTGTTCTCTCTATAGCTGGTCTGCCTGGTCACTCAAATAACATCATCATTGAAAACCAGATAATTAATAAACCCAAGCCCACTGGTCTTTCAAAGCCCTTTAACTTCCTGAAGAACACATTTCCCTCTGCAGAATGATGTTGCACCTATGTTCCACTGGAATTAGAGCAACACTTTGCATTTTCCCCATTTCCCAGCTTCAGGGAAATACTGGCAGGATCTGCAGCCCCTCGCCCTCCCACGGGCTCTGGCCTCAGCAGATTCTTGCTGCTGTCTTGTCTCCAGGGGAAGCCTTAGATGTGCAGGCTTATCTCAGTGATTTAAACCCAGCTACCTAAGGATGTGATGGATTTCCTTTGCTTGCAGCCTCCCAGCCAGGAGCTGATGGATATCTCAGGGACATGTTACAGCTCAAACAGAGAGAGGTGCCTGATGCAGAAATTACCGGGTCAGGCTCCCAGACCTGTGTTATGTGGGAGGTCAGGCAAGGTGAGCTGGCACTTCAAACCCGTGCATCTGCACTGTAAATCTCAAAGATGTCTGCAGGAGGATGACAGGCACAAGGAATTTAATGGAAAGCACTTACTTTTTCTTTTTGTCTGAGCTGTAACCCAAGGCTTTGCCTTTCCACCACATCGTTTTGAAAGGAAATTAATTTCCCTGCTCACTAGTTTTACTGAAATTATTTAAAGCAGTTTTTCAGCCACCACTTAGCTGAGTATAAAAACGTAACGCCAAAGCTCTCTCATTTCAACACGTCCCTCCAGAGGAGCTCCACCTGAAACAAAATTAATTTCTCTGCATTTCAACTCAGGACTCCCTGCTCAGCTTTAATTGCAACTCTAGGAAAGAGGATTTCCCTCTCCTTTTTCTTCATATTTCTTGTGCCATGCTTCTTATGTCCCAATATCTTCTGAGCACCAGGCAAGGACAGCCTGTGCCACATTTAATTTCTGCAAAAGATTCTGTGGAGGAAGAGCTGCTGTGGGGTCTTTTCTGGGCTTGGGCAAGCTCAAAAAGAGAAGGAAACAACTCGAGCAAAACAAGTCTCCCGCTTTGTAGCAAAACAAGCCAAGGAAGTGCCAGGTGGTCACGACATGGAAACAGCTGAAAAATGGTGAAAGAACTGACACTTGCAGGATGGAGAAAAGAGGTCATTCCAAACAGAGTGCTGGGGGGAAATTGGAGTCCTGTAACTCTAAACAGGAATGGGACCAGGCTGGTTACCTGCAAAAACACAGCCTGGAGAGCTGAGAGCTGAGCAAGCCTCGGTGGGGTGGCAGCAGCTGCCCAGATTTCTGAGCACTGGGCCTTTATGAGCTGAGCACTTTAATGAGCATGTTTTCTTTAGTGTTTATTTTCACAGAGTCAGACTGATCTCATGTCCCAAGAATGAAACCCTGGCATGGAATTGGCATATCTGCCAGTTAATGTCAACAGTTGATGTGCAGAAAGCAAACAGGATTTCATGTTGTGGTAAAAGCTGAGTTACTGTTTGCTTTAATTCTGTTTTCTTAGTGTCAGACATGTTAAGAGTAAATAGTAAAAGAATTTCATTTTTTTTTGCTTGGAAAAAAAAAAAAAAGACAAAAAATACCCTAACAACCCTAATTCTACATGTTGAAGGAAAATGTTATGAAATCTACCTACTTATGAATAGCTCAAAATGTCCTTTGCAAAAGGTCTCACAATAAAAGACCCTAATGATTTGCACAGTGCTGAACTGCTGAGGAGGGGAAGAACACACTTAACTGTGAATGAAGAGAACGAAAATCCTCCCTGACTTAAACACAGGCGAGGGCAGATTAAGTTCTCACACCAAGCAGGCTCAGCAAGTGCCTAACCCTCAGCAACAATGGAAACGCTGCCCTGTGTGAGCAGCCCAGCTCATCCCCGTGCTGATCACATTTCAAACCACCATGTCCCAGCTTTGGGAGGGGCTGGGCAGTCTGGGCTCCCGCTGCTGGAAGGTGGTGATGCTCAGAACCAGCAGGCTTCAGCCTGAGGCTGGAAAACGCAGTGATTAATGACACCCACCACGGGCACAGCACTGGTGAAACACCTGCGGCACGTCCCACCCTGGCAGGGAAATGGAACTGCTGACCCAACAGCCCTTTCCACCCCCAGCTCCCAGGGTTTTACGAATTGTCAGTCACACCTGGGGGTGATATTGCTATAAAACCCCAGCCATGCAGCAAAGCTGGCAGGGCAGCTCTGCGGTTTCAGGCTTAGCTGTGTCTGAAAGGACGTAGGAGGCTTCGGGATTGGTGTTGACAGTTGCTTTCAAATATATGCAAAGACAAAATCCAGTTTCACAGACAACAAACTCACCTGGAGCTTGGAGGCTGTAGGACAGATGCAACTGAAAAAAAAAAAAAAATAAAAAGGAGAAAGGAAAATAAACCAAATTCCCTCTAAACACCACCTGTGCGGAGGAGAGACTGACACAAAGATGTTCAAAAGGTTGGCAAAGACTTCTCTGTGTTGCAGGAGGTCCCCAAAACAAGGCAGGGGAGCTCAGGCAGGCTCTGCACCCACTGCAGGCTCTCAGTTCAGGGGAAGCAATTGGACATGGTGAATTCCACACCACCTGCCTGGCCACTGTGACCCTGGGGCAGAGCTCCCTCCTTAGTGCTTGTTTCTGCATGAGAAACCTTTGTTTCGAGCACAGTAAGTCTAATAAAGAAATAAAAATACGTATGAAACAGAGAGACAGGACTGGTTTAATCTTCCACTCCAAAATCCTGAAATGGGAGAAGGAAATGCTGGGAAGCAGGTTTTCAAATCACACACCAATACCCTAAACCTGCCCCTCACCTCACTGCATAATCACCAAGCAGCTTTGTTATGTTGTATTTTTGTGGCATGGCACCTGCATTTGTTTTAAGTCGTGCTCTAGACAAGGGCCATTCAAACTGCAGAGCTGGAAAGCAGAGCTGCTGAGGCACTTTAAATGAGGTTTCAGAGCAGGTCCCTCTCCACCACGTTCTCCTGTTGGGGAAGGGTGTTCAGAGCTGACATGGCTTTCCCAGGTGTTTCCTACAGGGACAGAGTGTGGAGTGAGCAGTTAATCATGAGTGCTCTGGAGTGTCCTGAGGTCCTGGGGTGAAAGCTGTTACAGACATTGAAAAAGTGTTTAATAATCAGAGCCCCACGTCCCGAGTGCAGCCTGGGTTCGGAGGAGTTCACACACCTCTGAAGAGCTTTCGGGCCAAAATGTAAGGAGAAGCTGCAGCTTCAGGGGCTGCACCTTGCTGGGATCCCCTTCCAGGAAAGGCCAGGGAAAGTGTGTCCAAACTGCCCCTGGAGTGACCCAGGAAATGCTCCTGAAATGCAAACAGACCTCAGCAGGTGCCCAGGGAAACACCCCTGCAGATCACTGCCCAGGGATCTCTATCCACGGGCTCTCAGCTCCAGATTTTCATTCTACATATACAAACTTAGGGTTGCTCACAGTTCACAGTTCACAGAAAAAAAAAAAAAAAAAAGGCTTTTTATCACAACTAACTCACTTATAAATAATTATTTTTGAGAATACATGTAATAACCACCCTCATGAGAAATCAGATTAGGGGCTTCCAGCTCTCTGGAAATGCATTGGCAAGTCAAATTATCTTTTTCTGCCTTGTTTGCATTGTGCTCTCATAAAAGGAAACTGGACATATGAAGGCATTCTTCCCCTGGAAGAGCAGTGAGGATGAGGAGTTTGTTTCTCTCTCTCTCTTAATCTGAGGCGGAACAAATTCAGCAGGTCCTTCTCACAAATACAGACTGGGTTTGGGATGGAAGGGACCTTAAAGCCCATCCAGTGTCACCCCTGCCATGGCAGGGTCACCTCCCACTGTCCCAGGCTGCTCCAAGCCCCAATGTCCAACCTGGCCTTGGGCACTGCCAGGGATCCAGGGGCAGCCACAGCTTCTCTGGGCACCCTGTGCCAGGGCCTCAACACCCTCCAGGGAGCAATTCCTGCCCCTGGATCAAATCTGAACTTACCCTCTTTCAGCCTACACCTTCCCTGCAGTCCTGGACTGCACCCACTGCTCTCTCCTGCAGGGTGGAGGTTCCCTGCTGCCCTAACCCCAGCCCCAGCCTCCTCCTGTTTTAAAGGCTGCTCAGTGTTACTTGCATGCATTTTTTGAAGTGGATGATAAACTCTTGCCCATCTGCTGCACACAGGTTCCACATCCCTGTAGACAGCGCAGCAAACTCCTCCACATCACTCTGAGCCATGCCATGGTACTGGGCTGGATTTTTTTTTTTTTTTTTTTTCCCCTACATAAACCTATTAAGAGAAGTTAATCATTAGCTGGCTGGTTGGGCATTAAGACAGAATCCCTCTTTTGTCTCTCAGCGTTATTAAATGCCTTCTGCTTTGAAATGCCACATAAAAGTGATAGATGCCCTTTCCTTAAAAGCCAGGCTTCCAGTCAAGCTCTGCCTGATATTAGCTCGGCCACAAAGAGCCCTCCTTGTTTAAATATAGCAGCCCGAGGGAGAAAAGGCTCAGTCAGCCTGGCTGCTGTGCCAGGGCTGCCCTGATAAGGAGCTGCAGGGACAGGGCAGCGTTCCCTGGGCACCAACCCCATGGGGGAGTGACGGCTGGAGACCACGGGCGGCACAAACCGTGACTGAGCTGGGGCCAGAGACGCCCAGAAATGGTCAAGTGCATTCGAGATAAGGGGGTGGAAGGCTCTTGGCACTTTGAGAGATGGCTTAGAGTGGAAGCCTCTGCTTGACACAGCTTCCAGAAAGAGCAAATTCCGCTGCTGTAGACTGAAAGAGGGAATGTGTGTACCCACGTGTGGGGTTTATCCTTCTAGCTGGGTTTAACCTTCTGGTTGGGTTTATCCTTCCAGTTGGGTTTATCCTTCCAGTTGGGTTTATCCTTCCAGTTGGGTTTATCCTTCTAACTGGGTTTATCCTTCCAGTTGGGTTTATCCTTCCAGCTGGGTTTATCCTTCTAACTGGGTTTATCCTTCCAGCTGGGTTTATCCTTCTAACTGGGTTTATCCTTCCAGCTGGGTTTATCCTTCTAACTGGGTTTATCCTTCCAGTTGGGTTTATCCTTCCAGCTGGGTTTATCCTTCTAACTGGGTTTATCCTTCCAGTTGGGTTTATCCTTCTAACTGGGTTTATCCTTCCAGCTGGGTTTATCCTTCCAGTTGGGTTTATCCTTCCAGCTGGGTTTATCCTTCCAGTTGGGTTTAACTTTCTATTCAACATCTGCACTCAGAGAGCCTCAGGACTACTCTCAGAAGCACTGCCATCTCCTCAAAACACACACACACACACAGAGCCCTAAACAAGAAATGAGTGAACAGGGAGGCAGAAAATCAGGGCTGAGCCAAAGAGCAGGCAAATCCCCTTCCCAAATCACCAGGGAGAAAAAAAAGTTTCTCCCCAGAGGAATGATAAATGATATTTTTGCCCAGCAGCTTTTACAAGGTGAAAGTGTTGCTCAGGAGAATAAATGCCTGCTTTGTGTGGCCCCCCTGGAACCAGGAGGCAGTCAAGTCTGGGCTCAGCTAATGTATAATCTATATTTACATGTCAAAATCCCCCCTTATTTAGGTTCTTGATTTACAGCCCCCAGTTTTCATAAAAGTCAGTCATTCCTAGTGAAAGAATGCAGAGCAGATTTATAGGATCTGCATAATGCCTTAAATCTTAATAGCATTTTTAAAGCATTTTTATGACTCCCCCTAAGTAATGTTTTCCCTCTATTTTTTTCAAGGCATTACTGTGTAAAACCAAATACAAATCCTTACCTTAAAAACAAGATCATTTTAACCAACCCTGCTGGCATCCACCCTGCTGCAATGCCAGTCCTTGTCAGCAATGTCCTTATAAGCCTCTGTTTTCAGGCATTCATGGCTTGAATGTAAAACGTGCTTTTCACTGAGGTTTGCCTGATAAGATCTCAACCTGCATGAGCAGTGAATTTGTTTTCACCATCACAGTCAAAATAGAATAAATCTCTGGAGGCTGCTGTGGGGTGGATGAGGGTGAAAGGGGTCTGATGCTGTGCCTTCTCCCCCACACCAGGCTGCTCTTTGCTTTGATAAGTCTGTTTGAAATATGTGTCAGCTCAGGTTCAGTCCAGTCCAGAGCAGAAATATCCCAAGTCCATTAATCACAGACACAAAAATGCTGGCTGGGCTCGTGTGTTTGCACCCGTGGATGGGCCCAGCACTGCAAAGTTGGTTCTTAACCAACTCTCTCAAGAACTCTCAACCTTTGGACAGAAAATTTAAATATTATCAAAGAAGTCAGTGCTGTGTCCCAAAGTGGTTTTGCAGGGACTGAGTTTCTCAAGCATTTCTTTAGGGAACTGAGCACCAAGAGTTAATATGTTTTGGGGGAGACCTCAGAGCCCCTTCCAGTGTCCAAGGAGGCTCCAGAAGAGCTGGAGAGGGACTTTGGACAAGGGCACAGAGAGACAGGACAGGGGGAGTTGGCTTTAAACTGAAACAGGAGAGGGATGGATGGGATTTGGGCAGTAATTGTTCCCTGGCAGGGTGGGCAGGCCCTGGCACAGGGTGCCCAGAGTAGCTGTGGCTGCCCCTGGATCCCTGGCAGTGCCCAAGGCCAGGTTGGACACTGGGGCTTGGAGCAGCCTGGGACAGTGGGAGCTGTCCCTGCCATGGCTGGGGTGGCACTGGGTGGGATTTAAGGTCCCTCCCAATCCAAACCATCCTGGGGTTCTGTGACTTCACCTGACAGTACCAACAGTGACTGGGATCAAACAAGTGCCCCCAAAGTCTCCTTGGTCACAAGCCAAGGATTTCTTCAGAGAACATATTCTAACCTCTGGTTATTTAACCTGAAAGTGTCCAAAGGAAATGGAAAATATCTGTTTTACACTGGGTTCCTGCAAGCTACAGTAAGTATACATCAAATTTTATCAATAGAGAAAGAAAAATAAGTTGGGAACAGCAAATATTTCCAGCAAATTATAAATATACTTTAGGACATCTTGAACAACATTTCAAAGAACTCAGAATATTCTCCCAATGTATCAAGTATTTACTCTGGATCCAGCCTTGCAACCTCCAGTCATCCATAACAACCGGGTTTCGATGGTAAAGACCACTCAGTCGAGTACAACTTTTTAAAGCCTGCTGTTATTCCCTTAAATGTTTTAGAATTAAAAACTTCCATTTACAATAGCATTGGATATGAGAAACATGTTTTAAAACACTGGTCTCCATTCCAAGCTGATCAAAATTTACAGATAAAAATCAATCATAAATGCAGCTACTGCCCGGGCAATAGATATTTCAACAGCCTTTCTTAAAGTGTATGAAATCCTGTGTAAACAACAATTAAATTCAGTATTTACTATGCATAGAAAAAAAAAAAACCATTAAAATAAACCATCACATTGTGACAATTTATATTAAAAATACTTTCTCCTCAGGGAATTTATTAAATAGCCATAAAGTCTAACCTAATGACTGGTGGGTACCGAAAAGCTAATCATATTTTGGATACCATACTGCTTTTTAATCCCTCAAAGAGGTCAGCATCAACAAAGTAAATAAACTCCAAATTCCTACCTCCTACATTCCCGCTGACAAATAAATTTTGATATTTGTATACAAACAGTTAAGAGTATTCTAAGAGAAGCACAAATAAAGAAATAAAAAAGAAAACCCTGAGGACTTCTCAACAGAGCTGCAATTGCTTCCAGACATCCAGCATTAATAACCCACACCTGCTTTAACAGGTATCAACCTGAGCTGGGATTATACAGCATTCAGAGCTCTTGGCTTTGGTCAGCCACGGTTAAACAGATGCTGGAACAGGAATATGTGAAGAGCGGTGCTGGAACATCCTGAGACTGTGTACCAAACACTTGAGCTCCTCAGGCTGCTCCTCCAGGCCTTCATTTTGCTGCTCTTCTGCAAATTTCAGTGATTAAAGTAGAAACCTGAGTGCAGTTTCTGTCCTTCGCTGCGTCTTTGCACAGGAAACCTGTCCCGTGTTTCCCCATGCAGGGCAGGCAGCGGGGGCACACCAGCCACAATTCCTGTCTGCTGTCTTCCTCAAAGTGCCCAAGAGACTCTAGATATCTTATGTCAGTCGGATAAAGAGAGAGAGATATCTCATATCGGTTGGATATCTCATATCAGCTGGAACAGCTCCATCGCTGTTATTTATCCATGGCTGGATAAACACTCTCCCAAAACAGAGCAGGCAAGTGAAAAAGTCCTGCCCCCCAAAACCCAAAGCTGTACATTCCTGCCTCTTCACAGAAGGAGAATTGTCTCAAAGGCCACCACTGGTCCCGTTCTCTCCTGATATCCAGTATCTGGAGCCAAGTGCCTGACAGAAATCTCTCCCTGACGAGGTCAGGGGAGCAGGCTGCCCAACAGGCTGCCAGCCTCCATCCTTTGAGGCTTCCAAGACCAGAGCACAGGAATCCCTGCACAACCCAGTGTGACCCCAGAGCTGACCCTCTCAGAGCAGAAGATTGCACAAGAGCTCTCCTGGCATCTCTTCCAGCCTGAATTGCCCTGGAGTGCTGAGGAATCATTCTCCCTCTCTCCCCTGTACTCCTTCTGCCCCCAAAATCAAACCTTCTCTAGGAAGATTTTCATTTGTGCCTTAATGTTTTCTTCAGGAAGTCTGCTGACACAGAATTAAAAGTTCAGTTTGAGAGGGAATTCATCTTTATGAACACTGTCAGCTATCTCACATTTTCACTGTTATTTCATTACTGTCACCATCCTTTCACCCCCACCAAAGCGAGAGCTGCCAGCTCCAGCTTCCAAATGACCATTGTAATGAAACACTTGATTTTCAAATGCTCATTGAAGCAGGAAATATTTTACACCCCCTGAACTTTCCAATAGCTCAGGAGCACACTTTTCCCCTCTTAACAGAAGTTCTTAACAGCTCAGATGAGACCTCTGTGGAGGAGTTTATGGGATGCCTGGATGCCAATTGAGAGGCAACGTCTCTTCAGGAAACTAGAGAATGTCATTTATCCAGGCAGTGAAAATATATTCTTCAGACATAAAACTAGAGTGTAAGAGACCATGAGATGCCAGTCAACCTTCTGCCCTTGGACAATCAACCTGTGCTGCTCCCAGGAAATGCCTACCTCAGTTTCTTTAAAAATAAAGCTTCTGTGGTATAGATTCCAAAATCTCCCTTGGAAATGTTTAATTCGAGAAGCAAGAATGTTATAACATGGTTATGATGTTATAACATGGTTATAATGTTATATGCCCTGATGGTTTTGACTGTTGTTGTTTGAAATGTGTCCTTTTTTTGCTATTTTCTACTTTCTGCCTGTGCACTATGCAGTGGGAGCTTGGACACCAGCTGACCTTGTGCTAAATAGAAGTGATGACAAGGTTACCTGACTGCCTGTGCACCTGGAAATAGGGAAAGCTATTCCTGCCAGCCTGGGAGCTGTGCGCTGAGGGCTTGAACCTCCTGACCACTCAGAGCTGAATGTTCATCTGGCACGAGGCAATCAGCAGGGACAGGCAGGGACAGGTAATGGGCCTCAGACGCAGAACCTGTCAGAGCACGAGTTACTGCTGCTCTGGGACTGCATGAGCTCACACATTCCTCTCTTGAAAGCTTCTTTTTATGAAGTGCACACCGTGGATTCCTCCGAGCTAGCGCTCCCTTCCTGGCTCCGTCTCACCTGGAGTGGGGATAAACCACTTCAGAGGGAGCTTTTCTGGGGATGATGGGGGAGGCACTGGCTAGTGCCTCGTGCTGCCAGCCTTCACCTGCTGGCCCAGAGCTGGCTCAGGGGCTGGGGAGGTGCTGGTCCTGCTGCAGGAGCACAGCCTGGCATTGCAAAGGTCTCCTGAGAGGTTCTGAGCCAGCAGAGGCACAGCAGAGCCCCGACCTGGGGCACCAGCCCAGGAACTGAGAGGCTCTGGGAGTCAGGAGGGAGCGACAGACAACGGGAATTCATCCTGAAAGAGCTTAGAGGGGAAAAAGAGGTGGTGGATGCAATGGCAAAGCAAATATCCAGAGATTTAACAGCTTGGTGGCCAGAATTCACTGGGGCTCACAGGGACCTGCAGGCTCCTGACGACTCTGATACCCTCATCCACCGAGTTCCATCAGAGACACAACGGTCTGAGCCGCAAGATCTGGGGTTTTTTGGAATCAGATGTTACAGGAAAGGTGGAGAGGGATTTTATTTAACAAGGGAGTGTAGTGACAGAACAAGGGGAAATGGCTTCACACTGAAAGGGTTGAGATGGGATATCAGCAAAAATTTCTTCCTTGTGAGGGTGGGGCACAGGGTGCCCAGAGCAGCTGCGGCTGCCCCTGGATCCCTGGCAATGCCCAAGGCCAGGTTGGATCAACCTTGGAACAATCTAGATTTGAAATTTAGGCTCAAAATGCTACCAGAGGAAAATTATAAGGGGCAACAAACCCCAATAAACTCACTTCTATAAAGATCATCCACTTGGAGTATGTTCTACTCACAATTTTTATTTTTTTTTTGTATGAACACAATTCCACAAACAGAGAAAAACGGAACTTAATGGAGGAAAGCAGGTTCAAAACAAGGTGTTCTATTAAATGCAGTCTTTGCATTAAATCAATATTAAAATAACTGTCACCAACTTGCTGTGCATTTGTTCATGCCTGAATGAGTGAAGATGAACAGAATTTAACTGTCTGCATTTAAAAAGAAGTTTTAGAGGCTCAAGAGGGATTTTTAATCCCTGAACAGCAAATCTGACCCTGATTCAAAGCCATATGCACCAAAAAACTCCCCGTGCCCCACTGACCCTTACACCTAAAAGCTTTCACCGGAAAATCGTTCTGCTGCTTATACACCACACAATTTTGGTGAATTTTGTGCATTTTTTAGTCAAAGCTGAGCGGAACACTGGCAGGATCAGGGCCAGCATGGTGGGCAGTGCTTGCAGGTGTGAGCAGGAGGAGTGGCACTGGAAGGGGCAGGGCTGCACCCACGGCACCCACGGCACGTGGGAGCAGGAATTTGGGAGCTGGGTGCCCCCGGCAGGGGAAGACGCTGCTGGGATCACCCTGAGCTGCTCCCTCCTGGCTTTGGCCAACAGGAAAATGCTCAGCTCCACCTCAGCATGGATGGCTACGAGCTGAAGCCAGGCCAATTTCGTCTGGAGAGGCAGCACACGGGTTTTTTAGCAGAAGTTGTAATTTCAAATGAGACTCTAAATCTGGAGCCGACCTCCTGCCTGACCAGAAACGGGAGCGGACGTGGGATGGTGGGGCACCTTGGGAGACAGGCTGGATTTTCCACCTCAGGAATTCATGTATATCAAATATGGACTTCATTTTTATCCTCTCCCACTGTCCAGAGATGTCAGAAATCAGTATAATTGCACAGACTGTCAAGACTCCCTGGGAATTGTGTGCATTTTCTCTCTTTCTCTCTCATACACAATCCATCTTTCCTCTGAATAATGACTGCCAGAGCTGAATCAGAGCCTGCCAACGTTTTGGAAAGGAATCCAACCCTTTTCTAAAACTTTCAAAACAAATATGACTTCACTTTGCAGATTTTTATTTTTTCTTTTTTTTTTTTTTTTTTTTTTTTTTTACATCCACTGTCGTTTGATTCTCTTTGAATAACTTGAAGGATCTTAGGGAAGGCGTGGCGCAGAGGGAAGCTTTGGGCAGCCCCTCAGCTGGTGTACAATTGGCTTCAGAAAAGCAGTGCTCAGTTACATCCTGAAGATGCCTCACAGTGAATTTGAAAAGCTCTCTTGGAGATTATTCACCTCCTGTGAATGCCACTGCTCCACCAGTGATGTCATTTTAAAGATTTCAGCTGTTAAGCCAGAGGACAGACAATAGGATGGGACAGAGCCCAAGCAATTAACTCTTCACTTGGTTTTATTACTGAATCCTGAACTGGACTCCCACAGGGAACCTGTAACACGTCAGTCAAAGGGAAAAGGGCAAAACTTGAAATAATTAAAAGGTTCGGAAGATGAAATTAAACAGCAGCCTATGATTTGCACACAGAAACTTTAAGAAAAACCCCAACCAAATAAACTAAAACCCAAAAGGACATTAATTGAAACTTTTAATCCTAACAAAGTATTCATTCTGAGATAATTACTGCCATAAAACCCTCTGACACTGACAAGAGAACTGTCTTCAAAAGCTACATACGTAAGCAGCTTGGAACTTGGGAGAGGAGCTGGCAAGGGTGAAATCCTACAGAGATGTGAACAGGAGGGAAGATTTTGGAGGGAACTGATCCTTCCAGGGTTCAGTCACTGCTCTGGGAAAACGTGTTTTCATCTATAAATGACTGAAAAAGGAAAAGGATGGGGAAGGTTTGCCAGCAGAAAGCCAGTTCCTCCTATAAATAAGATACCAGTGGGTAAAAGATAAAATTACGAGTAATAAACTGGACCTTGAAAGGCATTTGGGACAAATGTCAGCAACACAAGGTGATTAAAACTGAAATCACACAATTCCTTACTCGTGGTGCATGAAGTGCTGCAATCTAAAAATCTCCTGCCGGGGTTCCTCTGCTCTTCCCAATTACAAACATCTCTGAGATGCACAAAATTAAGGTTGGCACTGTCCTTTGCTCCAGTCCTGCTCGTTTTGGCTCTTCCCCAAAAATGACAGGACTCTGGGAGCACGGCAGTGTCCAGCCCCTGCTCCACAGTTGCTGGGTTTGGTTTGTGCTCCTGGGAAATGACACTTGCTTTGGACAGAGACAGCGCTGGCTCCATCACCTTCTCACCCTCTGTGTCCTGGCTGAGAAGCTTCAGACAGATAAATACTCTTGCAAAATTCCAAAGTCTCTTTTCCTCTCCAGGAGCATTGTTACCATCCCCCCAAAAGTGATGTCCATGGGTCCTGCCTGTTGGGAATTTTCCCTGTCCTGGGAAAATGCTCCTGTCCGTGCTGATGGTTCTTTCCTACTCATTAGTTAGTAGATAGTTAGTTAGTAGATTAGTTAGTGAGATAAAAGTGGCTTTGGCACCTTTTTCCTGAACATTCCATACGGCAAAGGGATGTACCCAACAGCAACTCATTTCGTTGATGTGTTTTTAAATGTTTTTAACAGTTGCGTAGTTAAACATCTCTACAAAAAATGAAAAACTGGAACAAAACTATTTGGGTATTTTTACTTTTTTTTTCACATTGAGTGCGATTTTGAACCTTAGAAGTCACATAAACACGTGATATACAGAGGGGTAGTGCTCTAAGAGTTACACTCAGGTACTTTGAAGCATGTTCTTACTTTAGAAAGGGCAAAAATCAGGCTGCTTGTCTCCACGGGCCTTTTGGCCTCTTCGGCAGTCAGGGATGAACAGCGGCATTTTTACTCACCTGGGAATAAATCTGCCAAAATCACCTCTAGAAATTCTCACCAGGGGAGCAAGCAGCCATGAGAAATCCATGCTTTGAAGAGCAAATTAAATGGGCTCTTTTAGAGCAGATATCCCTGACTCAGGTGAGGTTCAATGACAGAGCCACACCTGTGAGCACAGAGCAGGGCCAGGCCCAGCTTTGATGCTGGGAGAGAGAAATCCATTCCTCTTACGAGAGGAGAGCTAAGCAAAAACAGCATTACTGAACCCTTTTGGGTGGGAGCTCCCCTGGCATCGCATCTTCTTTATTTCTGTGAGCAGTTAATCCTCTCCTGGGGTGGGAGTGCTGTGAGTCTGAGCCGGTTTGGGGTTGAAGCTGCCAGGGATGGAGCCAAGAACTCTCAGAACTCCGAGCACCTCACCCCAAACTCCTGGCAGAACAAGCCCCAGAGCTGAGACAGAGCAGCCCCCAAACCCCATGGGGTGTGAATTTTGGGCAACCTGTGCCAGGGCCTCACCCTTGGAGGAGCTGTCAGGGTGAGGTTGAGGCTCCTGTCAGTGGCAGATTCAAAGTTCTCCCCCTTTTCCTGCCAATTCTGACCCAGAAGGACTGGATGCTGGCTTTGGTGCCAGCACAAGATGAAACTTCCCATGCCTGTCCTCCACAGGGACACACACAGGGCATGGTATGGGGTTTGGGGTTATTTTTTAGGGTTTCTTTTTTTTAGTTGTTTGTTTTGGGGTTTTTTTGTGGGTTTTGTTGAGTTTGGTTTTTTAAATTAATTTGAAAAAAATCACGTCCTTTGCAGAGCTGGGCCTCAACACCGGGCACCACCAGACGTCAGATGCTTCTACCAAAACCTTAAAGCCACTTCTCTGTTTGTTTTCCAGCTGCAAATGCAGAGGTTGCTTCCTGCTGAGCTAAAACTGCTCTGGGCTCAGGATTATCTCAAGTAGGAATTTAAGCACCATGGCAAGTGCACATGGAAAGAGAAATCACTGAGTTTGGTACTCCCTCAGGGGGAATTTAATGCCTCATGCAAGAGTTAAATATTGTTATGTTATTAAATGTTTAATAACAAAAATAAAAGATTATTCCAGATATCTAGATATTAATAATATATATTTATTATTAATAATAAAATATTATTGTATCTGTTGTCCCAACTACACTGGTGTCTCTGCCCAGTTGTGTTCCCAGTACTTTTTCGTTTCCTTAAATAGACTAAAATCACATAAAATTCACAGACAACTTGCTGCTGACCAGGAACACGCACACCAGCAGGTGCTGAGGGTTATACCTTTGAAACCCAGCAGAAAAGACTTTTCCTGTCATAACTTTTCACTGATTTTGTCTTTGACACACAGACACAAAGGGTAAGGTGCTGTGATCTCTGTGGGACCCAGGAATTCACTGGGGATTGCTGGCACCAGCATCCTCTGACCCCAGGTTAAGGCAGGAACACTTTTCCTTCTGCTGCTCCATCACAGGACGCTCTTTGCAATCTCTGTGTGTGCATTAAATCTGCTCCCAGCACTCTCTGGGGAGAAAATCTCCCCTTTCCTCTCAATAATTAAGAGTCAATCCCTCAGCACGAAAACAAACTGAACCAGACTTGACCACAACCAAGCTCTGAAGCAAACCTTGCATTTCGGGCAGAAGACACAAAATAAAGCTTTAAATGCCACTTATTAACGCATTTTCAAGCATTTTCTCTTCACCAAATCAGAACAGATTTCAAGTGAGGCGCGACCTTTAATGACAACCCGAGCTCCTACTTTTAGAAGAAAACTGGACCCTGTCCATTCCTTTCTTTCCTTTCCTGTAGCTATTTGGAGCTGATGCTAAAATCCGTATCTGAGATCATTCCTGCTCGGTGGTGCCTGGGAGCTGCCACTCCTCCAGGACTGAAAACAGGGAGAGAAGAACCCGGCTCCTTTACCTGAGCTGATTTCACCGTGCCCGAGGATGCGCCCGACCCTCTCCATTCGCTGATCTCTGCTGCCCTCTCCTGCAGCAGCTGGAAAGTGAATTACTGAGTTATTCCGGGCAATAACTCGGTGTTAAAGCTGCTGCGGGGAGGTGTTTAAACTCCGAGGGGATGGGGCAGGAGCTTTAGGAGCGGGGAGAATTGGAGCTGTAAAATTTAAGTGCTCATGGCAGGGCATTGAGCACAGCAAGGGGCAGAATAATGACAATTACAATAATGCTGAAAGGATAGTAATGATAATGCTAAGGGTGATGACAGTAATTATAATAAAAATAGGAACGATGGTAATAAATTAAATAATAATATAAGCAATAAAGTCAGAAAAGACACCCAAGATGAACAAGTCCAGCTTTTGACTTGATACCCCCGTGGCCACTAACCCGGATTGTCCCCAGGCGCCACATCTACTTGTTTTGTGAGCACTTGCAGGGATGGTGACCCCACCACTGCCCTGAGGAACCTGCTCTTGTCCTCAACCACTCTTTTAGTGAAGAAATCTTTCCTCATACCCGACCTGAATGTCCCCTGGTTTATCTTGAGGCTGTTCCCTCTCCTCCTGTCCCTGTTCCTGGGAGCAGAGCCCGACCCCCCCCAGCTGTCCCCTCCTGTCAGGAGTTGTGCAGAGCCCCAAAGTCCCCCCTGAGCCTCCTTTTCTCCAGTCTGAGCCCTGTTCCAGCTCCCTCAGCCCCTCCTGGGACTTACATCCCTGAATTCATTGAAGATATTATCACAAAGCTCTGGGGTTTCACGGAAACGCAAACATTTCAGAAGTTCATCAAACAGGAAAATGTGGAGGAACGGGAAAGAGGAAAAAGAAAATGGCTTTGCAAATAATCTTGTGGCCGAGGAATTTGCCTGCAAAGCAGCCAGAAAGGATAAACAGATGATTTCAGTTCAGTTCAAAGAATGTGCCTTGGCTTTTTGGTGAGATGGTTGCGGCATAAAATAAGAATAAACTCCCTCCACGCTGCCTTGGTCCTACTGGGAGAAAAAGCTGCTACCAGAAAACATCACATCCAGGTGATCTCTGACAAATTCCCTCCCTGCTCGCTTTCCACATTAGCCAAGCTGCTTTTCCGTGCATTAATCTGCCTTTCAGCTGCCTTTTAATCAAAGCCAGGCTTAACTTTGCAGGGGAAAAAGAAAGCAGATGTTGAGGTAAACCACAGAGTAGGACTGGAAGGAACAGTCAGAAAGAAAAGGCTCCTTGGCTTGATAAGGATTTAAGAACTATTTTTCTAGAGAGAAGGGAGAAAGAAAATGCTCATTTTGTTTTCTAGCTTGGAAGAATAGCCTGCCTTCTCTTTCTAAATGTAGGAAGCAGGGGCTGGTTTGTACAGTATTTTGCATGTGCCACCTCCTATTTAGTAGTGCAGCACAGAAAAAGCAAAAAAATCAATGCTGACAATTTGAAAATCAATCTTCAGATCGTGGAAATGAAATTTTTGTGCTGTCAACAGTTAAGAAACAAGCCAACAAGTACCTCAAATCAAGCAGCTGTTCTAGGGAGGGATTGTGTGCAAACACCCAGAGATTGAGATTTAACTGTTAGGTACCAGTTAAAATTCCAGATGCAAGAAATTATTGAAATAGAACACGGTAGGAAAGAAAAGACTCAAGATATTGGAGGAGAGGGAGGGGTTTGTGTTGGGTTGGTTTTTCAGTGTTGTTAGTTTTTGTGGGTTTTTTTGGTGGGGTTGTTTTTTTTATTTTTGTATTTGTTAATAAATGTCCTCGTGTTCCCAAGGCGATTTTCTTCTGCAGAAGAAGAGTGGTGGTCACCAAACCACGGAGCAAAAAAGTTCCTTTAAGGGCCAGGGAGCTAAGACCAAAAGCTGCTCTTGAAAAAATGACATCTGCAGCAGCAACCTTGCTGGTTTTTCCTAGCACAAGCAAATGCTGGAGCTGAAGCAACACAAAAGAATTACACACACACAAAAAAAAATCCAGACAAGACACAGAGCTCTGGAGAAGCTCAAAACTTTCTGAAATAGCTGGTCCTGCACTTTACACAGAACACCAGATGAACTTGCCTCTTACATAAAGCATTACTAGAGACAGAAACACAAAAGGTAAAAAGAGGTGTGTGTATGAAATTCACCAACAATGCTGGGAAAAAAGTATTTCCAAAGGGTCAGCAAATTACACCATTATTCATGAGCCTGTGGCTGGATTCCAAAAGCAGGGGGAAAAAAACTTTACTCAGTAGGGCCATAAATATGAAACCTGTTTGAAAAAAATGACCACACACACCAAAAAAAAAGGCAGAAAGATGACCCTCCTTTTGCAACTGAAATTTGCTGCCTGTAGCTTTTTATTAGTTACAGCAAGCGAAATAAAAGCCAGACAAGTCTCATAGAACTCTATTATCTCCTGCTACACCAGGGGGAAAAGTAACAACGCTGCATTATTTTTTTTTTTAACCACCTGTTGGCATCTGTTTTGCCCGATGTACGACACCGTCACTCAATAAACCTCTGGAAAGCAGCCACAGAAGCAGGGTCTGCCGGGGGGAACCTTCCTGACCTGCAGCCACTCTTTGTGAAATGAAGCAGCCGTGACAATGACATGGGGGGAAAAAAATAAAAATAATAATAATAATAATAATAATAATGATTTTATTTATTTATTTATTTATTTACTTACTTACTTACTTACTTACTTACTTACTTACTTATTTATTCCCCCCCCCCCAACTTGGGGATCTGATTTCCAGCAAGAAAATCTTTAAGTTGGGCCAAGAAAGTCACGCTGGAGAAGTATTTAACAGCTTTGCCTCCACCACCTGCTGAGTTTGGTCTGACAGGAACTTCGCTGTCCCCACAGCGTCTGCTCATGAGCTGTTCCCATCACCCACAATTCCTCCTTTGGATGCTGCATTTGCAGGGAAGGAGGAGAAAACAGGTGGTGGAGGAAGTTTAACCTATTGACAATTTCAGTGAATAGCATGGACATAAACTCAGTATCACCTAACTGGAATTGCTTCTCTAGGATTTTCAAGACCGAAATAAATTTACCTTCTGTGGCTGCATTTTAAATGTGCTGCTCCCCTCCTCTGGGCGATCCATGCTTTTCCTTTCCTTCCAATTTGTTACAACCAAGCCAGAAAGCCATTTCAAATCTCAAAACAGAAAAACCCCACACTAATAGCAAGTTAAACACAAAGAAAATCTAGAATTTATAAACAAAGTTTATTACTTCAACAGCTAAAATCTAGATTTAGCCACATTTAGCTCTGTTTTAGCCACATTTTCTGTCTTCTGTCTTCATTAAAGAACTCTGTGCCACTGCTTGGCTCTATTGATATAAGTTTTACCCTGAACTCATTAACAAATGGTTCACATAAATATCAAAGTTGTGGTGAGTTATTCTGAGAAAGAAAGAAATAATTATTAACACACACACACACACACACCGCCCCAAACCCTACTCTTTTGTAAGCTATTATTATTCCCCAGCAATTAAATTTTTAGTTGAACTTTTAGAATACCATTTTGGGCAGCAGGTGATCACTCAAACCAAATCCATTCCTCATTGAACAATCTGGGATTGTCCTCATTTTCTGTCTCCAGAGCCAGCTGCACTGGAAATGACCTCTCAGATGATCTATTTGCTCAGACACCCAACATCAACACCCTGGGCCAGGTTTCTTGATGTATAATAAATGCCTCCCTCTGGCCGCAGTGTCTCTAAACTGGCAGACTGCATTTTAATGAAAGCAAGTGGTAAATAATTTGCAAAATAGCACTAATCATTTTTACACTGCAATCAAGCATTTCGTGTTGTCATTTTCCCTAATTACTCCCCCTGAACCAATTCTATGTACATGTGTGTATATAAACACATCCACACACCATTAAACGGAATTTTTTGAGAAGTACTTCAGAAACTGACCCAAGTTAGGGCAATTTTAGACACTGTTGGTCAATATGTTTAATTTACAGCCTGCCTTTATTGTGAAGTACACACTGTGATCCAATTAAAACTCTAATTAGGGCCTGCCTTTACTGAAGCTAAGCTGAAAGACCATTTTCTAGACTTTTCACTGACAGAATAAATCCATTATCACAAAACTAATTAGGAACTTTTTTAAAGAATCACATCAGGAACCGAAAAGAAATAAGAATTTTTTAGAATTCAGCTGTGCCAAAAGAGTCCCAGTACAATATTCACCATCAGCTTCCCTCGGGTTGTACAACCACCAGCGGAATGTGGAGAGAATCTGCCCGTGGGACTGCCTGACTCCAGAGATGTACAAATTTCAGATACTGCACTGAACTGAAGACAATTTATGCATCCCTGCAGACTCCATCTTATGCTTTTTTGTTTTGTTTTGTTTTGTTGTTGATTGTGGAAGGCCGAATTATTCATATAAAACACTGGTTGTGCTGCAAGATTTCTTCCAACTTGAAGTTCCTCGTCTAGGCAACCTAAATGCCCCAAAACTTCCAAAGGTGCCTTCTGCAAAAGAATATTTAAACAGTTACTGAATACTCTGCTCTGCTAATCAAACATCCCAGTTAATTAATAAAGACAAATGCCTGAAGAATCTCTGGGTACTGACCTGCAAACACAATTTTACCATTTCCTCATTGCCAAGGATGCTCGAACACAGGATCCAGAGCTACGGCTTCACTGCTGACAGAAGCTTCAAAATGCAAAACCACTTAAATGAGAAAATGCAGATTATAAACTGCAGCTTTCACAGTGCTTTGAGGAAGGAATTCTCAAAGGGGTTCAAAGGAGTTAAAATCATATTTATTTTAAAAATTCATTCAGTTCACTTTCTAGGCTGCGAGAACAGAAAGGGAGGGGGTTTCTTTCATCACTTATTTCCGTGGATGTGCAGACCGTGTCCTGCTCTAATTTAACCCATACAAATTTTATGTTTGCTGCTAAAGCCTGGGAATTAATACTGCTCAAACACTATTTTTATTAGGACTAATATGGAAAATGTGACTCAGATGTACAAAGGATAATCACTTCCTCTGTTAAACCCAGCCCTGAGCATTGCTCCTGCCCAGAAGGCAAAATGACAACAGTTGCACAAGCAGCACTCCTTTCCAGGGCAACAGATGATGGGTTTGTATTAAACCAAGACACACAGAGATTTTAAAAATATTTTTATTATTGTAATGAGACTGCAATATTATCTAAATAAACTTTTCAATCACTGTTACACTCTACTTTCCTCAGGAAGTTTCCAGTTGGGAATGCCACAAAGTATCCAGCAACTTGCACACTTAAAAGTTTACAGAAACATTCAGTATTGAAAGGCCTTTGCAATATGTTGGTTTTTTACAAAAAAATAAATCAGAGTTATAAATCCAAGCGTATACTGATGTAGATTTATTTCAGAGACCCAAATTTATTTCAGAGCTGACAAACAGCTTCATGACCTGCCAAAGAACAACTCTGGGTGTGCTCACAACAACTCTGTGGGAGCCTTGTCCACAAGGGCTGCTACAAAAGCAAGAGCAGGGATTGAGCAGAGTTGTAGCAGTGAGTGTGAGCCAGTATTTAAGCCACTGCTAATTAATTTTGCTTAATTCTGTTGCTCACGTAATACTTAAGGCAAATTTCCTTGTGTACTCATTTTCCCAAGCTAAAGCAACAACAAAAGCACAGTTTACAGCACACTGAACAAAAAGGTATTTTGTGGTTATTTATGCAAGATGTGGCAAGAACAAATACAACACATTGCAGTTATAACTCCTACTTTTCCACTTAGAATGATGAAATTCTTTTTCAGTTTGTATTTAAAAACACTTGAACAATTTACCCTTTCCAAATTTTATCAGAAATATTATTTAAGATTTGAACCAGAAGTTTTTTGGAGCTGGAGATGTCCCAAAGCTGATGGGAGCTCTCCATATATATCCACAAATCCTTGAACGAAAGGAGAATCCAATGCTCTGCTACTGAGTGTAAACAACACAAAAATTACATTTTAATGACAGACATTTTATAGGATTCTTTTCACGACAACTCAACTTCAGTAGCTCCAACAAGCTGGGAAAAATGAGAACTTGGGTGTTTAGCCTAAATGCCACCGTCCTCAGTTTGCAATGTTCCATCAGCACCCACTCCTAATACACAGAAAAGACACGTGACATCAGAAACAACAACACAAACAAGTACTGAAATACCGGCAAAAAAATCAAAAAAGAGCTTTTTGGTGGCATCCTCGTGCATGTAGACCATGAGATATGTAAGCAGGAAAAGTATCTCATGAAAAAGCTTTGCACAATGCTTTTCTCACCCTTTGTTAATCAGACATTCAGCAACAAAACGGTGACTGGGGGCAGCACCAGCAGCGTCCTGACCTTGCTGCTCTGGAGTGAAAACCTTCTCCCCATCCTCTGACAGGCAGAATTCAGTCCCCAGGGTGTGCAGGGAGTGCACACCTGAAAATAAAATGGAATATAACAATCCTTTAACTGAAAAAAAAGTGATGTCTCATGGATTTCTGGAATGCTAGGAGAGCAACACTTTTAAGTGAACCTGCTAAAGATTCCATTCCAGGCAGTTATGGAAATGACAATACAGTGAATTGATTAAAAATAACAGTAATTTTACACAAGAAATTGGGCTAAAAAGACATGATGTTCCAGGAAAGAACTGTGTGCTTTGTGATCTCTATTTATTTTTAAATATATTTATATTTTTACAGAACAGACTCAATCATTTTTACATATAAATACAACAGCATTGAAGTTCTATTAAGATTTGATTTTTAGAAGTAAATGGACCAGGCTTTTTCACAGGTATGGAACTCTTTCAGAATGTTTTTAAATTTAATTCCTGCTACAGTTGAAAAAGTGGAAGTATTATTGTATAATCTAATCATAAGCTTCTTTCCCCTCTTGTGAAAGTGAAGACAAATTTAACAAAAGGCAACACCACAGTTCTTAGTCCTGACTTTGAACACATTTAACAGTATTTGCTCAAATCACACAGACCAGCTACTACAGTGATTCAAGGGAAAAGTGTATTTTCACCCAGGGGAATCCCAGCCTGCCAGACAACCTCACAAACTCGGAATTCTCACTCCTGGGTCACCTCCTCCTTCGGTTGTTTGAGCTCAGCCAGAAGCTCCTTCCCACTTTCTCCTGCTTTCGAGGCAAAGAGAGCAGCTCCCTCCTTAAAGCCCAGGAGCTTCAAGCTTCTGGCATAATCTGCATACACAGCATGGATCAATTTATGTAAATGAAGCATTAAGGAAAACACAAATTAATAGCAAAATGAAACCCAGGATCCTTCTTTCCCCACTTCTTACTCCTTGGCTCTCCCCAGGTGGAAATGCTGAACATTGCTACCAATGGCGCTAATCCATTACTTTTCACCACAAATTAAAAAAACAAAAGTTGCTTTAAATCCTCCTTTGGAACTCATATTAGTATTTATAAAGCAACGTGTAGAGTGCTGTAAACCAAACCAGACACATTTCAGATATGCTTAAATATCTGCCACGATACAATGGCAAAAATTGCAACAGAAATTTTAATGGCACAAAGATTTTTCCATTAATTAGACCTGAAGTTATCTACATGACTTATTAGTGGCATTTTTTATTTATGGAGGCTGATGACTCCATAGAACAGGATTATTTACATATGCATTATTATTTATAGTATATAATACAAAAGTTTGTGCAACTGCTCAGCTTTCCAGGACACCAGGTCAGATGTGAAGATTTAGTGAGCAAAGACAGGATTTCAGAAAAAGGATATTTGTATCATCATTAACTTCAAATGCCCCGTACTTCAGACAAGCTTCTACAAATAAAGCTGCTCTATCAAAGTACCTCATACTGTTAAATGAAAAAAAAAAAAAAAAAAAAAAAAAAGAGAATAATTTGTTAGGATACAAAGCAGAAAAGTATTTCAGGACATCACTCCAAAACACTTGCAGAGAGGCCTTCTAAATCTTTTTTGTATCTCCCCTTCCTCCTTGCACTCAAGAGCTGACACTTGCTATAAATTTTTCGGAAAGATCAGGCCTGAAGTTACTCAGAAAAAAATCATAAATCATTACTGCTTGGTCCATGGGTGCAACCTTAAAGCCTGCAGTGAAATGAACCGCCAGCCCTAGCCCATTGGTTAAAATTAATTAAAGAAAAACACGCTAAAATAGAAACAGACGTCAGCAACAAGCGCGGACAAGACAAAACACGCGTTGGGCTGTTTCACCTTTACCTGTGCAACATCTCTGCAACTTTTGTGAAGCAGCCAAGAGACAAGAGCACAAGGATGGCCTTGGATTTCTGGTTGACCTGTGGGGAGCAGAGGTGGTCGACCCAACGCCGCAGCACGTCCGCGCACTCCTCCGAGCTCAGCCGCACCTGCGGGCACAGCGGAGCCTGAGCTGCCACACACACTGACTGCTGCTGCTGCATTCCCCTCAGGGCAACAGCAAAAGCATCAGAACCCATCGTTTTTTTAATAAAAAGTACAAATATTGCTTGAGTTAATATGGCAACAAGGAAAAGCAGAGGAGTATGGGTATAAAATACTTCGCTTGGGTCGCTCCATTTTTACGTGTGATTAACGTTCGTTTTTACCCCAAGCTGTTCTAAAGTTTTTCTAAAACAAGAAGTTGCTCTTAATCCTTTACTGAAGACATAATTGGAAAAAAAACCCCCTTATTTTTCTGAAAATTTTATTATTATTCCCCCATTTAGAAAAGCTAAGTACAACTTTTCCCATTCTTTCTTCAGGAAACATAACAGAAACTTTACTTAACAGAGACCGAAAAATCCTTACTAACTCCTGCCCATTTATAATGTGGAGAATCAATGAGGTGTCTGGGTAGTTTTGCTGGGAATTAATCAATTAACTAATTATGGCTGCACACCAAAACAGAAGGTGATGCAAATTTATGTGGGTGGTGGTAATTTTGGAATCGGCTCACACATTACATAGAGCTCAGCACAAAGTCACTGCTCAGTTACTTACCCACATCCAGGAGTGGGGTTTTGTAGCTTATTACCAACTTTATACCACTACAGAAATATGGCTCTTTCCCAAACTGATGAAAAATTAGGAAACAGAGTATTCCATGGTTTTTTGACCCCAATCATGTAATGTGGACAAGGAGGGCAGCCCTGTGTGGTCAGAAGGCTGAAGAATCTGCCAGCGCTGATTGAATGGACTGGTTTCTCCTAGCTGAACAGAATTTCTAAGTGATGTTTCAGTTATCTAGGGAACTTCAGCACCCTCCCCAGCCCTCCTAAGCAGAGATGCCAAGCAGGTGGTTGGTGTTACCAGCCTGGGAAGTGAGGAATTGCACACCTTGGCCAGCCACGCTGCACGGTTCCACTCGCCGTAGGTCTGCAGGTAGCGACAGGCGTCTGCGGCCTTGTCAATCAGACACAGCAGCTGCACCCCCTCTGGAACACAAAAACGCCCTCCACTCAGGAAATCCAGGGAAAAGGGGGCGTGGAAAAGGATCTCCATATCCTCAGCACATGAAGATGTTGAGACTGCTCTCAATATCACCTGTGTTCCAGTTATTGCATCTTTGTTCTGGGCTACAGAGGCCACACAAAGCTCTCATGTATCTGCTCTCCACACAAATTTAGGGGTTCACAGGACTTCTCATCATAAAGACATAATGATCTTTGTATATTAAATAAATAGATTTCATAGATAGCTCTCTGTTTTAATTTAATGTTGCCCACAGTGCAATTATTAACAGTCTACAGAGTGGAAAGTAGTTTTTCCAGGCAAGTACAGACTTTAAACTTTCTTGGAATGCCTGAGTATTTCAGTGATATGGTTATAAGTGAAATAGTTCAGTTATGTTTCAGCTCTTGCACTAAGCAACGTTAACCTGTACTTGTAAAAAACACATATTATGAAAAAAGTTCTGAACTGAGACTCAATCCGTATTTCACGTTTTGTAACAGGACACAAAATTTCAGTTAATTAGAAAAGTGGAAAATATATATTATGTGCTCAGCTTCTTTTTGTGCAAACTGCTGAAAGATTTACTCCAGAAATAAGTTTTTCAGTGAAAATAAATCAAGACAAGATTTTATAACTCAGTTACTGATCATTTTTGTGTTAACTGCTCTGTGTAAATACACCACATGCAAAATCTATCCCAGCAGGATTCACTCCTATTTTCACTGGCATCCTTAAAAATGATGAGAATTATCAATTTGCAAGCAAAGAGAAAGAGATCTTTTACCTGCAAGCTTTCCATTGGCTATCATGTTGGTTGCTACCAGTTTAATGGTGCTTTGGGATGGCCCTGACGAGGTGACAGTTGTGACCAGGCAAGCTTTGAGAGAATCACAGTAATAATGTGCATTCTCAGAACTGGTTTCTAGCAGTAGCTGCACTGCTCTGTCAGTCTGGCAAGAGAAAAAAAATGCAACTTTGAGCACAACATATCCATTTGGTGTAAAAGCCTTTCTATTTTTACCCTTTTTAAAACATGGAACAAATAACAATGAAAGTTATTCTAAAACAGGCTACAAAACCATCTCCCCATCTAGTAATGACTAAGATTCTGTTTCAATGGGACATTTGCAATAAGGACAGCATTGAAAATCCATCATGAATTTAATATAAAAATGCAAAAACTCTGCACTGGGCTCAAAAAAGAAATAATAAATAAAGTTAGAAAAACGTTGAATAGGTTAAGTATACGAAACAGGGAAGAATAAAAAATTCAAATATTACCCACAAACCTGGCCCAAGAGAAGAAGCTGATCAGCACATTTCCTGGTATGATCATATGTTGATCTCTTCACTTCCTGGAGATTTACCCTTTCCAACTGGAATTTCTGGACAAAGAAGGAAAAATATTTTAAATGTAAGCCTACCATTAAGAAATAAAACCGGGCATTTAAAAGATATATAAATATCTTGCCAGTTTTTGGAACAGCCTCTATTTTTAAGCACCAAGAATGTTTTAATCCAGACTGGTATGTTACTAATAAAAGTGAAATATGTACAGGGAAGTGAGTGCTTATTGTGCTGATGACATTCCTATCCAATTCGGTTTTGAACTCCTTGACGTACCTGGAAGTAAGAATTTTCACACAGTATGTCATAGCATATATCCAGAGGATTAACCAGCTGCTCTGGAAGGATGGCTGTGTCTGGTTTTGCAGGCTTTTCCTGGCATAAGCTGTGCAAATAGTGGGCAGCAATAGTCCAGAAATGCAGTTCAGATTCGTCCCCATACAGTCTGAGAAGATACAAGGCAGGATGTGAAACAGGTTTGCATTTTTTCATACCCCACATAAAAATACGATCCATTTCATTTTCTCAAGGACTCTGCATTCCTGTGGACAGCACAAGTACTTTGCATTATCAGTGGAACAAGCTGTGAGAGAAGATTATGGAATGAAATTCAGCAAGGGAAGCTACAACAGCAGTTAAACTCCAGGAATGTTCAACATAGAAATAGGTGGGAACTGATATTTATTATTATTTTACACTTAGTCAACGATATCCTCTTTCAACCACAAGTTACTAAGTTTGAAAACCATCTCTGAATACAGACAGACTAAAATTGGCTCAGTTTAGGCAGAGGAATCACACAGAACAAATACACTTGAAAGAAACCCCAGGTCCTCCCCTCTTTGTGCAGAACCGTCGTGAAGCTCTAAGTGACATTCTGGGGCATGAACAACTAAATGCAATGTGGCTGCCAGAACTGCAGTTATAAAAGTGCCACTAAGACTGAGGGAGGTTTCTTCTATCCAGCAAGAAAGTCCAACTGCAAATCAAACAAGCAAATCAAACTGTTTCAGTGAGGTAACATTTCCATTTTGGTCCTAAAACCACTCTACTATAGGAGTAACAAAGTAGTTTAGGGACTGTGCTAAGTTAAAGTACAATTGGGTGAGTTCCTAAACTTTAGCTCCTTCCTATGCATTAATAACATCAAGATTTTCCTAGGAAACATTTCCTATGTTTATCTGAATCTCTACTACCTGGCAACCAGGAGACATCTCTGCAGGAGAGTAAAGTCTGGATCAAGCAGAAGTTTCTTAATGTCACTGCAAAACAGAAAGTGTTAAAGAATCTGTAAAATGCTCAGCAGGATTTTTTGGTTGGTTGGTTTTGAAGACAAATAGGATACATCACATACAAGCTGAAAAGATCAAGCCCCAAAATACACAATTTCTTTTCTGAAATGAAAAAAATGCATCTATGAAAACAATTACAACAGGAATTATATATAATTTGAAATATAACTGATGTCCAGGGGCAAATGCAGTGAGTCCCTCAGGAACTCCTTATCCTTGCAATATAGGGAATCACCACCAGGGTGTATGCAAAGCTGCCAATTAGTCTGCTGTAATTCTACTAATTACAATATTAATTCAGCCACAAATAATCTTGCAGCTATGCAGTGCCACAGCAGAAGGGATGCACGTGCATGAATTTAGGTTTTCCACGGGTGTTTCAGACCGGATAAAAATAGGCTGTTACTTCTTTCCATCTATTAAAAGAAAGGACAAAAGGAAAACGGACAAAATTGTCTATTTACTAGCTTCAACTATAACTTTAAGGTTTTTAACTATAAATTGAATGTCAACATCTGCTTTCTGTGTAAACAGAGCAATGTGCATCAACATTACTCTGGAATTATATCTTCAACAAAGGATTTTTGGAATCACCTTTTTTTCCTCGGAGCTCAAATATCCCAACAAACCTTGGAGTATTTAAGCAGCAGTGTCCAATGCAGTCTGGATCAGCATAAAGAACCCCAAAATCCACGAGAAGTACTGCTTAAAAAATTCCAAATTGCTCACATGCAAATTATGTACTGACCCTATCAGCTCCTTTAAAGCACCAAGTTTAAAATTACATTTAAAAACCCTTTTTTTTTAAATAAAAACTGTCATTATTCAAGCACATCTTTAAAGAGGCAAAAAGAATTCTTTCTTCATTAATTGTGAATTGCCACAAACTTCAGAATTTTTGCCATCTCAGAATTTCACAGCTTACACAAGTAATAAAAAGAAGATTCTTACTTGGACAATGAATTCAACTGCTCTTGAAGAAGGTTTTTAATATTTTCGTTCTCTGGATAATCACTGGATTTAAAAAAAAGGAAAAACAGAGGTTTTCTACGTTACCAAAAGGACAGAATTACGTGAAATGGAAGAGCACCACTCATAGAAGAAAAACACAAGCACATACATCTTTTACATCCTTTTGGTAAGACATTCATGCAGGATTCTTTATCCAGTTTCCAAAAATAGCAATGAAAGATTTGAGTTTGCTTCCACTGAACTTCAGAGTCAGTGCCAATCTTTCTTTTCCCATTTTTCTTTTTTCCATTAACCTTAAAATTAATAAAAATGGCAATGCCTAGAGCATTATTGTGTGACCATGAGCCAATCCATGACACAGAAATGTGCTCCTCTGACAATGTGAATGTGGCTCGCCAAGAGTACAGACAGGTCTATCAGGATATCAGAATATCACTTGCAGTTACACTTTAGGAGCAACTCTGGCAGCTGCATTAACTTCTGGAACAAAGAGAACACAGTTTTTCTCAGAAGTAATACAATGCCATAAAAATATTGCCAGGACTTAAAGCAGACAGCAGTTTTTAATAGCCAAGTGCTATTGAAAGCCAGAAGAAATACCTGACCTTAGAGACTTATCTATTTATTACTTTTAGCAATAAACAGTGAACTAATTATATTTCTGACTGTCCCCAAGAGCAAGGAAACAGTTATATGCACAGAAAGCCTAATAAAAGATGTAGGCTTTAAAAAACAGTAATATGTTATACGTAGATATATATTTGTTCTTACATGTTCGTAATATCTAGAGAATATTTCTCATCCCACGGTTGATGCAGCAGGAAGGCTTTTAAAGTTAATGAAGCCCTTGGAACAAGCAGGTAGGGACACCAGACAGGTTCTGAAACAAAAGGAAAAGAGTCATTGGCCAGAGGGTCATGTGCAATAACGCTGTGTTCATTGATCAGAAAATGTACCACAGAAAATGGGCACCAGAAAATGTTCCAGCCTGTTTGCGAGCACCAGGAAAATCATAAATAAAAGTATTTTCATACACCCAGCAGAGGCTCCTAGACATAAAAGCTTATCACTACACTCAAGCAAAAACATTTCGTGGAAGGTACAGGGTTATCAACCATGCTCAAACGAGAATATCAGGATATTCCACAGTGAATTTTGCCATAGACTCCTGGAAAGCATTATACTGGCTTTGGCAGAGCTGTGTACACTGATTATTGCTACTACATGGGCATGGTGCAAACTAAGTAAAGCTATACCAAATATATCATAAAACATGTTTAGTTTTGCTTTTTCCCCTTAATTCCTACAGTACAATACAAGGATTAAGCCCCATCATCTGGAAAGGATGGTGGGAAGCTTAGTAAAAGATAAAAATTGTACATTAAGTGCTGTCACACAAATGTAAAAGTCAGTAAGTCTGGACTCAGTCCAAGGTGTGGGACACAGGCAGTAAATGATACCCAGTGACTGAGGAGTAAAACAAGTACCAAAACCAGCTCCATTATTAACACTCACAATTCCCTGTACTTCATGTGCACTGAGTGATGTAGGGTCTTGTAAATGTGATTTGGTAATTAAAACATTACCACAGAGCAGAGGCAGAAGGACAGCTCAATCACAGGCTGCCACAGCCTCATTTCAGTGTGCTTGGCTTTACAACATTCATTTTTGTAACTTAATATTGCAGAACACCCATTTGATAGCAGAAATGGCTGTGATAAATTACATGTTTCCTCAAACAAACACACACCACAGTTCCCCACGTCACAGTGTCTTAGAATGTGTCTTAGAATCTACTGGGTTTTAAGGAAATCTAAAGTTTTAAGGAAATTGCATGAAGAAAGTTAGGATTGACTCAAAAGGCAAGAACAAGAGTTATTTGGAACACCAGTAATAATAAATACAAACAAATGCAGCTTACTTAACTAATTAAATATTTAAATTCCCTTCCCAAACATATGGCTAAAAAGGCAAATAGCACTAATATTGATATTTTAAAGGTCAGTTTGAAAAGCAATTAATAGACAAACACCTTGAAAAAAAACCAGAAAATACATTTTCACACATCAAGAAATGTTTGGAAATCATGTAATCAGTATCAGTGATGCAGGTCCTGACACCTAACTGATGTGCCAATGCTTTTTAAGTCAAATTGCTAGATATCTGTACAAAAGGCTCTTATTTTGCTCATTTATATTTCAATTAAGAAATTAAAAAGTATATGCTATTTCGGAGATTAAACTTGGATAAAAAAACCCCATGCATATGACCTAAGCACAAAAAAAATTACCTGTATCTATGAAAAGCGGCAGAAAGGCATCAAAAAATCTCCAAAAATGTGCCAATTCCCTGTTTTACAGAAGTGCTGAGCTCCACTTCCCAAACAGGAACTGCAGAAGCATCAAGCAGTGGATAGCACAAAAGACATGAGCATACCTATTAAATCCTGTTCATCCATCCTGAAACACGAGGCTTTCATGGATAAGTCCAGCACTCGGATGCATCCATCATCTGATGCCAGCACCACTTTGTCTGACGTGCACCAGTCCACGTCCAAGATCCGGAAATTCACATTTCTCCCGCTCCTTAAACTGCTCACCATTTGTACCTGGAGAATTCAGTTATTTTTTATTTTTAGCAGCCTCTCCATCACTCTGTGGGAGGCAGCGTCACACACCCAGGAGGCACGGCACAAAATTCACAATGAAAGGTGAAGTTAGCCATGAATCATCTCAATAATGGTCTTTTCTGGAGAGGAGGGAATTTAGAACCCTTGGAGTAGGTCACAAAGTTGCCCCGGAACAATACTATTTCCCAATTTGGGGCTGAGAAAAAAATCATTTTGAGCATCGTGTACAGCTGACTTTTTGTCAACTTTTCCAACAGTACAGGAGTAGATGTATAATAGAACTGAGACTATAAAATATTACTACAGATACTCTGAAAGACTTTAGACTGAAAATGTGAATTTAATTTAAAATGCTTTCATGCAGGAAACTCTTTTATCCTGAAATAAAGAGAGAACAGCTACAAGAGGTGTATCTTGTGGCATCAAAACTATTCAAATGTGCTTCAAGGGTAATATCCTACTCTGCTTATGCAATTCACAGTAGTTGTTCAAATCTACTGTCCATTCTTATCATCAGTGGAGTTTCATATTGCACTAACTAAGTGTCTGAGTTTGGAGCTGGTGCCCATTACAAAGTGAACAGGAAAAAACTTAAAATGCCTGTTTCATACCCTGATACCCTGAACTCATACCAGGGGCTAAGTTAAAACACCACAATTATATTTCCTTCCCCATGGTACCTCTAATCCCCTGAAAGACCTACAAAGCAAACCCCAGAAGCTTTGTGAACATAACTACGGAGTTTCTGGGTAAGAAGAGAAGCTAGACAATATTAGTGAACAAGTGTTTGGTTTCCTGGTATTCCCTAATTAATTAAATCTACTGACCATACACAGAGGAAACCTGCAGTGAAAGCAATCTCCTGATTAAAATCTCAGGCTGGGGACTCCCCCTTAAATTTTCAAGGTCTGCCTCAAAACCAGTACCAGAGGGTGGCAAAAAGGATCTCAGACATTGTCAGCTTTAGGAGTGGAAGACTCTTCTCATTGCTGGCAGCTCAAAGGTGTTTTATAGGGAGTAAAAATCTTCTGAGAAAAGCCACTTGACTTTACAACTGCCAGCAAGAAATCTTGACTCAGTAAAACTTAATTCCTCACTCATCCTAATTTTCAGAGGGGAGGTGTGGGCTTTGAAGAGAGGTGCCTATCAAACCCACAGCCACTTACCTCTTTTGAATCCCAGATTTCTGCCCCATCGTTGTACATCGCAAGAAGTTTTTGATTTCCTTTCCCTGGGGCAAACCGTATTTTTTTCACCCAGCTCCGGTGTGTAGGAATCCCCCTAAGGAAAGACAAGATTAGGATCCATCATTTTTTACCCATATTGTAGGAAATGGAATCCTTTCCAGGAACTTTTCAGGTCCTGGTATTGCACAGACTGAGGAGAAGAACAATCTCTATGTATACACACTCACAGATGGATGACCACATTATGAATTTATTAAACTAAAATGATGAAATGCTTGGAATAAACACTACAATACTTAATGTTGTACCAGAAGCCATTGCAGATTTAATTTTATCTTAAAAAAAAAGATATCTAGCTGATCTTAAAACCTTGATTAAATGTTAATTCTTCTGAAAACACAAGAGATTAAATGTAGGGAACTGCGCCACAGTAGAGATTTTCTGAATTTTTATTCCAAAATACTTGCATTTTTCCCTACAGTGAAGAACAAAAATGAGGAAGGATGAAAACATTCCACATTCTAATACTCATCATCTCATGTTTGACAGACTTCATTTGCATTCGTACCTGGATACTCTAGCTTTCAAATCCCAGAAGTTTAAGTTTCCATCAACATCTCCAAGAACCAGGATATCTCCTTTCCAGGCTATACAAGTAATGCTACCCATACTTCCCTGAAAATATTTGAGAAGCAGAAAAATATCTTGTGATTAATAGATTCAAACATATGAATAAATATCTCAACATCGGTATTCATTTGAAAAATATTATACAACATGAGAGACCACACTCTACTTAATTAAAACAGGAAAAAAAATATATAATAATGGTAAAAAGAATTGCTATCAGTTTTTAAGTTGGAACTCATATTTCAGATTTCAAAGTACATTACTGACCACTTGTTGCTACAAAGCTTCTCCCTGATTTTTTTTTTCTGGAAATCAAAGCTAAGCAAAAAATTAAAGCATCAATGATACAGAAAAATTGGAACTCACATCTGGAGGAATTCTTGCACTGTCTTTTACTGAGTTTCCCTCTACTGTGAGATGATAAACCTGCCCATCAGCACCTGTAAACACAAAGTGCTCTCTGGCAGAGATGTTCTGGCTCAGCTCTGATTTACTTTCAGCTTCCTGCAACAAGCTTTAAAAAGAACATAATGAGACATAATTATTTCTTCCTTGTAATCAGAATTGCGAGATAAATTCTACCTAATGCATGGAAACAGCACAAAAAAATCCAAACCAAAAACCAGCATATATCCTTCTAAATGCTTAACAGTTAACTATTTATTAGTTCCACTCTTGTGGAAATGTCCAAGGGCAAGTAACAGTTTTACTTAAAGAACCAGGTAACCAATGAGAGAAAGCTGAGAGAAACAGGGACATCAAAGTAGACCAAGGTCCCACATATAAAAACTAAAGGGAGGCCCATAAAGTTGTTTTGCTTGCTATGTACTCAAGAATCAGTCCCACAATATTCTTTTCATTAGAAAAATGGCACATGGTGGGAAAACAATTGCTGTAGCAGAGGATTCCACAGGAGGAGGGATACCTGATCACAGAGGATTCCACGCTGCTGACTTCAGTGTCTGATGCCACTGTCTGCCTGGCCATGGCCTCCCTGGCTGCCAACTGCTTCTTCCTCAGGCTTTTTAAGTTATGGGAAGGTGACCACTCCTGTGGAAAATGGCCCAGGAAAAATGGGAAAGGAGAAGATTTATTCCCTGAATTTACTGGGGCTTTATAATGATTTCCAAGAAGGTTGCTTTCTGTAATACCTCCCTCCATCACCCAAGGGCCACAGCAGATTTCTTCACCAGAACCTCCTTTTTTCCTGCCTCCATTTGATGACAGATGAAATGTTAAAGCACTTATCTGTATATGCTACAGCTACAGTAACACTTGCTGCAAAATTCTTCAAAGATTTTATACTATTTCAGTGTATTACATTTATTAAAAGCTAACAGAATATATTCCTTACCAAAGCAGTGGCTGTAGGGAAGTTTTTAGACATCTCTCTGAGCAGAGTGCAAGTTCTGACATCCCAGATCTCCAGTGGTTTGTCTTTAAATACCACAGCTAGATACTGCCTGAAACAAATGAGAATTTACTCCAGCAAGAGTCCTTTGAGCATTTTACTTCACACCAGCACTCTGGAGGCCCTCAAGAGTTAGCAGAGCAAATCAAAACCCCATCTGAAGCTCGTGATTCCCTTGAGTTACTGAGGAGCAAAATAAAGTCTGAAAGAGTTCTCTTCAAAGCTTACAGAATTATAAATTTCTGCCAGGTGGCTCTGCACAGTTACTGTGGAGGAGACAAGGGAATAATTCAGAGAGCAGCAGCACATCTGATCTCACCACGTTCAGCCTGAGCTGATGACACAAAATACCAAAAAAACCCACAAGACTGAAGGCTGGACAGAGTTTCTTCCCTCCTACAGATGCATGCCACTTCCGAACCCAGGGAAAAATGAGCATAAAATCACCTCACACCAAACCACTGGTCAGTCACGTCTTCAGACTGCTCATTTGGAGCTGGATGAGTGTAAACACCTTTAATCCACCACTTTTCACATTTAACTTGAAAACAGAGAGGCCGTGCAGCAATTTGTCCTCTCAGGCACTGCATTTATCTCTCTGCAATGAACCTCCTTTCTTGCCTCACTCAACACTCTCCAGCCTCTTCATCTAAGCCCATGGCTGTTCTTAATTTTTAATGCATTATTAAGAACATTCAATGGTTGAACTCTCCCAAATTCTCTGGAAACCCTACATACAAAAATATTCCTGTGCAAGCTGGAGGACATTTTTTTTTCCTCCACCGTAAGGAAGAAGCTATGAAGATTTAGAGACAATGCCCTATTGAATTCAACACTACTTTAATTTCATTTATACAAGAAAGTGAAGTAATTTTCCAGAGTACTACAATGATTATTTTTGATACAATGAAGACCAGGGCCACCTGCCACAGGCCTGAGTTCAAAATAATGAGGATATGAAAGGAAACAATTTGGTCATTTATCAGCTGACTTTTCAAACAACTATATCTCACAGCTGGTTTCCCAGCAGTTATTACAAAGGTATGAAATACTTACAAAAGCTAAATAAATGTGAATAACCATCCAATCTTTAATGCCAAACATCCTAGTTTTCAGTAAGACTGAAGTTATAGAAAAGAGAATTGACTCATAAGAGAATCAAAGTTGAAAAAAAAGTTCAGCAATTTTATTCTCCTTAGTATTATCAAAAAGCCTGTTCAGTAAACACAATTCCTGTAAGAAATAAAATATTAATTACTGATTTTGCAATGTGATTGGATCCTGAAGTGCCAAAGTCAACCACAGAAACATTCACAGCTTTTTCACTTGGAATTATTATTTTGAAGCATTTTCCTCTTGAGGATGCTGAATATTTTTCTATACACTCTGAAGTGCTTTTTTTCCTTGGAATCTCTAGATGTTATGAGGATTTTCATGCAGTGCAGTGGAATTTATAAACTTCCCAAGGCTGAGGCACTTACTTCAAATGAGACACCTTTATCATTTCGATGGCTGGCTCGTCGTTGCCTCGCTCCCCACGGAATGCAATGCTCCTGCCTGGAGCACACAACAGGGGGACAACAGAAACAGTCAATAAACTAAACAGAAATAGAGAAATAGCTTCAAAACTGTCCTGGCTGTAAACACAACCAGTTTACAGACAGAACATCTCCAAATCAGCTGTCATCTCTAACGTTACCTTTGTCGCTGTCAAAGTTTTACTGCATTTCATTTTACTGCAGTTCAGAGCTTATCATTAAAATTCCAAAGTTTACATTAAACATATTGTAAACTCTACTGTCAAATCTGACTCACTTCCAGAGCACAGCAACTCAAATGGATGCATCAGAATTACACAAGTTAGAGAGAGAGAATTCAAAGCGTTATTATTTTCCACTCAAAGCCAATGAGAGATTCTCTCCATTCCCCAAGGAGGAAATTCATTAATAGATTTCAAGCTTGATAAAAGAAATTAACTCTGCCATGAACTAAGTGTGATAGCATTTCATGGTGTAATTCTACATTTATCAGAACCGTTCTCTCTTCCTTTCCAGCTAAAACAGTAAATCTTGAGTTTATAATCTCATCCCCAACAAAATTTTCATCCACTTGTAGGAAGTGTTGCAGAATTATAGGTGTTAGAGATATCACTGAAATAAATAATGACCTACAAATGGCATCTTCTGTGCAAGTTTCATTTTCCTTAGCTTCCAAGAAAAATTCCAGCTATAAACTTTAGCTCCTCTTGTAGCTCAGTACTAAATTACTTACACCAGCTACATGAATAAATCTATTATCAAGAACATGAGTTAGAGCTCTCCTGTCAGAGGCTACTGGAATTCTTTCTCATCTGTTTTCAACATCTTAGCAATCTTCTTTCACGTTTTTATTCAGAAACGTACGTGTGAATTTTGTCAAAGTGAATCTGAACCAGCAGAGTTTTCCTAGACCTAAATAGAAAGTTGGGCTCTGAAATGAGGGAAGAAGCAAAAATCAAACACTTAAATTGCTATGCCTTTCTTGAAAGCTTTAAAAGAGGAAATGTACCATTTTTAAGCAAACCAAATGATAAGGTCTCAGATATTCACATTTACTCAAAACTTGGTTGCCTGCAGAAATTCTGAACCTTTTATGACATCTGTCTATAAATGTTCTATACTGAAAAATCAGATTCCCATTTTACATGAGAATAATTTTCCAATGCATGCATTTCTTTCTGTTTTGATTTTGAACAGTTGAACAGAAGACATTATATGAAAAAACTTTACAATAATATTATGCTGAAAGAATAACCTCTCTGTGCAGCACCCTGGAAATATAACAGGGTTTGTCCATAAGCTTAAAAAAACTCAATTAAAAAAAAAAAAATCACTTTACATAAAGCAATTCAGAACTAGCCATGTGCTACAAGATTCAGGCTCTTCAATTAGAACTTAAATGGCTCCAGCTTTTCACATCCAAAAATAACTTTAAATTATTGAAGTGCTTCCTGTTCTGGGCTGTCTAATCTCCCCAGGTATACCTCCTTATATTGTGCAAATATCACCCATTATGAGGCCAAAATTGTTGAAAAAACACACGTAACCTGTTAATTTTGCTATCAACAGTGTCTTTTAACAGTTACTTTTTAACCTTCCCAATTCTTTATAAAAGTACCAGACTTTATTGTTTAAAATCCCTTTTACACTCATTCACACTTTTGCTCTGACCATGTGCCCATCCTGCTGCTGAAACAAACCACAAGAAATGGTTCAACATTATTTCAGGTGCACACCAAACAGCGGATGCAGACTATGGCAAAACACATTTGGAAATATGGAAATATCTGTATTTTGTGAACAAAATCCACCACTAATACTCTGTGTGGCTGCTTCTGACCTCCCTGCTGACACTTATTACTCTTTTAATAAGTCCAAGATGTTTTTGCAAAGGTGGCGGTTCAGGTCTGTCTGCAGAGCACCAGACAAAACACATCCTGTGGCTTCACAAAGAAGAGCAAGAAACAGCTAAAACTCCTCTATTATTTTATTTTGCCACGACAACAGAAGGAATTAAAAAAAATAATAGTCAGAACTTGTCACTCCCCAGCAAATCTGTCAGCTCCTGGAGCATATTTCTCAGGAGACACAAACCTGTTGGAAGGTCCACCAGCTGCAGCTCATTCCTGACCAGTCCCAGATTGTTGGGCGTTGATGTGGCAAAGGAAATGAACCCACTCAAGCTTATCCACTCAATTCCCCTGTGAGCAGAAGGAAATACATGGAGCATATTAACCAAAATATTTGAATTGCTAGAAGTCTGAAGTGTGGTTTTTTTCTTAAAAGCCCAGCACAGATGTAGTTTTCTACACTTTTTGGAAACGTATTTAAGCAAAAAAAGAAGCTACACATTAACAACCATGGTGTGAATATAAAGTTACTGAATTAAATTTAAGAGCAGCTTTCTTTTCAGACTGCCTTAGCTCTATTTCGGTTAAAATAAAAAATTCAGGTAGAAACATAGTTAACTTTTTCAAAAAGCCCTCACAGATGCTCAGCACCAGAGTGAACTAAAAGCCCTGCTCTGATCAAATCAGTGGTTACTATCACACAACTCCAATTTCCCAGCACACAGGAAAATACTCATGTGGGTGGCAGTGTGGGTAAACTTCATTCTTCCAGTCCAGAGAGAGGAGAAATAAAGATGATATAAAAGGAAAGGCCCTGAAGAGCTTTCACAAAAGCACCAGAAACCTGGTCGGTTTTTTGTTGGTTTTTGCTCTTTTAGATGACATCAAAGCAGCTCCTGAGCAAATCACGTTGCAGTGCTGCAAGGACGTAAAGTTCCAGCGCTCAGAACATATTGGCAGCACAGATGGACTCTCAGCCAACTCCTGAAATACACCACAGGGCAAAAGGGACAGAAAGTGGCACTGGCTGGGACTGTTCCTAAACAAGACTCTTGTCCAGCCTCATTTTCCACACACTCGGTGCCTGCAAAAATTGCTTTATCTGTGAAATAAATCAAGGAGCTCTTGTAAAGAAAATTCTTGTAAAGAAAATTGAGCTCTAATACACACACGTGCTCACCTTCATTTTAACACAGATAAAAGGATTTAAGGTTTCCTCAAAGCCTTCAAACACAAATTACTTAAGAACTGTTCCCAGGACAAGTATTCTGTTACATGAACTGTGTGCTTTGCACGAATATTTGTGCAGTAGGGGAAAGATAAATCCCAGTATTTATGATTTACTGCCAGTAAATCCAACTCAGACTGCATTAAGTAGAAGTTTCCGAGATACAATGTACATGGGTGAAACCAAAAAGCACTCCCATAATATTTTGCACATACCATTTACAGCCATATTTATATTATTTTAGTTCAAGCTTTCAAAACATGGGAAGCTTTATTCCTAAGTCCTCAAAAAAAGTTAAAAATTTAGGGCCCAATCTTTTTCCCAGCAGGACCTATAGAAGTTCAACCATTAATTTCAATCAAAATGAGAAATGTTCAATTATTAATTGAGACATTTCAGGCATGGTTGAACAGAAATCTACAACTGCAGTAATGGGTGACATTGCAAATCTCCAAAGGGTCATAAATCCAGGGAGCTTTCTGAAATGGAAGAAATGTGAATTCTGACACCTTTCCATTTATCTGTTACTCAGCTATATTTTTTGGAAAAAGTCCACTCTTAATGCATTGTTATTTCTGGTTGTTATTCACCATTCCCCTGCAAAGACCTGAAGCATTTTCTACACATCTTTCATCAGATTTACCAGGGCAAGTCCTTTCTCTCTGCTGCTGCCTGGCCATCTGTCAATACCAATAAAGATCTACAGAAACCCAAAACACTCAAAATCAAAAGGAAACCTTAGCTCAGCTAACTGCTTGCACCTGAAACAACACAATTTTTGTCACTGTCATACATAGAAATTGAGAATCTGAAGACAGTGATTCAAATTTTTATGATGGAAACAAGTAATACCTTCCCTGTTGAAACAGCAAAAATTTCCTCATAAAACCCATCTTTGCCTACCAGAATGAAGGGTTACATTCAGCTGCCAACCACTTCTCAGAGTGAATCCACTCTTTTAAAATGTAACATTTAGAGATTCTATACATTCAACTTGTCTCAGCTACTCCAGGAGTGAGACTCAGTTGTTTTGATTAATGTTTCCAGTGCAAACAAATCACAAAGTGCACTGAAGTGGATAAAAACACAAATTACATTTCTAGTTGGGAAGAGATTGTTGTGACTTTATGACACGGCAGCTGCTACTTAAATTTAAGACTTGTAAGAAAAAGTGAAAGGCAAAATGGGAAATTAAACCATATGTGCTCCCAAAGTGGTGGTAGATATTCTTCATCCTAATTTCTCTATTTAAGGGAAGTTTTTTTGAAGAGGTGATGAATGTTTGCAAAGCAGTTTCCCAAAGAGAAGTCAGCTGAAATTCAAATGCTATAACAGCTTCAATTCAACTGCTAAAATCTGGATGTAATGTAGTAATTTTTAAGCTGTGCCTGCAGGCCATAGACATTCTTGTTATAGTCAGTGAGATTTTAGTTTTCAAAATAAAAGCTGCTGCAGCCTTGAACTTGCTGAGCTTCAGTGACAAAGAATGAGCAGCACTGCTCCAGTCACAGCTATTTTGCAATCAGAATAAGCAGAAGCAGCACTGAGAGCTGCAAATGTGCCACTGAACTGAAAGCTGCACTGCAGGCATCCTTTTTTGCATGTCTCAAATATATTCTTCTCTGAAGATGTTTTATTATCTCCTGTATTGCCTGCTGTCCATAGGTATCTGACCTGGTTATTTCATGGTCCTTGCAGTTTCTCTTAGTAATAAGAATGATTTGTATTTGTCTCTGTCCTGAAGGAATCCTGATCTCCTGCTCCCAGTTTCTGCCAGGCCAAAATCCCCTTCTTGATTTCCCCCTCACTTACAGTCCTGGCAGTGGCCTGATTAATTTTCCCTCTTTGTGTGCTTTGAACATTTCTGCTGCTTCTTGCCTCAGTGTCCTTATAAAAATAAAATTTAACTCACCAGAGAAGTATCTACTTCCGTAATTCTAAACACACAGTGAAAGCTAAGTAATAATCATAAATAAAATGAATATTCAGGGTTACCCACCCTTTATCTTAAAAGGAAGGACAGAAAGGCAGTTCTTCCTTGTAGTCACAACATAGATTCAAAGTTTAAATAGAACCAACCAAAAAAATCAGCATGTGACTACATATGTAGAACACTCTAATCTCAAAAAAAAAGAGAAAGGAAATCATAATAACCCATAACCCAAACAACTCAGCGGCCGTTTATTTAGAATAACTGGATTTCTAAAGGAAAATTGCCTTATTTTTATTACACTTTCTTCCTAAATACAGAGAGCTCTGCTGGCCCTGAGTAACAATTCCAGAGTATTCTCAATTACATACTAAAATAATGATGGCCCTGGAGGTGCTCTTTCAGCTAAAATGGATACAGAGGCATTGTTCAATCTGTCTAGATTTTAGAGGTAAAATAACAATTCCCAGTGAAAGGAAAACTTTTGCACTCCATGAAAATCAATTAAAAAAAGAAAAGAATCTCCATGCCTTAATCTAAATTGCTTGAAGCATTCCCTTGAACTTGTAAAAATATGTAGAAAGTAATTCAGAAAATTGAGGAAACTGTGACAAATATTTAAAATATTTACCCTGATAATAGCCTATGGCTAAATAAATTTCACAAACATTTTATTATAATAAAGTTTCTCAAAAGCTGCAAACTCTTTACAAACTGAAAAGCCCAAACTAACAAAACTGCCAGTAATGCACAAAGTTTTTTTCAAAATTGTGTTTACTTCCTCCTCCCTCTCCATCTTACTTCCTTTTTTGACATGTGAAATGCGAGTTGGGGTTTTCATTCTCAGTGCTATAATCACTGTAATAAAAAAGGACTCTTCTCTTGTGCTGAATAACAGAAAGCATAAAATGAAAATAATTTCATGTGTAGCCAGTGGTATGAAACCAAGAGATTCAAATGGTTTAGAAGAGAAAAGGGAATTCTACTCTTTACAGTGCCAAGTAATCACACCCCAAACATAAAGAAAGTTACTTCATTTTGGTGGTAGATTCCAAGCAGCTTTCCATGATGAACTCTCAGAGCTGCCTATTCTCAGTAACCTGTACTTAACTTTTTGCAGAATGCAGAGTCAAATGCAGACCTTAATTAGATGAAGGCTTCATGACACAATTCTGATGCAATTTTTTACTAATATTTGTACTAGAAATAAGTATTTTATCTCCATGCTTAAATCTGCCTGGAAATATGTATCCAGGAAGCACCACCTTGAATATCTGTGCCATCAGTTATCCAAAAAGTTCTGCTATTGTGTGCAACACACAAACACACAGCACACAAGCTTTAAAATTTACTCTGCTCCTTCTTAGGATGGAAAAAATATTGATTCCTATACTCAAGTCTTTAAAAAATTATCTTGACTTCCCTTAGGACTGGAACTGCCTCAACAGCAATTTCAGCCCCAAGGGGATAAAGTAAATAAACCCTGCTGGGTAACATCACTCAGGTGTTTCAGCATTTGCTTCCTAGAAGGATTATAGCAGGAATGAAAATGAAAATCTTACTTCACTTCACAGGAATGGATGCTTAACTCCTTGTGGAGGAGTCCACTTGTAAGGTGAAACACCAGGACAGAGCCATTGCTTGTACCTGTAAAAATTGATTAAAAAAAAATGGGCACACATTTCATTCTTTTCTTCCATGCTTTAGGGAAAATGAAGGATTTACAGCTATTTCTCTCTCTCTCTCTTATTTTTAGATACCTGTAACTATTATATTTTACATTTTTACAAAAACTATGGTAATTTCTAGCACTTAAATCCCAAATGCTAAACCCTCTGCAGCCACTGATATTTGCCTGGATCAAGAAACTTTCCCAAACCTTTTTGTAGAGGCTGTAGAAAATCTGATTATTCTTCTTGCATTTCCACAACACTCCCACCCAGCTGAAGAACAAAGGAATGTTTCTTTTTTGCTTTGATTACTGGAGATGAATAAAAGCCTCAAGGAAATGTTTAAACTGTTATCCCCCAATAAAGCCAGGGGAGAATTCTGGGTAGATTTTATGGAATCATTAAAGCAATTCTGCTTCCTCATCCTGAAATAATGAGTTCTTTCAAATTAGAAATCAGTAACTTAGTAGCTTTGAGCATCAATTACAACAAAAACCTTCTGAAATACTGAAACTTACAATTTTCCAGTACACACTTCTTTGTATTCATATTAGCTCTGTGAAATACAACAATGGATACCTAAAGAGCCATCCAGGTATGTTAAGTTTAAAAAGACCTTGCTGTAAATGCATTTTACACCTGTTTGCTTTCTAATCTTTGTATTTCACCCTTTTTAATAGTTGCAGCTCACAGAAAAACACAAGTTACATTTTAGTAGGATCACATCATGTCATGATGGACTGCCTATGGTTTAGAGCACAACTCTGAAAGAGGGTGCCAGAAAAATCAGATTTAATTAGGGAAAATTCCAAGTTAATATATCAGGTGCTCACTGGCAACTATTCTAATAGCTAGATGAGTGTAACTCCATCTGTGGTAAGCTGGAATAGATTCATCCAAAAAAAATAACGTGCTGCAAGTGTAATTTTAGAAATTCACATCAGAGCAAATTAAAGTCCCTGTAAAGTTCACTTACTTGTTCTAGGAACGCAGGGCTGCAGAAGTCCCTATTTCCTGATATTCAGAATGAAGTGAGAGCAACATGTAAAATGCTGAGTGCATCAGCAGAACAATATCACAGTAAATAACAGAATAAATAAAAACTTGCCACTATATTGCATTTTTCAGGCAGCATTAAACCCCAGGCAGGAAAAAATAACCCCAAGACTCAGAATCAAACCAACACAAGGGTCACTATCTGCAATAAATTACACCGGGTCAACAGATCTTTCTATATTTTTTCTGAGCAACCAACTATATTTGAATTTAATACAGAATCTCTTCTTTTCAGAGCAATGGATAACCTGCAGCAGGCACTCACCAACAGCGAGGATGGGCTCGTACTGTTTGATGTTTTTGGTGGTGAGGGGCGGGCACATGCGGATGGCGAACGGGGGCAGAGGCAGCCCCGACAGAAGTCCCGTCAGCAGGAATTTGAGGTGCACTTCCTGCAGAAATGAATGCCTTAACTCTTCTCCAGCGCCTGCACCTTGCCCTGCTTAAAAATGAAAGCTCTTGTTGGTATGAGGTTTCAATTGGAGATGTTATAAAGGGTTTTCAGACAGAAATTTATGTAAGAAAAAATTACGAACAATGCGTAAGACACGTGTCTTCCTTTTGAGCTTTTCTGAAGACTGGTTGTTGTCTAGATTCCACAAAGAGGATATGTGTCACATAAACTGGCTTCTAAGATTAGTAACAAAAAATCCAAGAGTTTTGTCCAAATTCCATTTTAAAGTACTTTCCTTCCCCAAAGAAAATGAACTCGGAACTTTGGTCCTCAACATAAAATCTTGACGAGGATTAATTTGATAATTTTTTAGCAAAGAGGAATTCAGAGTTACTATTTCAGAGTTACTTTTAGAAAATAATTCTAGCAAATACCTTAAGTACTTAAGTAAGGTAAGATGTACAATGACTCAAAACCATGAGAAATTAGTAGCAGTAGTGTCAATGAAGGAAATTCTTACCAATCATGCTGTCTAACGAGAGGTCTGGAAGTTTATTTTGGCATGCTCCGACAGGGATTCCACAGAAGGAGACCGGGGAATACAGGGGTGATGCACTGGAACTGCTGCAAAAAGAATGGGAACAAGTTCCTCCTGCAGGCACAATCTCCATCCCCAAGGGACTCAGCCCCTGCAGCCATGTCCTGCTGGCCTGGGGCAGCTTTGTGTCATCAGCAAAGAGCAGAGACCGGTCTGCCTGGCTCCTAAAATATTCCATTTTTCCTGACAAAGATCAGTGTTCTAAAAGTAACTCTTAAGAACAGAAGAAGTTAAAACCAAGAACATTTGGATTCTAAACAGCCTTCCTGGATATGCAGCACAAGGAATCCATCCAGCAGTATTTCTGGGAATACTAAGAATAAAAACACTAAATCTCTGATGAGCAACAAGAGGGTCTATGTTGAAAATCTGGTACAGTTGACATTTAAAAGAATTCTATTTCTTTTATGGCAGTAAGTTATTTATATTATTCCATAGTATTTTAAAGGGTTATTGCAGCAGAACCTCAATCAATACATTGACTGTTCAAAGCACTGTATCACTTCACACAGCATTTTGAGAGACTGCTCCAGATCTAAAATTTTAAAGGCTCTGTGTATAACAACATTGTTTATACCCCCACATTCCAGTCACCTGCTGTGCAGACTCATACTGCTCAGTGTCAAATTCACACAAATCCAGCCGAAAGCCATTCCCCTACTAAAAGTGTAATTCTTTACAGACTCATTTGGTCCTTATATATGACTGTTAGTGAGGGATGCATTCCTAAGGAAAATTATGTGGTCTGAAGAAAGCCAAATGAGAGGAAAATGCTCCCTCAAAATAAAGTGAAAAGGCATTCTTTTGTTTTCTTAGTCCAGACAGTCAGGACGGATCTGCCTTTAAATAAAAAAAACAAAAACAAAAAAACCAGTAAATATAGTTCCTGCACTTCCCCAAAGAAAGAGAACTATCTATCTGGATGACATAGTTTGTTCCTCCTCCCTCCCCCACACACGTGTAGAGCATATGAAACACTGTCATGCATAGAAGGATCACTGCTGCCTTTAAAATACAATGAAATACTGAACACCACTTGGAGAAAAAAAGAAACTCTGGTAAGAAAAGTAAATCCCGTTACCTGTTCCGCACATTTCTGCCAGAAATGCTGGATTTTAACTCCCAGATCATCACCCTGCCATCACTGACGATGAGAGCTGCAGCGTTCTCATTCACTGGGCAGCACACCATGCTGAAGGGTCGGACTGTTTTGGTCACCCTGATGGCATCACACTGACTTCTTAAATCATAAACCAGCTCCTGAACTGGCTCTGGATCTGGAACACCAACACCCATAGAGAACAGAGTGGAAAAACATGAGGTGTGAGCAATCAGAGGGAATTGTGAAGCATGACTGAGTACTGTGATTGAAATCCATGTGCTTCCTGTGCAACAATTAAGAAAAGCAATCAAAAACAAGACACCCTTGATCTTGCTGAACACAATAAAGCTCTGCAAAGTTCTCCAAAATGTACCTTTGTCTTTGTAATATATTATTCCAAATGAAGCTTGCAAAACCTAAACCAGTAACTGTTTCATAGCTGGACAGAACCTGCATCTGCTCTCCACAATCTGAAACTTTATTGGTTTATTGGTCAGCTTGGAAGCCAGTAATGGAGCTCACTAGAAATTAGCAAACTGCTCAAACCAAAAGGAACAAACTAAACTCATTTTTTTCCAGTCTCCACCATTAGATTTAAGAGATCATTCTTAGTAACATGACACAAAAGTTTAATAATTCAGATTTTAATCTAAATTTAAGCCCACATCTTAGGAGTAAAATCAATTTTTCCGATTGACCAAATTACTTCCAAAATCTTGTGTTTGCCTAAATTTTTTTTTTTTCCTCAAAGATAAAAAGAACACTCAAATACTTTATTTAAAACATTATTGTATATGTGACTGTTAAGCCACTTACTAATTTAAGTATTGTTTAGCAATAAGAGGATATTCAGGATATTAATATTATCTTTTTGGCACTTAATATCAGGGAATTCAAAAACTTTTTGAATTTGTTTTGGGAAAACCCAGCAACAATTTCAATTTCAATTTCAATTTCAATTCAACATATAAGAGACAAAACACCAGAAGGGCACTAGATTCACCATCCTGTATGGGGCACGATGGTCATTATTGGTGTTAAATTGTTAATTAAAGTGTATCAAAGCTCATTTCTGGATATTTTTGATGCAAAACTCACCTGGCTCCTCATTTGGAGTTGCAGTGATGCTGCAGTTGGATCTGCGAACCCTCAAGGTGATACAACCATTTTCATGCAGACAAAATAACCCATCCCTCTGAAAACAAGGGATGACCTGGGCAGAGAGATGGCTGTTAGACTGCACATTCAAAATCTGACCCTTTGCAAAGGACATTAAAAATGTTACCACGAAGGCAACACTTCCGTGAATTTCTTCAGCTGCAGGATTTGTGGTTAAATCATTTGTAAAAAGTAACTGAAGGTTTTGATTGAACTGTTTGCTGTTACAATGATAAAACCCAACCAAACCTTGCTCACCTGTATGAAAGGCACCCCCGTCCTTTCAATGGCAATCACACCCACGGTCTGATTCACTTCCAAGTCAAGAATCAGAATTTCCCTGGGATACAGCAAGAGCATGTAGTTTCTTTTGGAAGGCAAATATGACAACTGAAGACAGTCGTTGAGTGTTACAGATTCAGCACTGTAAAATCAGACGTGAACTTTTATCAGGTTGTGTCAATGAACAGATCTAGTTCAAAATAAAATTAAGTTCCAATTTTCCTGCCAATTGCATTTTTTCAAGTAACCTCTATTTTGATCACAAAGCAACTGCAGATTTCCATTTATCTGTCAGAGCAGTGCAAAGCATCCCTGACTTCCAAAAACACATTTGGATGACTTTTGTCTAAGTAAGATTAGGGAGTAATTTTAAAAATTGCACTTCATTCAAATGGAACAAGTGTAATTCTCACACATCTCAAATCCAAAGCAATTCACTTAGGAATAGCACTGGCTGCCCTGACATTTACTGGCATTCATGGGAAATTACCCTTAGACACACTCCTTACTTCAATTTTTACTCTTGTCTATATTACCTTACAGGCTTTAACCTAAGTACATTGATAAAATCAGGAATGCAAACCATTATCTGAGAAGAAATATTTGCAACCTACCTTGGTTTTTCATTACTGATTAGGATTTTTACTTTATCAAGGGCCTTTTTGGCCCCCGTAGCAGCAGCCAGCTTGTTGTGAGAAGGGCTGGAATGGGGACTGGAGATGTAAACTTTCTTCCCTGAGCTGGCAGGAGCTTTGGAAGGGGAGAAGTCAGAGATGAACACTATTCCTTCACTGGTGAGCACTGGACCAAGAAAGAAAAATAGCACAATTCAGTCAGCAATTTGATTGTGGCATTCCATTTTAATGACATCTTGGTGAGGAGAAATGCTAATAACTTTGGTAACACTGTATCAGATGGAAAACTCATAATTTTAGACAATCAGCACTTTCTAACTGAAAGAGCAGCAGATGGTCCATTTAAAATCAATTAATATCCAAAAAACTCCATTTTTCAAAATTAAGTTTATATTAAAAACTCCTGTATTACTGGCAGAAGCTCAGTTAATTATTTTTTGCCAACTGTTTTTCTTTAAGATTCACAATGCAAATAGAAGACAGGATACACACTGACTGTATCACCATTTTTTGTTCTCATGCAGAGCATTGCTCAAATAATCATTAATTCACATTATTTATGTTGCAGCACAAAGCTCCACTGTACAGCTGAAGTGTTTATAGAAGGTTGAATGATATGGCAGATAAGAAAGCTACAAAAGCTGGCAACTGCACTGTCTCAATACAGATCAGGAGGGATGAAACTAAATTCGAAAACAAAATGGTCACTCTCCTATTTCTCTCAGGTTCTACCTGCTAAAATTAATAAATCTGCACTACATCCCCCTTGACATCTGAATAGCTTCTGGCACTGATCTCACACTGAGCCCTCTAAAGTCCTTTCTGTTGAAAATACCATTTATTCTTGGTCTACTCATCTCACTGGCCTCTCCCTCAGCACCCATCCCTTTACAGCCTTTTACACTTCACAGGGCTCTCTATCCTTGGCTTTCTCCAGCTCCCTCTGCACACTTCACACTTCCTTTTGTAAAGTCCCAAACATTTCTTTTCAGATCTCTAATTTCTCAGCTCATGCCTGCTTTCCCCCCTCCCACACAACAGCACCTTCTGAAACAAGATTCCACACTGGCCAAAAGCTCCCTGTCTTTGCTTTCCAACTTCTTATTGGCATTTCTGACATTATTCTCTCCAATCCATTGCTTTTAATTTCAACATTTACATTCCAGTTTAACAATTTCCCTGGTCACACACATCCGGCCCCACTGTTTTATGCACATAAACTTACAAGCTAAATGTGAGGGATCAAAGGGGTCAAATGAAAAAGACAGGATATTTTCAGCATAACTTTTCTTCCAAAGTTTGGTGCCTGTGTCTGCATTCCACAGTACAATATAATTTGGTGGGTGAACTGCAAGCAGTAAATCTCTGGAAGCATCTTGATTCCACAGCCACTGCATGTCTGTCAAAAGAAACAGGGAACAAAATTTATATTTGGGATGGTATCAGTGTGGACCTGGACACAAATGTCTTCTCCACTCTAAAACCTTTTAATCAGTCTTAAGCTCAAGAGTAAAATGAAACTGAATGTAACACTCAGCTCTTTCAGAGCTGGTAAAAGCTTTCTGGTGTGGTCAGAACTTCTTTAAACCTCCAGTGAATCGATGTTAGGAGTAAATAAAGCCCAATTTATGATGCACACACAAAAAAAAAGTAATAAAACTAAAATGAACTGTAGTCAATAAACAAATTTTCAGCGGCCCAGTATCAGACTTTAAATGTTGCATTTTCTTTCACAGAATTTATAAAACAGAATAATAACAAAACCAAAAAACCAAACAACCTAATTTCCTAAGAGGACTTTTATATAATAGATATAAAAAGCCCACCAGGTATAAGATAAGCCTCACAAGTTTTTAAAATAGCTGAAACGCCCCAAAAAACCCCAACCCCAGCTGAAGAGCACGAATATGTACTTGACACAGTAAATGTTATCATTTCAATCAATAACAATCATAAAAATAGATCCGACCTTTTGGTCACAAGACCTTGGAAAACATCACCATAACGAATTAAATCTCACAGCATTCCTCTGGGGGACACTAAATCTTCCATTTACTCATAAAATGAACAAGCAAACATACAGAGCGCCGGTAGTCCCAACAGGAAAATTCCCTGTCAGAACTGAGCACCGTTTCTAAAAGGCAGGTGATTTGTACACAGTGCTCCATGAAATAAATCCCATATAAGCATCAGGCACTATCATTACCTTGGATGGGCTTTGAATGCTCCTGTATCTCACAGCGAGCCGTTCCCGTTGCCACATCCCACACAATGATTTTCCCCGTGGCATCAGCGGAAGCCAAACGTAAGGAATATGGAGAGCCAACATTGTGGTGGTAATTTTCCTTGGCCCATTTAACCTGAAAATACAGGTGGGAAATTGGTTAAAGGAGACAAACATACGGCACAGACACCACAGTTCGTATTTTTCAGATAATGAACTTAATAAAAAAGCACAGTAAGAGTTAATGCCAGCAGCACCTGTAACATACCTTCAAGCCACCATCACTTGTGTAAATTGAAGGTAGGTCAGCACTGTGCTGCATGACTGCATGGCTGATATTCTCAAATTACATAAATAACAACCCTTGCTCCTGAAGGTAACTACAACAATATACACCATGTATACAGAGAATTTATTCAAATATATAGAGGAAACCAAATGGCAATGTTTAAGGTTCTGTGGGCAACCACAAACCTAAACCCACTGACTTCCAGGCAAATGAAAGCTGGAAAGTTATCATTCCACTTCTATACACATCCTAAAACATGTGATTTTCCTAACCTGACAAATATATTGTGGTATTGGTGAGGAAGGAAGGCTAGTCTTTAATTTATGTGTTGTCTCATAACCAAACAAAAACAAGTTCCTGCTGACATTTGCTACCTTCTTGGTTATTTTCAGCACATTGCCCCCACTGATTTCCAGGTACCACTTTCCAGTTTGGGATTGCAAGCTGCACAGGTTTGTAAATTTGCAATACTTATGAGAAATCTGTGTCCTGAAATCTGAAACATTCTGTCTACAACTCTTCCCAGATTACAAGGGAATGGATAACACTGACTTCTTCCTTATCTATCCCACATGGAGCTGGTTTTTGCTGTCTGCTTTTCAGGTGTACTTCTGCCCCAGGAGGGACTGCAGACACTGGCAGAACAAAGAAACATTGCTAAGCTAATGGGAATTCATCTGCTACAAAAATTCCATCCTGTGTGCTGTCACTGCCTGTCACAGAAAGGGTGAGGCCAACACAGGACTTTCTGCAGATACTGAAACGTGACATTCAAAAACTGAGACAGGACTATCACTGGGCACCAGTGCCCTTGCACCATGAACCAGATTTACAGCAGCATTCAGAGCCCTCTGTGCCGCCCCTCTCAGAGGTGTGAGCAGGATGTGTCTCACAAACAGGCTGAATAAATTAAACAAACGTGACACATGCACAGCAGACAATCTCTAGCTCTAGCTATAAATGCAAAGCATGTTTCTACCAGAATCACAAAGAATTCTTAAGAGACTCTCCTCTACCTACAAATTTCATTTTTTGCAATTCCTGCTTCCCTGCTGTTCAAGAAAGAACTATCCCTGAGGATATCTCCAGGTGGCTGTGCAACTGTAATTGTAAAAACCTACAAAGGTTATTTATTTCTCAGTTAAATGTATATTACTTCAAAGCAAATTCCAAACCTGGAAAACATCCTTACTCAAGGGAGAAGCTGTCACCAAGTTCAGAACAACAAAAAAGTACGTGACCAGCCCTAACCAGAGTCCATGTGCTGCTCCCATACCAGGAACCTCTTTCCCCTCTGCAGTCACTGTGATCCAACAAACCCCCACACAGGACCTGACCTCCTGCTAAAAGAAATTATTTTCTAGCAGTATTAGCCGCTGTTTACCCTGATTTCAAAATACTGGTCAGAAACAGGAACCAGAGGTGACTTTTTAATTTTCATAATCCATACCACCTCATTTAAAAAGCCGCATTATTGCTGTTTAAAGCATCAGAAAGGACACAAATGTCACTTCAGTCCTCTCATGCTTGTGATGGATCAAAAAACTTCTCTTATAATTAGATTTTCTTCTGTAATTAGGCATTTTCTTACAGTCTACTTCTGTTCATAAAGCTCCAGGTAGTGGCTTTGAAAAATTCCCTTATAAATTATTGGTCTTCAGACCTTCTTTTCCTGTTTAAATAATGAAACTTCTCAAAGCTACTGAACTCATTAAAATGCTATCACTGCATGGATCAAAACCTAATTTTGCTACAATTTGTTACATAAGCTAAGTGAAAACATTAAAGCAGAAGGCACATTCAACCTTTTTCTTCTACTACAAAAAGATGCCACCAAAACCCCTCCCACCTAAGACCCTATTATTCTTCATAAATTATTGACAGCCTTCTAACAAATACAGCACTTGTGCCAAGGACCATCAAACACATCTGCCAGGCAAACAATTCCCTAAACCCTAAGTGAAACTGTCATTGTCCACAGTCAGAGAGATGATGACTCAAAGAAACACATCCAGTTCCACCCTCCACCCAAACTCAAACTCTGCAATTTCAAGTCAAGGACTTTCAAAGGAAAGTACAGGTAACCTACACTTAAACTAAAATTTTAGCCATTTTGTATCACTAAAATGAATGTTCAGTTTTGCCTGCTATTGTTCCTTTTCTAAGTAAGAAAAGAAGAAAAAGGTTAAAAGTGACTTTCAAGACAAATGGTGCACACCTCCACAACAGGGAGGATCAGAAAATGCAGCAGCAAAGAGCTCCATTTGGTATTTTGTAATGTTCATTTGAAATCCTCTTATGTTAACAGCTTTCCTAGAAATGTATCTATGTTCTGTAACACTAACAAGATTTCCAGATATTCTAAGTTTAATATTCTATGTTTTCTAGAAAGACACACCATCAACCTCAACTCAAATTTCAGCATGCATGATGCGACTTAGCTGCAAAAGAGATCACATAAAATGCGGGTATTTTACATCAGATTTCATGTGAAAGTCACATGGAACATCATGTCGAGTATTCCCAGTGATTTGGAAGGATAACATAAACCCCAGAATAAAGTAACACACCATAAACCAGGCACATCTCACCTTGACAACACTGGCTTTGTGTCTTTCCAAAACCTGCAGGGTCTGAGCAGAGTTGGCATCCACTACGAGCACGAGGGAATGGCAGCCATAGGCAATCAAACCTTGCCAGCCCCTGGAAGAGCACAGAGCACCATCAACAAGTAAAACAGAACAAAAACTCTTCACGTCAGGAACAAGGGGGGGGTTGGTAAGTTGGATGCATGCTACTAGACACCGTATTTGATGTTTATCAGATGCTAAGTACCATTTAGTAACATAAAAAGCATTATAAAATCATATTGCACTGTCTGCTGGAAGCCTAAGCCACCACAAAGCATCTCTTTGTGTCCATCTCAGAATCTTCCTCTGTAAGTTTAAAACATCAGAGGAATTCATGAAGAGCGTTCCCAAATTTCAGATGTAAAAACACATGTAAGAAACATATTTGCAATGATATAATTAACGGCATATCTTTTTTGTTTATTAATTTATTTATTTATTGGCAAAAAAATGAGCACGTAAGTAATTATTACAGTAACAGTGAAAATTTGCTGAGGCCTGTCTGACTTCAGGAGAAGTTAACCACAGAATCCTAGAACAGTTTGAGATGGAAGGGACCTTAAAGATCATCCAGTTCCACCCCTGCCATGGACAGGGACATCTTCCACTGTCCCAGGCGGCTCCAAGCCCCATCCAACCTGGCCTTGGACACTGCCAGGGATCCAGGGGCAGCCACAGCTGCTCTGGGCACCCTGTGCCAGGGCCTGCCACCCTCAGGGAACAATTCCTTCCTGATATCGAATCTCACCCTACGCTGCTTCAATGGGCACCCGTGTGTCGCGGCCGGGAGGGGCCGGGCCACGCTCGCCCCCGGGCTCTGTCCCTGCCCAGAGCCGGACAGCAGCAGCTCTCCGGGCCCTGCCGGACCCATCGCTACCCCAGCCCCGATTCCCGGCTCTGTTCCGGGGCTCCCCGGACGCCCCGGCCCAAGCCCGGCCCGGCTCCCTCCGCCCGCGGCCCGGCCCTCACCAATCCGCCGCTCCCCGGTTGGGCGGGCTCAGGGCGCCCGTCAGGGTCCGCGCCGGCAGCTTGATGTTGACGGTGAAGCGCTGCATGGCGAGGAGCGGAGCGCAGCGGGGCCGGCCCAGCCCCGGCAGCCGGCGCCGAGCCCGCGGCCCTGCCGGCACCGCCCCGCAGGAAGCGCCGCCTCGGCGCCGCCGCCGCTCGCAGCTCGGCCGGGGCCCCGCGGCCCGGGATCGCCAGTTCCGCCCGGCCCTGCCCTGCCCCGGCCCGGCTGAGCGCTGTCTGCGGCCAGACGCGCCCCTCAGAAGGGCTGGCGGTGGCAGGGAGCTCTGGGGATCATCCCCGGCAGCGTCACCCCGGGTGGGTTTGGGATGGCCCCAGGGAGGGAGACTGCGCGCCCTCCCTGTCCGGCTGTTCCAGTGCTCTGCCGCCCTCAGGGTGAATAAGTTCCTCCTCATGCTGAGGTGTCCTTATCCTGTCGCTGGCACCATGCTCTGACACCCATTATAGATATTTATACGCATTGGTGAAATCCGCTCTCGGTCTTGTGCAGCCCGAACACTCCCTCAGTCTCTCCTCATCAGAGAGATGCTCCACACCCTCATCACCTCCGTGGCCCTGCTGGACCATCTCAGCAGCTTCGCGGCTTGCACGGAGGAGCCCAGAACTTGACACAGAAGGGACACAGAAGGGACACTGCAGAGCTGCCACCCACGGCCAGGGACACGGTGCTGCTGCTTGGTTGTACATCCATGGCTGGGACAGGGAAGGAGCCGTGGGATGCTGGAGACTCCAGCTCCAGGGATGCTGGTGCTTCTTGTCAGGCTGCAGCCCGAGACACCTCACTGGGAAAAGGGCTCCCTGTGCCATCTCCAGGTGCTTGGATGCTGCAGGACAGCCAGAACGTTTGTTTTCACCACAGTGATTTCTGCTCCAAAGTACCTCTTCAGTGACAAAACACAGCGACAGACCTCTTTGGTGCCCTCAATAGCAGCACACCTTGCACCGAAAGGCACCAGTCCATCCTCCGAGTGTCCCCAAGCTGTCACTCACGCCAGGCAAAGCCACCTGGGATGACACGTCCCTGTGCAGGAGCACTGGACATTTGCACTGGAGCACACCAGGCTTCAGAGCATTGAGGTTGGACTCAGTAATCTCAAAGGTCTTTTCCAACCCGATTGTTTGATTCTGTGAAGCTTCTAAACCGATTTTCTGTGTGTGAAAAGTGCATATTATATGGCTCTATGCAAGATATTTACTGTATGTGTTATGTTGTGCTAATTGTTAATGTGGTATTAATATTTTGATAGTATGGTAAATGTAGTTTTGTAGTTAAAACGTAGTTTTTATGTACCAACCACAGGAAAATATAAATCTTTCAAAGAAGAAAGAATTTACTACTTTCTTATCAGAAGAGACCAGCTCCTCCTGCTTCTTTCAGCCTGGTGGACGCCATAGAGATTAAAGGAAAAAAGTGATACTAACCAGAGACAATTCTTAGTTAGAATAGAATTTATGCATTATATATGAATTGTATGAATATTCAACAGGCGATTGCTTTTAAGAGATAATCCTTTGTTAACAGGGGTCTTTCTTCAGAGCTTGTGGCTCGGGAGAGGCACCCAGACGTCTGTAACTTTGTTTTTATTGTCTTGTATTGTCCTAACTCTAAAACTGTTCAATTTTTTTACTCTAATTCTATTTTTATAACCATCTTATTTACTATTAAACTTTTAAAATTTTAAAACAAGTGATTAGCGTTTATCACACTGTGCCACAGCATTAACAACAAGAACTACGTACTGACAAGCTCATTATTTAACATGCGTGGGCTGTTGGGGTGTTTGTTTCTCTTTGAAATAATAATTGCTTGTTTGTTATATTTTGTGGAGAAAAAGATGCCACTAGATGGCCGGAGATGGCAAGAACATAGTGCCAGCTACTCGCTCTCACATTGCCGCAGTGCCACTCTGTCACAGAAGATGCAACAATGTTGGTCCTCTTTTTCCCTCTTTTCGTTCTAATCACAGTTGAATTTGTGTGAGTGGGAACTCAAGAAACAACTGTCTTCTGAAGAAATCTGCTCTGGAAGCACAGTACATCACTCACTGCCACTTCCAGGTCACTGTAACATTGCAACTTCTTTCTTCAAACTGTCTCGTCCCAGAAGATCTGTCTCTACTGTAAAAACTGAAAAAAATACCTGTTTGGAGAAATAAAGAACTTTCTTGTTCCCTTTTCTTTGTCATTATTTGAGGACTATGTGATCTGCACCTCTGGAGATCAATTTTGTAAGAGCCTGAGTAGCTACTTGTTTCATTAATTTTAGTTATTTTTGCTAATGGTGTGTTTTTATTGTGTCCTTGGGCAACATGCTGCTGCTCACATGTTTGGAGGAATTTGGTTATTTTATTGCTTTGTTGGGTTTGGGGCTTTGTGGGAAGGGTCTTTTGGAACTTTTATTGCACAATAGAAATAGAAGCTCTTCTTGACAGTTTTCCATCATCAGAAAACCAAGCAATAAATGAAATGCCTAAAGGAAATAGATACTTTAAGGTAGTTGAAGATAAGCACAGATACCAGAAAAAGGGAAGCAAGGGAGGAAATGAGGGCTGTGCCGCCAAATTGGTTGAAAAAAGAAAAAGAATCGGAGTGGTTTTTTGGGTCAGATAAGGTGAAAATCAGGGTGCATGAGCCAGGTGAATACATAGTGAAAATTCATCAGAGGGATGGGGAGGAGATGAAGAAAAGTTTTTTGAACAATGATAAGGATCATTGGAAGAGCTGAAAGGAATAGAGATGTGAGCTGCCAGAGGGAAAGCAGAGTGTGCACTGGATGAACTTCTAATTCCACTTCTGATCCACAGCTGCTCACCAGCACTGAGTACTCAAGACTGATGCAAAGCAGATGGATGTGAATTAAAGATGTTCAGAGATGCTAACTTCTTTTTTTGGGGTAGTTAGCTGGATGTTCTCCTTCATACCTTATTGTTAATTTAAACCACCGCCAAACAAGAATGCAAAATACATCAAGGCACTTTGTTCTCTCTTAGTCTTCTGTGAATATAATGATACACTTTTGGCTGTTACAGAAAAAGAAAATACCAAGCTTTCAGCTGTCTAACTGCATAGTCAGAAATGCCATTAAACCCACAAAAACATCTCAAGTGTCCAAGATGTGATATCCAGTGGGAGAGACTTCATTCCAGACAGCTCCAACTGTCCTCACTAAAGACATATGGTGAATAAAGTTCTGGGTGATCATAAAAACCTTTTTAATAAATTAATGATTAAATAAATAATGAGAAGTATGATTTTACATAGCTTTTGGCTCATGACTGTAAATGATTTTTCCGTGAGTTTGAACAAGAGAAAGTGGGACCGAAGTAGAGATGTTTGCAGTCTCCCTTTTAGGTTTCTCCTTTACACAGTAATTATTGCAGGAATATTCCTGTGAAAGCTTCTGGGACCTCTTTAATTTCCATGGCATTAAGTTAGAGCTGCAGGAGTTCCTGGGATCCACTCTGAACTTTGGGTCCACTTTGAACTTTGGATCCACTTTGCTTTCCTTTATACAGACCCCAGTTTGGGGTGGGGGTGTGCAACCAGCCCACACAAGCTATGGGGCAGGGTTCTATTTGCGTTACAAATTACACTGCTCTTGCCCTGGTGGTAAAGCTCCTTGAGCTTTCTGCTGGTTAAATGTCCCTGGTTGAAAGGGGGCTGGCTGAAAAGTGATGCCATCCTCTCTTCTCAGAGGTTTTGCACAGAGGGAGACTTGCACCGTTGAGTTTTGCCTCACACTTCGGGTTTTTTTCCCTTTTTTTTTTTCTTTTTTTGCAAAGGGAATGTATCTAAAGTAAAGATTCATTTAATCACAGTCTAACTTCAGAATCCCAGTAGGGATCTTTTTACTTCATATTGCATTTTCAGAAAAAGATTAAATAAAAAGTATTGATGAAGGAGAATCTATTTCTGGGGCATCAGAGTTCCGCTAAATTTAACACAAAAATAAAACCAATATATGAAATTCAGAGTGTGGAATATTTAGCTTCTAGAACTCTATTAGCTTGATGCAAAACCAGATGGCTTTAATCAAAGACTCAAACTCTTGGCTCCCTTTCCAAATACTTTCAACTGAAAAGTTTAAAATTATCCAGAAACTTCTCTCCAATGGAGTGTGGTCTAAACCTGTTCCACTGAACCTGCTGGACATGTAAATGTAAATTCTCAAAGGTTGTGAACTGTGAAGAGACTCTGATGTCTGCTTGCAGCCTTATCTTCTTTTGACCAAGTTTCACCACAGGAAAAAATTCTCAAATGCTGTTGTTTTTTGTTTGATTTTTGTTGGTTTTTTTTCTGAAAATATTTTTCTTACATATTTCTCTTTTTCTAAGGGTCCAAAAAGATGATGAAGTGTAGAATTATTTCATTCACATATTAAACTGTGTGAATTAAATAATGGTGCCAGTTTTGTGCCATTTCTTTCTAATTTCCTCCTGGCCACAAGTATCCATGTCTGTAGTGCAATCACTGAGGAGGCCTGGCCCTCGCATTTCTTTCTGGTCCTTTCTTTGAATATTCCTGCAGATGAATATTTACCCTCCTCCCTGAAATACATTACTGTGACTGAGGGAAAAATCCCTGGAGAAATACCACAAAAAAGAGACAGAGGTCTGACAGAGGTGTGATCCCTCATGCTCACAACGAGGGAAGGAGAATGCCAATCCCAGATATCAGCATCCAGGACCAATTTGATTGATTTGGACCTCAAAAACTGGGGATTTTCCTAAGACAACAAATCAGAATTTCCACTAGCAGAACCCTGAGTTTCTTTAGTGGTGAGTATTCCTGGGGTTCAGGTTAGGAAAGTGTGGAGGGGTGCCAGGCACTGTGATCCAAGAAATGGGTTAAAGGGGAGAAGCTTGAAGTATTTCAGAGTTTTGCAAACATCCTAGAAACCTGAGAGAGCATTTGTTTATTCTTTTATTAAGTACCGAAAAAGAACTTTTTGTTTTGTTTTGTTTTGTTTTTTTGGAGCTAATAAGTAATTTATCACCATCAGTGCATTATGCTGTAAGATACAGGATGAGAGCAAGAGTGGTGTGAAGTTGGGATCTGAAATATGTGTGAAACAATGCAGGATAGTCAACACTGATGAATCAATCAGTGTTCCTGACAACCTGAGGTTCCTTGACATAAATTTTTAAAGAGGAAGGAGTCTCTAAGAAGACAGGCTTCCTGAAAAAATAATGGAAAATGAAGCAAAAACTGATTTTTAAGAGCCATCTGCGACTCCATGGCTACAACTAATGAAAATGTGAACACAGTAATTTACTGAGTTTGATAAAGTGCATATTGAGAAATAGAAGTGTCCTCATGTATTTTGCATATTAAATGGATGGAAAAAGTTTTGAGACGTTAATTTTGAGGAACTAAGGATTTTTTTAGGAAAGTTAAGATAATAAGTTGCTGAATTAGCTGAAGTAGATAGGTAATCTTTGTTCGCAGTTAACAGAAGCCGGATCTTAGATAAGCTACCCTGGATCTTGTAACTCATTTCTTGTCAGGTTTATGTTTATGTAGTTGTCCTTGTCATGAAAAACAAAATGTGGTAAATAGGACATAAGATAGCTGCAGATTTCCTGCTTAAAGGACTCATTGAACACAGGAAACTGTAAGTTCTACCAAGGAATCATTTGTCACGAATGCATTGAAAAGGTAGAAAGGTCAGGACGAGGAAGACTCATCTTACTTCCTCATTTTGGGTGACCCCTTCCCAGGAGAGACCCCCGACTCATTTTAAGAAACGAAGTACGCATGCTTAATAGCCTTTTTGCCAATTAGCATACCAAGCGAGGAATGGGAGGTGACAGGGGTATGAATATACATTTGTATTTTGGATATTCAACACTTTTGTAAATAAAAGACTTTGTAATTACCTGTGAATTTCGCAGTGCGAATTAGGGAACTGTCCTGCGTGCTGCCCGGTCGTAATAAACATACACTTTCTAACTTTAAACTGTTAGAGAGTTTTTGTCCGTCACAGTTGGGTATCGATACTAGATCAATACCCATATTTCTTTAATAAATCAGTTTTAATCCATGTTATTGATGTTTTGGGTTGTGTGGGGTTTTATAAACTAAATTAAAAAATTCAAATGTCCAGAAACCATGGTAACTATGTAAAGTGTAAAGTGTTCTTAATTTCTGCACGTTATATAACCTACACATTAATATTTAAGCTTGGATGCTGCCCAAAAATAATTCATATGAGAGCATAAACCTTAATTATTTCATGATGTGTAATATTTTCAATAAAGGGTTTTCGCATTCTTTGGGAAAATCCAGATTAGGACTTGTTTGTACCCGATGTCCAATGCAGTTTGAGAGTCAAAGTGTGGTCCTGCTTCAAGGCTCTGGGTGGAAGACACACGTGCAAAATAAATGTGTAGAATCCAGTGGGAAGTAAAAAAAAAAACCAAAAAAAACAACAGCCTGGCCCATCAGCCACTTGAACCATGACAATTCCTTCAGCAGTGCCTCTCCTCCGCAAAAAGGGGTGGGAATTCTGTGTTCTCACAGGTTCTGATGCAGTGAAACTTTGAGCCTCTCATAAGCTCAAGGGACACTGAAGATACTTAAACCCTGGTTTGATAAAACAGTATAAAGTATCAAATAGACTGCTCTGGTGACCTGTGAGAGACAAAATCCCTGTGTAAATGCAAGGAGCATTAGCAGGCTGACAGTGGCATTAACGTGAGGTTTTGTTCTCCACGTTTGCTGCTCCTCTCCAGTGCTCCTGGGCTGTCGGTGGATCCTCTGCCTGCCCAGGTGATGGATGTGTTCCCACAGTCCCTCGGAGAGGCAGCAACTGCTTCAGGTAGCTGTTTCTGAGAAGGAATCTCATATTCAGTGTTTAAAGAAGCTTTATAATTGCTCCTTTTCTCTAATAAAATACATTTTAAGCATGTTACGCAATGTTTTTGCTGTGGGATTTGAGTCCTTTGGTGGATTTTTTGTAAATCATACTGAAAAATGCTCTGATCCCTTTGATATCCTTTTATGTATTAGGTGGAGAGCCTGGGTCTAGCAGGTAAACAGGAGCCAAAAATAGAATTTCCAGGAAAATTCTGTAATTATGATGCACAAATCTTGCTTTCCATCCCAGCACAGTGATGACCTATGACTTCCCTCTAGCTGTGCATGATTTCCTTTTCCTCTGGAGTAATTATAAATTGATCACAGGCAGGAAGAAAAGATGCAGTCTTTGGAACACGAAGTTTAATTGCACCACAGTTCCCAGACAACTCGATTTGGGATATTCCACTTTTCCAGCTTAAATAAAAGAAAGGGTGATCACCGAGGAACCAGTCTTTAGGAGGCAGAGCATCATGCAGCGGTCTGGCAGAACAAAATTATCACCTATTGCAATCTCTGTGGTGGCTGCAGGAAAAAATACACGGATTTGTGTCAGAGAGCAATCCCACACAGCTGCTGTAATCCAAAAAGTAAATAAAAATATTTTAAAAATCAGCTTCTGGAGCTGGTTCACTGATGATGTTTCAAAGATTGTGGCTCTTGTTGACACAAATTAGAGTCTGGGAACCACAGGAAAGAGATAAATTTGTGGTCAGTGCACTGAAGGTAGAACACAGGAGCCTCTTCTTCCAGGCTGCTTCCTGCCAGTGTTGATTTTCACACTCTAAACTGTTTCTCAGGGGCCATTAAGTTACAGAAAGGAATTAAATGAGTCTTAATGCCTTTTCAGATTTCAGGTTTTAAAGAGCTTATGTAAATATTTCCCATAAGTACAATAAATATTTGATCTGACTTTGAAATAGTGCTGAAAAAGCAAGTTTTATGATCACTGATAAAGGCAATGTAGAGGTAAAAATCCTCATAAGGCCCATCCCTTTTGGCATATTAAGTGTCCTGTCCTTAAAAGTGGCTGCAGGGTAGGAAATTACTTGGTTGAAATACTGAATCTATTAAGAGACAAATACATTGTATCCATATATATGAAAACTCATCCTCAGAAGAGCCCATTAGGGAAAAAAAAAAATAATCTTCTAGTAAAGATCAGAACCAACCATGAATAAAATGCATTTCTTTACAGCCCTGTCTGAGCTGTAAATGTTGGTTTATGTTCTGTGACTTTAGCAGTATCCATCTGACCATGCGGTTTCAGTACACTTAAGGCTTTCAGAATTGGAGAAAACACTTTTCTAAGACTGTCAGTGTTTTTGATGGACGCTAGAGCAGAATATTTCTTGAACTCTTTCTGGAGGAAAAAAAAAAAAAAAAAAAAAAAAAGGGTGGTTTTCAAGGTTTATATATCAGTATTAAAAGCACAGGATCTGCTGTCAGCAACATTAACATCTTAAAAACTCCAGCAAGTGAAAGCAGGTGGCTGCTTATGGAGAGAAATGGAGAGATGAAGGAGCACGAGACAACAATGAAGATCCCCATGAACCTGGTGGACACGGCTCAGAGCTCAGCTGCTGCCAACCAGGGCAAACAGTCTGTGGTAAACACAAATTTCACAGGCTAAGTGTTCAGCTATTCTTTAAAGGCTCCCTTCCTTTTATTTCCCATTCCCCTGCTGTTTCTTCCAGCAATTCTGGAAGTTTTGCCTTGAGAAGGAGCTGATATTCAGTTTTAATACAAATTAAACAGACACTTTTTTGATGGACAAGGGCAGTGAGCCCAAAGTACCTTTCCCCTGCTTATCAGTTCTGTTCCATCTTCATCCTTTTATTTTCATGTTCCTTCTCTTGGTCTCTCTTTGCTGCATTTTGCTCATAGTGGGGAATAGAGGCGTTTTTTCATATAGTGGATTATTGTAGATGAGTTTTCCATAATAAAACAGTGCTCAAGCTCACTATTCTCCACAGAATTTTAAATAAAATATCCCTGATTTGATGACAGAATGATCAATCTGAATCAGATCCCAGACATGAAAGCTTCAGAGCGGAAAACATAAAAAAGTAGTTAAATATTTAGCAGAAGCTATACAATATTAAAACCAAAGGAGACTCAGACTCAGAGGAATGCTATTTACAAAACATTCATGATTTTGCCACAAGAAAAATGTTTAACCTATCAACAAAAAATATTCCTCAAATAAAACCACCAGGTCCTAGACCTAACTTCCCAAGTTCTTGTAAATGCAGCTTTAAAATATTAATACATACTACTTAAAACCCCTGACTGGCATTTTTAACAATGAAACTTTTTGAAACCAAGTAGAACATCATTCTTGCAGGACTGTTTTCCACCTAGTGGGAACCCCAGTCCTCCTGTGCCCAGCAACTTCCTTCCCTCTGCAGGAAAGGAGGAAAAACCTCAGGACCTCAATTAATCCTCCTCTTACTTGGCCTGAACGTAAGAACCTTTTGCATGCCCTGCAAATTTAAGATTTGTTGAGCACACAAATTTAGACCTAAGTCCGTAAGGTTTTCTGTTTGGTAAAATTGTTTTCCCAAGGATTTTAGGTCCCTTAAATTTCCACGGATTAGAAATGCTGATTGGCCTGTAAAAGTCAACAAATTGGATGGATGCAGGTGATTTACCTGGCAAATAGTCCTTTTTTTTTTCTTTGCATATTTTTAAAGGGAAAGGGCAGTTTGGGGATGTAATCTTGTAGTTCATAATATGTTGCAGTCCTTTGTAAAGTAATTTAAACACAAGGGCTTGGTTTTTTACAGGATATTGACAAACATGACTAATCCACCGTGCCACGATTTACTGAGGGATAAGTGGTGCTCCTTTGGAGATTAAAAAAAAATAAACCCCAATCAACAACACCAAAACACACAAAAAAATTTAGCACTCTTCCCCTTTAAAATATATCACCTTTCTTCAGTTTTTGTTTTATTTTCCATGTTTTAAAACTCTTGAAGGACTGGTTATGTGATTTTCAGGGTAGTATTTTTGCAACAGGTGAGACTGTCTGACACTGTGAATATTTGCACTGTTCTGGCCCTCTTGGTATTCTTATTTATGCATTGGTTGTTGAGCAGTAATTTAAAAAATTATTGTAGCACGATTAGAAATTACACAAGGAAAGCGGCAGAGAGGAATAAGAAGAGAATCAAGCAGAAACCTGATTACTTCAGGTATTACCATTGGGATCATATAATTAAGTGCATTCCTCATTTCATTACAAAATTCAATGAGAAGTATAACTGAATTATTTTTCAGTCAGCAACCTTTTTTTTATTATTATTTCTTTAGAAATTCCAATTTGCATCTTGATCTCCTCAGTCCTCAGAAGGGTTTTGGGGCGAAATGAGCTCTTGCATCTTTGATTAGGTTGAAAACAATCTGAAGTGTGATTTTTCCATCCCTCTTCAGTTCTGTGAGTCACTGTGTGAGGCACAAGATTCAGCAGTGGGCAGCACTTTCGGGATGCAGACAGATCACAAAATCCTGGTAAATAAAATAAAAGGGGTGGGACGTGATGGGTTTGTTCATAAACAGTCCCGAAGCAGGAAGAGATAAACTGTGCCTCCCAAACATTTTGCTTTTCACTTACAAAAAGAGAGCCTGGACTGGTCCAAGCTCAGTGGTACCCTAAATGCCAAGAAGTTTTCCGTCTGATTAATGGAGATTCCTCACAAGGTCTGACTGCAGTGCTAATTAATCCTGTTAAATGTTTGCTGCCCATAGCCATGCGTTAATGGCCTGGCAAAAGCATTCACAGCATGGGATCAACCATGGACAGCTGCTTTGAAAAACAGGAGTTTATCTTGTTACAACTGAAATAACAGTGCATATGTGTTGTAGGGCACTGAACGTTCCTCACCATGCAACTCCTCAAAGGAAGAAAAATTACCACATTACAGCAGAAAAAATTTGCAACAGGAAGAAGATGAAGAAGCTCATCCAGGTCGCCCAAGGAACTGGAGGCACAGCTAGGAAAAATGTGAGTTTGTTATGTCCCAGTCTGATGCCCTGTGATCCTGGAATAAAAGGAATCACAAACAGCAGCAGGCTTCATAGCAAAGCCTCCTCATTAACTGATACATTGTGGGTCTCACATCAACCCTTCTTTGAAAATCAGCGTTCAGCTGCCAGTGACCAGCCTTTCCCATGGAAGTGCTTGCGACACTGAAACCACTTACAGCTACTGGGAAACAGAGCACATCTGGCAAAAGAAAATCTTCATTAATAAAGGATGAGAATTCTGGCGCTTCTACCAAGCTGCTTGTGATAATTTTGCCTTTGAGAAGAACGAAGATTTCTAACACGGGCTCAAATCAGTGCGCTTGCTGCAAGGAGGAATTTGGTCCTGCGTTTTCTCTCTTAACAGCACTGAAGAAAACAGGTGCAGTGAGAAGAAAGAGTGGCAAAAGGCCCATAAAGCAGACCAGCTGTTCCAGGTCTGCTGGTGTTTGCACATCTGGCAGAAGAGGCTCTGCACAGACCGGGATATGGATGCTCTGGCCCATCCCTCTCCCAGTGAAAAGGATGGTTCCTGGAAGCAGCCTTTGATTTATTTGCTCCTGGCTCACCCAAACACGGTCGACATGTTAATATTTATCACGTTAATTAACGTCAGATTGATGCCCCGCTACAAAGGTAAAACAGCAGCAGATCAATTATTTCGGTGAAGAATTGTTGCCTTTTCAAATAAAGCCTCCAGATTTTCACAACAGCCACTGGTGTAAAACTTGAGGCATTTGCATTTTTAATTTCCCCTTGCCATGACTGATTTTAATTAACAAAAATTACAGTGGCAACGATTGGCACGGATAGATGCTGAAACTAATTACTAAGATGGCAGGAGTTAAGATTTAAAATGTAGATTTCATTTTGGAAAAAAAAAAGAAAAGAAAATAAATAAAAATCAGCTCTAGAGCCCTTACCAAGATTACAGATGGCACCAGTGAGCTGACCTGTCTCTTACAGGGATTTTGTCAGCATATTTGCATGCAGTGCTCTGCAATGCTTTCCCAAAGGCAGTTTCTCGTACATTTGTTATTCCTCTCCATCTCTTTGATTAAACAATTGAGCCCCCTTGTAGCTTTTCTGGTTTTACATCTTTTGATCCATTTGGTCACTGTAGGGATGTGTTTCCGAAGCTGTCTCTGTGCACACAAAGACTTTGGGCTGTACCTCCCACAGTCCTCAAAGGCAACGGCATCTCGTAATTAACAAACGGCTCTGAGTATATTAAAAATGTACTCCCACAATTTCATGGCTGAGGGAAAAAAAAAAAAAAAAAAAGATTTGGAAATTAGCTTGACTTGGGGCTTGTTATGTTTTATCACTCTTGGGTTTTTATATGGTAGGTCTTCTAAAAGTCAAAGAATAATGAGAGAAATATGAGAAACTGGGAGCAAAGTGGAAATGGAAAGAAAAAGAGAGAAAAGGACTAGAAAATGAAATTCAGCCCCATCTAGTAGTGATAAATCAGAGGTTTTGGAAAACCTGTGGTGAATATGTCTGTTGTTTTCCCCTGCTGTTTTACACTTTGAGCCAGCAAATGGTTGACCATTTTTTCTGTGTAATTGGTAGAAAATTTTGGGGAAAAAAAAAAAAAATCCTGATTTGTGGACTACAAAATGTGTAGTTACACAAATGTGTAAGTATTTCTTAATATCTGAGCACTGACACTTTTGCTTACTAGAAATCTCTTCCTTTTGTTGAGTTTCAGTCCATGTTCTGTTTCGATATTTCACAACACATGCTTCACATATTAATTTCATATTAATGTGTTTTAATTCATTTTCTCTGTTCCCTGGGTGACTTTTTTGGTAAAATAGCTTTAAAATAGCTGCTTTTTTAAAAGGCAAGCAGCCTTTTAAAAGAGCCCAATTGCTCCTGTTCCCCCCACAGGTTTGGAGTCCAAGAGGGGTGATGGGATCTTCTCAAGTCACAGGGACTCAGTTCCCTCAGGCTGGAGATGAAATTGTCTCAAGTCAGAAAAATGGAGACTCCAGATTTCATTTTGAATGCAAACTAAACATCTCTCAGCAAATCAGAAGAGAGTTTTCTTTGAAATTATGGAAAAATTGCCAGCATGGCCTTCAGGGCATGAATTTCAGGCAGTCTCATTCTAATACTGTCCAAAGCACCTGATTCTACAGACCCTAAAGTGTGCAAGAAATAAAACAGTAGGAAGAAAGTAATGTCCCTCACCAAAATGATCAGGCAGAGGGAAAAACCAGCAGCTCCCTGCGAGATCTTTATGAATATAACAAAATAATAATGCACGTAATGGCCGGAGAGGATTTGATGTGCCGACGCTTACACGGTGTAAAAGGACGCTCCTGAAATGAATGCAGCTCTGCTGAGCTGTGTGAGGTGTAAATTAGCTGGTTGTTGTGAAAGTGGAGAAGAGAAACCATGGTGCCATTTCAGCAGACGGGATTTGCTCAGATTTTAGGGATGCCAGGTTTGAGATTCCAGTGTGGCAAAAAGCGAAACCCAACCTTTCCTAAGCACAGCCCCTCGTGGGCTTGGCTGATGCCTCCCACACTTGCTAACCCCTTTAAACCCTGCCCTTGGAGCAGGAAGCAGAGAGAAAGGCACTGCCCCAGACTCCAAAACTCTTTGCAATGTGTTTCCACAGCACATTTTCATTTCAGGAAGGGGCTGCAAGTGCCTCACTTTGCCAGGCAAACAGCACTTTTGGCATGGAGGCAGTCTTTCAGTAGGGGTGTCTTTAGCCTTCTCGGTCACTCCAGTTAGGCACCACTGGAGAGCCACAAGAAATCCTGAGCTTCCTAAGCTTGTCTAGCTTTAAAAGCACACTTCATTTTCCCTGGAAAGCAAACCCCTTTCAAGGGCATTTCCTCAACCTGACATTTTCTCCCCTGCAGCCTCTCCTCTGCAGGCTGAGCTCAAGGCGCTACTGAAGGATAGAGCCAAGCCTCCAACCTCCTTTAAATACAAACCTGAATTTCCCAGTGTTGTGAGACACAGCAGAGACTTGTACCATCCACACCTGGACTGGACCAGAATAAAAACTCTCCTTTTGTTTTCCAAGTGTTTCCAAACATCCTTATTTCCCTAGAAGAATCCCCGGAGCGGTCATGCTTGCCTTGTCTCTCCTTAAGCACCTGCAATGAGGACAGACATCAGCTGGATTACATTTTTAGATGTAATCATCACTTAAACCCTGATGTTTTCCTCTAAATTACAGATTAGTCCATTGAATTTTCCTTCCTTATTGGCTTTCTTAGGGGTACAGGTGTGCTCACAGTGCAAACACTGCCTTTATCTTCACTCACATTGTGTAAAATGTTTTAAATTTCACTACAGAGCTGGAAATCGTGTCTGTCTGGCAAATTTAGTTGAAACATCCCAGTTTTCTTCCAAGAACCTGGTTCTCTCCTCAGACTGCTGAAATTGGATTTCACCAAGGAATAAATCATAGGAGATGCTAAGAACTGCCAACAGCCAGCACCTAAACATTACAAGAATCTTCTCTTACAGATAAAGGTTTGAAAATCCTCCAAAACAATAGATAAAACCAAGATTCTTACTGCAGGTTTTTAAACATCTTGGAAAACTGACTCAATTTCAAGATTCCTAGAGAAGTTTTGCATTGCATTTACATTTATTGCTATACCTGAGGAGTAGTTGCTCCCAGGTTGCTCTCAGTAGAAATCCACTCAGACACACTGTTGGTAGAATACAAAATTTTGGTTAAGGAGCTAAACTGACCTTAATTTCAGTACATTTCTATATAGCTCACTGAGGTTGCTTTAATATGCAAGTAGAAATTCAGCTGGTGCACAATGCTGTTGTGATTTTCAAACTAATTCAGGCATAAAGTTTATAACAGCATATTAATTTCTGTCCATATAATTTTCTGAACTTAAAAATGGGAGGATGGAACTCTTCAGAACTGCTGCTTTTCATTCCAACACAGGTCACCTGCAGGACCATAACTTTGTCCAGCCCAAGCAAACCTTGCAGGTGAGGTTGACCATGATCCCACTGATGCCTGTGCTGGCACAGGGGGCACCCAGGTGAGTTTGTTCCTGTGTTATCTTTTCCTCCACCCTTTGCTACCAGCTCAGATAAGTGCTCTAATCCACACCTGATTCCCCAATTCAAATGACCTGATTTTCCCTCGGAGTAGAAGATGCTCATTTGTTTCATGCCTTCAGGAAACAGACTATCCTGCCTAAATACACACGGTGGGTATTTATAAGTCTTCAATGCAATGAAAAAATATTGGTTTCCTTCCTTGGCTGAAAACTGGGTTAATGAGGAGAAACATCTGCCAGTCTGGAGATCCAGTGGTCCTGGCCATGTGGCAAGCGTCTCAGCAAATTAATAAAATCCAACTACTGAAATTAGGAAGAACACTAGGAATAAAAGTTATTTACTTATAACAAGACTGCCAAGGAATTCCCTCTCTTTTTATTTCTGAGCTGAGCTGCTAAAAGTCTCAGGGCATGATTTGTGTGCTGCACTGAGGGCAGGAGAAACTGGAAAGGCAATGGTCCAGGGAACAGTGACTGCACTCAATCCCTGACTCAAGGCCTGTGCAAACAGGGAACAGAGGAGGGAGAGATGATGCTGATGAATTATTCATGAATAATAACGTACACTCTACACAGGGAAGGGTATAGGAAGCCTTTATCTCCATTCCCTCTCCTGCAAACAGCTGAGGGAACAGCTCTCAAACAGAGAGCTGAGCCTGACAACTCCAAACCCCAGCATTTTGTTCTGTATAGGATGAGGGGCGATGTCCAAATAGATCTGTAAGTTCTCTAGAAATGCTCCATAACCCCCATGAAAAGAAGAATTGTACATCCCCAAGCAGCACACAGTTCTTCATTAAACTGCTTGGTTGAAGTTTTGCAGTCTGTTCCTCCTGCAAGATGCTGCTCTGCCTATCTGGCAGTGCCCTTGGGAGCTGCTCTGCTCTGTGCAGGCACAGATCTGTGCTGGAAGCACCGGTGGAGATAGGAGAAGACTTCTGCTCATTCTCCAGCTAAGGACAGTGCATACTCTGAGTGCCAGTCTTTTGCTAAACAACCATCAGAGGTTCAGTTTTCAAATGGTGACTCAGTGTAATTTACATGTAGGGAGTAGGAATTTAAAACCTTTGATTTCATTCCATGGGGTCCAGTGGGTCCTAAATGAAAGCCAAGGTAATTTATATCCTGAAAAGTTCTGTAAATGCTTTTAAAAGGTAGACTGATCTCTAGGTAGGACATCACTCAAAAACATGAATCCAAAATCATGAACTCCTCTGCAGAAGGGACAACATCAGAAAAAAATACTAACAGGTGAAAATAAAATTCAAAATATTGGCTAAAGCCTATGAGTCATGCACAGTGTCTTGAGTTTGCACCCATCGTGGTTTCATCTCAGTTTGAATATTCAACAGAAGTCTATCTTGAAAATCAAACAGCAGATTTGGTTTTCTGAAACTATTCAGAGTCAAACTTTTGAGTTGAAACTTTTTTTCAATGCTTATTTTATTTTATTTTACTCTACTGGCTAGGCAGAAATTCATGGGGAAGGCTGGGAGGTAAGAGGGATTTGCTACAGATGACACTGCTTTATGAAATCTGCCTGGGGGCTCTGTGTGGTGCCTGAAATGGATCCGACCTGCAGGAGCTGCTCTAATGCTCAGTGTTTTCCAGGGATGCTGCAGCAGTGCCACTCTGTGCTATTAACAGCTGGAGCAAACATTAACCAGTTCATTGGGAGCATCCTTTTCTTTAAATAATGAAAGGAACTCTTACATCCACTGAGAAAGTCCCAAGGAGTGAGTAATTAATTAGCACGTTTTCCACTATGAATCATACCCTCTCTATAATAAAATGTAGTAGGATTGAACTTAGTTCTTTGATAAAAATGTACAGCGCTGTTAGCAAGATGCTAAATCGTCAGTTTGCAGGATTAGTTAGGAGTTTTATTTTTTAATCGGATACAGCTGCTCTTGAAACAAATTGTAGCCCCGAGGGATTTCAAAGTGGAAGAAAAAATTTAAAAATTAGCATAATAATTTCACTAGAGGGTTATCATAGTTTGGATGTTTATTCTTTTTCTATTTAATTTCCTCCTTATTAGGATATGATACACACACCTTCCTGAAATATGGAAAGGGAAAGGGGTAATATTGCAAAACAGCAAATCATTTATGACAGGAAGTTTTCTATCTTGATGATATAGGCAAAATTAGGGGTAGTGAAAAACAAAAACACATGTGGGTAAAATCAAAACTATTTTCCACCACCACAAAGACACTTCCAAAGCCTGGTCACGAGGATGATGGCTTTGGCAGCATTTTAATTGCATCTGTTATCTGTGGGCGTGGGCAGCCCAGTAAAACTCATCTGAGAGCTGCATGGATGTGTCTTCATTAACTGATGGCATTAAGCTAATGACAAAATAATGATCTGTGCACGACTAATGTTTTTACTGTAATGTAATAACCCATGAAGAGTGTGTTTTGGATTGCTTTGGTATTTCCTTTAAATAATTCCTCAAACCGATTTTTTACCAAGCTGTTTTCTTCTCCCAGGATGTCCAACAAAAGGAGACGCCACGGCAGGTGTCCTTTGCAGCGTGCAGTCAGCTGTGCTTTGATAAAGAGCTGTCTGTGATGACATTTTTGGTCGTAAACCTCTCCCATTTTTCAGCCTTGAAGGGACTCTGGACTTTTACAAGCTGCAGTAGAGCTGCACCCTGTGAGAAGCTGAGTGTCAGCAATGCCGTGGGTGATGAGAACCAGGGTGACAGAGCTTTGGTGGCATCGTGGGGCCATGGATGGTTGTGGAAAAATCTGTACTCCAGAAACGTAAGAAAGTCACACGATTAAACCTCTCAGCTTTGCCCAGCTCTCCCAGAGGCTAAAGCTGAAATCTTCCCTGACTCCCTCTGCAGTAAAGGAGGGCCAAGAAGTGAGGCAAAAGAGAAGGACTGAGATAAAACCTTCACCTCCAGCTGGGCTGGGAGTGACCTTCTCATTTTCAGTGTCTGCACATCTCCCAGCTACCAAGCTCTCAACGCCTGTTCTCTGCCAAAGCTTTTCTGATCTTCTTAATCCACCAGGCCCCCTTATCTCTTACCTCTTCCTTATCTCTTACTTCTTCCTTATCTCTTACCTCTTCCTTATCCAACCACACAAAATGTCCTGCCGCTGCACTCCCTTCCGTCATTTTCTCACCCCACTTGCAGACCAGTCTGGACCAGGCTGGAGCTTTTCACACACCCAAGTCTGACTCGCTGCAGGCCCAGCTCATTGCAGGGTGATTTTCTATAAAATACATCATTTACTAACTTAGGTAGAGCTCCTTCCCTTGCGTGCCCTGACTGTGAGATATAAAAAAGGGTTAATTATTAGAGCTGGACAGAATAAAACAAATAGAGTGTTTTCTGTGATTAGGGCACACAAAATAGTGGATTGTTCTTCTATCCTTCACAAGACTCACAGCACACTGCACGCAGCAAATAGTTTAAAACACTTAAAAGCAGTAGCTGCAAATTTTAGGTAGCCTAAAGTCCTTTGCCATGTATTCACTGTTGGAAAAGAGTCACTGATTGCCTAAATTAACTTCCATTTTAAAAAGTCACTGAATGATTCAGACATGAAAATTCTGGGGTGGTTCAACAAGGCAACAAACAAATGGTTTAGGACACTCAGAGCCTGTTTTAGCTCTCACTCAGGTTCTGTTGCCTCAGTGAGCCAGAGGATGCTCTCAGCTGCCACATGACAAAGTTTTTAGAGCCTACACTTCCAGCAAAGTACAACAGGTTGTAGCCACCCACTCCTACAGGTGGTTTCTCTATTTACATGCCGGAGAAAGATGTAATAACGCCACAGGATTTGGTAGCAGATATTTATTGCTGTTCCATAGCTTGTAGGAAATCTAAGTTCAGTAGGAAGGATTTCCATACAGTAAAAGGCTCCACATTGGTGTTTTCACATGCTTGTTATCCAAGCAAACTCTTTGCAAAGATGATTTATTGCTGGTCATCATTTCCTTATTCTTATTATTTGTGCTGTGATTTGTTATTAGCCACACTTAAGTGAAACATCTGCTCATGACACTCTGCTGCACCTCTTACAGAAACAATAACTTTTCCAGGCACAGCCAGAGCATATTAGAAATGGAATCTCTCTCCCTTTGCTCCAAATCACTGGGGTGATGAGGAACATGGACTATTTTACATTTTGTCTCAAGAGTTATAAATAATGAATCCTCTAGCACAGGGTCACTTGATGTCACTGTTTCAGTTTTCACCTATGAGACAATGGAAAACCCAGATTTTTCATCCTATGAATTGTCTCTCTCTCACACCACCATCAGAAATTCAGTTTTTGCCTTAATAATTGCAATCATCCTTCTACATAGAATTCTGCTTTTTTTCTTTCATCTTCTACCACTTCTTTGATGTTGAGGGCTCTTTTCTTTATCTCTCTTGGAGCTTACTGGCCAAATTTTCAGAATTAAAGCTGAAACTGCAAAGGGCAGAATGGAACAAAGAAATGTATTGTTGACTTGGACCGTGCTGGAGCATAAAATAAAATATAACATCTCAGCCAAGCAGAAGTGCACTGCAGAACAGGAGCACAGAAAATAACCCAAGTAGCTGAAACCAGACATTGCTCTGAACACTGAGTTTTCTTGTCTGTGAGCCACACAAAGTATGAGCTGCCTCAATGCTTCTTTTGAAATAGCCCCTCTATAGTGTAATACAGCTAAAGGAAAGTGATAAACTCCTTGTTATTGATCAGACGCCATTTAAAAAAAAAAAGGTCAGGAGCAGAGGTGAGGAAGAAATGAAATCCCACAAGTAAAAGGCACACAGGAGAGGTGCAGAAAAGCCTGGAGAACTCCCTGGAGCAGCAGCAGCGGTAGGAGACACCTCCTGATGTTTGCCCTTCACTCCCCAAGTGTTGAAAGGTTTCTAAAAAGTCTCCTTTTTATACAGCCTGGAAAACTGTATTTATAGCTGTTCTCAGAGAAGCTGATTAATTCTCAGACTCCAAGATAAATTGCCCCAGTTAATATCTTTTTTTTTCACAAGAATTACAGTCTTCAATTTAATAGAGTTATAAAAGCATAACTTGAACTCTCCTGATTTCATTGTAAAGCAGGGAGATTTGGAAAGATTTAATAACTGATAATCTGCTTGGCACAAAGGATGTAAGTGTTCCTCAGCTGTGTATTTCTGAGCATGCACGGACTGCAAAGCAGTCTTCCAAAACCATTGAAAAGAATGATAAACTAGACAAAGAAAAATACAGATTATGGGATTCTGATAAGCACGGTATTACATTTTGTAATATGATGATCATCCTAAAATGAGGTGCTCTAACAAAATCAGTGCTCGCTGCTCCGTTTGCAAGGGTGTAATAGGGAGAAGTAAAATCTGTGAAGATCCTGACCAGCCCTTAGCAATATCCCTGTGGCTGTAATAAATTACATAAAGGCATTCAGGCAGTAAATTACTTGGAGATTGTTACAGACCCAGCTTCTCCAGAATGTCTCTTGCATTAACATGTAACCTCACAGAGGTATCTCTGATAGAAGGTACTGGACTGTGAGTTTTGCCTTCCTAAGTCTGGCTTTCTCAAGGCCTGGCTTTATTTTCTGCTGTTTTACAGGGCTAGCACCAGTGCAGTTCTTTGTCTCCATGCTGATCTCTTTCCTCTCTCAGGCCAATTATTCAAACCATTAATTGTTAGCTCTTAATGAGATGTCTTGGTTCCAAACCCGTCAGCAGTGGATATTGTTTGTCAGTCAGGTGAGCGCCCAATGCATTCTCTAATTAACAAAGCTCATGCCAGTGAGAGTGAGCTCTGCTGCAACTCTGCTTTTAGTTCAAGCTCAGCCCATGAGTGTTTACAGACATTGTTTTGTACAGAGGAATGTGTTGTTCAAGCAACAGCTTTCACTGGAAGCTGCTCTTTACACGTCTGTCCATGAAACCCAACAGAGCTGTTCCACAAGTTCCTCACCTGAACCGAAATGATAATGTTGACCTGCCTGTAAAAACCTGAGTGGTCACCACAGAAAGTTTTCTTATTTTCTAGGGGACATTCTTCCACTCTTACTAATTTTCTGGACTATTTATCCTGCATCAACCTCTCTGAAATGGGAAATGTTGATGCATTGCAGTCAAAGTCAGGGAGAATTGGTTTAACAAAAGGTCAGGCTCAAAGGGTACCTGTCAGCTTTCCATGAGTGATACCATTAGTGGCCTTTTTCAGAGAGGCTAAATGGCATTAGTGATGCTGCCAATTTGTAATTTTAACAGAACAATCTAAAATCACCTGTAGGGATTCTTTTGATTTTATTTTTTTTTTTTTAAATTTCTTGATTAAGTGCTTCCCCACCCCCCATCTGCTCGCTTGCTTCCTGACCTTGGAGAAATTAGCACTGACTGTATCTTTATTTTCTCTCCATTTATGAATGTGGTAATACTTATCTAAATGCTGCCTTAACTTTCAGACAAAAGCCCTGAAGAGCAGATATCATGAGGACGGGAATATTAAAAAATAGTCACAAGGCAATATAGAAGCTACATTTTCACCACTGACACAGAAGATTAAGTACCAAATATGCTGAAATGCTTGCTAGAGAGTAATAGAACAGTAATCATAGAAGAAATTGCTCTTCAAAAGAGTTTCACAGAACTGACTAGCATGCAGGACTTTCAGCTGCCGCTACATCTCATTGTCAGAACCAGCCAAAATTCCTGCAAGTTAAATCCCCAAATGTGGCGCTTGAAGATGTTTTCAGTAATTTTCACTGAAGTTGGGAAAAAAAAAAAAAAAAAAAAAAAAGACGCCACAGGTCTTCTTTGTGTTTACCCGACTGTAAATGGACTTTTTGTTCAATTTCAGCCCTGTCACATCCAACAGAACACTGAACCTCCCAGTGGGATGCACAACTCTGCATTTTTCCATCCTGACTAAAACCAGGAATCTCGGGCACTGGCCATACGGTGATGAGAACTGCCAGGTCTGTCCTGTACACAGCGAGAGGGGCTGGGCTTGAACCGGCAGTGTAGGAGGCTTCCAGAGGATTGAGGACAGAGATTGTCAGGCAGAGAGCCACAAGCTGAGCATCTCACCAGGTTTAGAACTGGGCTCTGCCAGTTTTAGAGCTGGGCTCAGCTGTGGGCTGAGCAGGGAATATCTGGCACTTTGTCCAGCACCACAATCCAGTAAAGACACCACCACATCACAGTTTAAATAACAGTGAAGGATGGGCTAGTTGATGTCCCCGGGACATAAAATGAAGAGAAAAGCCACTCCACCTCGTTCTTTCTCATCACATAGAAATGTTCACACGGGGTAACTAAGGAAGGCTGATCACCAGAACTATTGCACAGCCTGAATTGGTATTTGAAGCAGGTAGAGCACTCTAAAGGAGGAATCTCATCATGGAATTTCAAGGAAAAAACCAAGAAAACAAAACAATCAACCAGTATCAGAACTTCCATCAGATTTCAATACATTGAATGGAAGCCAAAATAATAGTGTAATCACTTCTTAGAGATCAAAGAACACTTTATCTTTGATTTTAGGGTATCAAGTCTGCATCTGGATCATTAAATTCCCTTTGTTACACATCAAACCACCCTTATTTATCAGTCTGATTTTACAGCAGCCAGGAGAAACCTGCATTTAGCTCCAAGACACGTTTTTCTTTTTATAACTGACACCAACACACTGAATGATTTCTTCTCCTACGCTCTGCACCTGCAATGTTACACTCCAGGCTGTTGGCTAACAGATCCTCACTGATTTATAAAACACAGCACAACTGTCATTTTTGCCCACAATTTCCACACTTTGTTTTTCATTTTTTTTTTTTTTTTCCTCCCCCCAGGATAATTTAGAGCCTCAATCTCAGGAACAGCCCGAACCAGATGTCACACAGATATCTCCTTTTGATTGTCTCAGCTTTCAGGTGGAGCTCTAGATTCTGAGGATACCAAAGTAACCTTTAGACAGGAAATACTCATTCCTTGTTAGGGAGCATAAACAGAAGAACAGAAGGCTGGAAAAAGGAGGTGGAATTCAAAATAATCTTTAAGAATCTTTTAGTTATTGAATGCAGCTTCCATCTAAGATGACCATGATGCATGATGAAAGAACATTGGAATTACCCAAGCGCATTCAAAGGAGATAAGTTAGACAAAACAAGATTAATCACATGGAGGGGAAAAAAAAAGGGAAAGGACAAAAGGGACATTTTAGAGAAGGAAAGTGAGAGAAATAAAAGCTACATGGACAAAAACGTCCTTGCTAGAGTTCAGAGAGAAAAAGGGAACGAATCTAGACTGGAAGCCTGAAAACAAAAATTCTCATTAAAGAATGAAAAGGAAATACCTGGAAAGAAAAACAGCTGTGCAAAGAAAATCAAACCCACAAGAGAAATCCAAATATTTGAAAGATTGTAAAGAAATGATGAAATAACAAAGAGTACACAAGACCAAAAATGCTCTGAGGGCAAAAATGAGGCCAAAAGAAGAGAATTGGAAAGTAAACCAACAAGAAGTGCTCAAGCAGAGGAAGGAATATAAAAATCTTGGATTGGGAGGACAGAGTGTGTTGCACTATATTTTATAGAAGGATGGAGCGTACTTACCACTTTGACACTCTTCAGACTAAGAAAGTGAGAAAGCTTAAAATTAAACTCAATAGGTGAATTTCCTGAAGCCTGATAATGAACTCTGGTTTTACATAGATGTCATTTCGTCTTTTTTATTTGTTTTCACACATTGCCCCTTTCCATTGCCTTAAAATCAACCCTCTGATAATCCCAGTTAGCAAAACTTGAATTTCTTGCCTGTGTCCCAGCACCCCTTGCTCTGGCTGTCATTTTAGTGCCTGCAATAAAGTGTGTGCATGATCTTATTTTCAAATTAATGTGTGAAGTCACCGTAATTAAACAATAAATGAAAGAATAACTAAAAAGCAAAGCAAGTTTTCACTGGAGCTAGCAAGAAACAAGGTACTGCAGTGGTGTTATTCCAAAATCAGATAGTGTTGAGAGCAAAAGTCCCATACAATTGGTTGTGCTTACCACACACAGTGCCAAGGAAATAATAAAAAAAAAATATTCCTTTAATTTTAAAAAGGTATTTCATTAAGCTTAGTATATGTAACTACTATGATTGCTTATATAAAATATGTTTTTGCTTGTCTCTTATATCCAAGAAAATGAATTAAAAAAATTCAAACAGTCTGTTCTTGCACAGAGCAAGAACATACAGAGGTTTAAACCTGAACTAAAGAGCTACAGAAGTACCAAGACAAGGAGGAAGCTGTGTTTTAATTAACAGTCATTGATCATTAACAGCTAATTCCTGACACAGGGAAGGTTTTCAGGATACTTGGGATTTAAACATGCTGATGTCTGATGGAAGCCAAAATTGTCATGAGCATGTATAGACATGCTCTGCTGAGGGTTTTCATAATCAGGTGCACACAGATTCAGAAGTGTAAATATAATTATTTGATGACTCATTTACTTGTTAAAATTAGCAGCAAAAGAATGCACGAGTTGCTTTATGGCTGCAACATGCATTGCATCTAAAAAGAGGCATAAAGCAGAGCCATATTTCGTGTTCATGCTTGCAGAGCAGCCTGTCAGAAGGTGTTTGCCACCCTCACAGCCCTCAGACACACACAGCCCTCTGCAAGGAGACGTTTCCAGCAACTGAATGATGGGAGTGATTAGCAACACACCCAAAAATAACCCACACATGGTTGTAGACTCATTATGAATAAGGTTTCTGGGTTTAGGTTTATTATGTATTTTCTTTACTTAGTTTAAATCCTTCAGAGCAACTGAACTGATGGATTTGTGTAAAGTATTGTCCATAGGAAATATAAGTTAATTAACTGTTTATCGGGAAAATCTAAATAAGAGAGGCAGTTGTGGGAGAATTTAATGTCAGGGTTAAAGCTCCCCAGTCTCTCCCCAGTTCCTGAATCTCCTGCGGGCATCTGTTTGAAAATATAAAGGAGACAATCCATTCAGATGCATGATTAATGTCTTGGTACATTTATTCTCCAGGTATTGCAGATTTTCCCGTGATGGCTCATTTCCTCCAGGAGAATTCTCCTCTGCACTTCAGAGATCCCAGCTCATCTCCAACCCAATGTTCACAGCTCACGAGGGCTGGAACAGGAGTTCAGCTGTGACAAGTCTTTAGCAGCGCATGGTTCTGTAATCCCAGCTTCTTCCACAATTTGAACTGGATGAGAAGCAATGCTTCCTCTGTACTATAATCCACTCTTCTAGGGTGGCATGGTGGTTTAATAAATATCCCCTCCCTGACTTTTTGGCATCAACACCCCATTCAGATTTTGGGAGGTGAGGCACAAGGGCTGCCTCTGGCCTTTCCTTCACTCCAAGAGAAGGATGCCAGGACGGACATTTTCCAGAATTCCCATAAAACTCCTTTCTCTGATTCAGCTCCAGGGTCTTCCCTTGCCCTGCTCTGCTTCAGACAGTTCACACACAGCAGAGTAAAATTTAATCATTTCCCACCACTGCATTTCCCTGGCTCTGGAAATCCATTAACTCATTCCTAGTTAACTTAGATATTTTAATTGCATTTGGAAGATTTCCCTTCCAGTGAGCTGACTACAGCAGTGAAGCCATTCCAACGGCCAATTAAAGCATTTACTTGTCCCTTGTCATTATGCAGTAAACTAGGCTCTTCAGAGGAAGTCACATTTGTTTGGATGTCTGGGAATCACTGAAAAAGAGCTTTTCCATTTCTGAACAAAACTGAACAAGCCAAATTCAGTATTTCATACACAGTGCTCGTAACCACCCCAGAGATTTTCAGAATATTATTTGTCATTGCATTTCTATGGCTCATTTTCTCCCAGTCACAGCTTTTGTTAACGACAAGGAGCTTTCACTTGAAATGAAGCGAGAGCTTCAGTTTTCAGGTACAAATGTGGTTCAACACAAGCAGGAAAGGCAGCGCTGGGGCTGTGCATGGATGGAATCCAAGAGCACACACCTCCCTACAGCAGGGAGAAAAACGCTGGAGACAAAGCTCCATCTCATTCTGTCGGTCTGTGTTTGAACAGCCAGCTACAAATCGCTGCCTGGGGCTGTTGCACCATCATTCTGGAACTCTCTGACAGGGACCCTTTGGATTTTTAACGCCTTCCCCACGGAAAGTAGTCAAAGTGGGTGAAAAACTTGCACTGCAGCGATTCACAGCTTTTCTCTTCCCTCTGTTTTGATTGACAAAGGAGCCTCTGCTGCAGCTCTAAAGACAGTCAGATATTTCAGAGCCCTTTCTCCAGAGCTGCTGTGAGCATTCCTGGCTGCTGGAGGAACTCCCACAGCTGAGGATTGGGAGGATTGGGAGGATTTCCATGGCCCTGGGGAGCAGCGCTGTGGCAGGGAGGGAAAGCTGCCCTGACATTCCCTCTCTCTGTCCTGCCCATCAATCTCCAGACTCTCACCTATCCTAGGCAATATTAGAAAACTCCACACAAAGAACCTTTTGGCCAGTTGAAGAGGTCAAAACCCAGAACAGAACAATCTTTCTTCTGTTGTTTTTAATACTTCACATCACTTTCCGTTCACCTGGCTATCCTAAAGTACATTAATATGTGCACATTAAATTTTCTGATCGGGATCTTTCTGCACAGATATCAGGATGTTGTTTCCACCCAGCAGCCAATTCAAACTAGTTGTTTGTCTGGCAAAAAAAGAAAGAGTTTTCCAGAAGGTGCTAGGAGGAAACAATTAACAGATGATCTTCCATGACTGCTCTTGACAACATTGTACACTTCATTATTGTTTGTCATCTCTTGTCCTCGGCACAAAAGCAGACAAAGATTTTTCCCCAGGGGTAAATCCTTGTCAATATGTGCTGCTATGCTGACAGGTTCAAATTAGTGGTTGATGGGAATTACCATAAAACTTGGCTTCTTTCCTCTTTGTCACTGAAAATGAAATTTAATTGATGAAAGCAGCAGCAGGTGGAATTAAAGCTTGTCTGCTTAACACTCTAGTGATAGATAGCAGAGATTTAGGAAATTAATTCTGAGTTTAGAGAGTAGCTGTTGTGAAAGAACAGATCAGAGCAGCAACTGGGGAACTTGGGTAATAGAAGGGTCCAGTGTGTTGACTAAATGGTATGAGACAGCAGACTGGAAGGTGAAGAAGAGATTGTAGCACAAGAAAAAAAATGGAAAAGAAAATTTGACATTCAAATGGTGAAGAATGAGGGAGGGAAAGTTGGTTTCAATAAAAATGAATGGGTTTTTAATCCATACTATTCCTTTTTGGTTTACAAACAGGTGTTGGTCAAAGCTTTTCACTGGCTAGATTTTTATTTCACAAATAAAAAAATTCCTCTGTCCTGAAAGCAGGATGAAAAGTGCTTGGAAATCTGTGCTCATTTCCCTGCCCTGCTGTGAGGTTTTTCTGTGTCCTTCAGCCAGGCACTTGTGCAAACATTTTCAATTACATTTGTCCTACCTGCACCACGACTTAGATGGTTTGTTGAGCACCCAACGTCTACAGCAATAGAGACACTGGCAGCAAGAAAAATAAAACTCATTAAACCTGGAAGACCACTGAAGAAATCTACTTTTCTGAGCTATCTGTTAATAAAGATTAGATGTAGAGCTGTAAACGAACAGAATCTTTCATTTATTAGGATTCCTTACTTTGTGTAGTTGTTAAAACCCTGAAGTTTTCCTGAACTTGTGCTTATGAACTGAACAATAAAACTTCAAAAGGAGTTTAAATAGGATTACCCAGGCTAAATCTCAGGCTTTAACACTCAGCTCTTTCTTGATCCACGTAGAGCACTGCCTGTTGATAATGCAGGGCGGATGGTATCCAAACCCCCAGCCTCCAAAAAATCGTGTTAGCACAGCTTCATTTAAGAGGCTCGAAGTGTTTGGTCTTCATTTTAATACCATAAAACTTAATCTGTTTAACATGGCTAGGAGAACAATATTTCCCACTCTGTATTCAGAGTAACTTTCCATGACAAACTCTGGGGAAAAGGTTTAAATAAGTCATGAAGAATTGGTCTTTTTTCCCTCCTCTAATTTCTTGCATTTTCATATTCCACCAGGAACCTCTGCTACAGCATTCCCAGGTTCAGCCAGGCAAATCATACACATGTTTTCTCCATCCACTGGTTATTTTGTTGGTTCTCAGCTTGGAAACAAGATTGGCATCACTTGCTCTGTGCAAGGGAATCCTGGAGGATTTGTGGGAATCTGAGCCACAACCAGTCCTTAAACCTGATCTATTGACAAGTGCAGCAAAAGGAATATTTAACAATAAAGCTTTTCTGTTTAGTTCTTCTAAAGGTATCAAATCATCATGCAGTGAATGTACTTATCCTCTTCTCTGCATAATTCTGTCAATTAAATAAAACCTGGTGGTTCTTTCTCTTTTTCGTTTTTGGGGTGAGGGCGGGGGGTCGGCTTTCGGGGGGAGGGGAGGGAGGGAGGGGCTTGCTGGAGGAGGGAGTGGGGAGTTTGTCGTGCGGGACTCGTGATTCTGTGCGGCTGCTGTCTTTTTTTTGCGGTTATTTACTTGGCCTTCTTGCTTCCGTTGCTTTCTTTCTTTCTTTCTTTCTTTCTTCTTTCTTTCTTTCTTTCTTTCTTTTCTTTCTTCTTCTTTCTTTCTCTTTCTTTTTCTTTTCTTTCTTCTTTCTTTCACATGAACTTCAGGCACACACTGAGCTCTAACATCCCATTTCTGTGACTCTTCAGTTTGGCTGAGGATTTTTTCCCAGCATTTTTCCTCATCCTTGTCACAGGACAACAGAAACACTCTACTAGATCAGATCTTTCCCTTTAACACAGAACATAATCCACTTTGGTTTGCTCTTATTGTTTGGTTTGTATTAAGGAGCAACACAGGCCAGTACTTATGACGATGTCAAAGTGCGACCCTAGCTTTTCCTAGGCTTTCAGTTTATTATGCTTAGAAATGACAAAACAAAGTAGTCACATTACCTGCATTTTCCAGCTGTTCCAGTGAGGTTATTAGATAACAGGCAGAAAGGCAGAAGCTTCCCAATGAGAAAGGAAATGGGAATGTCTGGTAGGACAGCACTGGAAAGAACCTGGTGAGAATACCTGCTGAACAAGCAGGCAGGTTCAAAAGCTGCCAAAGGGAAGCAGGTACATGAGGGCATAGAGCACCATTTTCCATCATTTCCATCTTTCATCCCAGATTTTATTTGTACTGTAGGCATTACAAAGATTTCAGGTGCTCCTGTTGCTAAAATACCTCTGTAACTCACAATAAAGACCTTGGGGCAGCAGTCAGTGCTAGATTTAAATTTGTAAACCCCCTTCTAAAATGTTACTTTTAAAGACCCAGGATGTCAGTTTGGCAAGTTTCACCCTTCCAAAAGAGCATGCAGAATAAAAACAGAATAGAGATCTCTTTTGACCTCCCTTGTGGGTTTATTTTTTTAGCTCCCAAGCAATGGCCAATCCAGCCATCATCTGCTGCATTCCAGGTGTGGAGCTGCCCAGCTCTCCCCTGCCAGTGGCTCTGGCCACACCATTAACAGCAGAAATTATTAAATGCTCCTCTAACTAATACTTGGCCTCACACCAGAGGAATTCTTATGCCCAGTGATGTGTAACACTCCCAATATTAGATTGAACTTTATTTTACTTCTAATTGGTTAACCATTAAGTCAAATGATGGAAACCAATTCTTCTTTCAGCCCACTATCTCTCCATTTCTTCATTTAATCTGTTATCTGTGCTAATATTTTGATTAGGACCAAAACAAGTGTGTAATAGCTATTATTACACAGTCTACTATCATTATTCCTGGCTGTCACAGCCAGGATTCAGGACTCTGGTGCCCGAGATGCTGTGTGCTCTACACAGATGGGATAATTTCTGTGAACCCCCCGAAACTACAGCTTCATGTGAGGTAAAAGACACACAGAAGAACTTGGATCATCAAACAGCGTGCAAAATCAGGGGGTCAGTTTTGAGAATCCTAGGGGAAAATGGTCCAGAAAGGGTGGGGAAACAAAAGGAAGAAAATTCAAAGCAACTTGGAACAATTAATGTGCTGCTTTCTGACCAGGCTGAGCTGGCTGGTGGCTCAGGGGCTGTGCAGGAGGTTGGGATCTCTGCCAAGGCACTGCACAGCCACAGAATTATTCTTCACATGCAAACCAAGAGCAGCTCTGAACACACACATTTCCACCAAAGTGTGCAGAGCAATCCTCTGAACCTGCCCAGTGTCCCAGCTCCACGGCTTCACCTGCACTGCAGGTAAATACACCCAGCTTGGCTCGTTTGTTAATCAAATAAATCTGCCCCCATTGAGCTGGATAGTTTCTATTTCAGTGTGATGGTTTTATTTCAAGATTTCCCCCATTTAGGACAATTTTACAGCTCTAGTTTCCATTTATTTTCAGTCCCTGAACATTTTCCTTTGCCTACTGAGTGGAAATTATCTCAGCAGCCTCTAATGCCTGTGTTCTTTCAGCAATGCTCGTTTAGAGGATACACAAACACTTCCACATGTTGATATGTTGAAATCCGGAGCTAATTACATTAATTTCTGTTCAAACAGCTTTATCAAGAGTAAAGCAAGAGGAGGCTGGATTTCCTGGTGTAGCACCTGAAGGTGAGTGTTAAAGACAGGAGACAAGTTTTTATTGTTATTTCCATCCTCTGAATACTAAAACAAGCAGGCTGCAGAAAAAAATGCAGTAACTTTTACTGCACTAACTGGTGTAATCCAAAAATAAACTGGTGTATCCAAAAGAAACATTCTTAGACTCATTAACACTGAGTGCAGTGGCAAGGGAGTTGCAGAAAAGAAGTTCAGGAGTTAAAAACCCCACAGAAATAAACCCACAAAATCCCACCTACAAAACCAAGCAGAATATTTGGTTCTGTTTAATCTTAGACAAATCTGTCACCCACCTCAGCCTACAGGTGACCAACATCCTCACCAGACTCAGTGAAAACTAAGATTTTAAACACACATTAAACAGTCACACAGATCCCCCATCTCCAGAACTCGAAACATCCACACACAAGCAAAAAAGTTAAGGTTCAATTCACCCAAACCTGTCAAACCCTGGGGGTGTGAAGCATCTGTAATCACATATTAAATTTGCTCCAAGGGGAAAAAAAATATGCAGATAAACTAAATTAATTTTAAAATATGTTTAACTAGGGCTAGTTTTCCAAGCAGAAAATTAAATGTGCCATTGCTTTCTCAGGATTCTTAGAAGAGCTTCATTCCCCATTGAGGAAGCTCATGTTCTCATTTTAATTTCTCCCTGGTTTGTCCCACAGCTTCTGATCTTATCAAACTCCACCCTGTTCAGCAGCTGCTGAATTGGTTGCTGAATGTGATCTAACAAGCAACCCAAAACTTCGAGGATAAAGCAGAATTTCTTGATTTGAAGAAAATAGAGAAAGAGGGCACAGGGGAGAGAACTGTTGGAAAAATGCAGAGTGAGCTTATTTCTTCACAAAAAGGAAATATATAGCAAAAAGAAAGCAGGAAGAAAAGATTTCTTTTTTTCTGTTCAGTTCTTACGTGACTCACAAGTATAACATTTGAAAATTAATAAGCAGCTTATCAAATTTAATTCCCTTTGCCCTCACAGAATTTTTCTTGCGCCCAGAAAATTTACAAGAGTCTATGAAAGGAGTGCAGGGAGGCAGTGTTCTTAAGCTGGCATCAACATATAGAATGTTAAAACCACTGAGATCTATTTTTGCTACTTAGTATAAAAAAGAAAATTTATTTTTTCACACTTGAAGAGCACAGTAGAAAGACAAGTCCCATCCCTGTTGCTTTCAGATCATGGAATTAAAATGGAATAATGTGGAATTTTACTCTTTTTCGACTGCTGCTTCGAAGTTGTATTGTTAGACACAATCTCCAATGAAGCAGGAGGGTGAACTATGGTGCTGGTTTCAAAATAAGCAATGTTACTAAGCTCATTCAAAAGAACATAATTAAAAACAAATTAAAAGGTGACCCAAATCTTAAATATTCTAATTAAAAGGAAATCAAACATGTGCACAAAAAAAACCCATAACAAAAACAAAACAAACAAACAAACAAAAAACTCCAAAAAACCCCCAAACCAAACCAACCAAAAAAAAAAAAAAGAAAAAACCCAACAACAACAACAAAAAAACCAAACAAACAAAGAAACAAAAAACCAACCAAAAAACACCAAAAAACCTAACAAGAAACCCCCCAAATTTGGATATAATTATTTCAATAGACCAGGTTTTTGAGATGTCTCAAGAAAAAAAATTAAGTAGTTATAATTTTCTCACCTGATACGAAGAATTTTCTTTTTTTTCTTTTCTTTTTTTCTTTTTTCTTTTTTTTTTTTTTTTTAACATTTTGTTTGGACATGAAAGTGAAGAAGAACAACCCTAAAAAATCTGGAGGAATTTACACTGCCATTGGCAGCACAGGAAAAACAGTATTTTCATAATTGACCTTGAAATAAGAAAGCTGAGAGCTAACTCATCTAATTCCAGCCCACCTTTATTTCATCAAGTTTGTCAGAATGAGGAGTTAATTTTTCTCTCGGTGGTTGAGAAAACATCCCAAGTAATCAGCAAATCAGAGAGCTCTGGCAGGGAGAAGCCCTGAGTTCCTCATATTAAACCAGACCAGGCATTTCTGAAACCCAAGAGCAACATAGACTGAACACTTGGAAAGGAGAATTTGCTGTTTGGAATTGACTTGTCAGTGGTGAGGGGGACGTAATTTTGAAAGAAAATCGATGCAGAGAGATGGCAGTGGAGCTGAACAGTAAACAGTTGGTAAATGAATGCCTGTGTGGTCTGTGCCCAAAACCTCCATGGTATTTTTTTTTTTTTTCTCTCTCTAGGAAATCAGATTGCATTTATTTTTAATTTGAATTCTGATTTCCTCAGGTGCCACTCATGGCTGAATAAAAAATCTAGGCTGAAAGCAAAGCTACCAACACATGTTATAGACAGTCAATCTGGCTGGTGGATTCCTCACTGGGTTCTTACATATTTATGCCAAGGAATTGTCACTGTAATGTTTTATTACACAGCAAGCAAAATTATAGAAGTGTTGCCCTCTGCATTCAACAGAAGTTATTAAAAACATTGTGGCTTTTGCAAAGTCTCACAAATTATGCATAATTTTTAAGAAGATTAAAAACACTCCTGATGCAGGAATGTGGTAGCTGCTAAATTAACATGGAGACAAAAGGAAAATGTGAGACAGAAAAGAGGGCAGAGAAAACAAAAAGGAGAAAAAAAAAAATCACCAAACCCTCCTTGCAAACTTCAGCAGAGAGAGCTGATTACTGTCCTTCAAAGCCAAATTCAAATCAGCAGTGCGAGCCAGAAACCTCCCTTGGCTTGTCCCAGCCCCGCTGCCTTGCCAAGCCATAATTAACGTTTGCACGCTGCACAAACCACATCAGCTCCCAACCCTGTGTGCCCAGAACCTCCCGGCGCTTCCCAGCACGGCTCCAGGAGCTCCTGCTGGGCTTTCCTTGCACCTTGGCCAGCTCCAGCGTCCCTGAGCTGTTCTGCTGGATCTGATCTCCAATAATGAGATGGGGCTCCTGAGTTCTACGAGTTTTTTCATTTCGTTATCAGTCTCAGTGAAGGCAGAGACATAAAAGATGGTAAAACTCCCACCTTCATGACCAGAAGCCAAAGTTCTCTTTGTTACAAGGCTTTTAAAAAGTTTTTTAGGCAATGAGCTGATGCTAAAAGCTCACAAATATCTACTTAAGCCAACCATGAAACACTACAGGTGCACCTTACAGCTAAAATAGTTGCCTGTTCTAGAATTTTTTTGCAGCTCAAAAACTTTCCATGCCCCAAATATTTCAAGGCCTAAAATTCAACTCTGTTTCAAACCTCCATCTGCGTAAGCTTATTGCAATGCTGTGAAAGTCCTCTGCTTTTTCAGTTCCCACGCTGTCCAAGGTGGCTGTTCACAAACACAGGAACACTAACGCGTCCATGGGACAGGTGCAAGCAGCAGAAGAGTTTTTTGGGGCTGTTTTCCTCTGGGGAGGTGCTGGAGTATGTGGACATGGGACAGAGAGCAGTGCAGATTTAAATTAGCATAACAAATTTAATAAACAAGATGCCTTCGCAAGAGCAAACAGAACTTTGAAGATTACAAGAAGATTGGATCAAGATTGGTGACAGGAAAAGGAGATCAAATCAGTCTCTGCAAGCAGGAGATATTGTAAAATGTGTAAGTTTGTTTGTGTGACGTTTAACCTAATCACTGTAGTTAAAAATTACTATTCTTCCTAGAATGACATATGGAAACCACAGTAAAAAACAAATTCTGGCCATCAGTCAATCTTCCCATCTCTCTCTCTGTTGTTGATAGTTGTTGGGCTGTTTTCTTCTGGGGAGGTGCTGGGTATTGTCATTGTCTTTCTTCCTCCCTGTTGGAGATGCTGAAGCAAAGTCCAGGACGTTTCATTGATTATAAAGTTGTGAGGTTATCCTTTGCTGCAGAACTGCCCAGACTGAGCTGGTTTTCTCAAACAGACAAAAGAGAGGGTAGAAAACGTTTCAATGCAGAAAGTAAAGCAAAAAGGGGCATTTCCTGGAGGAGTTGGTTCCATGCAGGGATTTTAATCCCATATTTAACATACTTCTTCTATTCTAATTCCAACAATTTTTGTACTGAGTTCAAGAGCTGCTTGAGGGAAACAGAGTCTGCCTTTCAGAAGATCTACCTTGTTGCCTTGCAAGTTGTTGGTTTTTATTATTTGCTGCCTGAAGCAAATTATCCAAATTATCCAGCATCCATTTATCCAAATATGTAATAACAGAGTGACAGCAGCTTAGAAAAAGCAGGCAATGAATGTCCCATGTGTGTTTTGCAGCTGTGGAACTCATCTAACTTGTTGGCTTTTGAGATCAGGCAAATATACCCTGATCCATGACTGGGATCCCTAGGGTTCAGCACAGTTCATAATCATTATTCTTACTAATATAAGATGTTCTTTGGCTGCCCATTCAGCTTCTCCTCTCTGTGAGGCAGCCTAGAACCTGGACACAACCCTGTGACTGGTAATAATTAGCTCTGAATTTCATTAAAAATGTCAGTGCCTGAAAGGAGCACCATTGGGAACTTCCATAACCTGAGCCGGAAGGATGCATTTGGGCATTTTATTTAGGACTGTAATTCAGCTGAAAGACTCCAGCTTTATGGCTTTACATTTCTTCTCTCAGTGGGAGATATTCAACTCTGAATGGCTGCAGAATATTCAATCATTTGGTTTTATGTTTATAAGGCCCATCATCAAGAGGACATGGGCACCTTGATATGTTATTGTAGGCTCAGTAAAAGAATTGGCATATTTTTATACAAATACATAACAATGGACACACGTGGGATAGACAAAGCAATGATTTGATATTTATGTGATGATTAAAAAAAAAAAAATAGCCAAAGATTTAGATGACTGTTTTTATTATGAGAGATAAAAGTGAATTCCTCAAAGGAACTCATTAATGTAGGAAAGCTACTATGGTTCTTGGAGCAATGAAAGACCCTTACGTTTGGCACAATTTTATATAACTTCATCTTTTCAAATAATGATTCTATGATTCTGTTATAAGGAGGGAAAAATAACGTTATTTATAAAATATTTTATGTTTCATGTTTATTTCATTCTGTAGTCATCAGGATTGGAGCTATGTACATTTAAAAGTTTGATGTCAGATAAAGTTCACAGAAGGATATTTTGGGAGGTTATGGAATTGCTCCACTAAACTGTGTTTGGGCTCAAAGTGGTGTCTCCCAGCTGAGTCCTATTTTAAAACAAAGTAAATTTTCAGATATAATCATTCTGTCATGTCACAGTCAGCAAGACAATCTTATTTAGGTTTTCATAGATAATATTTATTTTGTATTATTCACCTTTCCCATTAAAATATAGATCCTGTTTCCAGAATAAACAGTCTACCTTCCTTCCTTTTTATTATTGGTCATAACTTTTGACACCACAGTATATCAAGCCAATGACATTTTGCCCTTGTTCAGTTTTCTTGTTGGCACAAGTATGAAAATGAGGATAAAAACCATGGAAAAGAGCCTGACTGTGAGAATTCAAAAGAGCTCACTCTCATTTGAGTAAACAGCACAAAACCCACTCAGAAGAGGAAAATGAGAATATTTAAGGGTTAAATGATTCTTCTGATTACCTTGCCTACAGGAAGTTGGTACAGTTCAGCCATACTGAATGCACTGTGCCACTCCACTGTGAAACCTTTAAATAATAGGAAAATAGAGATTTTTATTTTTTTAATTCCACGTTTAATAACCCAGAAGAAAGGCTACAATAAAATCTTTGAGGTTCACCAACAGGTTGAATATGTATTCAGGAGAAAGCAGTCGAGAAGAGTTTCATCCTTCCACTGCATTCTCATAAAGCCTATTTGATCCTGGAAGAAGTGAGGTGATAGTGGACACTGACAGTAGAACCTCTAACAGTAATAAAATGGGTAATTTGACATTTTCTTCATTGACTTTTGACTGCTTATCCCAAGACTTTTGAAAAATATAATGCAAAACCAGTTCAAACTGCTTAGAGTAGCTGCCTGGCAGTGAAAGCTAAATAACTTTTTCTAGCATGTTTGTTTTCTCCTTTATTTTGGTCTGCTTTTCAGACAGAGGCACTTCAAAATAAGTTTTTGTTACACAAGGGTTGAAAAAAGAGCATTAACATATTCAATTTCCCACAGATGTCTGCTGTAGCAGTAAAAGCAGATGGCACCGGGAACAAATGAGCATCAACTCTTCTTGGAGTACGTCTAATGAGAACAGGTTGGGTTTGATGAAGATAATGACTCTCGAAAATTCATCAATTTTTATGCCACAAAAAGAAATTGCAGCAAACATTTCCCGTAGTGTGTAATCCTGGCATCCAGGCAGAAAGTTAATTTAATGGTCCTTCAAGGGCTGATCTTGTAAAAGGTCTCAGAACTGAGCTCTTGATGAAGAAACTAAAGTCACTCAAATTTTTTTCAGGAGTCTGCTGGCAACACACACACCCAGCTGAAGGAGCTGGGTTTGGTCAAAGGCACTGCTGAAACTCTGCAGTGCCAAGAGCTCTTTTTGATCTGTTAGCTGGGCATTTATTGCTGATCTTCCTGAAAGACCTACCCTGGGTTAACTCCTGCCCAGGAACTGCTACATGTATGCTGAAAGTGCAGTTCAAGGCTGTAGATGCTATGGCCAAGGATGCAAGTGGTTTCCAGCAATCTGAATTTCAATCTCCTTGTATTTACATATCTCTTTTTGCCCTGTGTGGAGTTGAGACTTAACAGTCCATCATCCCATGGTTCTGAGGGCATAAAAGTAAGGCAGGACAATAAAACATTTCCACACCTGCACCTTGTACAAAATAGCTGTGAAAAGCTTCTGCCTGCGAGTCTTGTAGGAATATCCACAGGACTCTGATTGAATCATTCCTATTTGAAGAAGACGTTGCTATGCCTATGATTTTTAAAGGTTTCACTTATCTTTTCTATTATTTTCCTACCTTCTGCTCAAAGGGACCTTGGATTTTTCATGCTTGACATCTCTCTCTCTCTGCCCTTTTGTAGGTGCAGTCGCCTCCAGAGCGACTTTTTGCTGTGAAATTCCACGATAAAAACCGTGAAAGCAGCCCCATACTCACCTCACTTTCATTGTTTTTTCATTGTGTGGGATTTCCAGTGGTTCCCCCTGCAACATCCTCCCCAAAGGCTCCAGGAAGAAGTGGACATAAGAGCCATCGATAACAAATATAGACATTAAGGCTTTTCCTACAAAACTATATTCATGTTTCTCCAGCGAACATTAAAAGGCAGACACCTGGAGAAAAGAGATAGCACAAATATTCTCTGCAAGAGCTTTCTTCCTCCAAACACTTCTGAGAATTTGCAATTCACATCAAAACCGAGCAGACTTGCAAATTCCTTGTCTGTGGATGTGGGCATTAAAACATGGGTGAATATCAACATTAGGAATTCATCTCAGGTTAATAAACCCACGGTCTCCAAAGAAAACTAAAAGGCAGTCACACCACACGACCTCCAAAATGGCCCAATAACGTTGAAGTGACAACATTTAATAGGATTTGGCAGTTAAGATGTAGAAACAAGCCCTGGATGAGGGAGGTCCAGCTTCAGCTCCACAACCTTAAACAATAATTCATTGTAGGTTACATTGGGTGTTTGTGCAATCAGTGAAACTTTGTGAATTAAATTCAATTGTTTCTCAGAGAGCAGGAGAATGAAGTACAAATCTAACTGATTGCAAATAAAATATTGACACTTTTTCACATATGCCCAAAATCTAAGGAACACCTTGAAGGAGTTGGTTTCTATGCCTTACAAAACTGTATAAATATTATTTATGACAGGAATGTTTAGATGCAGCTCAATAATTAGAACACCAGCAATCTGAGATTTTGGGTTGAAACCAACAAAGATAGATTTTCAAAACATTGCTTAAGATGACCTTTTAAATACCAAATAACGAATATATTTGCCAAAGGAGTAAGCTCAATAAAAGTAAGAGAACTTGTTAAAAAAAAAACAACAAACCAACACTGAATGCTAACGTAGTGTGACATTTACTAGGATTAGAGCTATTGTAATAATGAACCCGGACCTGATATTCAGGAATAGGGTTTTGTCAATATGAATAGAAAAAGAGAGGAAAGAAAGAAGCTTGAAAATGTGCAGCCACTTGAGCATTGGCATGAATATATTGAAGAATGGCAATGAATGTTCTCCTGCTGAAGCATACTTATTTCCATATCACTTATTGGAGATGATTACTTAACATTTTAGTTAATATTCAGTGTTAATTAGATAGACTGGCAGGAGAGACATGGCTCAACATCTCCTGCCTCTTCTCTCTCCTTTATTAAAGCAGCTTTGGCCTCAGGACAGCGCAGGATTTTGCTACTTAACATTAATATTATTGAGTATATTAAGCATCATCTCAGCAAAGAGACTGAATTTTCAAGTGGTTTTATGTTAAGTTTTTTCAGCTTCCTCTTCAGTAGTGAAAGATATTCCATTATATTCAGTACAGCCTTGCTGGGGAGAGGAGCATCCACCAGGTCAACATCCAAGATTCCAGAAAGATTCAGCCAGAAAAATTTCTTTGATTTAGACATTTTGGCCCCCTGCTTTGAATTTTTTCTTTCTTTACTTGCTTAAAAATCTTTGTATAAGCCATAAAATACTCCACTGATCCCTAGGCTTACACAAGTCTGCTTTTTTTTTTTTGTAATTTCTAACAGCTGCAACCTCGGCAGCACTCCTGGATTTAATTAACCTGACAAAAGAGTCCTCTCCCTCCAGAAGAAGAGCTTTTACTCACCGAAGAAGACTCAAATATTAGGACAGGCTGTGAATTGGGAAGGCTGAAGTTTGCTGGCAGATGTTCATAATAAGGAAAGCACTTTATTTGCCAGGGCCTGGAGTTTCAGCTCATGTACAATGTAGTATAGAGGATTTGAGCAAAAAAAATGACTCCACTAGGATGGGACAGGCTTTTCTAAAGCCTAGCAGGGGTCACTGGAATATGATGGGATATGGCTGAGATTTTCCACTTCCAGAATTCTGGAACAGGCCACAGCACTTCCACACAACTGGCTGGGAGCCTGCTGCAGGGATCCCCTGGATATTGCTGCTCCATTTGCTCCTTCTCTGGATGCACTCAGTTTTCTTTCTCCCTCAAGTAACATGGGAAAACTGACTCGGATTTCCCAAAATTCTCTGCTAAAAGGCTCTCTGTGCAGACACGACTCTGCCACACAAGTGTGGCTGTAACAGAACCACAGAGTCGAGGTCTGGCTGAGGGTTTGTCTGCTCCTGTCAGGGTAACTTTGATCTGTGAAGGCAATAAAGCACATTAACAGGAGCAGGCATGTAGCAGTAAATGGGATATGACAGCATCTTCCCTCTCACTGCAGAATTCCCTTGATTATGATCCCTCAGATCTCTTTCTCTTCCCTTTGGTCTAACAAAAATCTGCAGCTGGAAGGGTCTACGTGTTTATCACCAGCACTGCTAAACTTCAGCTCCCTGGATCCACGGCTTACAAATGAAAAAATCCTGACTAACCCTGCAAAACCTGGCTCCAGGCTGCAGCCAGAGTCCCTCAGCAGTGTGGGTTCTGTTTGGAGGGAGCTGCCAAGTCCTGCTGCAGAAGAAGCAGCTCCAACACCATCTGTCTGTGTGCCAGGCACAGCCCATGCTCCCTCCTGGCCTGGCTCGATTAAAACATCAGAAGCTTTGCAGCCCTTCAGCTTCAGGTACGGAATTTCCTACCTGTCCTTGTGCCCTGGTGTTCAGGTGCTGCTCCCTTGCTTTTGTCCTGCTTTAATCCTGCCTGGATATGCTCAGGGTGAGGATTGAACACTGCAAAAATAACTTTGTTATGCTTACAGGGAAGCTTTTTTAGACTTCTCCCATAAATCAAGCTTCCTATTCCTGCTCCTGTCCCAACTCACACTGATCTTCCTTTGCCAGTTGTGTGCCCAGTTTTACACAGGAGCTGTGTGAAGTGACTCGGCAGAACTGGGAATGAAAGAGGCTCTGGATGGTGGAGAAAGTCTGTCAGGGCAGGGCATTGTGCACAGGGAAACCTCACCTGACCTCCAAGGGAGTCCCTTTAATGCCAGGAGGGACTGGCAGGATTTACAGTGATAGAAATTTATGATCCAGTTTCTTCCATAAGTTAACATTGAATCTTTGCCTATGGATAACATATGCCTTTATTAAGACATAGAAAATAGAAAAGGAGCGGCTTGAGAGCAGTAATACAAGGAAATGCTTAGGAAAACATAAAAGAAGGATTTTTAAAAAAAATATTTTCACCAGTGGTTTGGTGGGGTCTTATTTGATTGTATTAGAAGTTCAGAGAGAAACAAAGTTTTAAAAACCCATCTCCCAAAGACATTCTCGATGATCACAAAGAGCAGGAAGTTTACAGAGTAAAATGATTACTGATAGTTTAATTTAACACTGTCACCTCCCACTATCCAGGCTTTCCTTGCCAGGGCTCCTTCATTTCCCAGCACAGACTTTACAAGCAGGGGTGAATAAGCACAGAATTTATAAGGCGACACTGCAGAAGGCAGCCCTGAAATCCTTTTCCTGTCTGAGCAGCAGCTGTGCTGCTCCTTTGCTGATGCAGATGTGGCCACAGGCTCCCTGTGCTGGCCACAGGGCTGTGTCTGCACCGTGCTGGGCATGTAATGCCAGCACAGCAGGCCCTCCATACCATGGGCTTTTCCATTTCCAGCTCAGCTGGCTCCCCAGAATAATTATGTGCTTGAAGTGGATTAAAGAATTTCTATAGTGAGACTGCCAGAGGTAAATGAAAAGATCTATAGGCATACCTACTTCCGTCTCTTCATAAATGAGAAATGTCAACTGTTCCTTGCCCCTGCTCTGACAGATGGAGGCTGTTACATGGCAAAAATCAGAGCAAAAACATGTTGCTTTTCTTTGTTCTAACCGTGGCTGAGTTTTTTTTTTGGGGGGGGTTCTTTTTTTTCCTGTTAAATTTCTTTCTTTAAGATTAAAACCGGAATTATTTTAACCTGGAAAGGATATTTCCATTTTTACCTTTTGCAGACGGTGTTGTCTACACCAGACCTGAATTCACAACAAATGCCTGTCCCTCTGAAATCACATTTTCCAATAATAATCTGCTCATTAAAAGGACTTTGCTGTGTGTTTTATTCACTGCCTCAGGACTTTCTGCCTGTCGAAGGAGTGCTGGAAAAAAACACCACGAGGATACCAAGATCTAAACAGGATCTCACAGCCCAATGAGAAATACACCACAATCCCAGAAATTGCAGTGTTTTCTTGAAATTTCTTTCCTGAAACACTGATGTGTTTGGGTTTATCACCCTTCTGGGCCAGCTGGTGTGGACTCAGCTGAGTGCAGACTGTTCCAAACTGGCACTGCATGATCTGTCCCACCTGCTTTGGGAACAGGTTGAAAATAAGATGTTCTGGAGTCAGCTCCTAATTAGAAACAATCTTCCTTCACCAGCTGATATCAGGAAGGACAGGGAGTATTGGAATAATTGTAAAAATGTACTTTCCATCCTGTTTATAAAATCTCTGTCTGCATTGTGGTTTCCTCCTTTGGCTTCAATTGAGATATTTTATATTCTACTAGTTAAAAAAAGAAACTCAAAGTTTCTATCTGAGCAGCATCTCAAGATCGAGTTCATGGCTAACAAAAACACCATGAAGGTTTTAAGCTGGTTTGGAAGAAAAATTCAGAAAGAAAATCAAGGTTCTGATGGGGCTTTTCACAAGGCAGGGGTGTAATCATGAAAAGCACCGAGTCAAGACATAAAATCACTCCAGATGTGACAGTGTGAAAGGCCAGAGTTTGGTAATGAAAACAGAGATTGCACATGTAATGGAAGCTCATCAGTCACACAGGGGGAAGTGGCAGCCTAATTGAATATATTCAAGGCTCTCCAGTGAGGTCCAGAAATAATGCATACACCAGGGAGGATGGATGGAGAGTAAAGGAGAGGTGACTGTTACCCGCTGTCTTGGTTTTGGAAAGACAGGGAAAGTCTGATCCTCCCTTGGAATGGGGAATATAAACCCCCTCCCTCCAAATTATTATAATTTTGAAATTAGGGGGCTTTCGGGCAAGGATATGGGAATAGGAATTATAGTTCTTTACTAGGAATATTACAAATAAAAATGTAGTACAAAAAAAACCAAACAAACAGAGAGGAAAACCCTGACAGAGTCAGAACATCACCTGACGCCCTGTTGGTGTTGGTCACAGTCCAGTCAAGTCCTCCTGCAGTGACAGATGTGGCTCTGTTGGAGCAGAGATGATCCTGTGGAAAGTTCAGTGGTTGTGAGATGGGTCCAGTGTTCCTCTGGCAATCCAGTGCAAAAAGCCTGTGCTGGTGTTCCAAATCTCAGGGTTTATCCAGGTGGGAATGCTGGGCTCCTCCCACTGGGATGACGTAATTGTATCAGCCAAGCAGTGAGCCTCGATGGCCCATTAACAGCAGATATCCCCTGCAGGGAGGATGGGTCCTGGAAGAGATAAAGAAAAACACTTCCTTAATTGGTTTCAACAGATGGCAATAGAACACAAACTGCTGGTTACATCCTGCGCTGCAAGCCAAGACACCCCCCCACTTGTTTTCCGTGCTGGGAGAAGAGGTAACACACAGGAGGAGCAGGAATGATGGGGTGAAGTGAAGAGGTGGGGAAACGATGGGAAGAAGGAGCTGAGGGCATGCTTGGGTCTGGAGAATGTTCCATGAGGTGCCTCAGCCAAGCACAGCACGACCTCACTCACCTGTCAGCAGCAAAGTGTCAGCAGCAAACAGGTGAAAGACAAGCAACTGCATAAGGGCGTAAAACCAAAATTCTCTACCATTCTAAAGCACTCCTTCACAAGTAATCCTTTTTATTACAAAAGCTATCAATATAGTGAGGACCTTTGCCATTTTAAGCAATTTGTGCAGGGGTTTCCTAAGGTCAAAATGTACAGTTTTCTGTTTGCCTTTTATTTCTCATGCAAAAGAAATCCTTTTTTTGTTCCATTTCCTGGACTTTGCTCGCCTATTCCCATTATCTTACACTTACTGGCTTTCCTGCCTTTGCTGGAGGCTTCACAATTACTTTGATACCTACCTTGGCAGGCAGAAGTGCTGTGCACTGTGAATTTCCTGGTTGAAAAACATGCTGCATTGTGTGGAGAAGGGAAAGACACAAAATCTGGGGGCAACATCTTGCTCCACGTGGCTCCGTGAGATCAGGCCAGGCTGGATGGAGCCCTGAGCGACCTGGCCTGGTGGGTGTCATCCCTGCCCATGGCAGGAGGGTTGGAATGAAAGGATCTTTCAGGTCCCCTCCAGCCCAAGAATTCCCATGATTCTGTGATCCCATGGCTTGATCTTTGCCCCCTGCCTATGAGCCATTCCAGCAGTGGGATGTTTCACTGATGTCTGCCAAGAGAGATGGTCACTTGGAAGCTCATCCTCACTTTTAGCTCCCCAATAACAGTTCCAGTGTGTTGCAAATACTGTAAATAATTAAAATTTTTAGAGGAATGCTGATACTAAAGTTACCCAAAAATACTGTAAGGGTATGGAAATGGCTCCAAAAAGGGTGAGATTATGTTTTTCTGTTCTTGTTCTAAACAGAAATAGGTGAAGAGTTGTCTACTGAAAGTTGCTTTATTATACTTGTCAGTGAAAATTTTTGTGCTTCCAGAACTTTAGTTTGTAAGTGCTTCAGTAAAGCACACAAAGGGAAGAAAAGTGATGATCTTATTAACACAGGGCAGATCCTGCTCGGCTTTTTCCACATTTTCAGAATTGGGGTGGTTTTATTTTTTTCCCAGGTGAAGTAGAACCAAAGCAGGAATGCCAGTACATTTTCCAGACAACATAGGCTTTTGTTTTCCATTTGGTAATAAAAAAAACCACCTCCTCTTGCAGCACAGGGATGATTTTTTTAAGAAATTAGCTGCAGAGGAAAGCTGGCAGGCAGCATTCTTCATCTGTCACTAGACAGCACCACTGCTGGGAAGTAGCAAATTTCATACTCAGCCTGCCAGTCAGCCTTGAGGACTTTACAGGACAGGGGGTTTTGGTTTAGTTTTCCAAGATGCAAAGCAGAAACAAGGACTCTGAGAGCACCCTGGGCCACCTCACTCTCAGGCTGCACCTGCAGTGAGGTGATAGCACAAAGGAGAAAGCAAAACCCCATCTAATTGTGGGGAGAGCAATGGCCTGGCCAAGTGCAGAAAGAGATAATAATGTCAGCAGAGTGTCTTTTCAAATCAGGGAATGGTTCTATTCAATGTTAATCAACGGAGGAAAAAATTCTGCGTGATACTGTCATAAAATTCAAAATCCTAGCCTTTCAACTTGTTTTGTTTGCTGGTATCTGCAAGGAGCCACATGAGTTGGTTTTATTAGAGGATGTTAGGGATTCACAGATGAACAAATCCCTGCATGTAAATGGCTGTGGGATTTATTTCATTTATTTCACCTTTAGATAAACACCTCAGCTGTAAAAATTATATCTTCTAATAGTTGCTTAATTTCCAAAGCATATAACAGCCACTGTATAAAATACTAAAAGTTACATGCTAATGATTAAGTGTGAAAAAAGCAGAGGAAGGGGGTTTTTATGCATTTCTTTGTAAGCTGGATTTCTTCGCCTTTTAATGAAAAAACTCTGCTTTTGGTGGCTTTTTCTCCTAATTGCCATCTCTGCAGTCAGTCTCGTAGCTGGTGCTAACTTTGCTTTTTAACCTATTATTCATCAAAGATTCTGTAACAAGATCTTTGTTCACACTCTTACTGAACAGGTCAGGAAAAAAGCAAACTTATCTTTGCATAAAAAATTGGGGTTTTGAAGGATAAAGTGCAGCGAGAACTTTTATCCCATTGTATAAAATATGCAGCTGAGTGTTGAGACGTTAACATGTGCTTGATAACACTCTGAGTTGCATTTTTGGATATAAGAGTATTAATTGAAACAGAAAGGTTTCACTTTTGTGTAGTATTCATTCAGACTTCAAATTAGATTCACTTGTACTTATTGGATGTACACAAGGTGTGTGTGGTATTTTGTCTGTGTGCAAAAACCAACCTCTTATTTACAAAGGGAATAATGCTGTATTGTCTAAAAAAACCCAAACATCACCAAGAACAAGCTCAAGTTCTCCAAGGTAAATTAAATTCTGCATATGACTGCTGAAAAAAAAAATGTGATATTGACCTGAAATGACACCCAAGTCTGCCTCATCTCGGAGCTGTGGTACATTTTTCTCCAGGTGAAGCCTTTGCTGGGTTTAATATTGCACTTGCTCTGAAAGTCTTGTCGCTGCTGCCTGCCTTCCTATCTATCTCGTAAATTATTGCTGATGTTAAGCACTTCTGCTTAATCAGATCAGGTTGAAAATACAGACTGCACCCTGTCAAGCCCACTGATAAACACTGAAATGTCAAGGGGAGTGTTCAGGGGGTGAGGGGGGAATGGAGTGAGGACACTGATAAATCAGAAATGATTTACCTGGGCTGTCTGTGCCTACCCAGCCTGGATATTTCCTGACAGCACCTATATGGACTTGCTTGCTTTGTGAGCAGGGCGGTTCTGAGCTGCTCTCCTGGGCAGTCTGTCCACTCACAGACCATACCTGGAGCTGCATTGCTGTGATGAAGGAATGCAGGCTTGGAATTTTCCCTTTACAAGAGCACTTTAGTGTATTGAATAGGTTAAACGCTCTAAAGAGAGTTTGAGAAAGCATTAAGAGAAATAAAGCCAATGGCTGGGCTACATTTTAATGAATTTTCTGGAAGTCAGTGTCCAGCTGCCAAAAGGAATTTTATCTTTCCCTGCAGGTTTGCAAAGATTTCAGGGATGGTTTGTTCTTCCCTGGCCCAGATGTGTTTTGCAGCTGCAGAGGGAACTGGTGCTTCAGTTGGGGATGTCTGATGTGCAAGGAGCTCAGCTGAGGGGACATCAAGGACCTCCTCCAGCCTTCCATTCCATGGTATGCCAAAGGCGAGGGGTAAAACCCAACACCAGGGATGGCAAGTGCTGGAAATAAAACCAGCCAAAACAAATGAAAGCAGGATCTATGCTGTTGAAAGTGGCTCAGAGAAGATGAATCAGAAAAACAGCCAGGTAGTTTAGAGGGAAGAAGTCAGAAAGGTAAATTGGGAGATCCCTTAGGATCCCTTCTATCTGATTTTGAGTGATGTGTCAGCACACCAAACACATTCCAAGATCTCGACGGGAGTCCCCAGTTCCCTCTTTGCATGACTGCCACACTCACAGGCTCCAAACTGTGCACTGCTGGTCAGAGGAGGATTCAAAGGTGCTGCTGGCCTCTTCTCTCCAGGGTATGAACAGCTGCTACGTGTCAAAAAATCAACTTTCCTAAACAATATTCCTGACAAATAGTTAATGGAGGTAAGAAGTTTGCCTGCTGCTGATTCACTTCACAACTGAAAAGAAAAGAAGAGTTGAGGGAAAGACCTTCCAAAATAACTGGAAGTTGGGCTCCTCCTGATACCAGGTCTAGGGTTTTTTTCCTAGTTTATATGCATTCTATGAGTTATCACAAGTTTTTATATTGTTTCTCATTCGAGGGTTTCCCATACAGGATCATTAGTCTGGTGAAGTAATTTAGGGTAGCTTTGGATTCTTACAAATGAAAAGAAATCTGGTGCTCCAAGCAGAGCTGTAAATAATCTGAGCAATGCTATCTAAAAGTCAAAGCATTTTCTTAAATTTCCAATTAAAGCAAGCCAGAAGGAGGAAAAAGTCAAGTGTTCACGTCCAATATTGGTCATCATTTAGCACCAGTGCAGTGGATTTTTGATTAGCGCACTGCACTAATTTCTTCAAACACTATTTTAGTCACTGACATGTTGATCATTTATTAATATGATAATTGTTCAAAAGGCACTGACAGGGAAGAAGAAAAATCAAGAAACATTAATCACACTGTCTGTTTTTTAACACACACTGAGCCACGGGCTGGTTCTTATCTGGGTCAGGAGATATGGGGAACAGCCAGGAGTTAGTGGAGCTGGAGGAGGGAGGAAGCAGGAGGTAGCAGGAGGAAGAGGAGGCAGCAGGAGGAAGAGAGGAAGAGGATGAAGCAGGAGGAAGCAGGAGGATGCAGTGCATAAGTGCCCATGGGGAAGGGAAGTCCATGGGACTCTCGATCCCTACCCAAGGTGCAGACCTGCTCTACCTGGGTGGAATTAGCCCAGGGCTGGTTGGATTTCATATTTTAGCATAATTTCCATATTTATTTTCCCTTCCCCTGCTCCTCAGCTTCCCCTGCAGGCCCTTTTGCTGATCTTTCTGTCTCTCTGTGGACCTCAAAGCTGAAGTCCTCCACAGCATCACACATCAGTGCTGGGTACAGCTTTAGTGACCTAAACTCTCTGACACCTGTTGAAAGCACAGGTAAAATGAATCATTTACTGTGTCTAATAAATATCCCTCCACGTTTTTATCCCCACCAGTGGCCGTGTTACCCTTTTATTTCAGGCTCAAAGGCCACGCTGATAAATCATAGAATAGTTTAGGTTGGAAAAGCCCTTTAAAATAATGAATTGTTCAAATTCGCCCTCACCCACCTGGGGTTGTGGAGGTTTCTTTCCCTGCCATTATCCTTTTCCATTAAATAGATATGGTATTATAAATCTGGTTGAAAATGCACAGCCAGAAACAAAAAGGACCCCAAGCCAGGTCATTAATCCTGGGAAAAGCAACCCTGAAATATTTGCTGAGGGGTCCTGTGCTGGCCAGGGGGGCCCCTGGCAGAAATGGGTTGGAGGAGATACAGAGGGCAAAGCTGGACTCCTGCTCCACAGACACCAAATCATTATAAACACACTTAAATATATTCCTAAATATTTCGTAAAATTCCCAGCAAATATTTGTTATGTAGGTCTAGACATGAACCATTTTACTTGTTACTCTGTAAACCAGAGCTTCAGAATGTTCAGACTCTCCCCTACATATGATTTTTAATTTCCATAACATCATAACTGAGGGAAAAAAAAAGAAAAAACAAAACAAAACAAACAAAACAAAACAAAACAAAACAAAAACAAAAAACAACAACAACAGCAACAACAACAACAACAACAACAACAAAAAAAAAAACAACCACAACACCACCACACCACCACACCAAATCTGGAAATATCTTTGGCTTAAAGCATGCTTAGATAACAGGTTGTATTAAAAAAAACCAAAACAAAACTAGTGTGGTAATCACACCTCAGGTAAAACAATGAGCATTCTGTATTTAGATCTTAATGAATCAAATTACAGAAAAAATCCTTCCTCCTTTCAGAAATGTAGCTATTTCAAAATGTGGCTGTTCCTTTGAGATATTTAACCTGAGCTGCCCACATGAAATGAGCAATTACTTTTTTTAGATAGCATTTCCTTTGACTGCCATTCCCTGGCCTTTTTAGTCAGAATCTTTCAAGTATTTTTAATTAAACAAAAAAACCCTTGGTAATGCTTGGGAAATTAAGGTCCTAGTGGCTTGTTTAATTTAGTCTGAGACTATTTGCTCATGATAAATAAAAATAGCACAGATTATTAAAGCACAGGAGAAGACATGAGGGAAAACAACCAACAAAGAGGGACGTGCAGTGTCTCTGAACTTTAATAAGAAATATTTTGTTGATAAGGACACTGTACTAATCCAGGAGGAATAAAGGTGCTCTAGAAAAAAAAAAAAAATAAAAATCTGCTACTTCTGGATGCTGACTTCTGCCTGTGCAAACTCTGCACAATGGATTAACCCGTGCCTGTGCAGGGGATTTTAGGCACCAGGAGTAGGATGGGGAAAGAGAAATCATCCTCGTGGGCTGAGAAATCAGATGGTGGGATTGTCCCAGGTGTCACCAGCACAATGGACAGAGCGTTTTATCTTCATACAGAGATTGTTGCCATCTGAAGTGGGGAACTGACCTCCTCCTCTCCTCCCTAATAGAAGGAAAATTTAAAAAGTGCGTCCAGGTATTTCCCAGGAAGGGGAGGGACTGGTATGGAGTGTTTGATAGTAAACAACCAGGCACAGAAGAGCTCTGACAAAGTGTGGCAAGTCTTGGCTGCTGAGGTGAGGAGGAGTGCCCCAGACGGGGCCTGTGGATGGAGATGAAAGCCTGGAAAGAAATGGAGCAACGAGGGTCAAGGGGAGATCTGTGCAGGGGAGCAGAGACAGGCTGCTCTCAGAGGCGGCAGCACCACGGCTGCAGGCAATGGACGCCTCTTAAAGCAGGGAAAACTGCTCAGGGACCGGGCTAAAACTCTTCCCAGCGCAAGCGGTTTAACATGCAGCAAAGCCCAGAGAGGGATCTCCAGCCTTTGAAATGCTGGGAGCTCGGCCAGAGGAGCGGCCCAGCTGCTGGATTGAGCTCCAAAATGGATCTGACTTCAAAGCTGGCTGTGCTCGGGGCTGGGGGCACTGCAGCAGGTGTCCTGACGATGTCCATCCCAGCCCGAACTTTCCCGTGGCTCTGCGATGCGCCTCTGACAGCGCTGCTCTGGAGCCGGGGGCTGTCTCCAGGTTGTGGCTGAGCACAAGGGCTGCCTAAGAACCGGGCCTGTCCTCTTGAACTGCACAGGGATGAAAGCTGGACAGGGAGGCGGCAGCTCGCGGCCGGGCTGGGACAAAGTTCTGCCCATAGCGCGATGGTGAACTCCATCAAACACCAGATGTGCTGCATTCAGATCCCTGAAAACCAACTGGCTTAGTTGTTGAGAAAGTTCACACAGTGTTTCACAATAATGGGAGAATGAAGATAATCAGGGCAGTGGAATTAACACTTCAGCCATTTGTCTCTGTCAATATTAAGTTAAATGAAGTTTGCACTGGGATTCCAGTAAGGATTTCAGTCAGTATATTTTTTTTTTTTTTTCAGGAAAACAATCCTACAATTCATTTTTTATTATTATTTTTTCCCCCCAAATACATTTGTGCAAATATTTTCCCTTCTTAAAGAATTCCACCTTATCCATATTTCTATAATAGGCGTTTAGGAAAGAAAACCAACCCTGTGGAATTTCCATTGGTCTGATATCTGAATATTCTCAGGAATGAATTCCTCAGGAACATCCACACCAGCACTCCTTAAAAAAAAAAAAAAAAAATGAAGTGCCATGCACGTTAAAATTAATCATGTTCCACGTGTCTAAATTTGCCTGTTATTTACTTTAAGGCCACAAGGTATTTTGAGAAAAAAACCTTTATCAAAATAATTTCTATGATAGAAACACCTGTTCTCTCTGTGAATTATCAGAAGGAGCTGAGAAGAAAGGATGAGCTTTGGGGAAAATTGAGGAAAGGTGCAGACAATGCGTCCATAATTTGGACCCAAGTCTTGGTTTGGACTCTTCAGTTGAAGTTCATCCCCCCAGATGAGACTCTTGTAAATTAGACCCACATTTTCCATCCATAGCTTTCTGAAAAGTTCCAGAATATATATATATATATATATATATATATATATATATATATAAAAATTTTTTTTAGTCAATAAAACATTCCTAGAATTCTGAGGGGCTTTAGTTGATTTGTTAAAGGTTAAAGTGGTCTAATATTCAGAAAATTTTTACATTTTCTTATTGTACCCAGGGAGATTGACAACCATGGGGAGGAGGAGAATGAAGCCAGAAAGATAATGAGCTGAGTGATTAAGTTGTGTAAGGCTTCGGAGGGACTGTTTCTATAAATAGGTTTTTAGTAAAAGTCTAATCTTTTGAAATATTATATTCAGAAAAAAAAAAAAAAAAAAGAAACTGCTACGAAAATCTAATTAGGAAGGGTTATAACCTGATAGCTATGAAAACCAGAATTGAATAATGCCACAAGAGAAAGAACCTCTAGAGATGTATTTTAAAGAGTTTCTCTCAGAAACATTAAAAAGTAAAGTTAAAATTAAAGCTGAATGAAGTATTCATAGTGAAACTAAATGACCAGGTAGAATTTACAAAAAAAAAAAAAAAAAATTAGAAAGGTGTGTACCCCCATCTTAGGCACTGATTTCCAGACCAGGTTTTATTTACTGACTCATTCTCCCTCATCTTTGCATAAAAGTTGGACTCTGTAAAAAGCAAAACAAAGAACATCTTCCCAATGCCCACATCTTGCCCAGATCTTCTCACTGCAATCCTTAGCAGTAAAACAGAAAAATGGAAGAAATTCATATCCCAGTGAATTTATTTTTCTAATCTTTAACACTTCAGCTATTTATCTCTGTCAATATTAAGTTAAATGAAGTTTGCACGGGGATTCCAGTCAGTATTTTTTTTTTTTTTTTTTTTTTCCAAAATATGTTTGTGCAAATATTTTCCCTTCTTAAAGAAATCCACCTTATCCCTATTTCTATAATAAGCATTTAGGAAAGAAAACCAACCCTGTGGAATTTCCATTGGTCTGATATCATAATATTCTCAATGGGCACAAAACTTTTCTCTCTCCCAGGGTCTCATTGAGTGGTTACTCTTCAGATTTTCCTCTGCTGATGCTCCAGCTGAGGCTGGAGCTGGGGCCAGCTGCTCTTCTGGAGCATCTCACCACGATCCAGAAGCAAGCTGCCACCTGCCAGTGCTCTCTTCTCAAGGGAAAATACTGGCTCCTGCAGCTTTTCCCAGCTATCAGTGGATATAATGAGAAACTAGCAGACGGAATGAGTGTGTCGCCTAATTTTAGCTCTAATATTATGCAAGAGAATAATGCTGGCCGTGGTGTGCTAAGGAGCACAGTCACAGTCCAAAGACACGGTTGTTTAAAAGGCAAGTGAAAGATAGCAGAGTGTCACAGCTGCTCACACAGGGCTCTGAGGTCAGATAAACTGATTTATTTACTCAGAATGAATGGGGGTTTCGTGACTGTTCCGAGTGGTTCCTGCAGCACATCAGCCACGCAGCGACTGCAGCATTTCAGTGTGCAAACTGGATGCAGGGCTATTAAAAGGGCACAGGAGCCCACACACAGTGATCTAAGCTTGAGGCATGAGGCTCTCAGACCCTGTCGTGACTTTGTGCACACAGGGAGCCTGGGTTTCACCCCTCTCACAGGCGAAGCTCTTTGCTTCTCACCAAGTGTTGGAAAGAAAAAATTGCAAAAGCAATAAAATGGGAAAATTCACTTAAATATACTAAAATTGAGAGTCAAGCATCCTATATTCCAGCCCTTTTCCTCTCCAGAGCAGAATGACCAGGTGAGCAGCGTAAGAATCATTTAGGAGTGTTCACACTGTGAACAAAGTTCCCAGCTGCACCTTTGCTGTGTGCCTGGTGCCATGCAGGAGCAACTGGGGCCTCTTTAGCCGCTCTTTGACCAGGCTCCCTGCCAGCTCTGTCATCTCTTTCCCAGTGCCTAAAAGAGCTGCTCAGGGCAGGCATTAACACCCTGCATCTGCTGGTCAGGAATTGCAGGGGTGCCAAGTCTGAGCTCAACTGCACCTTGTGCCGGAGCCCAGAGCCCAGCCTAGAGAGGAGCTGATTTATTGACACAGATAATTCTCTTCACAGCCTGGGCCATCTCAGCTGGGGTAACCAGAGAAATAAAAATGTGCCTGACCCCTAAATCCCAGTACCCCAAGTGCCCCCAGTTCCTTTCTCTGCTTCCAGGATCCAGGTGTTAAGCATCCAGGGGCTCTTCGATGCCCTGTGGTGGGCTGAGTGCCCACTGGAATTATTTACTCTTTTTCTGCCGTGAAATAGGATGAGGAGAAGAGCAAAGCAGGCTCAAACCTGAAAGGGTATAAGGAAAGCTTTATTAACTAAACTACAAGAGGGGAAAAAATCAATAAGAAACAGACTAAAACTTTCAAAACACTTTTCTTCTCCCCACAAGCACACACCCTCACTGCTTGTGATCAAGGCTGGCCTGAGTATTCATTTCCCTACAATACTGTATGTTCAAAGAAACAAAAAATGATGCACTTGGTCCAAAGTCCTCTGATATCCCAGAGGAACATTCAAGAAATACTGAAGTGGACTGGTTTTATTTCTATTTATCTTGCTTTTCTTCAGTAATAATGTTTCTCAGTTGCACACCAGATAATTTGGTTGTCCAGATACAGCCAGTCCATTTGTAACTAAAGATCCATTAAAATTTGTGGCAGCTCCTCACTTTATTTATCCTAGAAATACAATTTCAATAAAATACTGAAATGCAGGAATGGGTATAACATCCATCTGTACTTGTACTCAAATACATCAAAACAGGGTGATGCACTACTGCTTTTTGCCATCACTATTTCAATTGGTCTCTCGTCTTTTGGATGCCAATTCTGCATTCTTCTCATGGTTTTACCTGCATTTGTGGATCCGCAGCTGAGATACTGAAGTGACTTCTCTTTCTTTCTGTGACAGGATGAGGAAAACAAAGGAGTCCTGCAATTTTTTAATCAGAAATCGGACCTCCAACAATCGGTTCAGGTTTCCTTTTACATTCCAATTCACATTTCACTTTTAATGATGGAGTCTTACAAGTGAGTTGGTTTCACATAAGCACGCAGATATCTTAGAGAGACTTCTGTAAAGCAGAGTAAAAAACTCCTGGGTTAGGAAAAGGGCTCTGCCTTATTAATGATCCATTGGTGCAACCTGCCTGTATGCAAAAAAAAAAAAAAAAAAAAAAATTGAACTTGCCGCCTTCTCATTGTTAAAGGCACTTAAGCACAAAAGCAACTAATTAAAAATGGAAATAGTGGCACTTTTTATACCCTTCAGAAGTATTTTCATGAGCTGCACGGTGACTCATGTTTTACAGCGCTGGGTAGCTCAATATATGTATTTTTAATGATTTGGAAAGGGCTCATAAAGCAGTGTCCCCATCTTGTAATCGTTCATGACTGCGTGTAAAAGGAAGCAGAATCCATTCTTTCCAAGGGACTGTAAAAAGAAACTGGCTTAGAAGTATCTGTAAAGTATCTGCATTGTCGTCAGCAAAGCCAGAAACTTTTTATTAGGAGTCCAAGCCAGGTGTATTATTGTGTGAGAGACGTGGTTTTCCATACTCCTGACACACAGACACCCACAGGAGCACTGAACTCACCTGGCACCACATTTGGCCATGAGTAGGCAGCTGAAGTTTAATGAGGTGATAAATCAGATGGGCTGTGGCAGTGGCTCAGGAGCAGACCAGAGCTGAGTCACCCACGCCAGGCTGCAGAACTCCACCCACACATAAATGTGTCCCAAATGATGAGAGGTATTAAACTCCAGCTCCTGACTCTGTCTGAGCGTGGGGCTCCTGCAGGAGGGACACCCCAGACCCACCCACACATAAATGTGTCCCAAATGATGAGAGGTATTAAACTCCAGCTCCTGACTCTGTCTGAGCGTGGGGCTCCTGCAGGAGGGACATCCCAGACCCACCCACACATAAATGTGTCCCAAATGATGAGAGGTATTAAACTCCAGCTCCTGACTCTGTCTGAGCGTGGGGCTCCTGCAGGAGGGACACCCCAGACCCACCCACACATAAATGTGTCCCAAATGATGAGAGGTATTAAACTCCAGCTCCTGACTCTGTCTGAGCGTGGGGCTCCTGCAGGAGGGACATCCCAGACCCACCCACACATAAATGTGTCCCAAATGATGAGAGGTATTAAACTCCAGCTCCTGACTCTGTCTGAGCGTGGGGCTCCTGCAGGAGGGACACCCCAGACCCAAACAGGGACAGGGATGATGAGAGCAGCCTTCCAAACACAGATGGACATCTCCAGCCTCCTGGCACTCGTCCTTGGCTGAGCTCCGTGCCTGAGCCCGCCTGAGGATCTGCCGAGGCTGTGTAAAGCTCTTCTGTGCTGTTTATTTACCAGGCAGACAAATGATGTCTCTTTGATCTATTACCAGCCATTCTGAGCTGATAAAATGAGCGTTTCCCCCACCTGGCTGCAGCCTCCCCTCAGGTAGTTGTGGATTGTTTCCCAAACAGATGGGATAAAGGAGAAGCAAATTGCATCTCGCCTCAGGTGACAGGGAAAGCAGGAGGAAAACTCTTCCATGGATTCCCTTGACGTGTTACAGCTTGGAAATCTCAGATCCTGTGTCCCAGATGAGCACTAGCAAAGAGTTTAGTCCTAACAATCGCCTCTCTTCTGTCGTTTGTTCCAGCTCCACCATTTTCCTCAAGGAGTTAAAGCACCCAGACATTAAAATCACATTGTTTCATTTAAAAAAGAAGTTTGCAGATGCTTCCAGAGGAATAGGAAACATAATATCTAAGTCCCATTTTTTGAAGGTGTTTAAAGGAGGTATTAATGCATCGTTCATTGATACATTGGATCACAGTATGAAACAGCAAATTAATTCTGTATCTGAAAATGCTTCTGCTCAGATTAGTCCCTGTTCATGCAATACTTACCAAGAAATATTTAGACCTTTGGAAATATTTGTACTTTGCTTAGACGTAGCAGATCATTAGCCACTTTATTAGTCAACAGTAGGAAGAGGAACTGTAAGAAATATCATGTTGTTAGCTAGAGAGAAGGCCATGGAAAACAAATCGAATTTGTTGAGATTATTTTCATACATTTTACCACTTATTTTGCATAACTTTTATCTTTTTACCTCTTCTATTCCTCAGATGTTAAGATAATTAATAATAATAATAATAATAATAATAATAATAATAATAATAATGTCCTCTCTAAGCCCAGCAAGATTCCACAGATCCTTTTTTCCTCCAAATCAGTTAAGACACAAAATTGTGTCACTGAAGGGCAGCCAATGAAGGATTATTATTATTATTGGATTAAATCACAGGAAAGTTCATCTGTGTTGCTTTATGTAAAAACAAGAAACACTTTGAAGCTCTTAAGGTCCAAAGAGAGAAATGGGTGAACACATTCACAGGCAGAGAGGGGGAATTTATCCATTGTATAGAACAGAACTGGAAAAGAAAAGAGATCATAAATCAACCAAACCCTTCTTACAGACACTGGGAAACCACTAAGAGCACCAGTTTGGACAGGATCTTACTATTTATAGAAAGCAAAGCCCAAATTTCCACAAAGAGCAACATTTTGTGCTCCACTGGAATCATTACTCCAATCACCAATGTAGTAAAAAGAAAAAGAAAAAAAAAATCACTGGGGAAAAAAAAAAAAAAAAAAAGAAACTAAAAACCAAAAAAAAAAAAAATGGAGGGGGGAAAAAAAGAAAAGAAAGAACAAAAGCTTTTAAAAGTTAAAAAAGCTTTTAAAAGCACGAGTTATTGCCCTTCCCCCAGCCTGCCTGTGCTTGTCTTCCTTAAGACTTCTAACAAGCAGCTTAATATTTTGCAGATTCTTTTCCCTTTGTGCCCCAAGTCTCTCCAGAATCTACCCAGATCTTCAGCATTATGCTGCCACAGATCATTTTAACTGTGTTTTCCCTGGCTTCCCCTGCTATCCAAGTGTAATATTCTGCAACTGCTGCTGCAGAATGAGTTTTTCTTTATTCCTGTGCATTGTCTGTCTCAGAGTGAAGAACTGCCTGATTTTGGAGGTTTCTTTGCATTCTCTCCACCCTCTGTGCTCCATTTTCCACAGAGGGCTGCCTCCAGCTCTGCATCCATAGCCTGAAATTTCAACACCATCTTTCAGGAATGCAGTTGTAAGTAAAGGATAGCTGGTAAGGAAGCAAATGTTTTATTATTCCTACCATAAATGGGCCTGCCACTAAGCAAAAACTCATTTGGCTTTAATCTTTCAGTGCCTCATTTTCTCCATCTCAAAGCAAGATGCAGGAAGAGCAATAACTCGTGGTTCAGAAATAAATTAAAGTTAACTCTAACCCGTACCAACACTGTGTGAAATATTGTGTCTGGGTCTTAAATACAGAATTTTTCCTTCATATATAATGATAATACCCAGCTCTCATGCAGTGTTTTCCACCAGCAGAGTTCAAAGTGATTTATAGAAAAGCAAATAACAACTGAGGCTAACTTTAGTTGGCTTAAAGGGAAGAAGTTGACATTAAAGTGCAACAGTAAGATATAAATTGGAACAAGGCCACTGCATTTTCACACTTTTCCAGGCTCCCAGAAGTGTTATCAGTGTGGCCAGGATTTGATGAAAACTCCAGAAACCAGCTTTCTGTGCCTAGAAAGGGCATTACCAGCAGAGGAAATCATTTACAAGTGCTCTTCTTACAAACAATTTTGTGAATTTGCTCTTCCAGCCCCAAAACTCATTCTCCCTCCATCCCAGGGGCAGCGCCAGCCTGCTCATCTGCCACTGGCCTCCAGAGCAAGCAGCCTCTGCTCGTGGGAGGAGAATTCTCTACAACAGTGAGGTGACTCCTGACAATCCCACTAAAATCCCTTCAACTCCTTTTTTTTTGTTTTCCTTTTAATGCACAGATGTAAATTGCCATCTCTTTCTTGTGCAAAAGCAATTATTCTTCCTTTTACTCTTGCTGTTCCTTTTACTCTTACTATATTCTTCATTCCTCTTGAGTATTCTGAGCTGGGGTCTGCCAGAAGGGCTCGGCACAAAGCAAATTTGCACGCAGTGACACAGAGCCCTCCTTGAAGGAGCAACTGTCATGCATAAATCAATGGGCTCATATCCAAGGTGCAGGGAAATTCAACTAGAGTTCTGCACAACTTCTTTGCAAAGCTGAAGTCGGGTCAGATGTGTTTTCCTGTGGTCTTTGCCTCATTGTCCCAAATTTCTCCTTTTGAAGTTTCTCTCTTCTCTACCTGTCTTTGGTATGGTTAAATGACTACACTGTGAAACAACTTTTACCCTCCCGTGAGTTTACATCCCTCCTTTCACTTGTAAAATCCTTTTTGCCCTTTCAAGCAGCATGTTTGAGGTGCTTGTGTCCAGCTGTTCTGGGAGCTACCAGATGAGACACGGAAAAGCTAAAGAGAATATCTTTTTGTAAAGCACAGAAACACAGCAGGGAAATCAGACCCTTCCCAATAATGTCTTAATAAAAAAAGATTTATTTTGCTGGTAACCTCTGGAAATAGATTGTATCTCCATTTTTGGTATTGTGCAGCCTAAACATACCTAATTATTAATTAGTACCTGTTTGCTGAGTAGCCTCAGTGTCATTTTTTCTCTACACTTGCAGAAAGTGCCAAACTTGTTATGGAGTCCACGCACATCCCGAAGTATTACAGGATCATGATTGCCCAATTTTCCCCCCATTTACTTTTAATTTTATCCTAAGTGAATATTTTTAGGCTAATCAGTATCTGCTAAATCAAAGGAGCAATCCCCTCTCTGATCAGCTCATGCAAGCCTTTCCTTTCAGCAGTTACTCTGCCTGTCAGAAGAACCACCTGTATTTAATATAACTTCAGGAGCGTTTGTCATCTGAGGACAGAATATGGCAAGAAAGTTTTTAATGCATGCAGCATTTAGCAACAAGAACAACCTCAAATCAAAATGCATCCATTTCTTTTACTTGATGGTTTTTCATCTGTAGACCTTTGCAAACAAAGAAGCTGCTGCTATAGCATGTTTAAATAATGCCTGAAATTCAGAGGTACAGACATTTTATGGATAGAGTGATACATTTTTCATAAACACAAGAGAAGGTGCAGCCCTACAACTATGAAAAAAAATGAAAAAAAAATAAAAACCATTGTTTGGAAGCTGATTTGTGAGGGTTTTGGGCACAGTTAAATCCCAGAAATGATGAACAGTGTCAGAGAACTGGGCTCTTGAGGGAGTGTCGACCCCAAATCACTGAGGAATCAAATAGAGCTGTGTGAGAGGGTGAGTTACAGATCTGCATCTCTCGGTTCCTCCTCTCCTTTGACCTCTAAAGGTTTGTGCCAAAAACCCCACAGAAATGGAAATACATTTGTTCCTGTGTGCTGTCCTGCAGCTGCTCAGTCTTAAAAGGCTCCCTGTAAACCTTTATGATATTTATGCACAAAGAAATTATTCAAAGTTTTGGTATTAACCCATCACAGCTCCTCACGGTGCCATTAAAGTGGTGGCAGCTCTGACTGCAGAGATCGTGAGGTGAGCAGTGGCGTCAGTCCTGTGATAAATCTCCAGGTTTTGTGCTGAGCTGGTGGAATTAATACAACAGATTTCAAGTGATGGATGAAAATGATCCAAGGAATCCCAGCCTGGAGTAATTGCCTGTGAGCTTGCTGTGTTCCTGCCTGGGGAGACTCTTGGCAGAGCTGCAGGTTGAGGAGCTGTGGGCTGGAGCCACAGACTCCTGGCGTGGCCTCAGGTGAGTCTGCTCACCCTTCTGTTGCTAAATTTCAGTCTTCACCAGGGCAAATTAGCACATTATTAACAAAAATTCCCTTCCCAATCTAAATCAATGAAAGCCTTTCTTGTATTTGGTCTTCATTTCCATAAACATTTTTAAGAACTGTTTCCCATTCCCTGGTTACCTTTGTTCTCCCTACGCTTGTTCCAATATTACCTTATTTACTATTTGTTCTTAAATTAATTTATTAAACTTGTTTAATATTGGGGGCTTCTTTCTTAGTCTGCTTAAAGACCAAGGTAATGGCAGCATAAACAGAAGCGCTTTCAGAGCAAAATCAAAGTTTTCATGCTTTCCATTTTCCCCTTCCCTGACCTCCTGTGATGCAGAACTGCTGCTAAGGCACGTGGTGGGATTTACTGGTGGGGCAGGAATGCGCCCTTCTCCAAAGAGATCACATCCATGCTGTCAGGAGAAGGGTCCAGGCAAGTACTGCCTCTGTGCCCAAGGGTCTTTCAGCGCTGGGAAGAGTTTGCTGCAGGAATTCCACCCTGGACCATTCTCCCCCAGGAGCATCACAGCCCCTGCAGGTGGGAGAGATCAGAATGAGCACTCCCAGTTCTGGACTCACTGAGGTGTTTGAGGAAACTCACAAGATCTTGTTTCATTTCAGATGCGCTGGTGAATGCACATTTTATGCCACCAAGCTGAGCTTTCTGTCCCTCTCACGGGTCTTAACTTTTTATTTGAATTACCTGATACAAAGCTTATTTTGGCAGAGGGATAGGTTGGTTCAGTCTTTCAACACAAATGAAGATCGAATCTGTGTTTGCAACACAGACCCCAAATCCTCCCAGATATTCTGAGCCTGTCCAAATTTCCTACCAGCTTCAGGAGTTCCAGGATTTGGCTGTTCCAGATCACTTCCTTCAAAAGAAAATTTGTGGATGCGAGGCTTTGAGCTACCTTAGCCAGATCTTTATTTTAAAAGTGGTTAAAGATATGAAAGCTCTGTGTGACACAGGTTCTCAGGATAAAACCATAGGAGACAAACTCTAGAAGCTGTTTAAAACTGTTTACACCCAATAACAGTAATTCACATCACACAGCTGGTGATATGAATGACATAAATATTTCCCAGGTAATGAATTTTTTAAGAATTACTATGTTTAAGGGTACGAGAACTACACCTCTCCTAGGTGATAATATATGTAACGATGAGCAAACAGAACAGTTTCAATTTTCTGTATATACAAGACAGCAAAAGAATGAAAATTATGATCTGAAATAAACTACATGAGACTAAAACCTGGAGAAGTTATTTTTTAAGAAGAGCAAATTTCAAAACAACTATTAGAAACTATTCCTAATTTCAAACATCTCTCAAACTGGAAAACTTTGCAGAGGAAAAAATTCAGACTTTCTTCTGTTAGCATGATGGGCAAAATGAAATATTTAATGCAGGCCTTTTACAGACTGTAAGAAATTAGAGATAAAAGGCTATTAATTAGGTTCAAATTTGCAACAGCCTGAAAATCGAAGGTTCCTCTGTTTGTTTTGTACAGGAGCCCCTATCTGCAAGCCCAAAAGAGATGAGGAGGATTTAAGTCTCTGTTTGAATACAAATGTGTCATTAGAAGCAAAATTCCCCATTTTAGAACGTGTAGGCAGAGGGTTCCAGGGGTCTAAATCATGCACTCAGCAGAGCTCCAGGTGCATTTTTAAAGCTCCCCTGTGAAACTGGCTTTCAGCACTCTGTCAATTCCCTTTTCTGATTTTAAATATGTTCCTGTAGATTATTAAAGATGTCTGTGTTTATTTTGGGCTAAGCTTTGAAATATTCTTTGGCGTGCTGGGCAAATCATCACAGCTCACTTGACACCACTTCTGTGGCCTGTGTTCTGATGCTTTAGAGCTCTCCCTAAAACCATTTTCTCCGTTCAACCCTTCTCTGATTTTGTGATAATATTCCTTAAGGATAACTTCTCCTTACCCAGCGTATTTATTAAAGTGTCAAGATCTTTATAATTAGCATTATTGGCAAGGGGAAAGGATTTCTTCTAATTAAGTCAGAGCTAAGCTAATAAAACCAATCATCCTGTGCGCTTATGTAAAATTTTAATTTCATGTCCATCAGTGGTTAGTTCCCTTATGAAGTCCCCAGTGAGCTAATAACCTTTTTGTGTGCTCTTTCTCCTAGAGAAAGAAGAAACATCCATCCTCCTTGGGTTTATTTTAAATGCTCACACTGAAAGCCCCTATTTTCACATGGGCTATTGCTTTATTGGGCTCTTCAGCAGCAACTCTTTATTGAGCCCTCCTGGCTCTGGAAACAGCAGCAAAACTTGCTTTAAAGGAACCTGCCGAGGGCTGAAGGATCAGGATTTCTGCCCCTGAACCCAACACGCTCCCCAGTGAGGTTTGTTCTCTCACTTCCTTGGCTGTGCCAGCACCTAGAGCCAAAAATGTGCATTTTGTGCACAACTGTGCACTTTATTCAAGCTCAAAATAGCCTCAGGGCTCAAGCTGATGGGAATCAAATGTTGCCTGGGGTCTGTCCCAAGGAGCACCTCCAGGCTTCACTTAAGAGTCAAGGTCTCTTCTGTGCCCTGACAGATGTCTGGAAAAAGACAGCACAAACTGTGGAGGGAGCCTGGTAAAAGGACAACTTCCCAGTGCTTGTGAGTCTTAACATTTCCCCCTCCGAGTTTCACAGTTATGAAGCAGAATAAACCCCAAGCTTTTGCTTTCTCACGCAGCATTGTACATTTTAGTGAGCTAAAAGCAGAGGCACAGAGCGGGGTGCACAGCTGGCTGTGTTAGGTGGGCAGCAATCAGGAGATTAGCACACAGACTGTTATCACAAGAGGATTTTCTGTGGGGAAGATGCCTTTTTTTCCCAATTATTCACCCTCAGAAACACTTGGCTGCGAGGTGCTGCTGTCCCCACCCAGGGAGCACATCCCCTTGGCTGTGCAGTGGGAATTTGGGGATTTGTTGACAGGGTTTGGAATTTGCTCTGCCAGGATGGAGAGAGTTTGTCAGCTCAGCGTGAGCAGCTCTTCTGTTTGAGTTGATGCTTCAGCAAGCACGGTCAATAACAGATTTTTAGAGGGCTTGTAGATAATTAGATTAATGAGTTGACTCTCCTCAAACACACGATTTGCAGTAAGCCTTTCTGCTCATCCCTTTATTGACTGGCACAGTAATAATATCTATTGAACTTCACTCAACCATCAGGTAACACAAACATATTTTTTGCCCTTGGAGGCAGTCAGAAAGGCCAGGCATGCTATCACTGCAGTACATATATTTTCTGAGCCAATTAGCAACCTCAAGGTGGTGTTAATCAGGAGAAAATAGGGGCTAAGTAAGTATTAGACGATGTCTTGCTGCAGTGGAGTTCCCAGAGGTGAGATGACCACGTTAGAATTGTTTTGTAGGGATTTTGTAGGATACTCTTTGTCTTTCTGTTGTAATTAGATGTCAGTCAATCCTCAGGGTAAAAATCCTGCTCCCTCTGAAGAACCAGACAAGCAACAGAGTTAGAAATGGCAGGTGCCTTTTTCAAAGCATCTTGCTCACCTCATCCCACCCCCTCCGGTGGAATTCAGGATTTTAGCATGGGAACCTCTGCCAGTGTCCTTTGGTGGTTCCCAGTTAACAGCTGGGAGAAGTAAATCTCATGAACAAAACCACTGTGAGTAGAGAACTGCAGAAGTAGCAGGATGGCAGTTAAAGCCTTGGAAGAATGGAGGAAAAGAGGATGCAAACAGCTCCATCTAAACTGAGCCAAAGAAGCACTGATGTTTTCTTCCCTTTCACCAACCAAAGTGAATGGAAAAAAAAAAGATCTTACAACATTGGCTAAGCAAGTCCTTTCTGGGACCTTACTATCTTGAGAAATTTAAAAAAAAGCCACACAAAAATGCAACTGATGCAGAATGTGCCCCTAGGAAAGCAATCAGCACCTGGAGGCGAAGAGGACACAATCTTCACATACCAAGAACTACAAATGCAATGGGAAAATTAAAATTACTCAGTGAGAAGGTCTAAGCTGAACACACAAGGGAAACTTCATTGATGCAGCAGAAGGGAAAATCAACAAACAAAGGCTGTGAGTGACAGGAATCTAAGCGCAGAAACTCAAGAATTTGACAAGAAGGGCAAAGCACAAACCCCCAAAGAGAAAAACTGCAGCACAGGCGGCTACCAAAGGGGCTAATGGCAACACTGCCTTCTTCCAGCAGCTCTTGCGAAGCTGCGAGGCCAAAAGCATCAGCGTGCTGTGAAGAGAAGGGCTCTCTTCAGCAGAGGGAGGCAGGCTGTGGGGAGCAGCACTGGGGCTGGGGTCTGTGGCTGTGCCTCTCCCCACCGGGCGGGCGCGGGCGCCTGGCTGGCTCAGATCTGCACAGCGGCCGGAGCGTTTTTAGTTCGGATATGCAGGCAGGTTAACTTTACCTGCTGGGCTCGGCTTCTCAGCAGCAGCTGGTCCAAATTTTGTTGTGACAAAGGCGGCAGATAAAAGGTGGCTCTTGGCTAAGCAGGTTCAAAGATGTTTATTCAAGCTGAGCTGTGGGAGATCCGCAGCTCATCCAGACTGCTGGCCAGAGAGAGTTTGAATTTCCCTCTCTCATCTTATAAGCAGGGGAGGATTCAGGGGAGGTTACAACAGGACAGCAAATCAGGGAATTCGGGGGGCAACAGGAGGTGTCCACTTCTAAGCCTCTGACCACTGACACAAAGGGAAAAGGAATTCCCCCGGGGCTGACCTATCACTCGACGCCCTCCCTGGGAATTTCCCAATCTGGGGAGGGGTCCCGAAGTGATAGACAGGGTGCCCCAGAGCAGGGTGGGGGTGGGGAGAGGGGATTGACAATGATAGGTGTGGGGTGGGATGATTGACATGAAACACCTTGTTATACAGAAAACTCAGAGGGGATGGACTGTTACAGGTCTGGGGGCACAGTGAACTGAACCATAACACAAAACTTCTTATAAAAACTTAATAAAACAATTCTTGCACCGCCACAGTTGGGAGCAATTAAACAGAGAGGCTGCTCTGCAAAGAGCGTGACATATTTGACGAGAAGCAGCAGACGTTCCTGCAAGTGATCAGGAGCCCAGGAGCAGGGAGTGGCCTGTCTGTGTGAGGGTTTGGATGCTGGGGAGTGTGCCAGGGTGGTAGAGATGCCTCAGGCAAGAGAAGGCAAACAGCCAGAGCACCCAGAGCCAGCTCTGGCTGAAACTTGGGAAACAAATGCTTATTGAGGTTTTGGGAAATATGGTGGCTGCCACGGGGAGGAAAAGGGTTCATTAGCGCCTTCAGCATTCATTGGGAAAAAAAGGGAATAAAACTTCCCATGCAGAGAGTAAGGATGGATTCTGAGAGCAGGCAGAGATCAGAGCTGAAGGGATCTCTATGAGCCCTGAACCCTTTAACTCCCCTGCTCACAAAGGAAAAGAACCTAAATGTTTATTTACTTACACACCCAGCTGGATCAGTTTGTCAGGAACAGAGGAACACATCCTGCTGCCTCCAAAGGCAAAAAATTCTGAGAGAGAATGAAAATATATAAAAGCTGCACACCACTGGCATTATGGATGGTGTCTCTAAAAATAGTTTTTAAAAAATCAAATTCATAGTAAGAATTTTGAGCCATGCTTGGTGCCCCAGACACCCCAGAGAGCAACGTGGCAAGAGGTGTAAGAACAGACAAACACTCCAATAGTGTAATGTGGGGAAGAGCAGCTCTGGGAGATGCCTGAGCTGTCCAGCTCCAGCAGCGATGGAAAATTCTCCTGACAACTGTCAAAATGCCCTGGAGGCAGCAGTGCAGCCCCAGATCCCAGCAGATCCCAGCTGATCCCAGCAGATCCCAGGCTCAGTGCCCATGGTGAGCTGGGCTCAGGGCCAGGAGCTTGACCCACGCACACACCAACACAGGCAGGTGCCACCTCTGATCCTGGCACTGGGGAGGGCTGTCCCCTGGCAGCAGAGCTGTGCCAGCAGGGCTGGGGAGACAGAGCCTGCAGCAGCACGGAGCTCCAGGCACTGCCTGGGCTGGCAGGGGCACGGCAGGGCTCTGCCAGGGCTGGGGGCACTGAGGGCTGACAGACCCACGGGATAGTTTGGGCTGGAAGGGACCTTAAATCCCACCCAGTGCCACCCCTGCCATGGCAGGGACACCTCCCACTGTCCCAGGCTGCTTCAAACCCTGTCCAACCTGGCCTTGGGCACTGCCAGGGATCCAGGGGCAGCCACAGCTGCTCTGGGCACCCTGTGCCAGGGCCTGCCCACCCTCAGGGAACAATTCCTGCCCAAAATCCAGTCCAGGACTGACACAGGACACTTCAGAATTAGGCAGCTAATTTTGGATAAACTCCTAAGTGGCAGCAAGAAAACTTACCCAAACTTACCTGGTGCCTCCCTGAAGTTGTTTCTTCTCACACACATACAGGGTGTTAGGTGAGGTCACCTGCAGCCCCAGAGGCGGCCACAGAAGATGCAAAATCAGGTTTTTCAGCAAGATCTGAGAGACACAAAGTTCAGGAAGCACAGACAGGTACAGTGCAGGCGTCACAGAGCAGAGTTTATCTCCTGACTGCAGTGCTGCTGGCACAGAGCAGTCAAACAAGTGATGTTAGCGAAAGGATTTACAGGCAGCAGCTTCCTGAACTTTGTGTTTATGGGGGTTTGTGAAGGCTGTTGGTGTGTTTTGCCTGAAGGAGAAGATAAAGTGGACTGCACCTCCTGAAAGGATTGAGCCCTGAGCCAGGTGAAGGATGGCTGGTGTGTCCTGGAGGGATGCGTGCTGGGAAAGAGCAATCAGTGACAACAGCACACTGCTTTAATGAGTGGCAGCTAATCAGCTAAAGAGACACCCAAAAGTTTGGGATGTTTTCATTGCCACAGAGCTGATGGCATGAGGACACAGCCCACGTTGAAAATGCAGTTTCTTACCCTGTAAAACACAGCTGACCTGCACCTCTCCAAACAAACCTTCCTCCAGGTTTCCCAGGTGTAGTTTAAGCTGGTTGTTAATTATTATTCATTATTTACCCAGATAAGACTTGTTATCTTGCTAACAGCAACCTTCCCCGAGGAGAACAACACAACAATTACCTGTGCAAGGCTGAAGGTCCAAACCTCAATCTACCCATGTCCATCACTGCTAACCCCCAAGTTCTATCTGTGTGGAGGTTTTGCCTAATTCTCCAACAACCCCAGGCATAAGTAGGACTGAAAGTATAAGTAGGAGTATAAATACACAGCAGGATATGCTTTAGACATCTGGTGTGTGTGCATTAAAAGCTGGCATTAAAAGGCAAAGAGAAACCTCCTGCACAAACATCCCTTATCAGCAGAGGAAATGCTGATAACCGCTGTGGGAGATGGATCCTTCCCCAGAGCAGGGCACGAGTAACAACACTGGCACAGCTCAGGAGGCATCCTTGCCCAAAAAAGGGCACAATTTCCTGTTTTGGGGGATTTAAGAGCTTATCTTAATCAGAAAGCTGTGGTGAGAACCAGAATGATGCCAAATGCTGAGGTATTTTTGTCAGTATCAAATCTAAATTAATATAAATCTAGGAATTTCACTCAGTTTTGCTCCCCAGTTTGGAGATGGGCTCGCAGATGTTATGGAAAAAAGTTGCTTATGATGTTAATTTTTCAGTGCATTGCGTACATCTTGTTTGGTAGCTCAGGAATCCAAAGACAAAAGCCACTTAATTTCTTTTTTTCTGATTAAATTACTACATAAGAGACATACCTGCTTCCTTATGTGCATTACCAGGTTAATATTGATGAATTGCAGTGTAAAAGACTCTCAAGAAAACCACCCTCTGCTAGGAGATAAAACTAGGTGGGAGAAAGTACAATAAGAATTCTTCCTAATGGCCTTTGTAATTGATATTTAGAAAATTAAACATGTATTTCTCAGTCATAAAAAAAAAAAAAATCTGTGGGGTGAGAAATCCAGTGCCCAAATCCTAAAGCCAGAGATTCTCTCCTTGCTGACAGTTTAATCATCAACCTATTCAGAGCAATGGATTTTTGGCATGAAAAAATATGATAATTTTTCTCTAGCCTTATTTCCTGTCAACCTGAGATTTAATTAGAGCATGCATTTTAGAAAGACACACAGACCTGATGTCTTCAAATGGTGACGACATTACTTACAATAATAATAATTAACAATGAGAAAATATTAGGAATACATCTCTTCACCTTATTTTCAGTTCGATTATTTGGGTCAGACTTTCCACCAGGAGTTCTTGGTCCAAGTTTGATTTTTACTTTAGAGATACTTCTGCCTCATTTAATGTCAAGACTGTAGGGCCTTCAGCCAGATCCCACATATTAAGGGTTAAATATTCAGGGTTACATATTAAAAAACCACCATTTTTAACATTTTAATTATTTTTTTAAGACCTGTGGCCAGGTAAGTCTCTCTCCCCCAGCACTGAGGGAGGTGTCAATGTGTGGTGTGCCAAACGTGTGCTATCTCTGGCAGGAAAGATCTTTTGAAAGATTTTCCTGCCAGCAATAACTGAGCTGAGATTGGAGTTCCAGATTGCTCTGGAATGCAAGAGCTGCCCTGTAACCATGATTGCTCTGCCAGTGGTCATTAACATTCATCAGTAAATATTAATGTAGGCTACTTGGCCAACTTGCCAAGTAATTGATGCACGTTCTTTCTTGGGTGTTTCCAGACTTTATCACTCTGGGGGCTTCATTTTCGGTATGTCATCTATGCTGGATAATTCAGGACAAATGATCGTAGAGGAAATAAAAGCTGATTTGCACATTAACTGTTGGTAAAAACCCAAGAGGTGCAGAAGCACCACTTAGGAAGCCAAAATTTACAGCTCCTGCCAAAACCCGGCTGGTGCTTTTGGTGCCCAGGAGGCAGAACGCTCTCGAGCACAGGATGCGTGTGCCCAGCCTGCCCCTGGCAGTGCTGCTCCTCAGGGGCTTCACTTTTACAAACCCTTCCTTCTCCAGAGACAGAGCAATGATCTGTTTTCATAGCACCATTCAGGCTTTCTCTGAGTAGAACTTACATAAACAAGCTACAAAACGTGCCGTCGTGAACGTTGTCAGCCCTTGAGCCGTTAATTTTGGTTTTATGAGGTGATATTCCCTTTAAAACACTCTGTTCTGATGGTCACCTGAGGAATACTGATGTCACCTGCAAGGGTTGACCAGAGAAATGGAATATGCTTGGTTCTGTGAAATTTAATATACAAGAAAAAAATAATAAATTAGAGATGCCTCTCTTCTCGTGCAGTGGTACTCGTACAGGGAGCTCCATTCTGCACTGCCTTGCTTCCTGGTATCTCATTTTCTCTTCATTTCAGGCTTTGCCAGGTATTTTACAGGCTCAGATTCCTTGCTGCAGTCACAATGTGTAACGCTATTTTACTTTACACATTGCTCTGATTTCAATTTTAGCTGGAGAGACAAAGAGAATCCAGCTCACCCACATCCTGAATGGCCTGGAGCTGGGAGCCTGGGAGTCAGCACAGGACATCCAGCCAGCCAGGGACAGACAGATGCATTTGCAAATGAGCAACCCAAATTCAGTCTGCATGGTTTGAGGGATGGAAAAAGTTTGCAGGATAATTTATTAGTGCCATTGTCTGCAGCTTTCCAGCTGTTCTTGTCCTGGGGCATACACAGAGGAGAAGCTCCCAAATACATCAATTAAATAGTTTTAGAGATGTTTTTCTGCTGGGAGGCACGAAGCTGGAAAAATTAAAAGCGCTCTTCTAGAAGTGATTTAAGTTAATGAATGACTTCAGATCAAGGCCAGAGGGAGGGAAAAATGTCAGCACAGCCCTTCCTGCTTGTATTGAGGTGGAGTGGGTCTCTAACCACTGCTGCATGTAGGGAAATAAAAGAGGCTTTCCCATGGGATGGGGATAATTCCCTAAACGCCCAGAGAGTACCCCAAGGATGGTTCTGCAGTGCTCAGTGCAAATAAATTCTCTCTGAGCTGCTGATATTCATGCAAACGTTGTGTGAAATACTGCCATGCATCCAGCACGACACAAACATTTTCCCTAGAGCTCACCACGTGAAAGAGGAAGGTGTTTCCACTGGACTCATTTAAACAAATCATTGAACAAAGAACGAACCAAAGCCCAGCTCCTGCCTATTGGAGTTTAATGCCAAGGAGAGTGGAAGGAAGGATGAGAGCTGCTTGCATCCCTCAAGCCCCTTCATGTCCTTTGGATGGTATCAGGTTTTTTATCAATAAAAATCAGAAAAAAATAACCCTCATAGTCATAAAGGTGATTCAAGCCATGTTCAACCCAGATGAACATCCATCCCCCACCTGCATTTACTGGGCAGCAGGAAAGAGTGAAAGCCTATATTAGACCTTGAGAACCAGTTTGAATAATTGACATTAAGATTTGTTGAAATGGAACAATTTGACTGACCCACTTTTGGACTTCAGGCGAGTTTATCTCACATAAAAAGCTATTTTGAGTTTATGTTGAGGTTTTTAGGAGCTCTGCCATGCCTAGCAGCTCACCTCCCCGCAGACAAATTCACAGAAAATAATGCACAGTGTTAATGCCAGGATCCCCCAACCTGATTTGGCCCCCACTGAATTCAGCAGTGATCAAAGTCCTTTTTCCCAGTCACCGCCTTAATTTCAGTGCAAACTTTTCATTGTCAGGTTTGCAGGCAGGTATCTGCATTTGTCCTAATCAGGGATTGCCTTGCAGATGTAGGTTTAAAACTTCTCTAGAGCAGTCAAAGTACAGAGTTGTTGGCTGTGAAAAAGCCCAAAGCCCCTAAACCTCATTGAAGGGCCTGATGTTGATAAAAACCTGGCTCAGACCCCGCTCACATGAGCCAGTTCCAGCTTCTCTGGACAGAACCTGAACTGCTCAGCTGTGTGCCTTGCACTGCTGAAAACAAACAAACAAACCAACCAAAAAAACCCAACCAACCAACCAACAAAACCCCAACAACAACACCACAATAAAATCAAAAAGAACTAAAAAAACACAAACAAAACCAAACAAACCCCATCATCTAACTGAAACAATGCGAGCTTTGCAGGGGAATCTCACTTTCTCAAATAATCACCTTGGGGAATCACTGCTTAATAACAGACAGCAATCACTGCACATTACAGACGCTGAGAGACCATTTTACAAAGCCTCACACCTAAAAGCTCAGCTTCTAGACTTTTTTTTTTTTCCTGTGTCACAGCCCTAGCTCACAAAAGTTGCTGGAGGCATTAATGTGAAGGTTTAGAAATGGCAAAACGTAAACACACAGTTTGGCCTGAAGAAAAGCACAGTGTGTTTCCTGAAAGCGCATTGCTGGACCATAAAATATGAGTTGTGATGCTACACTGAGGGCAGGGACAGAAGAGGAGAGTGTTTGTGAATCTCTCTCTACTTCCCTGACCATCGTGTGATTAGCTGCCCCCTTTGAACCTAACCTTTATTCCTTTACCAAACCCAAAGAGTCAATTACTCCTCTTGCCTCCCTTTGAAATGAAGTGAAAATTCACCAGGACAGGGAAGCACAGAAAAGCTTTTACTCTGCTTCAGCTGACAACAAGATGTATTTTTGTCCCACTCTCTCTCGGCAAAGCCATTGAAATTCACATCAGGGGATGGTTTAGATCCTATTGCACCTGTTAGTTCTGGTGTTTAGACAAATTCTGCACGATGCTGATGCACCTGGGTGAACGTCAGCAAAGGCAGAGCAGAGGAAAGCAAACTCACAGCCCCTCGTGTAGGATTTGCTCCCCCAGCTTTGGAGGGGGCTGCAGGTCGTGTAAAATTCTGAACAGTAATGTTAATTATTGCACTGACTCTGGTTATTTGGTGCAGTATCACAACATAACAAGGGGCTCCTGCTATGATTTACCTTGTAAGCACCTTTCTTCATAGCTGCATTTACTGCTTTATAAATGCTTCTTATTGCATAGCCATTACCAGTGCTGTTAAACCCATTTAACCGTGCTCTCACCACTGCAGTTTGACAGAGAGATGGCAGAAGAAGCAGTGTAACTTATCCTCTTTATTTTTGCAAGGACAGCATTATGGCAAAACATGTATTTACTTGCATAACAGCTCTCTATAACTCCTGGGAAATGGGAGTATTAAATACTGTAAGTAATAAATAAATACAAGTTCAAAAACCCAGCTGCCTTCTTCAGTATAACCAATAAAAGTAAGAGATAAACAATATTGGTTGGTTATAAGCCAGTACACCTGGAATTAAAAGCTAGCCTTTTTTAATGGCAAATAAGAGAACACAAACCCTGGTTAGAAGAAAAAAAAACGCTGAAAAAGTTTCTTAGGTGATAATTCTGCTTCCCCCTGCTGCAGAAACCTCTGAAAAAGTTAAGGGCCATACGGGAACAAGGTCAATATTTCTGCTCTCCCCTTCATCCACAGCACATAAGCTGCCCCACAGTTTCTTCCACATTAAACCAAGCAGTGCTTAAATTTCACAAATTCCCAGCTGGAATGCACTCACAACTGATCTATTTCCATTTACTTTGGGAAATCCCAAACACGGCAGAGGTTGCTTTCATCACCTCATGGAAAATGTAAATCCACTTACTGATAAAGAATTCCTGTGGCACCTCTTCCTGCACCAGCCCTCTGTGCCTCCCCTGCCAGCTCTTACCCAGCACGTTGCTGCAGGAGCTGGGATTTTCTGTGACAATTCTTGCTCCCCATTAGTTTGAACTGAATACTGAGATCAGCTGTGCTCAGCCCTTCTGGGGTCCTGATGGCACAGGAGTTTACTTTCAGTATTTAAAAAGAGCAGACTCCAGCCGACGCTGAAAAGAAACTGATCAAAAGTTAAAATGAAATTATTTCCCATCAGGAGAATTCACAGAAGCAGAGGTGTTGCACTGGAATCCCAAGGGAGATTGTTCAGACCAGAATGCAATTATGAAAGGAGCAAATTAGGAAGGAGCAATTCACCCACTCGAGAATAACCCTGTTACCCTGGACATTTCCTGACATGAGAAGGTTGGAAGCCTCAAAAGAGGAAGGGTGGAAATCATCCTCCCACAGGCTGGCAAAAGCCTTTACATACTGAGATGCAACAAGAGATTACATTTTCTCCATTTGCATGTTCTTAAAATTATGAGTTTTGTTAACAGATGAAATCAAAAATATTTCCCAGCCTTTATAAAGGGAATTCCTGTTTCCCAAACAAGCCCCAGAAATACGATCTCTATCCCTTTACTCCCTGCAGTGGTTTGTTTGAGGAAGCCAGCCCCAGTCTTTTCCACACTCAGTGATCCAGAGGATGTTTAAGTAGCCTTATCTTTGTTGAACAACGCTGCAGATGTGAGTTCCATGACTCCATTCACTCCCTAGACAAGTTTACACCTCTTAGATTAGAGTGACATTGTGACACTGCTGTAATGTTCTTTTCCCCTTCCCTTTTTTTACAGTTATATTGGTTCCAGCAGGAGCCCACATCTGAAACTCTCATTGTGGCTTCGATCTCTCAGACGGGGAATGAAGGTGAAATGGGGTTTTGTATTCACAAATGCTCTGTAATGCTGATAAGGGGCCATGTGAACAGAATACAGACCGACACAACAGAAGTGCGTACTCAGCCTGCCTGCTAAAGGAGATATTTTTCAACAGCCTGCTAAGTGGCAGTGAAAGATTTGTAAATATCACCCTCAACAGAGCGGGGAGTCCTTTCTCCTAATAACCCTGACACACACAAAAACAATTAATAAAAACTCGAGGAGATTTTTGACAATAATCTGGGAGCCTTCAGAGCCCCCTGCTCTGTGTGTCCAGCAAGGGGCACTGGACAAACTTGCTGGAACTAATAAATCAAACTTCCCCTGGCTTGGATCTCTTCTAGCAATTATGTGATGGGCTTGGATCTTAATTAGCAGCTCTTCTCTCTTAATCTGAATGGTGTCAGAAGGTCACTCTGAGAGTGATGCTAACTAGAATGTTTTGGACTGTCTCCAAACCAGAGGTGTGACAGGGCACTCACCAGCTCCTCCCAGCATCTCCCAGTGCAGGTGGGAGTTTGCTCAGCCTGTAACCTGAGAAATGGGAAGAACAGAAATCTGCCTTGGCTCCAGCTGTGAATCGGGGGGAGAATCCACTGGAATTCGAGGGTGAAAGCGCATTTGGAAACTTCCCTCCACTGACCACCCCTTCTCACTGTGACACTAAGCATTGTAAAAGCCTTAAAATGCTTTAAAATGCCCTTTGGCTTAAAAATTGAAAAGTTCTGAGTATTGGACAATGGCAACCCGAGCCCTCCTGCTGGAGCTTGTCTGGGTTCAGTTGGGCAATTCTGCAATGACATCTGTGCTTTTTACAGCTGCACTCTGTTGTGGGTGAATGTTGCTTAGATGTAAGTGCATTAATTAGAATTGGCAAGTCTAATTAAGATGAAAAGGAAGGAATAGAGACAGCATCCAGAAGAAGGTGTGTTCATGTCACCATCAATTCTCCTCCCCTTCTCACCACCAGGAGAGAGGCTGCTCTGCAGATGGAAAGAACCAGGGACCCCAAGGAGCTCAGAGAACACAGCGGTGTGGGCTGTAATGAGAAAGCACAATTACATCTGTGAACTAGAGGCCACAGAAAAACAAGCCAGAGGTAATCACTGGAATAAAAACCAGAGCACCCAGCCCCATCTACTCCTAGAAATAAACTTGTTTCAGACCGTGTTAAAATGGAGTAGCTTGGCAGAGTAATGCGTGGCTGCTGCAATTCTGCCAGGGAAATTAAGAGCCTTTTTGGCAAACTAACAAAGAGACTCAGTCCAAAGGTTTAAGGTTTGTGGAGCTGCTTCAATCGTGTTTCATGCCTGACTTTCTGCAGTCCTCCTGAACTGGCTGAATGCATCACTCTCTTGTTTTTACCAAGGCAAAGTACTGGGTGAGGAATTTCTATTTCACGCCCCATTCCTACCTTGCTACTCAGACTACCTAATGTGAGTTATCCTAAATGCCTCCTGCTTTTCCTTTTAGAAAGCTTTTTTTTTTTTTTTTTTTCCCCCACAAAATAACAGGTAGATCTTCAATTCTGTAACTTCAGCATACATCTGTTGCAGCTCAAATGTTTTTATTACAGTTATCTGGGTTCAAACAAGGTCCAAAGTTTGGTTCAGTATGAATGCTAGGTTTTGGGGGGTTTTTTGTTATTTCTGCAAGTTTAAGCAAAAATCCTGTAGCATCTGCAAAAAGAATCTCAGTTAATTCAGTGCATCAGGAGTTACCCACCCAGTCTTGTCATTTTAATTTTATACATGCTGAGCAAATTTTAATTTAATGGTAAAATGATAATGTTTTTTTCTCTGTTCAGAGCAAGTTCCTGAGCAGGGAGCAATTTGCACACCTGTAGAACAGGACTTCTCTATATAATAAATGGAATTAAACTGGGTGCATCCCAGTGGAAATTTCTAATTTAGTTTTAGCCTCTTAGGACAGCAGGGTCAGCATTCTGCTTATCAGACAAGAATGGAGTGCACTCTGAGATAGCAGCTGAGACTCTATGCCTTGTAAAGATGGGTAAGAGTAATAAAAAATTTGATTTAAGATATTGCCTGTGGGTGCTCCTCCTAACTGTCCAACAACATGGTCCTGCTTAGCAATTTTAAGACAAATTTAAAAATTTAAAACTGAGCAAAACCCATGTGAAGGCTTTATTCCAACTACAGGATGTGATGTGCTCAGTGATCCAGAGCAGCTCTCCCAAAGCCATTAGAATTTTAGCACCACAAAACACAAATATGGCTTTTTCCATGGGTTTGGGCAGGTTGTTTTTTTTTTTCCCCCAGTCCACAGCAGAGTATTTTTTGCCATGGGTAGAAAGAAAGAAAATGAGGTCCTATTTTCACATTAAATAGAAATTGTTCTATGCACAGGGAAAAAAAAATAGAGGGCCAAATTAGAAAAAGCAACAAAATCTGAATTAATCAGCACAAATGCTCCATTCCTAACCCAATGCCTGAGGTTTGCATTCACCGTGGGGACATTTTGCTGGCTCCCAGTCTCATGGTTTCAGGACATCCCTGCTGTGTTTGATTCGATATTGCTCTCCTGTTCTAGCTTTAGCACATTTGTTATTAAATACAGCACTTGCAGTGTAATTTGAGATATGGACTGGGACCAGGGAAAGGACCTGTTGGGTTTGGCTGGGTAACAATCACAGAACTTCAGCCTTGCAGACTTACACTACACCTCTGCCTGGAGGAAAGTTGAAGAGCATTATGGAGGGTGTTATGTTACCCTGGTTTTTCTGAGTTTTTTATAGCCTTTTTGATTTTCATAAATGGAGTCAGATTTTTAGTTACTGCACGATATTAAGAGCAGTTTTCTAACTTTTCCCACATATGTAACATAAACAAATCCTTTGTTTTTCATTCTCTGTCCTTTGTTTGCATATTTCTAACCTGAAAACAATTGTAACTGACGGCTGGTCTGGCCACTGAGGCTGAGGGGTGAAAACTCTAAAAGCCAATCTTCTGCTAGACCCACAACTGTATAAAAAGTAAGAAATAAAACAAAGAGGCTGTCTCTCCGCCTGGATTCAGCTTTTGAGCTGGACGGAGAAACCTCTGCTCTGCAAAACCTCTTGTCTGCATGTGGCTGCTTTGTGTGTCTCGGTGACAGTGTTCCATTTTCATAGCATCAGTAATGACTGTTTATCAGTACCAATGACTGTTTCCAGGGGTTTTTTTGTGTGTGATGCTCTACATGGTTTATTAACGAAAATAACTTGCTAAATTATATTCTTCTCAAAAAAATGATAACACGCTGATGTACAAACCCACATTCATGTGTTGTTTTATTGGTGCATTACAACATTACATTTCCTTCACACTGAGAAAGCATGAGATTAAAACACATTGATCCACAAAAATGCCTTCCCTACGCTGGCTTTGCACTGGTGATTGTGGCACCTACAGACCCCTCCACAAATTTCATTCCATTAAGTCTTTCATAATTTTAATTACATTCTAATCAAACCTTTTACATTGTCTATTTTATGACTCTCGATTTAATTATTCCCATTAAAATGTGTTATTCTTTACTGCTTTTCCGAGGTCACTAATTACTCCTGCAATTTCAGTTTTTATGCTGTATTACACTCTGTGTTCCAATCCTTTAACAGCCACTACTCGCTCAAGGGCTGTGTGAGCTTTTCCTCATCCCAAAGACAGCTTTTCTGTACCAAAAGCCATTAAAACACTGAGAATGTCTACAGCACAGTTAGAAGGCCCCACTCCATTTTGAGAATAAGCCAGATCTATATAAAAACATGCAAAATGCTCTATGCATCGGTATTAAACTTCTAATTTTGACTGAAGATTTAATTTTTTTAACATTTGCATATAACCTGGAAGACTAGGGTTCCTGCTGAAAGAAAGAGCTAATGGCTAAGCCTTACCCTGACTCTGGGGCTTTCAGTAATCTTCCCACATGGAGCAATAGAAAACTACATTTGTTACAGAATTCTGTAGGAGGGTTTAAAAACTTTGTAGGAAGATTCAACCTCCATTGAACTCTGTGGATTTCTAGAATGAGATCTCAACCACACCAGAGGAGCGTCCTGTCAAATCCGGTGCAAATGCCAAATAACTTTGCTTTGCTGATGCTGGCATTGTGAATTACTGTAAATTCACCAGGAAAACCACAGCTAAGTTCAACTGCTTCTGATGTAGAGCTCAGAATTCTGTAAGTGAAACATCCTCCCTCTGACATGGTTAAACTGCACCAGCTTTGCAAGGCTTGAATTCTACAGAACCTCCTGGGTTCACGCCTGTTACATTCTGTTCCTTAATGTCACTTCCTATTTATAGCCTTTTCCAAATATCATATAAGTTTATATACGGCAAGGTTGCATCCTCTTGTACACAGTTATTAGGCTTATATTTAGTGGGACTCTAATTTACTTGCTTTTTATAAAAATTCAAGTGTTGCCAATCAGGAAGCAGCTCTTCTCCAAAAAAAAGGAAAAAAAAAAAAAAAAAAAAAAATCTACAAAGCTTAGCTTTGAGGAAAGTAAGTGACAAGCCTTACATAAAGACATAGAGCTGTTTGAATCACAACATGTCTACCAGGCCGATGCCTATTCCAACAGGAACACAGAAATTATAATCATGGCAGCAGTCTCCTCCAGTCTGAAGCACCGTAATTGTGGTCGTTGATCAGCATTTATCTTGATTGCTCCAAGAAATATTCAACTGCCAGGGTGTGGTCTGGAATATTTTGCCTGCATTTTTCACAGGAAACCTAAGGAGAAGAAAACCTGGAATCTGACATTCTGCCATCCAAAGGTACATCATCTCGCAGGAATGTGATGTATACTGCAAAGTGCATACGCAGCCAACAGAATCCTACTGATAACAAATTAACTTAGGTCACACGCTCGTCAGCCTTCTCCGTACCGACAGCGGTTTGATTCAGGAGAGCTCCAATTCAGGTACCGAGCCAGCCTTGGCAAGCACCACGCCCAAGGGCATGGTGAGCTGAAAATGTGGGGTGGGGTTAGTGGAAAACTGTCTCCAGCCTTCCTCTGGGTAGGTTACAGTGCTGGAAACCACCACGAGCATTCATGGTCGTGCGCCCAAAGTCACGAATGGGAATCTTTGCGTTTCCTCAGGTCACCAATGCTGCAGTGAGTCACTACACAAGAATGAACATGGCACACCGAGATCCACGGAAAACTTAGTGTTTCTTTATCCTCCCGCTTTGAGGGGGTTTTAAACACCTGTTTGAAAGACTTCAGCTTGTTAAATGCAATGGGTGTTCTTTCCTTTCGGTCTGTTTTGACGGCAAATACTGCGAGAGTTCTCAAAAATTGCTGATGGTGCAATACCAAGCTTCTAATCCACCCTGGATGGATTAGTTGGTAATTTTAACAGCATGGAGTTTCTTGAATGTAAGAATCATCCTATGGAACTACTAATGCACAAGGCTTGGCCCTTACAAGCGCTTCACCATCCACACCTTTCGCCTTCTTAGTCATTAGTAGCTCAGAATGACCTTGGCAAAACTTGACAATTAATACAAAGTTCCACCAACATGTGGAGATTTTTGTTAATGCCAGAAGGCAGCAAGACAAAAGTAAGGATGATGCCCTAAATTATCAAATTACAGATGTTGAACACCTGATGAAAAGTGCTCTGTGTACTCGCCACCCATCGAAATCAATGAGTGCTGAAGACGAGAAGAACTTTGTAGAAGATACTCAGCACTTCAGAAAATCTGTTTCCAGATCTCAAAATTACTCTCTTAACCATTCTCCACATTAGATTGTTTTTAATAATCTTTCTCCTTCCCTCGAGTAGTTCTACCTGTTTGCAGTAGACTGAAAACAGATAATTCAGCAAGTCAGTATGAACTGAAAGCTTAACTCTAAAAGTATGATGGTATCACGGCATTAAAAACAAAATATTTAAACTCCCTTTATAAAAAAGGAAAGAAACAAAAGAAAAAAATGTACAATAAGAACCACTGTTAAGAGACGAGTTTGGAGGAAATGTGAGAAGGCTAAAAGTTCATTCTGCACATTTCTCAAAGTCATACGGGACCTTCGGTTATTCCCTCCAGAGGCAGCCCAGTGGCATTGTCTGCTGTAGGTCTCTCTTCTTTCTTCACTGAGTTCTGATCCAGCAGGCTGACGTAGGATTTGTGACAGGCTGTATTACCCAAAGGAGGGTAGTGCTGTCTGTAGCAAATATAAGCAAAAATGAGGCCAATGATCCCTCCAACGAAAGCATCTGGAGGGGAAAAAAAGCAACAAAAGCAGAAGCACGTTACCAAGGAAAGGGCAGCCAGGAGCAGCAATTGGAAATAAAAGACATTTGGTTGATGTGAAAGTGTTTAACACAGAAAATGAGAAATATGAATTTTCCTCAAGAATTTGGAACCAAACACCACAATCACACTGGGCACATAAAATCAGTCCTTGGAGGCTTGTGTAATATTTTGAACACCCAAATTGTAGATGGTTGGCTAAATTTTGGGAGATGAACACAGGGAATTGGACAGCATCCTTGGGGTATCAAACACTCCTGATGTTCCAGATCACAGCTGACCATTTGTGGGGAGGCAACCCACGGGTCTTCTCCCACTTACAAAAGCAGACTGCCAAGAACAATTTCAATCTGGATGAATTTTTACCAGAAGCATCTGAAAGGTCAAAGACTAAGCATGCCTGTTAACTGATTTAACACCTTTTGAATATCTTTCTTTGATGTTTTTTTAGTACCCCATGCTCTTATCAGAAAATAAAATAAGGCTATTGGGTGAGATATTTGCAGCTCTCACACACAGGGAATTTTAAATTTTCTATGGAAGAATCCTTCTGTTTCTGGTTCTGCCTCCTACTAAAATACCTCATCTTGTGTTTCATTTACAATCAACAAGAGAAAAATTTCACTGGAAATACACTCTCTGTGAAAGCCTCAGATTCACCATGAAGAATAATGAAGCGAGGTAAAAGGCACTGGTTAAAAATATAACCTGACAACACATTTTATTTTAACAAGACTGATTCAGCACCACATCATCTGTGTATACCTGTGTTTCTATTCTTTCAATTTCAAAAAACCCGAAGTATAGTAAAAATGGTGAATCATTGAGTTTACTGGCAAAAAAGGGTAAATCAATACAAATTAGTTTTATCTAAAGTCATTAAATATAGATTAAAAACTCTGTTTCCTCAGCGTGATTTGTGTTGTAACACACATGTGGTTCAATTTTCAGTGTGCAGTTTGTAATCATCAGAGGAGTGAGAGACCTTTCATCAGGAATGTCTAGGGCAAGAAAACCTGAAAAATTTGATACTGAGGTGGATAAATTTAAGAAATGTAACTGTAAGTCACATTTGAAGAACAGGACTACATGGAATGACCCAGGAGATGTTTTCTAATCCTATGTTCTCTTCCTCCACACAAAAAGATATAATGAATCTGTCACAAAATAATGTAACAGGGGCTCAAACAAGAATTTAAAAGGTGATTGTGTGCAGACAGCAACTTATCCTACCCCACTGGAGGCTGACTGATTTCATCAGCCTGTCCCTACCAAACTATAATGGTATTAAAGGTACTGAGGGCAAGAATTTTTACTGCACAGCATCAATCAACCCGTAAAAAACTTAGTTACTGTGACAAGATTAATTTCTGTAAACCTGTGTTGGGCACAATTCTTAGATTATCCTACTCTGACTGAGTAGTGTTCCAGTTGTTTTTTTTATTATTATTTTGCTTATCAGGTCAAGCCTATGATTGCTATTTTTAATCATGGAGAAACACCAGATTTTTCAAGTGCTCTTTAAGTTCCCCGGGATTTTGAGGCTTGCTGAAAACTTGCCCAGATAATTTCTTTCAAAACCTTTACACAAGTCATGCAACTCTGCATGTCTCAGCTTGAGAACCACAGTAATACAAATTCACTGCATGATTTATGCCAAAGGTTTCTGTCTTACTGACCTTGCTTGACTGGGGGTAATAAACAAAAAACACAGGCAGCTATTTTAACTCCTGTTTTTGGGGAAAAAAAAAAAAAAAAAGTCTTTTATTTGATTTCATGGTAGAAATAATTTTCCTCTTTTTATTTTTTCCTTTTTTTTCCCCCTTTTTTCCATAAAGGAAAAAGAATATTATTTCATTCTCAGTATTTAACTTTACTTTTTTCCATACAAAATTCTCCCTTATTCCATGAGTAAATTAACATTTTTAGAATTATAAGCCTGTACAGGGACTTATATATTGGGGATTGATATATTCAGGAATTCAGGATTCACAGTGAAATATCCTAACACTCACTAATATCAATACTAAGGCCTTGAATATCACTCTCTCCAGCCAAATTGAAGGGAGCCCATAAAGCTCTCATAATATTAATGTTGGAAGCACGCTCAATGGATTTTTAATGTAGGGACACTCCCCTCCATCTCTCACCTGCACTGTGCTAAGTCTTGGACTCCAAACTAATGGTCCTTTTTCCTTTCCCACAGCAGAGTTAGGCTCCAGCGCAAAGGCACCATAAATAATTTACTACAATTAGCTGACTCTGCTGAGCATAAAAGCCAAGGGCTGAGGTTCTGTGCTGTGCCCAGAGTGAAGAAGTCTCTCCCTTGGGAGCACAGGTCTGTCAGGGGAAAGCAGAGGTCGCCTGCAGGACAACGTCTGCCAGCACTGCTCTTGGGAAGAGATGAGTTTGCTGCTCCATCTCCTTGAAATTCAAAGGGAGAACAGGAGCAGCTGTGAAGAACCAAGCCACAACCCCCTGGGTGCAGTTTTCCTCCACCATGCACAAAGCACACCATCGTACCCTGCCTCACAGCACAGTCCATAAATAATTCTGCTGAGATAGTACACACTGCAACGTGTTCCAAACTCCAGAGTGAACCTGCACCCTCCACATTTCTTCACACTCCTCCTTTTCTCTTCAACAGAGAGCTCAGGCCAGAAAAGGGTGGAGAGCTTTCTGTGCCTCCTGCCAGGCTGGCGAGGCAGCACCTCCCGCTCAGCCGTTTTGTGCTGGAGGCTCTCTCCAGCCCCAGTGTCACAGAGAAAAGGAGATTGATGAGTCCTGAAACAAGACAAGGCTCTGCTGGAAACCAGGAGGCTCCTCAGAGAACATGTCAAGGCCAATGGCTGGTGATGGAGCAGCTGCAGGAGCACAGCAGGATGAGAGAAAGCATGGCTGAGTTGGTTCTGGTGTGCTGGCTGCTGGGTGAGACAAGAAGGCGCTCAGGGGGACAGAGCAATGCAGCAATCCACTAAAATTCTTCCCCTGTACTGGGCACGGGTGAGGCTGCACCTCAAGTGCTGTGTCCAGCTCTGTCCCCTCAGTTCAGGGTGGACACTGAGTGCTGTGTCCAGTTTAGGATGGACACTGAGTGCTGTGTCCAGCTTAGGGTGGACACTGAGTGCTGTGTCCAGTTTAGGAAGGACACTGAGTGCTGTGTCCAGCTCTGTCCCCTCAGTTTAGAGTGGACACTGAGTGCTGTGTCCAGTTTAGGGTGGACATTGAGTGCTGTGTCCAGTTCTGTCCCCTCAGTTTAGGGTGGACATTGAGCTCTGTGTCCAGTTTAGGATGGACACTGAGTGCTGTGTCCAGTTTAGGATGGACACTGAGTGCTGTGTCCAGTTTAGGATGGACACTGAGTGCTGTGTCCAGTTTAGGATGGACACTGAGTGCTGTGTCCAGTTCAGGATGGACACTGAGTGCTGTGTCCAGTTCAGGATGGACACTGAGTGCTGTGTCCAGTTCAGGATGGACACTGAGTGCTGTGTCCAGCTCTGGCCCCTCAGTTTAGGGTGGATACTGAGTGCTGTGTCCAGTTTAGGATGGACACTGAGTGCTGTGTCCAGTTTAGGGTGGACACTGAGTGCTGTGCCCAGTTCAGGATGGACACTGAGTGCTGTGTCCAGCTCTGTCCCCTCAGTTTAGGGTGGACACTGAGTGCTGTGTCCAGTTTAGGGTGGACACTGAGTGCTGTGCCCAGTTTAGGGTGGACACTGAGTGCTGTGCCCAGTTTAGGGTGGACACTGAGTGCTGTGTCCAGCTCTGTCCCCTCAGTTCAGAGTGGACATTGAGACCCTTGAGCACTTCCAGAGGAGGGAACCAGGCTGGTGAGGGGCTGGGAGCACAAACCCTGTGAGGAAGGGCTGAGGGAGCTGGGGTTGTTCAGCCTGGAGAAAAGGAGACTCAGAGGTGACCTGATCACTCTCCACAACTCCCTGAAGGATGGCTGTGCTCAGCTGGGGTTGGTCTCTTTCTCCAGGCAGCACTGACAGAAGGAGAGGACACAGCCTCAAGCTGCACCGAGGAAAATATAGGCTGGATATTAGGAAGAAGTTTTTCACAGAAAGAGTGCTAAAGAACAGGAATGGTCTGCCCACGGAGGTGGTGGAGTCACCATCCTTGGATGTGTTTAAATAAAATCTGGATGTGGCACTGGGTGCCAGGGTTTGGTTGAGGTGTTGGGGCTGGGTTGAACTCGATGATCTTGGAGGTCTCTTCCAACCCAGTGATTCTGTGATTCTCTGAAATATGTGAAGGAACCAACAGACTGCTGCGCCTTTGTTCTGGGGTTTGGGGCCAGGTTTTGGTAGCAGAGGGAGCTACAGTGATGTCTTCTGGGAGAATCTGCTAGAAGCTTCTCCACACGCAACAGAGCCAACTCCAGCCAGCTACAGGATGGATCTGACACTGGCTGAGCACAGCAGGGATGTGGGAACATCTCTGGGACAGCAGATCTAAAAATCTGGAATAAAAATCTGGACAACTGCAATGGCATCTGGAGAGAGGAGTGAGAACATGTGAGAGAAACAGCCCTGCTGCCACCAAGGTCAGTGAGGAAGGAGGGGCAGGAGCTGCTCCTGGCACCGTGACAGCAACGGCTGAGTGATCTCTACCTCAACTTATCTTGACTCACGAACCTCTCACTGCATTTTCTCTCACCCTTCCAGCTGGGAAGGGGAGTGACAGGCCTGGTGTCCAGCCAGGGTCAGCCCACCACAGTGCTGGCAAACAGGAAACAGCATGTAACCCGCGTGAAATTGAAATTTCAGGTGATTGAAGGGAGCACTCAGGACCCTGAGGGGAGTCCAGTTTGCAAGGCCAGCAGCACAGGGCAAGCAATACCCCAGAAATCCAGGATGACCTACATAACAGCATCAGAAATACCATGCATGCTATTTCTTATAGGAACATAGGCACAAATAGGGAAAAAAAGTAATTACAGGCTGGTCTACTTAGCAGAAGACATGAGTAAAGCAAGGAAGTTACAAAGGTGACCATAAAGGGAGTCAAGACATGATGAAAGAAAGAATTGATAGCAGAGATTTCTGAACTGTCACACATGAGTGTGTTAGTGATAAAGAGCACAGCCTTCTACATCAGTTACATCTCACACCTGAATTCTGAAGGACTCTGAGAGCACAGTGAGAGATGCAGCTGATCTGACGGGGTGCTGCACTCCCAAAGTGCCTGCTGGGAGGGAGGAGAGGATGCTGTGGCAGGGGCCTGAGGCTCTGAAGGTTCAGAGTGGTCTGAAGGTTAGTGCTAGCTAATTCAACCTCACTAGGAAACCCCAGCATCAACCCAGGAGCGAGGAAAATCTATAGCACAGCAACGTGTTTTAACTCACACGATGTACTGGGAAAAAAAACCAGAAAAACAACCAACTAAAAATCAAAGAAATTCATGAGTAACTAAGAAAAAAACAAAGCAGGATAAAGGGTTTGTCCCTGTGTCACCTTGCCAGTGGTGTTTGTAGTCACACATCCGTGACAGGGCGATCATCATGGCGCAGTAGAGGGGCAGGATGGCTGCACAGAGCCTCCAGCTCTTCCCTCGGCCGCTCTCCGTGAAGCAGTGCAGCTTTCCAGCCAGGTAGAAGGTGGTGAAGCCAAGGCCTGAAAATGCAACTGATAAAGCAGAACACATCACTAGAGTAAATTGTAATTAACACTGACTTGGTTGGTTGGGATTTTTTTTTTTTTATTAAAGCAGCCACGACCTTGCAAACTTAAAGAAAATCACATTTTTGGGGAAATGAATGGGAAAAAATATTCTTCAACAAGATCCATGGCATACGTATATTCTCCACAGCAGTGGTGTTACCTATGGAATAATGCAAGCAACCAGGCAAGGGAACACTCAGAAGAAATTTGATGTTTTCATAATATACATACTCAGCTTTCACATAATCTGACACATCTGCAAACACTGCGTTGCCTCTAGACATTCACTTATCCCAAAGAAATTTAATTTTTTTCTTCCTTCAGCAATTTACCTTTTTCCTCTTGGGGACATCAGACACTAAATTAAACATTTAAGCAATTTTTAACATGAGTCACAAAAGCTTTCTCATGCTTCAACCTTCAGCACATCTTTCCTGATTTTAGACCTATTCTAAAACATTAAGGTTCAGAGCAGAAAAGGATCCAGACAGTTTGCACTGTAATTGAATTATATTTAAATGAGAGTTTTAGGTTCCATTACCCATTTGCTATAGAACATGCACAAGTGGCAGTGACGAGGGAACTCGGGCACCAAATTTCTGCACTGAACTTCTCTCCTGTGGCTGCTCTCACACCTTCCAGAGAGACAGTGGACAAGGAAAGGATTTGTTTGTATCATTTCATCTTCCAGATGAGTAAATGGAGCCACCAAAATTAATATTTGATATTAATATTTGATATGCAATATCAAATGCAATCCTGAAGCAAAAACTTTCCCACTCCAAAAATACCTTTATGTAATATTTCTGTTTTTCACCTCAGGTTGTTATTTTCTAGGTGAACTGAAATCTGGAGGCAGTATTCCCAGGCAGAAGAATCAATTGCTTCGTGATTTCATTTTCAGGCAATCGACAATTCCCAGCAATTTAGAGGCTTAAAGGAATATTGCCCAAACTCCAAAGTAGGTGTTCAGTTCACACAGACTCATATTTAGGATTACTGACCATACTGACCATATTTACCAGGCAATTTTACCAGCAATTGTCAGCCTGGTGCGCAGCAGCAGCAGATTTAGCTAGAAGGGCTTTAGCGAGAATCTGGTGATATTTTAAAACGACTCTTCCCCCGAAATCTGTGGGGTTCTTTTCAGGGTCTGCCACACTTCCAGCAGGAGGTGCTCATGGAAGCTCGGCAGGTTCTGTATTTGTAATAAATGCAGAGGCAGATCTTGGGTGGTTGATGTGTTCCTCTAAACTACAAAAGGCATAAGGAAGAGGGTCACAAACACCCCTCTGGAGGAACCCACACCTAATGTAAGAGGGGGGAAAAAAAAAAGCATAGTACTCTAACAATATATTAATATATAATACTAATGTTGTGGCTGCAGAACTAACATTGTGCAGAGAAGCCTTACACTGCAGAATTTCAGACTGACTTCCCTTACCCTGCAGTGTGCAAATCCAGGAAGAGCTGCTTGACAAAACAGCCCCAGTGCATGCAGAGTCAGCAGCAAAACCCACGGAATTAACAGCAAAAAGCTCTGGGAAGTGGGATATCCATTCTAAAAGTAACTGCAGAACTCGAGACAACTCAATTGCTGTGCACGCCATGGGGGCAACTTTGCCTGAAGGCTCTGTTTTGAAGATGTCAGTCAAGAACATTAAGAAAAACAATTCACTCCTCAAGAATCCTGGGCCTAGAGGTGATATTTATGCTGGAGAATTGGTCCATCAGTGGAATATATTTGAGCACTTTTTCCTGCACCACCTGGAGTCAATACATCACTGCATCACGAAGGAAATGCAAATACACACGTGCCCTGAAGGGTTACACCCTGCCTACTGTCCTAGTAAAAATTATTGAGAAAACAGATCCCAAAGATTCAGCAAAGCGATACAAATAACACTTCTAAGTTGCCCTCTTCCAGAAAATAAATGAAAATCTCTATATATAATGAAGAAAAAAGCAATATCAAATACCAACCAGCCCTTTTTGGAGACACTGATGTAAATGAATAGCAGAATATCAGTCTCAGTTAGTTTAAAACAATGTCAACACAAGAGACATGTGGATACCAATTGCAGACAGAAATATTTAATTGATTTTAAATGTTGTAAGAGGAGAAAGGAATGAGGAAATGAGATATTTTTGACAATTGGTGTAGCTAACTCAAATCAAAGTCCTGATGCCATAAGATGCTGAACTCAGGAAAAACTCCCGTGAGACAAGCCACAGGTTCTGCCAGGGCCTGTCAAAATGCTTTAAAATGCACTATCATTATTTGAATAAGTAAAAAATTACATTAGACTCAATTGTTCTGTTTGTTTCTAAGATGTTATTTTTAAAGAAATGAGTTCAGAAGGAATAAGGAGGATAACAGCTCCTGGAGACCCCACAGATCCCATCCAGACACCTGATTCCCTCCAGGGAGGGCATTTAGGTGTGCTGAAAAACCTCTCTGTGCAGACCAAATCAATTACCAAGTTGAAATGCATGAGGTGAAAAAACCGTAAACAAGAATCTGATCTAAAGCACCCCAAATAAATTATTCATTTAAAAATGTAATTGCTTTTGTGAGTGTTTCTCTGAAATTTAAACTATCCCAGGAGGATCCTCAGCCCCTCAAGTTTTAATGGATCCTTTGCTAAGCACACAATAAATGACTTCTTTACAGTTTTTGAACTAAAGAAAGCCCCTCAAGCTACTTAAGTGACATCAAATCACAAAACAGCCATCCGAATGGCCTTTGTAAGGACCAGATAAAACCATCCATCTCTTTGTCTGCAGAGCTTTATTTCTGCAGTGATTGCTGTACACTTCCCAAGTGCAAACACAGACTATTCATCACTGGAATTGCTTAGCAGCCTACCGAGGAATTCCAGCAGCTAGGGCTACTGCTGAATGTCTTCAGTTTCACACTGTTCAAAGACTGAAATGTTTATCTTTCTTGAAGGAAGAAGTATGACACCAAATGAGTGCATACATTTCAATGCTGAAATTCAATTCAAAGGGCATTTTGTAGAAGTACAAGTACCAAAGAATGTTATGAGCTTTTTATCACAAAATATTTTTTAATTTTTTTTTTCCAAGTGGGACAATCAATCACCTTCCCTTTGGCTTGGCTTTATCAATTTCTTCTCACAGAGAAAGACGGTTCAGCAGAAGCAACGTGAAAAGCACATCACAAAATACAAATGTACGAAGGGATGTGGGAAATAAAAGATGTTGGAGACACAGACATGTTAGAACAAAAACAGACTTATATTATCTGAAAAGCAAGAGCATTAGTCATTCGATTGTTTTTGCAACACTGTCACAGTGAATTCTTATGAACTTTTTTGGGGGTTTTTTGGTGATTTTTATTTTAATGTACCTTTCTAGATACCTCATCTCACCTGAAATTCATAAGGTGGACTCAGGATGAATCTCATTGCCACTAAAAAATGAGAACTAAGCTTTGATTTGTTCATTTCATGAACAAAACCAGCCTTTTTGTAAAAGTCCTAAAAGCGAACCTGTTCCTCAGCCTACTTTTCCATTTCTGCGGATAGAAACCTTGAAAAAATCCCCCTTCTCTGAGAACACAGCAAAAGAGAAGATTAAACCAGCTCAGATCCTGGAATTCCTTCTAGTAATTTCTCTTTTCAAGCACAGTATCTAAGCACAAGCCTCATATCCCTGCCTTTTCAGCTCTAGTACAAATCATGGTCGTGGAGGTATTTATGAGATATTTAACAACAAATAATCCCTACCAAAAGCAATTTTTTCTTCCTTGCATCACTCACTCAGGGGTGTGCACGCAATTTAAAACATGTTTGAAGGAGATTGGCCCAAGCATTCACATTAGCATGTAAAACACATTTAGGAGACAGGCTGAAGGCTTTCTCCATGTATAGGATTTTTTTACAGTGGAGGATCAGAATGCTTCTGTCAAACTCATGATCAGCAGGGTCAAGGAGTTTACTGGAATACACCAGTTTTTGTGCTGCAAGTAATCCCCCTAAATCCTTCAAAAAAGGAACTGGGGCACTACACCCAGCCTGAGCAGCAAGGGTTATACAGAAAATCACTGCTTCTCTGGTTCATGGTGGGGCACACACAGCAGGAATAGGAAAATGTTATTTGTTCCTGCAACACCACATGGTGTAAAGCAGTGAAGCCTGATCTATCCACCACCTGCAAGAGGAACTTTTCATTGGGGTTCGATGTGGAGAAGTAGAGTTTGGACAGGGAGAAGGCAAATGACTTTGAGCCTTCTCCACCCACACTTTCCAAGTGAAGCAGGACACCTGGGAGAAAGTGGACGCACAGCAGCATTGTACTGCCACTGAACTCAGTGGGCTCCAAAATTCCCAGAAACTCGAGAGAGACTTTTATACAACTCTCTTGAGAAAATCAGGGACTGGACAACTGGGTATATTCATTCCCAATTCAGTCTAGAATGAAGTTTGCTGTCTGAAGAGAGCAAAACTAGAGTTGCTCTCCATTCTGGAGTACACACTAGATTTGGGATTAATACCTTTAAACATACAAAGAAAAGGGAGAAAATATAATTTTTAGAAGTGCTAAATAACTGAGTTGTTCAGCAGGGATAAGATAAGGCTCTAGGGCAACCTGGCCCAGCGGGAGGTGTCCCTGTCTGTGGCAGGGGGAGGAACTGGATGATCTTTAATGTCCCTTCCAACCCAAACCCTGCAGTGACGCTCCACCCTTTGTGTAAAACAAATTCATAGAACATGTTGGCCAGGTAGGATAAATCCCAGTGAGGAACCTCTGCTGTACACTGCCAGGACTCCTGTATTAAACCCCACTTTTTTTTTTTTTTTTTTTTTTTTTTTTTTTTTTTTTTTTTTTTTTTTTAATTCAGAAAAAAAAGGAAAACCTTTTTGATGCTCGAAAGAGTTGATCTGTTTTTAAGGCTGGAAATCTAAACATTAATGAGTTCATTTCACAAGCCCCTCGTGGGTTCCAACAGCCCTTGTTGCTGAGTTTTCACAGGTAATTATGTCAGAGAAGAGGCAGAAGCATTAAACATAACCATTCCTGAGTATACTTAGAGTTTGAATTAAGAAGCCAATAAACCACGCAGGACTTCTGTTTTTCCTTGCGTATCTAAGAAATCCGTTTCATATTTCCCTGGATTCTTTTATAAAAGCATGAAATATTGCAGTGAGACAGTGCCATACAGCTGTTAATTAAGAGATTTATCTTGAAAATAGGGGAGTAGCAGCAATTACTGCCAAAAACCTGTGGCTTGCAGCTCGTTCGTTACTTAAGATGTTCATTTTCAAGTGAAAGAAATATGATTATCCTCCATGAAATTCCTAGCTAAAGATAATTAACAGTTCAAATTCAGATACCCAATATAATTACAAGTACTGAGGTAATATTTTATAAAAATTATCAGGACAGCAAACATTTCTATTGAAATCCAATAATTTCTTCACTCTGAAGCATATAAATCACTTTAATTTTTCAAACAAATGGATGTCTTTTAACACGTAAAAATAATTTCATTCTTACAACTGACTAATTTTAATTATTTAGGGGGAAAAAGGAGGAAGAGCTACCTGTCCTTTCATTCTAATGACATCATATTTCCCAGTCCCCTTTTTTCTTTGTAGTGGCACAGCAAGAAACACCACAAATGCTACGTTCATTTAATTAGTGCCTCATCAGGCAAGCCTAGTGTGAGCATAAATTATATAATCAGCTTTAATATCATCAGAGAAGGCAACTCCTTGGGGATAATACAGCAGTGATGCTCCATACAATGAGAACATAGAGTGGAGCAGTCAGTTGTGAAGAGGTAGAGATAAATAAATAAAATATTAACGAGCAGCCAGGCAGCAGCAAAGGTGCTGGGACGTTCTGAGAGTTGTTGTAGAGCCTTTATCTGGCTAAGAAGAAAATTCACACCCAGGCTGCTGTCACAGAGTTTATAACAGGTCCAGAGAAGCAAAAAACCCCAAGAGATTTCTCTCTATTTGTCTCAAAAGCGAGGAGGGGACTAGACAGAAACCTAATTTAGGAGTGATCCTGAGAATGCTTTCAGCCCAAATGAGCAGAGTTCAGCTGGGGGGAATGGGACACGTCCAAATTAATGCAGCACTGGTCTGTGATATCAGGACTGCAGCTGTTAGAGGTAAATTCGCATTTTCAAAGAATACTGTAGAACAACACACAGAATCAAGGCCAGATCCATGGATATTCACATCCAAATTATTCTCCTGCTCCCCATATCTAACTCCTACCCATCACCTGCCCTGCTGCAAGAGGCATTCTCTGCATACAGTGATATTTTTCATTGAGCTTCCAGCCTCCTTGCCCCACTAAGCAATGCCAGAAAGTGAGATCATCTCCTATTGTTTGACAGCATAAATATCTTTTCAACATTGCCTATTGACTTTTTTTGATATTTACATCAGCTAGTAGCTCAACTTGTTTAGACAGGACCTTCCTGTGTGCATCCACACAAACTCACTGGCTTCAAGCAAGTAACGAAGGCAGACAGAGCAGGGAACATAGAGAACAGAACAGAAAAGAACAGAATATTTCAGTTGGAAGGGACCAAGAGTTATCATCTATTCCTACTGCCACTGCAGGGCTGACCAAAAGCTGCAGCAAATTATTAAAAGCAGTGTCCAAATGCCTCTTGAACACAGACAGGTTTGGGAAACACTGCCCAGCTCTCTGGGAAGCCTCTTCCAGTGTCTGACCACCCTCTTGGGAAAGACATTTATTCTAATATCGAGTCTGAACCTCCCCTGGCACAGCTTTGAGCCATCCTCACGTGTCCTGTCACTGGATCCCAGGGTGAAGAGACCAGCAAAGACAGGCTAATAAAATGAAGAATAAAAAGAAGAAAAAAAAAAAAGCTTATCATATGGCAGAGAACTTGCATGACTGAGCAAGTGATGTTTTAACTCTTTAGTGATATTGAAATATTGTTAAATAAGACTTAATACGACTTAGCAGTTGTACTGAATCATATTTATTCCCAAGTGTCTGTGGACATGCTATGATAGCATAAACAATGGGACAATCATTCTGATTTCTATTTTCTGATCAATTCCCTCACTAAAATCATCCAGAGATTTCTTCCTTCCCCCCACCTCCCCTGATTTTTTTTTTTTTTTTAAATACTTCCCATGCTATTTCATCCACAAATCCAACTTGCATTGCCTTCCAACATGATTAGAAACCCTCAACATAATCATTCTCCAAAAGTTCCTGGTTGCTTATACAAAATGTAGGAACCAGACTGAGAGACATCTAAACCCCCTGTCTTAGTTCAGGTTGAAACAAAGGAAAACCGAAAATCTCAAGTGAACACCACCAGGCAAATCAGTCATTTCCAACAAAGCTGTAGTAGTTGTAAAAATATTTTGCATAAATATTTGGCATGTAGGTTTCATTTGAGAAAACACTGATGTCATTATTTTCTCAGTCTTCTGCAGAAGGAAGGAGAAAAAGATTACCTGCAATAGCTCGTGTTTTCTATGTAGAACTGACAGCATTAGCAAAATCCAAATGAAGCCTTTGCAGGTGCTTTTTCTTTTTTCTTTCTGGCATAAATAATATACTTGATTTCCTGCATTTATCTCATAGCTTTTATCTCAAGAGCCTTTTAATATCCCCTTGCTTTCAAGAGACCTAAATGAATGTTTTCAGAAAATGTTATGACTGAGATTTCTGCCGTGTGATAAATCAGTCAGCCACCTCTAAAGGAAGGTGCCTGGCATTTGAAGTTTATCATTCGATTTCAAGGGGTTTTCTTGAGTTATTTTTCTTTTGCTTATAGCAGATTTGTAGTTGGTACTCCCGATTTTAATGAAATAATTCTGGATTGACTCACAGCTATTTGCTTTAGAAGAACATGATCTTAATGTGAGTCAGGTCTATCCCTTTGCTGCTCAAATGGGCTTTGAGTGTGCAAGGAGGATTTGGAGACTGATCACAACTAATTCTTTTAGGGTGGAAAAGACCCACCCCAACTTATAAAGGTGAGTGCTCTGCAGGGAGTTTTAAATGCTCGTGGACACAGAATATTTGGGTTTATTTCCAAGTAGCTCTGGCATAGGTAGAACACTCTCCTGCATATTCTGACTTATTCTCACCATGGGCTGGAAGACCACACCACGTGCTGCAATGGCTGTTTCAAGGAATCCCAATATTTGCCAGCACCGTAGTGAGAATTTTTTCCTTAAAGACGGTCGGAAAAGTGATGTGCCAGCCTCCTCCGACTCCACAGCCTCCCATTTTCAGATCAAACTCGTGCTTTCTGACCCATTTCACACCAGAGAAGAGCTGTCACTACAGTTCACACATGGGAATTGATCCTTAGATCTCTGGTGTGACTCAGAGTCCTTTTAACCAAAAAGGTCAGAACAATGATCTTTACTTTAGATACAGCTGAAATCTACAGCATCACAACAAAGCCTTCTGCAGCCTGTGATATCAAGCATTTACCTTGACAACAGCTTACAAATTTTGCCTAAAAAAAGCTAAAGTTATGCAAAAAGAAAGGAAGAATTAGATAAAAAACATAATTAAGCAAACTGAACAGATATAATAACCAAGAAAGAGCAGCAGCTACTGGGAAAACTGGTTTATTTCAGCTAAGATCAGAGATTTACTTACACTTCCATTTTGTCTGTAAGTGCAAACTGTAGCTCAAAAGGCAAAGAAAATTTTTTTTTCCTTCACTTTTAAAGGGCCATTACTTTCTGAAGCATATCAAGACACCTTCATTCATCAAGGAGGTAATTAAGAAACATATGACAACAACACAGGTCACTGTTATTGTCCCCACAGTCTCTGCATTCTTCAATTCAGATTTCTGATTGAATTCTCTGATTTATTCAGCGATGTTCAAGAGTAATCTCTACAAACCTCTTTCAGCAATATAATAAAAAGAAAAACAAAAACACCCACATAAGAAATGAAAGCTCTCACACAGCTCGATGTTAACATTCATTCTGTATATATAAAATTGAGATGCTACCACAGAATCATTTCTTCAAAACTCCATTTTTTCCTTGCAAAAAGGAATGTCTAAAGTCAAGAAATATTTTTAATTTAAAAAAAAAAAATCAATGACACAATTTAACCAAAAGTCTACTTTTCAAATTAATTTAACTAAATTTCAGCTACAAAAATAAAAATTGCACGAGTGTTTTATTTATTTTGCTGCTGATACACCAATTTTATATAGGATATGTCAATTTTTAATTGATTTTATTCCCATAAATCCATCCAATCCAACGTGAAATTGCAAGTTCAATTATCTCTGCAGCCACTATGTTAAAATGATTAATTTTTAGTGAGTTTGGCTTCCAGTCAGTTGATGGGATCTTTCTCTCTCTCAGGGATCAATAACCAGCAGGAATCTCCTGAAATGCAGGTTCCTGGACTGGGGGAAGAACATGTGTGAGGTCAGGAAACAACTGGCACCAACTGAAGAACAGGAAATTGCATTTAAACTTAAGAAAGGTTTTCACTGGAAGAGTGGTCAGGCACTGGACCAGGTTTCCCTGTGAGATAAGGTGTGGAATCTCCACATTAAATCAAACTGGGAATCGTCCTCTGGAACCTTCTCGCCCTGACCCTGCTCTGAGCTGTGGCTGGAACTGCACAATTTCCAGAGGCATCCTTGTCCTCAGAGTTCTGTCAATCCAGCCATAAGTTGATATAAACCAGACTAACGAGTGATTATTCTTTTTTGCCACAGCAGACACACCAGCTTCAAGATGTCTGAATTGATGGCCAACACGGGCTCCATCTCCCCCTGACCCCCAAAACTCAGCAGTACAAGCTCCAAGGAGGTTAAAATAACCTCTCACCAAGCCACTGCTTTTGCTTCAGTGAACAGGCACCAAAACCATTTTCATGCAACTTCCTCTACTCTAATTCCTTAGCTGAAAAACACAGCTTCCATAGCTCTGGCCAATTCAGAATAACACATTTAAAAATAGTCACTAAATAAAGCTGAAGCCAAAACTGGCGACTGCAATCTACTTGCACATGTTTCGAGCAGAATAAGAGCCTAAAGGGAGTTATATCATGAAGAATTAATCACTTCCTCTAAGAAAACAAACAGGGTCAAGAATCTGGCATTAAATTCACAGAGGATTTTTGGTGTTTCTAAATAAATTTTGTTGTGTTACTATTATTTACCCGTATTTGCTTGTACAAGGACTCCATTACTACAATCACAGCAGCATATGGGACATCTCCCTATCTAGGATTTCATTTCGTCTTTTAAGCTAAACAACCCATTTTACTGAACAATATTTGAAGCAAGGCTATGATGCTGATTTGCTACTTACTGTTCTGCTAAGCAACATATGAACATAAACATTTAAGATATAACCATGAAGTTGTCCTGGTTTTGGCAATAAGCCAAGACTCATTTGTTATTTATTTTAAAATAAACACATATTACTTTTGCAGCACTTTTGTTTGCTGTTGGTGGCCTGTCTTCATCTATACAGGTGAAATCTGGGTCAAAGGTTCACTTAGAATGCAATGGATCAGGCTTTTCCTCCTTTGATTTAGAGCTCTGTATCCAAAACTTGATATCACCAACTTGGAAAGATGACCTGGATTCACATTTTAAGCCAGAATTCATTTCAGACAGCAAATGGAAAAAGATGTGGACAAAACCCAACTCATAAAATTTGGTAGAATCAGTTCTTATTTGTGCCATTGCCAGGAGATAAAGTGAAAAGAGAATTTGCCCTGTTATTTCCCCCACTCCTTCCAGCTGCCTGACTGGTGATGTGGGAACATCACAGGAAATTTACTGCTCAGATTCTTCTGCTCTCCTCTGAGAACTCCTTAGAGCTCCCAGGGCATTGCAACAATTTAAGCTGCAACTCATGAACCCTACTTGCTTTCAGAAATGTGAGCTCTGATATGGAAAACACGCTCAGGATTCCTGTCACCTTAATTAAACATGTTTTTGACATATGGCCCTCTGCTTGCAAGCAGAATCAGCCTTCCTTGTGCATGAAAAAACCCTGGTGGCTTCCAGGCAGAACATGTTCCCTGAAAAAATGTAGATATATTCTCCAAACGAAGATATTGACCCAATTATAGCAATTAAAACCAGTTATAACTAATCGCAATTAAAGACTAACACAGGATCTAGAAAGCTGACTTTCTCCCTCATGACCCCATGGTGGTAATACAAATTCCAAAACCTGTCTCCAAAATAAACTCAGACCTCCCTGTCCACACAAATACCAGACAATCAAATGCTCACCTCCTGTAGCCTGCACAGAGTGGCACATTGTGAAATATTCCTTGAGCTGACAAATACATAAAGCTACTGAAAGTAACAAAGAACTGTTAATTAAATGAACCTTACTGATTTCTTTTCCATTTTTAATTACTGCATATTTGGTCTACCTGGCATTGCTCCACTGGATAAAAACCTGGAATTACAAGCATTTATTTCCCATGCACATTGATTTTTAGATAAATAACACTCCAGGGCTCGTGAGCTCCTATTTTGTTTGTTGGGAGATTTTGTCAACCTGACACAAATGTCAAAATGACATCAGACATGAGATGAAAAGGAAGAAATCAATTATGAAAAGCTGCCTATGCATCCCATTAGTATAATATATGTCTGCAAATTCAGTGATCTTTTCAGGTGCCAGTTGTGCACTTGGCTTGTCCAATTAAATGTCCTGTGTTCGTTCACCTTAATTTTCCTCTTGCATGTGTTGCACTCAGTTAAAATTCTCTTTATCCATGCATCACATTTTTCAACGTTAGGGTTATGCTGGGTAACCATCACCAATAAAAGATCCCTACTGATTTCTGCACAACTTGTCCTGCTTGTTTCCTTGAATGCACCCAATCATTCTGTCTGTGTGTCCAGCCATTTGGCTGCTCATTTTTGAGCTTGCTGCTGCTGTTTCCATCTCATTGCAAGGAAGGAAAAATACACCTGGAGAGGTGGGGATGCCATGGGGCCTCTCCAAGGCAGGCTGCCCAAAGGTTCTCTGCAAGAAAACTCCTCAGAAGGCACACAGGAAGGACAAAGGCAGGAAAAATGCTGCATTTATGACCTTCACAAACATCACTGCACGGTGCCATCACAGGTGTTAACTTTAAGTTAGCAGAAGATTGCCAATGGATTATAAAACCGTGGACATACTAAAAAAGGAATAAACAAATGTATGTTCTGGAGTTATTTGGGGTGTAAGAATAGCAACATTTGTGCCACTCAGGAACACCTCTGAGCTGCTGGACGCAGGCAGGAGTCTGGGATCCCTACAGCCAAAGCTCCATTCCCACACACAAGACGGGCAATACACTGGAAAAGAAGCAAAATGGGTTCCAAACAATCCAAAAGACCCAGAGATTTCTTTGGTCCAGTGGAACATGCACGTCACTCTTTGGCTTTATGAAACAGCCATGCTCCACACATTTTTCCTCTCTGTATGACATGGACTCCCTGGCCCAGGGAGGTGAATCCAAGAAAATCATCCGTGCTCCAAGAAAGGAGAACTCTCCTTCAGGGCACAAGTTGGCTCTGAGAGTGGTTACAGGTGGTTCACAACATTTTTATGGAGTAAGCAAGGTCAAGCCAGGCCAGCAGGGACTGCCAGTGCTGTCACTCTTGATACGCATCCCTGCGTTTTACGCTCTCACAGCTCCCCATTTACAGCACCAGAGATTTTCTTGTTAAAGGCTTCGTCTTGCATGGGTGAGGTTTTAGATTCTGGTATAACAAAGCTTGTGATTGACAGCCTATCCTAGAAATGCCTCAAGAAAAACTGCTCTGAAGATGAGAATGGCTCTTGACTGGAGCTTCTAACCCCTCTTTATGAGCTGCCTGGCAGCTTTTATTTGTGATTTATTTTCCTCATGGGTTCAAGTGAAGTAGGAAATACCAAACCGTTGTGGGCTCCTTGTAACTATCATGCCAAGAGAGGTAATAGAGTTTATGTCAGCTCTCATCCGCACCACTTACATTTGTGCAGTCATGAAAAGAGAAAAAATAATCCCCCAAACACTAACAGAAACAAACAAACAAACAAACAAACAAACAAAACCCCTTTTTGGTGCTGTTTCATGAATTTCGCAACACACGGGGAAGGGATGACAGAAATCTAGAGAGTGGAACTCCTTCACTTTACCTCATAACAATCTTGTGTTGAAGGAAGAGAGAAAGGTGCCAAGAAAAAGTTTTGGACTGAGATTATGGAAGGAAATTTTGTGAATACCTACGGGTTAAGAAGACAGGAAGGACAGTTTTTAAAATTGAGCTAAGAAAATGGAAAATTATACCACGATTTGCAAACATGAATTATTATATCCCAAGCATCCTCATTGCTTTACAAGTGTAGGAAAGCAGTATAATGATGTGCTTCCCATAATACTCTTTTGGTTTCCACTCTTTATACTCTTGGTAATGAACTAACAGCAAGAAACTCAATTAATGATCACAACTATAAGCTATTCTCGATAAGAGTGACAATTTTGGTTATCGAAATAATTTTGCTGCAGAGAAGAAGGGTTAGCATTGTATGATTGTCAAATTAAATGCTTTCCTTCTCCATTATGAGACTAAAATATGTATGGATTTTTAAGGCTTGTCAGAGATTTAGATATTATAACATCAGGCTTCAAACAGCTAAGTAGTTCAAGCAGCTGCAGAATTGCCTCACTCTAAGACACGCTTACCAAGTGATAAAAAATACTGATTTCATAATATCTCTTCATTCTTACGACATTTTAATAAAAGGCTTTGTGGTGGGAAATAGAGTCAACTCAGCCACACACTAATCTTATGTCAGTGATGGAGAAAGCTGCTCTCATAATTTTGATCTAAAAACTCTGGGACATCATTCTGCTCCAATAAATTTGGTGTGAGCTGCAGCACTCAGTGTTTACACAACCAGTGCCAGGTAAAAGGAAAACCCCAGGATTCCCTCTGTGGCTGCCCCACTGGCTTGGGACTAAAGCTTCTAACATATCCACAAACATCTACTGCTCTCTTACTTATTTCTGTGACTCAAAGAAGAAAGAAAGAGCAAAATCAGCTCACTATTTCACTCATCTCATCACCTGACTTGTTTGCCATATATACTTCTGCACAATTAGGCAATTTGAAGTTTCCACTTTCAGAAAAATTCCACAGATATGATTTACTGGTTCTCAATTTGCAGTTCTTAGAAACAGAACAGCTGAAAACAGCAAACATTACTGGCCAAAAAAACCCCAAAGAAGCTCGCAGTAGCCCAGTTATTTTACAGATGAAAAGAAATTCTATCAGACACAACATAAAACACACTAGAAATCATCTTTTCAAGACAGAGTAAGGAACCTTTACAAACATCTGAGTTAGTAAAACTAATTAAATCAGACAGACGAATTCTCAAAAAGCCACATAAACCTCTGTCAGGATTCAGCACAAACTGGGAGTATCTGATCAAACCATGAGACCTAGATTGAGGACCAGCTCAAAGCCAAAAGAAGAGTGACTGTACTGTCCTTCATCCTCCACTGGAATATAAAAATAAATATTTACTATTTAGACAAAGGTTTGCACTGGGGAACAGATGCCCCTCAGTATCCCAGGGTTCTGTAACCCTAAATATTCTTCACTCTGCTGACAGTCCTGCTATGACTCTGAACGATCTCAGGTGTTTCCCAAGACAAGGAGAGGGCACAAGCTGACAATTTTATTTCCAGAAGGAAATGTCTAACTTTCTGAAAGTCAGAAATTCAGACTTCTCCAGCAAAAATCAGGTTCACGATCCAGAAGAAAAAGAGCAACCCCAAGTCACAGAGAGGACAGCTTTTTACAGAAGAGGCACCGTGTTTAAGTGAACTTACAGGAAGAGTGGATGCTTGGAAAGCTTTTCCTGCCTTCAGAGACCAGGTCTGGATCACCTGTGCAGTGCATTTCAGAGTTCATTACTCCATCTGGAAAGCAGCGGTAAAAGAAATCGGGACGCGGTCTACAAAAAACACCATGGATATTAAAAATACAAAAGCTGTAGTAACAAATAAACCTCACAGTGATTGTTACATTTGCTGCTTATTACACACATGCAGGTTACTCTTGCCTAGAGAGATCAGCTCTGCACAGAGCAGAGTGTAATGACTCCCAAATTTTCACAGCCCTTGCCAAAACACCCAGCTCAGAAGATCCTAAAAACAGCCACCAAAATCTGAACCAGCCTCGATGCTGACTGTCTCAGAGCATTGAGAAAACCTCTGAGCTCCTCCTGGCCCTGCTGCGTGTAGGTTTGATTGGTGTCACACTGATCCTGAGCTAACAAACCACGTGGAGAAGAAAAGGGAATGACCACAGATTCAGACACAAGCTGACAGCTAAATACCTGGCTTGGAGTGCAGGAAAAATGAGCTTTTTCCTGTCTAAAGAAGAGGGTGTATTCTTAATTATTTTAAAAACATCCATCAAGTAAAAGTGCCAAGTGCCATTACTGTCAGGCCATCAGTTCTGCAGCAGAGAGGGTTCATCAGAAACCAAACAAAAATATTGCTTCCTCAATGCTGCAAAACATCCCAACAACAAAAGTGGCACTGGAATGTGTCAAATAGTGTATGAAATCAAGTCAAATGTGTCTCTTTCAGCTGAAATTATTCAAAATGTTGATAAAGAGACAAAAAAGTACCAAAAAACATATTTTCCAGGGAGTTTTGTTTGCTAGATTTTTCTGAGCCCTTCACTCAAAATAGTGCTTCCCTGAAGAGATGTTCTGCAGGAATCCATTCCCTGCTAACTCCCAGGTTGGTTTTGCCGTGGATGTTGGTGTCACCTGGACACAGAACATGCTTCCCACAAAATCCAGGCACTGGGCTACACAGAGGAACTCAGCTGATCCCTGTTTGATCAGACAAGGGGCATCCAGACTCCCATGAGCTGTGGCTTGTGTTGCCAATTCAATGAACAGATTCCAGCTCCCACCACTCCTCCCAAACCCCTCGCTCCTCTGGGTCTGCCAGAGAGTCAAACCAGCAGCAGAAGACAGGGGCAGGGACTCCTGCCACAGCAGGATGTCACATCATGCAGCTGTGCGACGCCTGCACCCGGCCAAGGACGGCTCCACGTGCCCTGGAACAGCAGCTCTCTGTTTACTGGGATTTGTTGCGGCTCTCAATCTGTCTCCATCCCTCTCCACAGTTAAACCCATCACTTATAACACGACAGCACTTACCTTCCCACTATTAATTTAATCGTATTTGTGCAGACACCGTTCAGAGCGAGAGCCAAGGAAACAGCTACAAAACAGAATGAACAAACAGAACAACAATAACCTGAGTCCCGAGCAACAAATAGCAGAGTTACAGCATTTGATTTACAGGCTTAAACCTCCACCGGACTGAGAACTGAACTTTTTTTCTGCCTACTGTTTTTCTTGTTAGCCAGATTAAGGACAGACCTCGGAGCACTGTAATAATTGTGACTTTGTTATTTTTTCCCCACACAAAGCCCGTTTTCCTACCATGCCATTTGCACAGGCATAAGTCAACAAATGTGAAAAAAAAAATAGAAAATGAAGAACTGTGGGTTTGTAATTTTTGAGTTTTGTAATTTACCAGGTTAAACTCTTCTGCTCTTTATGTCAAGCAGAATTCCGGTATAGACCAATACACAAGATATATAGATATATCCACACACACACGTGTGTATATGTATATATATATTAAACACTTCATTTTCAGGCTTAGGAATTGCCTTCTGGCTAAAACTACAATTGGATGACTTCATTTCTCTTTCAAAAGGATTTGCATGTTTTGATTAAATATTTCAGTGTTTTCCCCTTAAGTTTGCTCCCATGATCAACAAATTTTTCTAATAAAATTGGAGAAGGAACTGTCATACTAGGTAAGCCTTAATCATCTTTTCTATTTGTGTTTGCATGCCAAGTCCCCAGACTTTCCAAAGAACCTCATCTCGAGCCTGTGGAGATCTTTGCCTTGATTTCACTGGCACTTGGATCCTGCACATACACATATTTTAGATTAAAACTGATTTGATTTTGCAGTCCACACTGTAGCTCCCTGTTGCAAACCTGGAGCCAATGAATTTTATTTCCCATCAGAAAAAAAAAAGAGTCTGATTTCCAGTGGAACATTTACAGTAATATAACTTTGATTATGACAGCCACATTAGGAGATATTTTCTCCTTGGGCTGCTGCCCCAGATGCTGGACTCCAGCAGCACTCATCCTGACTCCATGAAACCTTTGCCCCAGAATATTACAGATCATAAAAATGTGTTACAGGATCTGGTTTTTTTAAAAAATAAAATAAATAGTGGGACCTTCATCAAAGCAAAAACAAGGGTTTTCTCAGAATATAACAATAGCAGCCAGCAAAAATAAAAGAAAAGTCAATCCTAGAGACACCCATATTTTTAAAAAACTCTTCCTCTTTCAACACCTGTGTTCACAGTGACCATTCAATCCTGTGCTCTGTCTCAGGTTTTTAGGAAATTGCATGGGGAAATTTTCCATAAAGTCAAATGCAGATGACCAGCAATGCCAAAGCACTACACTCCCCTTCTGAAAAAAACATATCTACTTCTGAAGACAGGCAGTAAAATTGAGTCTTTTTGTTGAGTTTTGCCTTGACTGTTCCTTGTACACCTGACACAGCTGTGCCTTCACTGTTGCACATTCCTTGTGGCAAGCATCAAGTGACAGTGGGAATGGAGGATGGGAAAAAATATTCTGTTTGCTCTGCTGTTGTTTCCTTTAAGAAAGATTCATACTGCCCATCTAAAGTCATATCAACCCAGTCGGTGAGAGATTTAGGCACTCCAAGGGGAAGGCTTAACGACACCTAAATTAACTCCTCCCTACTCTAGGTGCATTGAATCCCCTTCTTTGTGTTAATGGCTGTATGGGGGGCAAAGAGTTTTTCTATTTTTTTAAACTTTTCTCTCCTCCATGCATCATGCTTAAAGAAATCCATCATTTGGGGTACTCCCATCCTTTCTGAACATTCTGTGCCAGATCTCAGCAAATCAGAGGCCCACCACACCTGATGAACCTCCACATCACCAGACACCGAACCTCATTAGTGTGCAGAGCACTGGAACAAAAAATAAGCCACAGGAAGTTCCACACTTATGGCACAAACTGAACAGAACATCAAGGTTGGTGTTTCCTCACTCTGGGTACCACGAGGAATACTGGGGAAGCTGGAAACTTTTCTCCTAGATGTTATAGAGGCAATAACAACAGAAGGCATAATAGAGGGGGAAAAAAAATAAATAATGTCTTTTTAGAACAAAAAGGTGAAAGTGAGTGATGGAGAAACTGAGCCTAAGCTCCTTTCCTTCTTACACAACAGACAGCGAGGCTCAGAACTGACTCTGTGTGTTTTATGAATGAGGAGTTATTTCCACCGAATGGACTTGTCAGTAAAGTACCCCTCTAAGACATTTCAGAACTCACAACAAATGACTGGCAGCAGTCAAAACAAACCCAGGATGGTTTCACACTTGTGTGAGAGCAATTGGAGAAAAGGTAATCTATGGGAATGAAGCCTTGTCTAAAAATTTTTTTCCAAGGCAGACACACAATGCCATTTACATCCCATCTAGTTAAGGCAAGGCTGAGTATTGTGTTGATTTTATTATATAGGGGGCAATAAATAAAGTGCAAATTAGCCAGTAAAACAGAATTTCAGAACTATGCATATTTCAAACATAAGGCTAATAAAAAAAAATTGCAGTTCTTAGTGCTTCAAGGTATCCCTTGCCAGTGAAAGTGCTTGAGTCAATATTGGTCTCTGGCAATATCTATGTAAAAAGGACCTGAGCATGTATCACTGTAAGATTACAAGAGACAGGCACAGCCAGAATTAGAATTAGCTGGAACAGCTTAAAACTTACCCTCTCCATTGTCCTCTGCTCCAACTTTCTGCCTACAACTGCAATTAGACCTCACCCATAGCACAGCCACTACTGCTCACAGTCCAGGATTAACTGCACAGCCAATTCCATTGGTAGGTTAAGATGAAACAACAGCTCCTGATTAGAAATCTGAGCCAAGAGCACGGATTTTGCAATGGGTAGCAGTAAATTCCAGGAGAAGATCAGAGAAAACTATGAGAGGAGTGATTTCCTACACTAAACAGCTGAGTTGCACAGGACTTCCCAGTCAAAGCCTCAATTTAGAATAGCTGCAAGTATAAATAATAGGTAAGCAATAGATTGGGTGTGACAGAAAAGTATACATCTGAACAGGCTCTCAGATGGACTTGTCTTTGCTGATCTAATTCCAATCCTTGCTGGCTGGATTGTTGAATTAAGGCACAGAATTTGCACATCTAGAAACACAAATAAACCCCCAAGGCTTGTGTGAGATGCCTCAAAACTGCACTGGAAACTGCTATAATGGACTGTGATGGAGACAGGTTTTCTTCAAGGCTTGGACTACACTTGCAATCAATCTCTGAGAGCCATCACACATTTTTCCGCCTCGAAGCATGACATACATTACCTAAGAAAGCCTCTTTAATTTCGGTCTTGTCTGTTCGACGGATTATTTTCACCACAAAAATGACTGCTAGTGGCGTGAGGAACGAAATTGCCTGCGAGAGATAACAAATACCAAGTGTGAGAGCATCAATTCCCTCTCAGTCCAACTGATTAATAATTAGCTGCAGCCAGCTCCATTTAAACTGAAAGGCTGAACGATCTTTATCAAACTCCTGACCTTAAGCAAAGTGGGATCATTTGTCTTTGCAACTACGGGGTGACGAGCCCATTAATATTCCAATACAGCCCTCGGCAATAATTGATTTGTAATTGCCCAGAGATGCATTTAAAATGTCAGCTTCTGCAGTGAAAAAGTAACAGTCCATAAGGGCCACAAAATTCATGCATTGATCCATATGGATTTTGGACATATTTTTCCTCAGTGTGTATTTTTGAGGAAGGCAGCCCACCCACCCAGGCTGAGTGCTCAGTAAGAACCCAGGCTGAGTGCTCAGTAAGACCCTGCTCAACACAACAGGCTGCAGCTTTTAAAATGCTTCTTCCCTTATTTTCTTGTTTTCCTTTCAACTGTCATGCTTGAATGCATTGGGAAGATTGTGTCTTTGTGATTCTTTTGTTTATAAGTGTTCGGATGTGGAGCGAGCTGCTTTGTTTTGTTCAAACCCAGAAAAACAACACCTGAGCATCCACAGGTTTAGTCAGAGGTTGAGCAGAACCTTATCCTGTAATTGTCAGTGCTGGAGGACAGGAAACCTCCTACAAGCAACCTGAAATGGCATCTGTGCCTCAGTGCACACACTTATTCTCTTAAAAAAGAAAAAAAAGTGAAAATTACTGGTTGAGGTCTGGGTTTGTTTTGTTGTTGTTTTTTTTTTTTTTTTAACAAGGTAAAAATGAAGCTGTAAATGGCACAAGGGGTGTCAGGTCTTAAGTAATATTATGATTTCTGTACTGAAAGAAAAGAAAGCTGAACTGGTTCTTACTTCTTAAATAGCCCCAGTGACATAAAAAACAGACCAGACAGATATATTATGGCAAAAGACATCTGACTCAATCTTCTTTTTGTACCACAGATTAATCCCAGACCTCACTTTATGATTTTAGATAATCTGAGTAGGAAGCAGCGCTAGCGAGAGTGCTCTACATTTATTTTGGCTCTGCATCTTGTAGCAGATTGTCCTCGCCTGCATCTGCAAAATACTAACTCAGTGGACCAGGCAGATTAAAGCACAGCCTGGAGTCTGTTCCCCTTTTCAACATTTAGGAAGGCAGGCACCAGAATTTGTTCAATTCCACTTAAAATCTCTCCCTGCGTAAGTACTTGTGAGATTCAACTTCGGATGCCAATGCCACGTTACTGCTCCAGAAATGTTTACTTCTCTCTAACCTCATCAACATTTCTGATGTTGATTTCTGTTTTCAGAGGCAGATCATGAAATTTAAAAAAAAAAAAAAAAAAAAAAAAAAAAAAAAAAAAAAAAAAAAAAAAAATCTGCATTCCAGTACTGAAGAACATGTAGAAATATAGCCAAGGCTGGCAGGTTTATAGTGGTGGTTTAATGGAGTCAGAAATCTTTTGAACAAGCAGGAGCAGCAGAAATTATCAACAAAGAATAGCATTCAAGTGGCAGCTTGTTCCAAACCACTTCCCCATCCATCTTCAGAAACCTGGTAAAACTGCAGATTTCCTCATATTTTACAAGCGTGTGAATTTTCGAGGGAGATGAACTATTCTCGTTCGTGGTGTACTGCTGCTCCTTACACAGAAGCATTAGCAGGAAGGTGCTTTTTATTCTGCAGCAAAATGCGCACAAAAGGAAATTTTGGCTCGCGACAGACTCCTTTTTATTTACTTTGCAAAAAAAGTTTCTCTGTGGCTCATATCTAAAACAGATTTGGCAACATTCTAACGAGCAATACTCTCCTCGGACGCATCGCAGCTACGTTTCCTTTTCCAGCAGCGAAATATTCCAGCACTGCCAGGCTTTTGTGAAACACGGGCGAATTCTCTGCCATTTATTATTCATCCTGGCAAGCCAGAGATGTGCTGAAGTTACAGGGACTGCAACACTCTTCCATTCATCCAAGGGAAAGCTGGCAGTTACCTGCACCTTCCTAGACAAGGAATATCCATTGATTGAGAGGTAGGACCAGGCTCAGCTCTTTCCAGCTTTTGCTACCCATGCAGGATTCGGCTTTGTGTAATTTGGGTGGGCATTCACAGCTTTTCTCTTGAATTCAAGTCTCTCACAGCAAATAAAAGAATCCAGCAATTCGTAAAGTCTTAGAGATTGCCTTCTGATAAGCCACAGCCATGAGTTTCAATATCAGAGTACAGCAGTGGCAACAAATTCTTTCCACAATGAAAGCTTGTCATCAATGCTAGAGTCAGATTTGCCTCCTTTTAAATTTTAAAAAATAAGAAAAGAATATAGAAATTAGCTCTGTTTCCTGATTTAAGGAGCTGTTCACTGTTTAAAATCTGAGCCAGAAAGAGAGCACAGGCCACACAAATGTTACTGACAAAGAGTTGCCTCAAAGTTCCACCCACCAGAGCCAAAACCTGGGGCTGTGGGAACAGGGGAATATATTACAATTATATCCCAGAATTGTGCTTCCCAGTGCCTACTGCCTAGGGAACAAGAGGATGCACTAATGATTATCCCAACTGGTTTCAGAAATAGTTCCACCACTGCAGCAAAACCCTGTACAGTGATTCACTCCTGGTTCTGGAACTCCTCAGTTATAATGAGATCAGAGAAACCATGCAGCAAAGGAATGCTGAGCATAAGGAAAAATCACACAATTAAACTCAGTCTTTCCCAGCACAAGAATTCAATGTTTGGCTTGGGGTTATTTTGTTTGTTTGTTGTTTGATTTTTGGGTTTGAGGGTTTTTTACACAGCTGTCTTCCATTTCAGGAAAAACATATATTTTCAAACATCCTTTTGGATGAAAAAGTCCAAAAGAAAGCTGCTTCTTAATGCAATATAAACACAATATTTCTTATTTATAAAGGCAAATTTAAACATCAGGACTTCAGCCTCTGTCTTAGAAAGCTGGGATATATGGTCACCTCGAATGCAGGAGGTGCCTTTAACTTGTTCCTTAATTAAAATTTGTTTATAACTGAAGGATTAAGCCTTTATTAAAAAATAGAAATGATGAATAGAAATGATGTAGCTGATTTGCATTTAATCTGAATTAAAATTTGAAAAGTAAAACCCTGGCCCCACTGAAGACTCAGGGAAAGATGACTTTGAGGCAGCTGTTGGAAAGACTGAATTTCTACTTTTACAGTCTGAACTGCGCCTATAATTTCAGCATTTCTGAGGTGCTCTGTCTTACTGAGCTCTTATACACAGAGTTCATTTTAATCCTTAATTATTGCTAGTGAAGGTTATCAGAATTATGAAGTTTGATAACCAAATTCAGCCATGCACTCTGCATGTGCTGAGCAGGGAAGAGCAGCAACAGCAGGGCAGCTCTGTGATGTATTTAGTGTTGGCAGAAGCTGAAACAAAGGTTTTGTCTTTAGGGGGGAAAAAATATCCAGAGTCCAGTATCTCAGAGCCTAACATGCCTAAAACAAATTGGATTTCAAAATTTAAGCACTTAACCTTTTAAGAGCATGGCAAGGTTTTGTCAGGTCACCCAACCAGCTGATGGAAAAAGCTTCTCTACTCATTTCTCTCACACCCCTCTCAGCTAACACTGCTTTCACTCCTAAACTGAAAAAACAACATTCATAAATTCAGCCATCTGATAACGCTGCTTTTTAAAGACTTCCCATCATTTGTTACATTTTGGACAACATTGGTTTGGAAAAGAATTGCCTTCAGGATTAAAGGAGCATCCTCTACTTGTGAAATATTTCCTGTGGCTTTTCAAATGAAAAGTTTACAGCCATCAGATGACCCAGGGGCCTTTAGTACTTACAAACATGAGCCGTGTAGGGATGTTGTCTGATTGCACCAAAGGATTTTTGTACAGCCAGATCTCCTCTGGCTGGATCACTCGCTGGAATGGATCCAAAAATTCTGTAAAACTAAAACAAACAAACAAAAAAAAAGGGTATAAATTTAATTTTTTTCACAATTTGAAGTGCTGACCAAAACCCTCCAGAAGAGTTCTGCTCGCTTAGAACTTCCCCCAAATTTGACTATGACACAGCATGCTTGAATTATCCTTATTAATAAATTGCTACATTGCCATCCTACCTCACTGCATTTTAGCAATATAAACTTTATAAACACACCCGTCCGATAATGGGTTTTAAAAGTCTATACCTTCAAAGTTGTTCTACAACTTTTAGAAAGTTCCATAAACACTACTGTGGATTTTGTTGTTGTTGTTGTTTGTTGTTGTTGTTGTTGTTTTTGTGGGAAAAGTGTGCAAATAACACTCTGAGATTAAATAAAACATGTAGTCATTTATTATCAATTTACAATAATGTAATCCAGTCTGTTACCCTGAAGAAAAGATATAATAAATGTAAACTATAAAATGTCTTTCAAATGTCAAGACTCAGGCTTTGAACCATGACAGTTGCATTTGCAGGATCACAAGGCAAAAGAAAGAAGCAGCCCAGAAAATTTATTTTACTGACAGAAAAAGGAGATAACTTTAGAGAATATCTCCAAAAGAGATTTACTTCTAAAACAGGATGGGCTGTCAAGCTTAAGAAGAATCTAAGTCTATGAGAAATGTCTCATTCTACCAAAACAGCTTTAATTTCATTATTGACTATTAACCCTCTTACAAAAAAAAACCCCAAACCACAAAACTCCACCCAAACAAACTACTAAAAAACTTCATCATTCTCTAATTACATTATTTTGCAATTAAGAGCATCAAAAGAAAATGTTGAGATCCCACTGTTCTGTGGAAAGTTATTTAGGTGGGTATCTTTTGTCACGCATTGAAAGAAAAAGCAGGAATTGTGATCTTTGGTGGCAGCAGGAAGTTTCAGAAGCTTTTCATGACTACCTAAACTGTCTCACTTGATTTAAACCAGGCTCCTTTTTCTCTCAGAGTCCTTCAGTGCTCTTTAAATTTGCTTGGCTTTGAATTAAGACAACCTGGGAATATCAGACAGATGGGGAAGTTTGGCCATGGCTTTACACTGTTCATTTTAGGTCTGGTTTATTAGGGCTGGAGGAATGGGTGCTGAGGAAGTTTTCTGCAGATTGCTCTCACCCGAGAAATCCCTGGACCCACAACTCAGAGGTGCAGCCACCCAAAGCTTCTTTTCCTGTAAATTTTCCGAAGCCAAGGGCTTTAAACCTCTCCAAACCCAGGTTTTTACATCAGTAGCGGTACATCACGTGGCTTTGCAAAGAGAAAAAGCCCAGAGCAGTTTGCAGAGCAGAATAAAATCAAACCATTCTCACTCATGCAACTCTCCCCAGGGAAGACAAGCCCTCAAACCGAGCTGGGTCGGGAATTTCCTCAAGAGGAGCAAACCACTGCCTCTGCCCACGGCAGGGGACTGGAACCAGGGTGACAAAATCCTGCATGGGGCCAGCGTGTTTATAGCCCCACGAAGGTGTATCAAGCTCTGAGGGCTGCCAGCAACCTCCCAGAAATTGCTTGAGAATAATTAGCGAGACAGCTCGATCAAAAAAGCAAAAAAGTTTAATTAAAGAGAAAATAATTAAAGAGAAAATAAACCATTCAAAACAAAAGAATTAAAGCCATGCACAGTGCTAAGACGCCCCGAAAATGCCCCGAGGTTCTCTGTGCTCTCTCTTATGTAGTCAGTGATCTAGGAGGGTTTTTTTGGCATGCTGCCCAATAGCAAATAGCTGTATTACCTGAGGAACAGCTAAAGGGAGCCTTTGTCTTGGCACTGGGCCTATTACAGTGAGAAGAGCATAGAAGATTCTGGTTCACCTTCCTTATAAGTTCAGAGGTGAAAATGAAACTCTTTTCCTAATACGGAAGCATCTGCTGGGTGTGGGGTGCACTGGAGCACCAGGGGATCCTTAAAGGTCTCTGCCAACCCAAACCATTCCGACCCCCTTCACCTGAGCACACCCAGACTCCCTCTACACAACACTCAAAAGAGCCAACTGACCACTTCTTCCTCTCTTTTCCTAAAGGAAAACAACCACACTTAAGACCAAAGGAGGTCAAACACCTCATCACTTGCATTGTTGTCACTTGTATTTATGTTTCCTATACCGGCCCACATGGACAACAAGATTATTCTGGGAGCTTAAGGAGTCTGGTTTCGGAAGGGGAACATTTACTGTTATACCCAGCTTCTCCAAACCCAGAGTCTGGGCCTGCTCTCCCAAGAAGACGAACTTCAGAAGTGTCAAAACAATTTGTTTCAGTGTTTTCAAAATGAACGCAAAGTTTTTAGAAGTTTAAAAGACAATGGCTTGTGCGAGACATGAAAATAGGAAACATTTCTAAAGGAGAGCAGTTCCAGGTAATATATCACCCGTATGAAAAATTCATTTTCTGGCTTTCAACTAGAAAAATAAAGGTCGACTCCTAGACAATGCGAGCAGGTTTGGTTCCAAACTTCAGCTAAGAGAGAGTCCTAAAGTAAATTATTTGAAGCATTTCTGGTAACTGCAGAGAGCAAACCACACACAAACATCTGTGCTTCAAGGTGATCAGGACACATCCCTGCACCAGTGCACTTTTGGAAAATTTGTCACGTTAAATCAAAAAAGTAATTAATTAGGTGTTAGGACATTTGACATTATGAACAAATGCCAACAGAGTTAAAGGTCTGGGGCTCTTCTTGATCTTTTTTTTTCCTGCGCCTCGTGATGTAAGAAAGCTAAAATTATTGTTGTTTAAATGTGAGAAATTTGGAAAAAATCAAAGTCTCACAGGAAACGCACTAGGACACTGCAGATATACACTCTCATAAGATTTAATGCCTTTAAGAGCAAAATAACACGTGCTAAAGAGATGAAAACATAATAAATAACAAATCGTATCTGATTTTAGATGAGAACTGATTTTTTGATTAATATATACTAATCTCTACTCATATAAAGAATGAGTCATTTCAACAAATCCATCAATGACTGTAATTATTAATATTTTATGCAGCAGCAGCAGTTTTGCATCTACTATATATTAAATCTGATTAGGTTTTCATTTATTTCTTTGACTTGCATTCTGAATATCTTCTCAAAACTGTGTTCAAATTTAGTGCAACATAATGCAAAAAAACCCCAAAAATCCAGCCAAACAAATTTTCTGAAACTGAGCAAAATAATTTCAAAATCACTGTTGAAGGAGGAAAAAAAAAAATAGCTGCAGAAGGGAGCAGATGTCTCTGTGAACAATACAGAAATAGAAAGTAAACAGTTAAAGGAAAGAAACTGTAAAAAAAGAAATAACTTTTTTTTTTTTTAATCTTCCCAAAGAGCTCAACTGCTAATTAAATTTTTATGCCAAGACTCATAAGAGAACAATTCTCTTCTTTTTTGAAGCATCACCAATGGGTGAGTGGATATGAGATTTCACTAGCTTGGAGGCAATTCCCTCTGTACTCTATTAAACAATCATGAGGACATACTGGTTTCTGAGCTGCCTGACACTTGGTGATTTATGATCCTTTGTCCCAACCAAAAATACAGTCTGTCACTATTCATAAGTCAGCACAAGCTTGTTTAAAGGGCTAGATGTTATGAGAAATGAATGCAGGCCCTGGACAAAGAAAACTGGTTTGGATCCTTTTGTGTTACGGCCCAAAGTACAAACTCAGCCGTGGAAGCGTCCCCTGGCAGCAGGTGGGCAAAAAAAGCTGCCATTGTTTTAGTACAGAAGAATTTAGATTTAGCTTCTTGGCCTTTTTCTTCACTTTTACATATTCACCCAACGTTTTTAACAGCTTAGCAAGCACGATTTCAAACACTTCATCCTGATGGCGTGTCTTTAAGGCATGAAAGGATTTCCATTAACTTCGAGGGCCTTTAACTGTGACTTCCAAAGCAGCGCAAGGGAAAGAGAAGCCCAAATTCCATTAAAAACTGTGAGCAACAGGTGCCCCAGTCCCTGGGGTTGCTTTGGCCATGCCCACGCTGCTGCTTACAGCCCCACACTGAGTAAAAACGCTGCTCTTTCCTGAGGTCTTCGAGGTACATTAACTTCATTTCCATTTCACAGCGTGCCGCCCTCCGGGATCATTTCGTGCCAGCACCACATCACAGCCAGAGCCAGGTAACAGCACACTAAAAGCAGTTTGGGGATGATACGGACCAATAACTATGGGGTTATCTTTTTATAAAACCATTCACTGATAGTGAAGGAATCAGGCAGGGCACAAATATCCTCACAGAGGTTCTGACCTGAGCTTCCACAGTGGTTTTCAACCCCCATAAGCAGCAGCAGGATATCATCTGGCACCTCACCTTGTTGTTTCCACCACTGCCTGGTCCTCAGCTGCACCACAAAGCAAGGTTTAAATCTCTGCCTGGCTCTGAGCATCAGCTAAAGGGTGGGTGGTTGGTTGGCAGGAGAGGGGGAAATTGGGATTTTGCCTTTTACTTTTTCTTTCACAAACAAATCTTGTTCCAAATACCAAGTGACAATAGCTGAGAGGACAGAGCAGTACACAGGGATGGCAAAGCACCAGGAGAGGATGAAGAGGAGCTTGTGATTGTGACACCCAGCCTTTCATCCGAGACACCTAATGCATGATCCTCTTCTTTTTTAAGGTTCATCTCTTGATAAGCAGATTTCATCCTCAAATGGCTCTGTCTGCCTGTCCCCACTGGGGCAAACAACCAAAAGATAGCAGATGTTCATGAACATCTCTTATAAAACACCTAAAACATTAAAAAAAAAAAAAAAAAATTTGGCTCTGACCACCATTCCCTGCTTGCAGAACTCTGTGTGAACAAACACTGCTGCCTCTCCCAAAAACACAGGTTAACTGTGGCTGGGCTGTCGGAACTCCATATGGCATGTTTTTACATGGATATTTTCTCTAGTATTCCCCAGGCTGGGTCTCAAAGCTAGGAGTAAACGCTTGTCTAGTGTACCTGCCATGTTAAATTGTGCAAACAGTTGTTCTGCAGGGTTGTGAGCGGTGTCAGTGGTGCTGAAGTCGGCAATCATTGGCCTAATTACAGAGTATTGCACAATTCCTAACTCAGGATTTGCTTTAGGGGCTTCCCACAAGTGATCCAGGCTAGAAGAGGAAGAGCCCAGAGTTTGCATCAGTTGGAGGCATTGGACACTTTGTTCACATCACCTTGGCTCACATTCGAATTCAAGACTTCAATTTACCCTTTCTGAAACACACTAATAGTGGGGAAGGCATTCACGTCATGTTATTTGATGTCCATGGAGAGAATAACTTATTCTCAAGCCATGATAAAACCTAGGTTTGTTTATAGGCTACAGATAATATTATGGGGGGGGGGAAAAAAAAACAAAACCAAAAAACAACCCACATAACTTTTCAGAGGTTATTTTACAGAGTCCTGCAAAAAAAAGACAAAATATGAAAAGCTTGAAATGTTCTGTGGCTGGCATGTAAGATTAACAAAACTGAAGGGGAGGGGATAGTGATGAGGGGAGATAAGAAGCAGTGCCTGTGGTTTGTCACCATGGTTCTGCTCTCTGTGGAGCTGGAGCCATTCAGACTCTGAAATGCTGCTCTCTGTGTGTATCAGCATGATGAGATAGCTTTGTGTCAGCTCAGAGGTTAGCACAAGCAAAGACATCTGAGCCATTACGTATCTAAAGTAATTTGGGAAATCCACAGCTCCTCAGCCATCAAGAAGGGTTACAATATATACGGCCAAGACTCAATTACGAATGATGAGCAAGGGAGAAGCCAGCATGAATTAAAAATGTAACTTCAATAATATAAACTCTACTTTAATAGAAAAAGAAATGCTCCCTCTAGTTAAGGGTGTCAAGAGATCTGATGTTTCCTGACGTGGTTTTACAAAGCAAGGTAGGGCAAACCATTCCAGAACCTGTACCAAAGTAATTCTTAATTGTGCAGTTTGTTTATTAACTGGACTGGTACCTACACATGCCAAGTGTGCACTGCCGACAAACACCCAGCAACAGCTTCAACTTCTCCAGAGAAATCAAAAGAGTTCATTTTAAATATATATCCAGATTTATGTTGTAATAGGTACTGAATGCAAAAGAAGAGTTCCCATCAGAATAGACCTAATGTTTTATTGGTTCTTCACAGACTTACGGAAACGTGTTACTGTAAATATCATTTTTAACTGCACTAAAAGCAATTAAGTATTGTACACTCTGACACAGAAACACCAGTATCAATAAATTATCCCTTCTGAAGACCTAAAAACTTTTTGTTTCCCAGTACAGCGTCCTGCAGTGTATACGCCTCTTTCTGATTACCAATTTGAAATCCCCACATAGAGCTTTGTTGGGACTGATAAAGACAAAGGGCATGGGCAATGTTTTTGGGGTTTTTATTTAATGTCACTGACAAGCAGAGGACTGGTTCTGGAGGGCAGCTTTGGCTTCAGATGAGTCAGTATGACTTGATGGAAAATATTTCTGAATACTTTAAATTAGCTAGCAATTGCAGTGTGACATTTAATTAGCACATATGCCTCCATTAGCCCCTCAGATATACAAGAAATAATTTTGATTAAGAAAAGATTGAAAATACATTCTGATGCGGTTTTAAAACGCCCACGTATCACCACAGCTGTCATATTTCCCCAAAGTGCTAAAAAAGGAGGGTTTCCGGTATTTTCCTTCAGGTTTCCCAGATTTGCCTCACATATCCACTGATTTTACAGATTTTTATCAGGGTATAATTTTTTCCAAAGATGAATGGCCACCCACTGTCCTCTCCTCCTTGCAGCCAACACTGTCCCCAGCAAGGAAGCAACAACTGTGGAGCCTGGGCTCACTTAAAAACTCAGATCTCACACTAAAAACAATGCAGACACAACAGGAGTCCTGCAGCTTATGAAATCACATATAAATGAGATATATACTTAGAATACTTAACATGAAAGAGCAAACCAACAATCTCTTCACAACGCCAAAAAAGAAAGAGCAGCCTGGAGTGGAGTTTTAGAACCAAATATCAGTTTTCTTTGCACTTTAATTAAATTGTCCCTGTTTTCTCAGCCACTGGCATTTGAACTCTCTCTTAAGTAAAAAAATTCCTTACTGTGACACAGAGGAGAGAGAAAGGATTATCTGAGCATGCATCAACAGCACAAGAACAAGAGGTTAACATAGCTAGGAAGTCGTTCTTGTGCACCTGAAAGATTCCAAAAACTTCCAATCCATGACTTCTCCTTGACGGGGCTGAGCCTTTGCTAGCAAGTAGAGTGCCATTATTGCCCCTGTGAATCTAGAAAGCTCCCATCCCATGGGAATAAAATGGGTTTCCAGAACTTAAAGTAGTTAATTAGCTTCAATACAGCATTTTCACCATTGTTATCTTCCTCACAGAAGGGGGATATTTGGAAATGAGCAAAGTGAAAGGAAGAAAGAGGGAACAGTTGGTCGTGCTGCATTGCAGCTTTGATCAGAAGAGCAGGAGGCAAGAGTGACTATAATGAACCATGAAAAAAAAAAACATAACCAAAACAAACCTACCACAAAATGAGTCGAGGTCATCTACTTCAACTTGTTTTTAATTTTTACAACTTTCCTTGACTTAATAACGAAAGTGATATCTGAGGCTCTGCTTTCTGGTCAGCAGAGTATAAAATAAACCCTTGTGAAAACAAAAACACCTTTGTTTTGGCATTTAGCTGCTCCTGGGGTGAGAGAGCCACTCGGTCCTCATGATCCCTGCTCACATGGAGCAGTGCTGCCCCAGGAAAACGAGGCAAGGAGGTCAGAGCTGCTGCTAGAGTGTCAGGGTGCAACTCTTCAGGCCATCCAGAAACGTACCAGAAATAATCAACAGAGGCAGTTTTACAGAAATAACCAATGTCCGCCAAGCGAAAACGATCTTGCTTTCATTGCATTATCTCTCATTTATGAAAAAAATATATATATTTATGGTATTAGTTGTTGCCTCTATCATCTATTTTTATTAAATATGCCCTGTGATACAAGATACTTCACAAAAACCATTTTAATGTGTGTTTGGGGAGGAGAAGGTAGAGGGAAACAAAATAATGAGTTCTGCAGCCATTAGAAGCATCAAAGCTGGCAGCTGTACATTATCCTAAAGTGAAAAACAGAATTCATATTACAGGCTTAAATCAACTAAGCACATGTCTGAATAATGAACCCAAACACACTGCAGACAGTCAAAATTTCCCTCTTGATGTTTTTAATGCTTATTTTGATTACATCTCAAATTGTTTTCAGTCGAACTCTCCACAGTTCTCTGCACAACTACACAGCTTCACAGCAAATTGTTGGAGCTGAGTCTGGTAAAGTTTGTTTATGTTTATATTTATATTTATATTTATATTTATTTTTATTTTTTATTTTTATTTTTATTTTTTCCATACCTGCATGTCACACACTATTGATTATATTTGGACCCAGAATGAAAGTTGGGGTGAACTCACACCCATGCTGAGTTTCTCTCTGTTGCAAAATCTCCCCCTCTGTTATCTCTGTTCCCTCCCTCACTCTTCCTCATAACAATATTCCCAATAAAATCCAACTGTATTAAAATCACTCAGTCCAAAAACACTTGAGAGTGAACTGCGAGTTCCAGAGTATTAGGAATTATTTTAAAAAATAATAATATAAAGAGAAGAAGATCTAGTAATGGAGAATAGGTGTTGAGATGCAAAATTCCTCTGGACCCCATCCACACAGGCCCAGGGGTGTTCAGAGAGGTGAGGGCTGAATTAAAACCTTCAGAGAAACTAAAACACATAAATCCACACAGGCATCAGGTAGAAATGCAAGTTTCATTTTAAGTAAGTAGAGAATCTTTTAAGTACCCTAAGCAAATAAGACCCTGAATTAGTTAGTAAGAAAAGACCCCAAAACCTAGTTTAAAGTTCAGTAGCTTTAGCTTTTACAAAGTTAGCTAAGCTCTTGACATAATGAAAACAATGTAGCCTTGCTAAGCATTCCTAGATAGAACAAGATAGAATATATATGTAATATATGTAGATATAATGTATACGTATATATGATGTCTCTTATATAACATATATATAACATATATACTATATTCTGTACATACAATATTAATCTATAATATATTAATATTTAATTACATTTTCTATTATATCTATTATATAATATATAATATATATGATATAGAATATATTACATATATTTTATATATAATATAATATAATATAATTAATATATATTAATATATTGTATATAATAGATAATTTATATTATATATATTATATATATTGTATACATGCATGTGTGCATATAATATATAATAATGATATAATATATATAATGATATATATGTATATTCCACATATTATATACATAGAATTTGTGTAAGAATTTACGATTACTTTCGCACATCAACCATAAGTTAGGATAGGTCCAGCAAGACTGTAGAAAACTCGTGTTTGTACCTGACTGTTTAAAAATAGAATAAAAATGCAGTGCTTAGAGAATGCACTCTCGCTCACGGGACATGGATTATGGCGCTGTCACTGCTGCTAAGATGCTGCCACTTCTGCTTGGGACATGGGGACTTCATGCTAGAAGGCTCTCTGCTTACTGGCACAAACTGTGATACCTTCTGCCCTCACCAGGCTGATTTAGCTATGCAATAAAGGACATTACTTTCACATCTGCCCAGCTTTAGCTCTTCAATGAAGACATGCCAAAATCTCGGCGTCAAACAGGAGCGCCGCTTTTTGCATTTTGTAGCACTCAGCTGAGGTCCAGCAGCGATAGTTCCACTCCTGGAAAGCACCTCGGACACAGATGGACAATTATCCATGTCCTGTGTGCGGGCTGTGAGAGCACAGACAGCCTGGTAGATCTGTTCCCCCGTCAGTGGGAACTGGCAGCTAACGGAAACAGAACGCTTTTACATCAGGTGAAATGGAAACGGAATGCTTTTACATCAGGTGAAATGGAAACGGAACATTTTACATCAGGTGAAATGGAAATGGAACGCTTTTACATCAGGTGAAATGGAAACGGAACACTTTGCATCAGGTGAAATGGAAATGGAACGCTTTACATCAGGTGAAATGGAAATGGAACGTTTTACATCAGGTGATGCTCCCCTCTGTTGTTCTCCCTTTGCGAGGTCTCACAACACTTGGCAGGGGGCCACAAACCCTTCCTGAGCTAGCATTTGCACCCCTGTTATACATGCTAAAGAAGCAGTAAAACTTCTCCCCCAGTAAAGGCTAAAATGTCAGACTGCAGAGTAAAACACTGCACCTAACCTAGGATTTAATTTTTCCCACAGTCAGGTTAATGCAGAATATTTAGCGCACAAACTTTGGCAGGAAAATATTTAGCCATTCAGATAGTAGAATTAGAAATGTTTTGTAATGCAGAGAAACAAATAGAGTACAGAGTGACTGTAGCAATCTGATTTTAAAGTTAAGAAAAAAATCCCAATCTAGTTTTCTACAGAATCATATCAATCAATCAATCACAGAGTTTTTGACATACCAATGACTTGTGGTCCAATGATGACAAATTTAACAGTTAAAGGCAATGTGAATGGAAGGTACTTTAAAATCCATAGAGTCATGAAAATCTTGGTTCAAGTGCTAGAACTGATGACAACTTTGTCTCTTCCATGCAATGGGATCTACTGTAAAGCAGCTTTTCTGACCCAGAAACAAGGGAAGCTTTCCTTAACCATCCAAGCCTAAGTCACTGATGCTCATTAGTGGATCACAACCAATACTTTAATTAGTATTTAATTAGGGATGTGAGTGCTGCCTTTAGCTTTCTGTCCTTCTCCACTAATCCTTGCCAATACAGATGCAGCACTCAGGCATCCCCTGTTCCGTACCAGCACAGTCCTTACTACACAAAAAAGTTACAAGACACACTAAATATTATCCTTAATTCATTCTTAGCATCAATAATTCTGCCAGCTATTTCCAAGTATTGGCTTTTCAGAGTCATTGACAGACTGGGAGACCATAAAGATCTTGATTTACTGTGCCAGATATGAGTACATTCTCAGCAGTAAGATGATAATTTTTATTAAATTCTTTCCCATAAGAATCACAGTTGTGCCCTACCTTTACTGTGCTTAGATCTAAGTATAAGAGTCAATTTATTAAAGAAAAAATTTCCCCCCAGGAACCCTATCAGTGGCATTCTCACTATAAAACATCCTCAATCAGGCTAGAAGCAAATAAACACAAAGTGCCAGAGCCTGTGAGTAAATGGGATTCAACAACAAGATTCAACAAGAGACACAAAGTCACCATTTACTCCTCAAAAGATCTGGAGCAGATGCTTTGGCATTGACAATAACATCCTCTTTTAGAATGCATTCAGCTGTGAGTTTAGCCATGGAGATCAACTGTAAATCCTATCCTATTAGCGGGACAATTAGAATTCCTGACATTAAATCCCCTTCCCTCTTCCCATCCTTTCACTCCCTCTTTCCCTGAGACTCAGGGAAAACAAATGAAATCACTCAGTTCCACAATGTAGAAGTATTGAAGTACTGTAAAAACAGCCTGTCTTTTGCACAGACCAGAGTCTGCACAAAAAGACAGGAACAATTTCTCCTGAATAACTGTAACCAAAGTCAGTAAAACCCTACCCTAGTCCAGTAAATAAAATACAAAAACAGTGGAATCAGAAGCCTCAGCTAACTGAAACACCAGGTAGCTGAACAGCAGGATGACACTGAGAGGATGCTGCTTCATCACTCCCCTCCTCAGCTGGATGGGGGAGAGAAAATACACTGAAAGGCGCCTGGGTCGAGGTAAGGACAGGCAGAGATCACTCACTCTGCACTTACTGGCACGGGCAAAACAGACTTGGCTGAGGAAAACTAATTTAATCACAACAGGAGAACGAGAAAATAAAATCTAAGCCTTAAAACAGCCTTCCCACCCCTCTCCCCAGGCTCCATGTTGAATTTTCCTCCCTCGTCCCCTGCAGTGGTACAGCGGGATGGGGAATGCAGACTGACCTCAGGTCATCACTGCCACCCCTGCAGCCGCCCTGCCACCGAGACCTGGCCATCAAACCCAGCACAGAACCAAGTTTTCCTGGGAGCTCCCAGGTAATTCACACACATCAGGACAGCCACATGGTCGTTTTGTTCTGTGCCTTGCATGACACCAGCTATAATTGGTATTTAGGGCCTGCTGTTTTCACAGTAACCTGTCAAGGACAGAGTGCAGAGCAAAGTTAAAATTCGGGTTGCTTTGTGGTATATCAGGGTGTTAGAGGAGCTCCATGTCATTCCAGCTCTCCCATCGCTTCAAAGGTGTGACGGACTCTGCTGAGCACAGGAACAAGTCTGTTGCTCTGTATGAAACCTCTGATAGTGTTCTCAGATCCTAAGCACCAGAAAAGCTCTTCTCTACAGCAGGTCCTTCCCTTAACCCTTCATTGACCCTACTGATTTAGACTTCGACCTGCACCACAAAATAAATCTTTCCCTGACTTTACTAATTTGTAAATTATAGTTTACAATGATACACCTATTTTTAAGCAGGTTAGCAACCACATTGATGTTCTCTTTTCCTATTATCCTTACTATTCGTGAAACTAACACCAAAAAAGCTCCAAGAATGTTCAATGTGTTTGGCTACCTCCTGACAAAGAGTTTATCAATTAACTGAAGCATTAGGGTGAGAAAAAGAAGGATTGCCCTTGTTTTCTTGATGAGAAATTCGTGTACACACAAATTAAGTCCAAGACTGTGAGGATCAGAAACCAAAAATCAGGTTCCAAAGTCAGAATTACTGGATATTCAAATCAAGAACAGAGGGTACAAAACCACTAGGAAGTGGTCAAATACCTACTTTGAAACATTCAGCTAGAGAGCCAAGGCTTAAAAGGTGCTTTGATTTCTTGGTCCAACTGATTGCCTAAATTCGCAGCCTTTGAATCAGAATGAGAAAATTAATGTCTTGGTCTGGTGATTTCTTCTCAATACCATCTTGGTTTTGCTACCTACAGTCGCAATTTCCAGCTCAATCTATCCTCCAAAAATCCCATCCACAAGAGAGCGAAGAGGCAAACACAGTCTGGGAGAAGAGCAAGGCAAAAGTTGAGCATTGTAGAATTTCCTCGGGTAATTGATTTTCTGTCTGTGTTAACAAGACAATACACAGTTTCATTTATAAAGGCAACATATGCGGGCTATCCAGAAGACAACATCCCCTGACAAAGAAAGCTACTTGAAAGGGTTTTGCACACCAAATTATTTCGTGCATATTCATAACCTGATTAAAATATTAATACTGTAAACTTGTAAGAAACACAACACGCCCAGGAACAGCTTTTATTTACTTACACCAGGAACTGAGCATGGCACACACACACAAAGGGTGTCAGCATTAGTCAGTGCTGTAAACTCACACGTGTGCAATATATATCTGTATATTAGCCTGCAGATAAACATTTATTCCCAAGGGAGGCTGCTAATGAGACTGTGCCGGGGGGAAGATATCCAATTACTCCAAACGGCATTTATATTTTAATCGCATCACAGGCACCGGAGAGCTCGAGGTTTGATGGAGCAATCCTTGAAAGACTTTGCCTTTTTAATCAATTAGCTCTCTAAACATCAGTGACGTGCTGTTGACAAGCCCTTGGGTTAAATATACGACAACACACACAAATCCTCTCTCTCTGCCAAGAGGCAACAGTGTGGTCTTCTAAAACTTCTGAAACAGCTGCAAAAAGTTCTTCCTCATAGAAGACACCTAAAACAGAACACTAAGAAATAAAGACACCCCTCAGGCGCATTCTGAGCTACCACTCACTGAATTCATTTCAGGGCAGATGAAAAACTTTGTTTTAAGGGCATCACTCTTGTGTAAAACGCTCAGACTTGCTCACAAATCCTTTTATAATTGGTTTATCTGAGTAAAACCAAGTCAGTCAAAACAATTCGCTTTCTTCAAGCAATGTGTAAGTGACAAATGACACTGCACGCATGGAAATGGAAGTTTGGTCATTTTTAACATGTTTTAGCATTAATCAGGCACTTTAACATGCTCCAAGTCATAGAAATAAGTACAAAAATGAAGAAAAACAGAGCTGCAAGACCATAATTCAATCATTCTTCAAATCAGCATTAGATTTTTCCTGTAAACAGAGTACATTCTCATGGCTGTTACAATAAACAATAGACCATTTCTATTTTTGAGAGCTTACATGAAAAACCTCACTTTAAAAATAAAACTCGGTTCTGTACTCACAAATATTTCTTGATAAGTAAAAACCTAAACAAAAATACAAAGTGGGAATTGATCAAAGTCAAGATTTGATTGGAAAATATTTGAAACTTCATAATGTTACAGTCAAATTCTAGTGTGAGATTTTTCTTCACCTTGGAATTAACACAATTAACAATTAAATTAATAATTAATAGCATAAATGAATTAACAATTGAACCACCCGTGTTCCATCAGATCAGTTCATCCCAACCAAAAGGTGCAAGGACACATGTTTTTAAGCTAAAGATTAATTTGATAGTTAAGAAACCAGGAGAAACTGTGGGGCAGAACAGAAATATCACTATCCTTGCAGTTTGTAACTTGTAGCTTGAGAGCTATTTTGCTGAAGCTACTCAAAGAATACCTATTTAACTTTGCAGCAAAGTGTGGATTTAGGTATATTCTTTACTGCAACCACTTGGTTTTGGGTTTTGACTCTTTGTTGTTTGGAGTTTGGGTTTGTTGGCTTTTTTTTTTTTTTTTTTTTTTTTTTTTTTTTTTTTTTTTTTTTTTTAACTCCTGCTTCTCAATTTCAGGCAGACACAGTTTTTCTAATAAATCTCTTCTAACTAATCCCTCCTTCAATACCACTAAATCCTGAGGGCTAAAATGCCCTTTAGCACAGATCTTTGTAAAGGCAGAGAAGCTTGGGCTGCTAAATTTCAATACCTAATCCTGCCTTTAAGTACTAAGTGAGCTCTCAGCAATTGCCATTAACACAACACCTAGAACTGAGTCAGTTGTTATCATTATCCTCCCTAAATGGCTGCTGAATTCAACCAAATCAATCCTCAACTACCAAAAATGTGCACTGCTTCTAAGGATGCCCATCTGCAGGATAGAAGAGATCTTATATAACAAGTAGAGGTTTCTGCCTTTGATGGATTGACTGACGTTGATAATTATGGCAACTGGAGGGAAAAAAAAAATGCCAGTCTTAAACAGAAAACGTGGCTGTTCTTGATCTAAAATGCATTCAAATTGGCAATACGTTCAATTTCAGCAATCATCAACAGAAGTTTTCACACCTCCATTTTTATGAAATGACATTTATTACCAAGCAAAGCTCCAGCGTGGAATGTGCACCTTTTTCTTTTGCATTCTGTGGTACAAAATATGCCAGTCTATTGCTGTGAGTGATATGAACTCCTGGGTTGGAGCTCAAAGACATCTGGGAGGCACAGATGGTTCAGAACTCTCAAATAGCTGTGGAGCCATTACCTTTGAGGTCAGGCTTCTGACACCACAAGGACTGGTAATGACACAAAGCCATCAAGACTTTTCAGAGAGCTCCTTCTCTTCTGTCCAGTTCTCAGTTCCTGGCACTCAGCACAGGGATGAGCTCAGACCCAGCCACAACTCATTTCTGTTAATGGCATTCCTTTCCTGGGGAGGTGGAACCTGTGCAGCCTTTTCATTCCTAGAAATCCCTTCTGCAGCAGAGCTCAAGTTGCTGCTGCCTGGATTCCAGTCCCAGGAGTCCCAAATTCGCCAGAGAATGTTCACTCCTGAAAGGATATTCCACTGAACTCAATGCTCCATAAAAACCTTTGCACTGCCTGTCTATAAAGCCACGGGAAATACAGTGTTCAAACCTCTGGAACATAAAAGTTTCAAAATGTGATTAACTGCCACTTTAGAAAAAGGAGAGAACCATTGAATGCTATTGCAATAGCAGAATATTTCTTCTGTGCTAATATTATCTGAATAGAAAAGTTCTTCTTTTGGTCTGCCTAGAGGTTGCATTCTTGCAACCATTACCTGCAAATAAAGTTCAGTTCTTCACAAAACTAAACACCGACCTGAATTTGGAACACTACCCTGCCCAGTACTTTCAGACGTCAATGAATGCTCTGAATGACCCACTGAAACATCAGAATTGTTCCCCAGAATCCCAATGAGGCAGAAGCTCCGTGAAAATATGAGAAATTCTACCATAGGCATTTGCCATTATGGTGACTCTTCCAAGAGCTTTTCTGTTAGCTACCCCTCCTCAGAGGATTTTGGAACCACAGCATAAAGAGTAGTGAAAATAATGAAATCTTTTAGGGAGGAAATAAAGACAGAAGAGAAGCACAACCACGAAATTACCAATTAGGATTGCTCATGATTTACGTATCATAGTAATAAGCTACATGAAGAGATCTCCTACAGGGGTGATGTAGGTGATGAATTACACACACAATCATAAAGAAGAGAAAGGTTCTGATGTAGCATCAGCTCCTGAGGTCTTTGCCCTGTAACTTCCACGTATTCCAGAAAGGAGTTCTGTTGACAGGAACAGGTCTGCTTTGAAAGTCAGATGCAACGGGACTGACAGATATCAAAGGCACTTTACAGGGCTGTGTTGCAAATCAAAAGATTTGCATCGATATTCAAGAGAAATGAGCATCGAGGGAAAAGAATCAAACACCAGTAAATTGGACAAGTTGTTAATTAACCATGAAAGGACTCATCAAAGCATTCAGCATCACCAGGTCTAAGTCAATATCACAGCTTAAACATGCCCTGTACTGCCTGCACCTGGGACCAGCAGCATCCATCCTCAGGAAAACAAACGAGCAAACAGCAAAATCCGATCCCGGTTCTGTGGCACTCCTGAGAGCCCAGAAGGACAGAGAACACCCATCTTTAAACATTAAGCAATGGAAATGCAAACTTCTATTGAGTGGAACTTTTCATTGTCCAAATGCATGCAGAACACAAACTGCGCGAAAGAAAGGGCTGAAATACACAAGGCGAAACAACGCAAAACTGCTGTCTCCTAAAGGAAGGCTGAGAGAAACACGGGTCCTGCAGCGAGGGCTGCGCATCTTTCAACAACCAGATATTCACGAGTTTCCTCCCTGCCCAACAGCGTGCGGAGAAGCTTCCCAAAGCCGCTCTCACCCGTTCCACATCAGCTCACGGTCCTAGCTCAGCTCCAGCCCCGGCGCCGCAGCTCCCCGGCCCCGGGGCTCCCGCTGCTGCCAGAACCAGCTGTTGAGGCGCATCCACAGCCCCGCCAGGTGAGACTTCACCGCACAAACTACAGCCGGCACAAGGAAACCACCGGCTCCTTTGAGGCTGCGTTGCTTTGGCCGGTCGCTTTTTGCGCGCTTCTCTCCCGAACAGAAGCTTCTTCAAGAGAAATCCCACTCCGCTCTTCGGCAAAACCCCGGGGCTGGGAGAGTTCCCTCAAAGACTCCCCTCCAGGGGCAATATTCCACCCCCGAGCATCCCGGAGAGGGCACCGGCGGCAGCTGCCGCTCGCTCGGGCATCCCCAGGGGGATGCCCCGGCGGGGTTCCCTGACCGCCGGAGCCCACCGAGCCTTTATTCCACACCTGCATCCCGCAGCTCCATCCCGGACCTCCGTGTAGCTCCATCCCTCCCTCCCCGTCCGGCAGCTCCATCCCGCAGCTCCATGGATCTTCATCCGCCCTCCCCATCCCGCAGCTCCATCCCGGACCTCCGTGCAGCTCCATCCCTCAATCCCCAGCCCGCAGCTCCATCCCGGACCTCTGTGCAGCTCCATCCCTCAGTCTCCATCCCGCAGCTCCATCCCTCCGTCCCTCCCCATCCCGCAGCTCCATCCCGCAGCTCCATCCCGCAGCTCCGTGCCATCTCCATCCCTCCCTCCCGGCCCGGTGCGAGCGGCGCTCCGCTCTCAGCGCAGCCCCGGAGCCAAGCCTCGGCGGCGCGGCCGGCGGCCGCTGCCCGGCGCTACTCACACGAAGACCCCGAAGAGCAGCACCCGTATGCCGATCTCGATCGCCAGCTCCCGCATGGTGGGTCCCGGCGCTCCCGCAGCCCCGCTCCGCCTCCTCTCACGCCCGGGGGCAGCGGGGCCGCCTCAGGCCGCCCGTGCCGGAGTTCCGGGGCCCCGCGTTGAGCCCGGCCGGCCGCAGCCCCGGCCCCGCCATCCCTCGGCCGCCGCGGCTGCCGCGCTGTGCGGGGCGCGGCGCCGGCGCGGCGGAGCCGAGCGCCGGGGGAGGGTCCCGGTGACTAACGCGGGGTCCCCGCTCGGGGGGAGGGTCCCGGTGACTAACGCGGTGTCCCCGCTCGGGGGAGGGTCCCGGGGATCCTGGGGATTTCCCCTCCCCGCCTCCCCGCCCGCCCCCGCGGCGCTGCCGAGCGGAGCCGGGCCCGGCCCCGTCCCGCTCTGCGGCACCGCCCGGGCCCCGCCGGCACCGGGTGCTGTCCCCGCCTAGCGCGGGGCCATGAGAGCGCTCTTTTTGCCCCGTTTTTCCGCCCCATCCTTCCCCGCAGAGCCGTGAACCCATCGCTGCGAGGGGCTGACATCCCCGGGCACCGCCGCCGCACGCTGGGTTGCGGCTCAGAGCCGGGCTGGCGTTCCGGCGTTCATCTCTGGCTCGTGATGAAGCCCCGCGCTTGGAAAGGATGGAGAGAAATGAAAATAGATGGGGCCGGCGGGAGGGAGCATCACCGCACACGGATAACGTGGGGTGCTGATAAAGGGCAGTCACTCACCGGACCACCCGTGCGGGCCCATTCGCTTTATCTTTGCATGAAGGATTAGCGGCGTTTGAACGCGTTCTACCTGATGTTTTTATGTAACAGGCTTCCCACCTGCTCACACACCCGTGCCATTTTAAACCGCGTTCCCCATTGTTAGTGCAGATAACCCAGCGTGTCACCCCTCGGTCAGATTCTGATATTAAGTGATGTCATAGCCTAAAGATGTCATGAATTCAGTGCCTGTGCATTCCCAGACATGGGTTTAGCTAAATATGCAGAGGTTGTAGTTATATGGGACCCCAAATTGCTGGGATGGGAGAAAGGCAGCAAAACAACCTATGACTTGGCTTCCTCCGGTGATCCCTCCGATCCATGCACATTCCTCTCAATAGCAATCTCTGAGCTGCCCAAATCCTTGTACTGCCTTTTGCACAGACTTCATTTAACTTCCTCTTCCTTTAACTTCCTAAGCATGGAGAGACTCCTGAACGTCTTCAGTGCAAGAGAGTTTCAGCCTTAAGTCAAGAAATGCAGCAAACTAATTCGCATTTAAATGTATTTAATTATCTGCTTTCTTGGGGCATTTGAAGGGGCATGTCCTTCAGGAAAGTGTTCACAGGGAAGTGTTCATAGCTATCAACACTGCACATAGCTACAAAACAGCCATCAGTAGGAATCCAATCCACTTTACTACGTGATTATTGCTGGAGAATTAGTGCCAGAGAGGCTTTGTTAAACCTATCTGCCTAATGTATGCACTGTGCATTAAAGGGAAGCCTTGAACTCTGAGTTAACTACTAAGCAGTAAAACTTTTATTGACCGTGTGTGTGGAAGAACAGAGACATAAGATTCTGTACTAAACTCATCTACAGAGAAGTACACCAGTGCTAGGTTTGTTGCAATGAGTATGACTGAAACCCAGAAAACCCAGATGTGTGACTGGTGTTGGAGAGAACACTAAAAATGTTACTTAAAAGAGAACTTTCTCCCTTGTACACCTCATTTCATTAATTTTCGTACAAAGCTCAGTCAACTACTTATAGTGTGGATTTTAAATACTGTGATTCACTCTCAGGAAGCAAAGGTAAATTGTGAAACCTCCATATTAAACTGGTGGTGGTGGTAAAGGACCCATCACCTCCCTTTGAGGACATTCAGTTGGTCTTCTCTTGTCAAATTCTTGTACTTCCTCTGGTTTGTGACCCCAATGACTGAATGTGGACCGACACTCTTGACAGGTGTGCATGGGAATAATCTTTGTTTGCATTAATAGCCAGAAAGAGCCTCATAATCTGTGTGAATCGATCCAGTCATTAAGCAAGGCGTTCTGGTTGCAAATGAAACGAGATTTGTCCTGCTGCAGCGATCTGCTCGCAGTGTCCTGGCTCTCCAACATATGATGGTGATTTAAGAAGCATAAATACTTCAGACTAATTTTTTTTTTTTTTTTTTTTTTTTTTTTTTAGACCCAGCTTGCAGCTGGCTGCTGAGCAAAATCTTGCTTTGACTTTTAAACTGAACATGAGCTATAACGATAAATAGCAAGGAAAAGATTTTTGGGCTACATTGTGGAATTAAGCTACAGCCCAGCAGGGGGAACAGCACAGCCACTGCACTACAGCACATCCTTAGAGCAAACAGTGACCCTGGGAACAGCCCAGTTTTTTCTTCATCCCATCCCTACATCAGGCACAGCAGGTGCCCTCAATGCTATTCATGTTTTTAAGAGTGACTGCAGAAGAGAGAGGACTGATCCCACCCCAATGGAGGCAGCTATCAATTCTTTCAGGTGGCTAACTGGGGTTCCCAGTGCTTTTCTCTCACAAAGATTAGCTTTTCTTGGAGCCACCTGCAGCCAGCTTTCTGTCCTTGAAGAGATGCTCACAGCCAGAAAGAGCAGCACAGCTAGCCTGGCTTTTCTGGAGCCTTTTGCCAGGATGTGTGCATGCTTCTTGCTTGCCTTGGGGCAAAATCTTGGCAGCTCATGGTAAGCTGAGTTTAAAAAACCTTGATTCTTCTATCAAAGCAAGTAAACTTCATCCTGCCAAAAGGCTGTGGAAAATAGCAAGCTTGCAGCAGAAGGGACGTGACAAAAAACAAACAAACAAAAAAAATGGTGGTGGTAACACCTGAAACACTAAAACCAGGCAAGAGTCTCAACACAACACGTAAAAGTGAAATAATTTTGTATGTTTTAAGGATGCAGAGGATGCTGAATAAAATTTTCATAGTTCTGACACAAAATCAGGAGCACCTTGGTAGACAACTTTCATTTTGGAGTGATTTACAATCAGATTTGTCACAGGACATAAAACTGACAGATCACTGAGAACAAACATTAAGCCATGTCTGGATGAACAACACTTCCAGTTTTCCATTGCCTGAGTCTGTAGACAACCAGCTGCTTTAGCAAAAGCTGCTGGCCAAAGAACCACTAAAATCCAGCCTGACATGACACCAGGGCAGGTTTTTATTCTTTAGCAACTACAGTCCACTCAACAACCAACTTAAACTTTCAAAGATATAAATGAAGGGCTATTTTAGCTCTTTCTTACATTGTCTTTACTTCTGTCAGTTTTTTTCCCTTTTTAGCTATTACCACTTTTTTTCCTGCCTGTTTGAGCATTCAAATCTAGGTCACAGTGGGAAAAAGCTCTTTCCCCCCCCTTCCTTTCCTGCATGCACATTCCCGTGCACAGCCCTTGGCTGTAGAGTCAGCTTTAGAGGAACTCCAAAGTCATGGAGGGTTTTGTTTAAAAAAAAAATAGTCAAAGCTGTGATAATTTTATTTATTCTGTACATCTCTACACAGAAGAATATGGCAACGGGAATTTCCCATTATCATTGGGTTTGGCTGCTATTCCACATACATTGCTGCTGATCTCTTTCCTAAGCGGTTTTTAGTACTCTGATGGACAAAAGAAACTTCAGGCAATAAAATTCCAAAGGAATAAAAAACCCCTCGATCAGCACGATGAAGCCGTGAACATCTTAATTGCCCTGGGTATCATATTTAAAACATTTATAAAAGCAAATCGTTAATGCTCCTGCTTAGTTACCGTGCAGGTGCCTACAGCTGGCTCCTGACTGTGCCTAATTAAACAGTTCTAACCATTAATGCATCAGCGGGTTTCAGCAGTCTCCCTCAAATGAGGTTGTGACGAATATTTCATCTGGGACTTTTATTTTTGAGTGGGGGGTGAATGTATGTGCTTGGGGCCATCTGGTGAGCAGAGCTACAGCGCCCTGAAGGTGCTGCTGCCCATCCCGGGCAGACTCACCTGGACATTCCCTGGGCACTGAGAATTCCAGACTTTCTGTGCAGACAGGCACTGACCCTCGAGAAAACACTGCATTTGACCTGAGGCTTGGAAAAGGCTTCCAAAATTGAGTGACAGCACTGGGATTGTGGGTGTGGGGTTTGGATAGAAGTGTGTGATATCACAGGGTGTAAAACTTAAGAGTTTAAAGTTTTAGAATATAGTAATATATATAAAGCAATATGGAAGTTTTAGGGCAGAGGCTGAGTTCTTTTTTCACCTTCTTCTTCATGGGTCTGGGTGATATTTTGTAAGTGGGTAGAAAAATCCGCATTGCGGGCCACGGGTGGTTGGTTATTGAGTTAAAAGTAAAAATAATTCAGGTGTCATTTATTAATTGGACAGTTTATCCTTAAAAGGCCTTGTAGAGAAAGAGATATGGCTCTATTTTTACTTTGTTAGCTGTAGAACTCTCGGCTTGTCAGACTATAACATAGATAAGAATTCCTAAACATCTGAGTCCAAACATGAAACAACGTCTCAAGCATTTAATCCTGACTCTGACAGAAAAGAAGATAAAATGCAACACCCGGGCATCCTGGACATCCCAGACATCCCATCCCTACAGAACAGCCAGCCCTGAGGGCTCTCCTCCATCAATGTCCATGGAATTTCTCTGCTGAACCTTGACCTGTTTCAAAGTGTGTCCTTTATAACCCTTCTAGAACAAGAATTGACGTATCTTCAGCCAGCACACCACTGCCCCTAATGATCAGCATCTTGGGGAAACTTGAGTAGTGCAAACAATTAAATTCATGTGTACATGAAGCTGAGATAAATTATTTATGAGCCAATTGACATTTGCAGCACTGGTGGTGTTAGTACTCAATATACTCTGTATATTGTTATGGGGTTACAGTTGTAAAAGTATTCATGCTCCCATAATAAACTTGTGATAAATTCAAGTCTTTAACCTTTACAATATTTAGTGCTCCTGTGCAGTGCTTAACAGGAGAATGTGACTTAAAGCAGACTTCTGCTATCTTTAATCTTGAGTAACACTTCATGCCAAGAATGGCCTTATTGACTTCAATGAAATTGTTGTGTAATTACTTTTCTTTTTCTCTTCTTCTTTTTCTTTCTTTTTCTTTTTCTTTTTCTTTTTCTTTTTCTTTTTCTTTTTCTTTTTCTTTTTTCTTTTTCTTTTTCTTTTTCTTTTTCTTTTTCTTTTTTTCTTTCTCCAAGGTCTTCTAAGTGTAGTAGAAACTTGCCAAATGTTCCTGCAGCCATTTCAAATTGCCCTTGACTTGGAAGGGAGCACAATGATGCAGGATAATTAGATATAAGAGGGAAAGGGAAGAACAAGCTCTACATCAGTAGAGGAGAACAAAATAAAATGGCCAATTTTCTTGGACAGGAGTGAGCTGCAAAAAAACCACTCCAGAGTCTGAACATGGCCTTTTGGTTTAGTACTGGTTACAACAAAGGACTCTTTGTTCGTGTTTCACTTGCATTCTTGGAAACCACTAGCCATTTCTCCTGGATTCCGTGTAATAAAGAAGCCAGAATTTTGAAGCTGCTCACAGCAGGAATTTGTTCTAAACCCAAAATTTACTGGAAATAGCCCCAGGAAGGGTAAAGTAGGGTGAGACAGTGTATTAATTAATACAGTTTCAGGCTGCATTCCCTCTTTAAGCGTGCCATTTGTTGCTCTGCCCCAGGAACCTCCCACTGTGACTGCACAGGCTCTGCATCCTGGAAGAACAAACACTGAATTCTGGGGCTGTGCTCACTGCAGTGCTACCTGAGGGCTTCAAGAACAAAATGCCAAGGGTTTCCCAGCAGGAATCACATCTTGCTGCTGTTCTGGGGGCTTCCTCAGCCACTGATCATGTCAGTGATTTGTAGGAGGAGAAAAACAGGATTTTCTGCTGGATGAGAATGAGACCAGTTTCTAGCTCTGAGCGACTGCAAAAGCATTTTCCTAACCCAGGAAACAACACCAGGGACCTAATTCCTCTTTAAATTCTGTGATGCTGTGAGATTGGGTGCAGTGTGGTATAAGAAGCATTTTCCTTTTTGCTCACATCAATTACACGCTGAAGTGCCTGGTCAATAGCTGCAGGAGTGGAAGCACCCTTAATTCCATGGCTAATTAGGATACATCCATGATATTTTGTCAGGCCCATAGCACAGGTCAGAGGAGAGCTGAAAGATCCTGATTTAAAACCAGTTTCCACGAATGCCACTGAAGGCAAATTAAAACTAGACATGAACTCTTCGTGCTGTTCGCAACTGAGGTGGCAAAACTTTGTTTCCCAGCTTGAACCCTGGAATAGATTCTTCTCAGCACTTATTAAGTCATATTTTTTGTGCTTATTTAAATACCAAAGTAATTTCTGTCTGGCCTATCCAGCATGATGTAGGCTACTGTCAAATGAAGATACTTGGTTTAATTTGTATCATTTTCAATATATAATACAGGAAATATTTTACCAGTGCTCAAGAAGATTAAGGACAGAGAAAACATTGAGGAGTATGAACTTCTGGATGCCTGGAAAATGCATTTACAATTTCGTTATTTGCTGAAAGATAGGCTTGGTGCTTATTTTTGCTCTGTGACAGCCTCATTTTCTTTGCCTTCTATATTATCTATATTTAAAAAATCAGCAGCTCTGCAAGTTGAGTAGGCTAAGGAGCTGATTGAGTCTGTGTGTGTGCGTGTGTGTCACTGCTAATTTTGCACATTTTGCTGCAGCTCCTCATAGTGAAGGCCACTAATTAATTTGAGGGTGATTGAACCTCAGTTTACACCACCAAGCAGTCAGTGTTCCAAGCCAGTTTTGTCACTAATGTTGCCATTCCTGTAATAATCCTACAATTCTGGACACCCTGAGCTGGAAAATCCAAACGCATTTTTCTAGGGGAGCCAGAGATTGCCCAACATGCCTGAGTGGAAAATGATAACAGCTGTTGATAAGGATGAAATCCAACCACAGGCAGCTGATTAAATTATCTCCCCTGAGCCTGGTGCCATCAGCGTGGATGCTGGTTATGTCACCAATGTTTAAGTTTCATTTTACGAGGCAAATTTGTCTCCTCTTAGAAGAAGAAATAAGGAATTTCTGTCAGTGGGCAACTTCCCTTCAGAAAGCCAAAGGCAAATATTAAATATTTATTTGACTTTTTAAACATATTATGCAATTTTATGCATTGATTTATAAATAGAGGTGTTGATGTAATCGAGCAAAATCGGTTCATGCATATTTTACATTTTAAAACTGCAGATAGATTTTAATCAACTGGTTTTAAATAATGAGCTTTTATGCTGTTTGGGGGTAGAAAGGAAGCTGTTTAACATCACCAACACTGCTGTGTGTAAATATTGAACTGTAGAACTACTTTTGGCAAAATGATGCCTTTCTGCTGGGCAAGGACCCACGAAAGGATCCTGTTGGGGATTCAGCTACAAATTACCTGGTTTTGGAAAGGATATCGACTCAAACGAAATGAAATTGTGCCATTCCTATAGAATTCTTACTCACCAAAATTCTGTGCATTTATCATGACCAATGTGGAGTCACAAGGGCAATGAGGATTGGTTTGTTGGGGATTAGGGAAGGATCTAATATTTCCCTGAATGCTTAATTTCTTCAGACAGAAAAGAACGGCAGCTCTGTTGGCAACCCAGCCCTCAAATAAAACAGACTTTCAGGTGAAGTTTCCAAGGGTTTTAATGGAAGGCTTGACCTGTTCTGTGCTCTGATTTGCTCTAGAGGGAATATTTAACTCAACCTCAGTGGCAGTGGGCTACAAGAAAGCAGCAGGTTCTTACCAGACTTAAGTTAGAGGCTTTTTAACTGGATTGCCACTGAAATTGCAAAGATACACACGAGCTGAAATGCTTTCAAATCTTCAGGAAGGCATTTAATGAAGTGCACTGAAAAATAAGGAATAAAGCTTTTTTCTTTTTCTTCTTCTTTTTTTTTTTCAATTAGGTTGACTTCCTTGATTAATCTGATTTTTTTTTTTCCATTTCCTGCTGAATTTTTTATTTAAGAGAATAGTACAAATAAGAGAGAATCACTGCTTTTAGAGAAAGGCATGAGAAAACCCAGTATATTCAAGTGTCTATTTATACATCTTTTTCTTGAATAATTCATCCTTCTTTGGTCCCTAGTGTAGTTCATGATAATTTTTAAATGATGAATAATCAGTTTTGCTAGATTTGTGTTGGACATGACAAAAAAAGGGAAAAAAACCCCAAAAACAAAACACACACATGAACACATCTGACTGCTAAGTATTAAAATTTTTAAAATTCCCTTTTTTAGATGCCTAAATCTTCTCATTTTGTCTTCCAGTCTCGTAATTTTTGACTCTTAGGGTTCATATTCTCGTGTCTTGTTTTCTGTTATTAAAAAATACTGTGTATTTTCTAAATAATGAACGTGAACTATCCATTATTTGTATATACGAAAATGGAAGGTTAGCTTTAGTAAAAGAATGAAAAAAAAAACAACACACCTTCATTTTTTTTTAGGTGGTTCCAAAACTGTGGATCTCCATTTTGCCCAACATCCATGAAATGTGTGTGTGGTTTTTTTGGGAACTGGCATTCCATCCAAGTTTCCTACACTCAGGTGGAATAAATTGAATTAATGCACCCTTGGAGACAAATAAGAAGTTCATTTATGCTTACTTTTCATCCTCTGTCATTTTTTTAAATCTCTTTTTTCATTTTTCTTCTTCCTCTTCCTCTATCTATTTAGCTTTTTTACTTCCTTCAAAGAGTAAATACCTTCCCCCAGCCCCATTTCCTTGCTGTGGATAATCAAATCATATTTAGTGGACTGCAGTTTAGGTCTTGGTGAAGAAAGGGGAAAAATCCCAGCTGATGTTTCAGTGCTGGTATTAACACAGTTAATAGGAGTGATCCTCTTCATGCTCAAGCACTGGAATTGAGACAAGTTTAGATTTACAGTGGCACAAAAAAATATCAAAGCATTCTCCCATCAATATAATTCCCAAATAACCTCAATTTCTCATTACTTCTGCAGGGACTATGACTTGCCCTCAATTGTAATCTTCTACAACTGTAAAGAGCAGTTGAAAGGCTCTGTCTCTAATTCCTGCTAGAGGCAGGGAAAAAAGGGAGTTCTTTAGATTTAGAGTTGCAAAGAAAGGTTTTAGCAGTGGAGTGGAGAAGGCCACTTCTGAATAAGGGAATAATCTTGTGATTTGTTTTAATACTGCATTCAATCCATGGATTTGGGCTGAAAATTCCTATCCATGCTTTCAGGACTAGGTCCTTTAGATCCTGGCCCAGAAAACTTGTTTGGGTTTATGATTTCCTCGCTTTTGGAGGACACATCTGGATCTATCAGGAAGAAAATGTCACATTTGTTATGATGTGAGGGTACAGATATTTATTTTTAATGGAAAGCTGCAGTTTCTAACTGCAGTCTGACAAGCTGTTCATGGGCACATCAGTGGACTCTGAACCATGGAATGTCTCCACCTATTAGTGCAGTTTTATGGCACAAAAATTGTAAAGACTTGAGTTTACAAGGTTTACTTTTAGATGTACATGGATGGAGAGATAAAAGAAGCATAATCTCATCTGACTTTAAACTGTGAAAATACAGTGATGGAACTTTGAATACAGTGGTGGAAAGATTTAGCAAATATTGTGGAACAAATGCATCATTTTATAGGTATAAAAAATACATTCAGTTTCATCTGTCAGTACTTTTAGGTCAAGAGCACTGGATATTTGCTCAGAATTTTCCTTTCAATAAATGAGGACACAACACTTTTCTGCAATTGTATGATTTTCACAGACCTGACAGAAAGAGAAATTAGTAACTTTGGTTTACCAGGGATCATTTGGAGGGGAAGTTCTGTGCTGGGGGACTTAAATCTTCAGAAAATTGGGAATGTGCTACCTGTTGTAGTAAAGGTGATCCAAACCATGGAATGACAGAACCATTTAGGCTGGAAAAGATCACTGAGCCCAAAAATTAACCCAGACTCAGGATGGAAAGGAGTCCAAGGATGAGTCCCTGCAAGGGATAAATCCATATTTCCTAATTTTGGCACAGAGCTGCATCTCCTTGTGAATTTTTTGTGCCTTTCAAGCCACCCAAAGAATCAGAGCAATATTAAACTCCTGTCAGGAGAATGGAGAACTGAGGCTAAAGCTTCAGGAGTTTTCCTTCTTGACAATAAACTTATCACAGCAACTTGTTTTATATCTAGAGATGGCAAATAAGGCTCAGGAAATGTATGAGCAGCCAGGCTGGTTGTTTAAAGTGTCTGATTCACTCTCTGAAGTGTAAAGTGCCTTGAAAAAGGAAATGCCAACAGAAAAATACAGAGGAATCAAAACTGGGTATTTCCTCAGGAATCGTAGCTCTGTATAGATGATAATGATGCAAGCAGATAAAAATGAGAGAGTGGGAGAGTGAAAAAGGCTGAAGTTCAGCTTCTGAGCTGTAACTGGATGTTACCATTATGCTTTATAACTTTAATTGTGTCATCCAGCTCTTTTATAAAGCCCCCTCTGCAACCGTCTGATACTTTTGATGTTCAGGAGATTAGACAGAGCCTAAACCAGTCCTGTGCACAGTTGGCACCTCTCTTACACCAACACCTTGCAGTATTTACATCAATATTTTAAAATTTAGAATGCTGTCTTTACTCAAAATAAGGTTTTTTGTTTTTCTTTTTTTCAAAACAGCTACAAGATGAAAGGGACAAAAAAATAAAAAGCTCTCTTTCCTTTGAAGAAAATATCGATTTCAAAGGCACACAAAGATATCACAGTCGAAATGGAGCTGAAGATAACAGCTCCCAACCAAAGCAGCACAGCCTAAGAACAGGAGTTCTTAGGAATCATTAAAAGAATTGCATAAATATTAAAGAACTTGAATATTACAGAATGCATCGTACACACTCCTTTGCATGTGTATCTATTATGAAAGTATTAGCTCAAATTGTTGAATGAGTCAAGCCTTGCCCTGCCATGTGGGAAAGATACCAATTATTTCATTTACTGTTATTTCCTGCAGCGTATCTGCACTAAAACATCCGCCAGAGCAAGCATTGTCATATGTGCTCTCAAAAACCTGCATTTCCTACTGCCACTGCTAGAACAAAAGCAGCAACGACACTCAGTGCTATTTCAAACCAGAATTAAAATCCTTCAGAATTAAAATTCCGGAATAATTCTGAAAGATCTGGGTTCTCTCCCCAATAACTTCTGTGTCTTCAAGGTAAATCAAGCACCTTTAGTGGGAGCCAAGAACCTCCCAAGGTGATTTTGAGTTCTGGGTGACCTTTCCCAGCCAGAAGTTTGACCTGTGAAACATGAACATGGTTATCCCCATATTTTGAAAGTATTTACTCCTCCCAAGCAATCTTAGAGCTTATGCCACTAGTGGATGTGATTTTTAATAAATGTACGTGTCTATTTAACAGATTTGTAAAAATGTAAAGCAGAAGTTGTCATTCATACATGGTTGATGTATATTTTCAGTAATTTTAATTGCTTTGCTTTAAAATTCCTCTCTGTTTCAAAAAAAAAAAAAAATAGTTGAAAGAACAAGTTGAAGTTTATCTATGAAAACTGGAAAACGAAGGGTTTAGATTCAATTAATAATTTCACTGAAAGGACCTGATTTCTGGAAAATCTACTTTTATTTTCTGTGCAAGGCCAATTAGAAATTTTTTTTTCCCAGAGAGGGGAAAAAAAAAAAAAAAAAAAAAAAAATCCACCAAAATACAGACTTTACCAAAACAGAGGTTCTTCTCTGAACTACCAGCTTCTTCCCAAGTTGGAAGGTCTTGGCATAAACAATGGGAATAAGGGCAGCTCTTCTTGCACATCTGATAAAGAGAGATTACAGTGAAACATTCAGCTTTTCCTCCCTTTTTTGACATCCCCCAGCCCCTGCTCTGTATTTTGCCTTTGAGTGCCAAAAGCAAAGCAGATGGGAGGCTGCCCCTGCAAAAGAAACAGAATTTTGAGTCATGACAAAGTGATAAAACCTTTGAAGACTGTCACAGGATGAGGAGAATAATGTCCCACGGAGGGATGGAGTTGCAAAAAACACATTTTATCCCTGCAAAACAGGGAAATTAAATGTAGGAATCACCTAAAAAATAAAAGCGGGATGGGAACTTCAGGGGATGCTGCAAAGATTTTGCATTTCATAGCATTTCTTGAGGAGGAAAGGAGGAGATGGCTCAGAAACTTACAAATTATTCATTTCAGGATCCGACAAAATCGGAAAATCTGGGGCTGAGGCGCTGTGCTTTTACCAGTGGAGCCTGGAAAAGAGGAAAAACAAGTTCTGTGGTAAATAGCGGGCATCCCAGCAGAGCAAAACCTCGGTGGAACGCCTGTGTTTATCTTTCCTGGAGTTTTTTTCAAGAGCACTGCCTGGGGGAAGGTTTTGCAAAGGGAGCAATATTCCAGACCTTTCTGGCATGTGTTACACGTGGATATGTGTTTGCAGGGAGCACAGCCTCCCGGGAGTGGGGTCTGGTGTGGGATTGTGCTCAGCACTGTCTCTATAGATGGGGGTTGTCCCAGACTCTTCTAGGCTGGCTCCCTGGGCCAAATGTCTGGGAGAGCACTCACCAGAGGAGTTTTTCACTTAAAAGGAAAAGATCAACAGATGAGCATCCAGCTTATGGATTAGCTGGGTCTTCCTGTTGGTTTCATCCAAATAAATCTCGGTTTCCGTGCTCTGAGGCACAGAAGAACATCAGGCACCACCACAATGTGGTACAGGGAGTGACCTGGAGATTCTCTCACCCAGCTGGTGCCAACACAGCGCCGAGGGCACAGCTCCAGGCACTGAGCAGTGAAAGATTTGTTCTGTTGGACTGAACCCCCACACCCGAGCAAATGTCTCCAAAAATGGAAAGGGGGTTTGTCACTGAGACACGCAAAGCAGTCACATGCAGACAAGAGATTTTGCAGGGCAGAGGTCCTTCCGATCCCAGCTCACAGCTGAGACAGCCGAGAGAAGGAAGAGACCCCTTGTTTATTTTTTTACTTTTTATTCATTTCTGGGTCTAGCAGAAGATTGGCTTTTTGGGGTTTCCACCCCTCAGCCTCAGTGGCCAGACCAATTGTCAGTTACAATTGTTTTCAGGTTAGAAATATGCAAACAAAGGACAGAGAATGAAAAACAAAGGATTTGTTTATGTTACATCTGTGAGAAAGGTAGAAAACTGCTGTTAATATTGCACAATAACTAAAAAGATCTGACTCCATTTAAGAAAATCAAAAAGCTCAGAAAAACTCAGAAAAACCAGGGTAACAGCCGTTTCAGTTTCACCTCAGAAGGGTTTTAAGGGAAAAGCAGCAGAGACTTCTGTGTTCCTTTCACCGTAATTGGCCCAGTGGCAGCACAGGGGCACTGCTTGGATCTTTGGGATGTTTCTCAAAACCTGCAGCTGATTCTATTGGGCAGCAAGCCAAAGAACCCTCCTAAAACATTAAACACATTAAAAAGAGCACAGAGGTGCTCTGGGCTTTTTGGGGTGCCTTAGCCAGGTGTAAAGGGGTTTCCCCACACCTGTGCACGGCTTTTGCTTTTGTTTTGTATTGTTTTTTTATTTTCTCTTTAATTAAAACCTTTTGTTTTTCAAAACACATCCATCTTGAGCCGTCTCGCTAATTAATATTAAGCCATTAATATTATTATTAAGCCATTGTTATTATTATTATTATTATTATTATTATTATTATTATTCCATTATTTTTATTATGCCATTATTATTCTTGTTCTGAGGGGTCGCAGCTCAGCTCTCAGAGCGTGATGAACCCTCGTGGAGCTGAGAACACGCGGAATTTCATCACTGTGCCCGTTCAGGCTTTCAGCTTTCCAAACCCCAGGGCAATTCCTCTCCCACCTGGGGTGCCCAGCAGATCTTCACTGCCTGGGCACATTTCACACCCTTTCGCTGTGTGTGACGTGGTGCTTTGCTGATTCCAGCCACTCTTCCACAAAAAGCAGACAAGGGGCCAGAGAGGGAGGTGATGGACAGTCCAGCAGAGCTTGCTCATTCACAATCTTCTCTAAATCCATTCTCCTGTGTTTATCTCCTGACCAAATGAGAGTACAAATGCTAAAAAATGTCTGGGACAGCTGGAGCGACGATTTGAAGACTGAAAACAAATGTTTCACTGAAAACAAATGTTTCTCCTCACTTATATTTGGACTTCCTGAGCTTTGTTTTTACAGAGGTTCAATTCTGAAAGGAAAACTCTTTACTAGTGGAGAAGAGCCAAGAAGCAGAGCAGGAAATGGGATATTTCAGGGTTATATACAGGTTAATACCCATTTTCCACCTGACCTTATGCAAACATCTTGGTTAGTATCTGGCATTGTGTCTGCACCAAAAATCGAGCTGCATAACAAAAGAGAAAGGAGTTCTGAAGGATTTATACAGATCTTACTGACCATCAAGTTATTAAAAAAAATAATAATAAAACAGAGAACAAAAAAAGAAACAAGGGGGGAAAATAAAACCAAGAGTGTTGGGCCAGAGATCTGTCTGAGAATGACATAAACAGCCACCATCATTATCTCTTCTGCAAAAGGGAAAATCACACTCGAGTGCAGAGAGAGGTTAAAGTGACAGGTCAGAAGTGGCTCAGGAGACAAGAGGGAATCTTCCAGAGAGCTTTAGCTAAAGCCCTGGGATTTAGGGTCCAAATCCCTGAAAGAAGACGAGAGCAAATGCTGCTCTAATGAGCTCTAATGCCAATTATCAACGGCATCCTCTGCTTGGTCATGAAACCCCATGTGGCACTTGCAAGCGACACGTGGGCTTTTTAAATCATCTGGATTTCTTCAGAGAAAAAAACTCCATCCCTATTTTTTCTTTTTTTTATGAGATCCACCTCTGGTGCCTTCTGCTAAATGATCAGAGCAGTATAAGACATTAGTCAGTGCAACAAAAAGGGGCACAAACAAGGCAGGTTCCCTGGCGGATTGATTTCCTGTGTGGCTGCAGGGGGGAAAGTAGGAATTGCCTCTTCCTTGCCCTAGCAGAAGTTACAGATTACAGTGAGCACGTTTTCAATATTTACTCAGTTCCTCTTGGCTCAGGGCTGGCGGGGTTTTCAGAGAAAAGCCTCTTGCATGCATTCATAACTTAATTCCTTACTGAGACCCCCTCAGATCTGTGTCAATGAATGGGGTTTAAGAGGTTGATACAATTTTTAAAAAGGCATTTTTTTAGATAGGAATCGATTTTTTTTAACACACTGAAGAGTGCTTTCAGTTCACATTCGTGGGACTCAGGGAAAGGGGAGAAGAAAATTTACAGAGGTATTTTCTCCTCAGTGTTTCCAACCTTTAACGTGTTTGAAAATGCACCAGTAAACAAAGCAACTTACCTAAAGTGCTTTAACAGTTGCTAAAACATTTTTTGTCCCCTTCCTGCACTAACCCATACACATCTTAGAGATCTTTCTGGAAAAACTCCCATTTAACAGCAAATGACATCCAAATTATGCTCTTTTATAATAGCAACTTCTGCTCCCTTATAAATTATATTTGGCCAAACTGACTCCATCTCTGAGCTACAGAAGTCCAGAGTAAAACCAGTCTTAAACTTTTATTCAGTTTTCTATTTGTTGTTTTGTTTGTTTGTTTGTTTGTTGGGTTTTTTTGCATTTCCACTGCAGCAGATTGGAGGCTGTACAGCAGTTAAAAAGCTAATAAATGCAACATGAACATTTGCCATGCACTCTATTTATCATTATTTATTAATCCTATCACAAACAGCTCTTAGGGAATAAAAATTAAATCAGTGGTTTTGTCTTAAATGGTGTTGATATAAAAAGGAACAGTGCTGGTGCAGAAATTTTCTGTCTATATTGAAGGTCACAGAAGAAATAAGGAAGAACTAATGTATGGCATCAGGTATTGAAAGAGTCTTTCTGAAAAGAATTTTTCATTTAAGCCCAGTTGACTTTCCTTGAAATTGGAATCTTAAACAAACCCTCAAACAAACCTTTGTCCAAAAATCTGAATTCAACATGGTATTCATGTCACCTTAATTTTGCATTTCATATGTTGCGTACTTTGAGATGTTCATTGTCGCTCCCTTTGCAGTCAGGGTGGAAGCGCAGCACGTTCAGAGAAGAGCCCATCCTCCCTATTCTTGGTCTGTTCAGATTTTGTGATGGGATGAATCTCTTTATGAGGTGTCCATATGTGCTGGTACGGCTGAGTACAATGCTGCTCAGGAATATCAAAATAAAGGCAGATGAACAGAAGTTAATTAAAATATTTTAAGACTTCAGTTCCCATGAGGATTAAAATGCTTTCTAATTTTGTCTTTTTATTATTATTTCACTTTTGCCTTGTTTTAAGCTAGCCTGACGACATTCATTAGTCAGGCTTAAAAATAATCCCTTTGTGAAACACATTTAAAAAATACATGGATTTTATTCCATCACCTACTTACATGTCTGTTTTGTGCCACCTTGGCACTAAGAGTGACATTGCATTTGCAAGAGACACCTTAAACTGATTTACAATATCTTGATAGAGGATGCAGTCGAGCCTAGAGAATTCTGCTTTGTCACAGATTTTAGCAGACCCCAGATATTTTAAGCATACAGAGCTTAGTTCACAAATCAGTGGGAATGATTCAATGTTGTTGCAAAAGGAGGCAGAATTCCAAAAGAGAGCTAAAATTCCTTTTGAAGATTGCCATTTTTAACATCAGCCAATCTCTCCCGCAGCAGGGACACCATTTCAGCTTTAAATTTTAGGCAATCACTGCTCCTCATAACTTGTTGCTCAGTTCACTGTCCTGATTTCTCCCCAGGACCCCCAGCTTGACCCAAATGAGGATAAAGCCTCTTCCTTTCAAAAATCAACTCAGCATAAATGGGCAGTGGCACCAGGCAGACTTTTATTTGTTACTCGTTTGGGAGGTGTCATTTTATGATCTTTAAATAAGAAGAGGAAAATAAAATTAAATATATGAGTCTGCCCATCTCCTTCTCCCCTTCTCCAAAAGTTCCAGCTCCCCCTCTGTAAAGTGATTCTTACATTTTGAGTGGCAGTCATGCTGTTTTCAGAGGTTCCATTCTCCTCTGCCAAAGGCTAAAAATATGTCTGGTCACCAGTGCATCCAAGGTAATCCTATTCGTATGTTGATGGTCCTTGAAAAGCCCTTCATTCCAACCTGGCAATGCCTGAGAGTTACCTAATTCTGCTTTTCCAGAATAGAATTTTTCCCCGACAGCCTCAAAGTGAAAGGGTAAAATGAGCCAGTGTTCAGAAAGATGAATGGGTAGGATGAATATCCATCTTTCATGAGAGTAATGCTAAAATTCACTCTCCTGTCTCACAGCTACCCATAAATTATGCCACTGGTTTAAAAAGAATGACATTTTTTAAACACAGAAGCTTGGATTCTTTTCTTTTGTATGTTTGGATTGTTTGCATTTTCACCTTTTCTCACAAATAAGGGTTAAAGACTCTGTCCTGGAGTGGAATGGTCCAGGACAGTGCAGGGAGGGGTAAGGAGGTGAGAGAAAAGGAATTTATTTGGCTCTTGGAGTAGAAATTCCTGGAGTTTAATTCTCAATATTTGACTTTTAACTAAAAGAGGAAATTTTCTGGTGAAAAGTGAGAGGCTCCTGAGTACAACCCCTCGGCAGCTCCAGGACTGCCCCTTCCCACTGGGAGAGCTCCCACACCCTGCTGCAACCAGTCCCTGCCCTTGGGAGCTCCTTGCTGCTCGGGCCAGGCTTGATCTACAGCACCCGCAACTCCACTGCCACCCTGACAAGCTTTTCGTGAAGAAAACAACAGCTTCTCTTACAAAAGACAAGAATATATCGTGTAGAAATGCGATTAAGGATATAGCTCTGGAGGAAAAATAGATGTAGTACACCCATAACTAACGGCAGTCTCTTAGGTCTGATAAATCTGTACAGAAACTGCAGCTAAAAAACTCTATAATATTGCCAGAATTACATATTGAACTGTCTAAGGGCTCCAAATGGGTTTTTATTCCTGCTCCTCACATATTGGCTTCCCCAGCAGCAGCTCAGGTCTGCAGTGTTGCAAAAATTGATCATTTTCCACACGTGAACTTCTGCTCTGCTCATCCCTCCCTTGCCAGGGAGAGAGATCCTCTCAGAAAACACTGGGATCCCACAGAAATGAACGCAGGTCATGAATTATTGAAAACGAGTATTAATATCTACAGAATTAATAATATATTTTGAGGCAAAGTCTCATTATTTTTCCAACCTCTTTTCTGTGACTCGACTCATCGCTCTTTGCATGCAAAACTACGCTCACAGAAGCTACACCATTATCAACTAAATATTGTTTCCACAAATCCAAATGTTAACTCGCTTTTTTTGCCCCTCGGATATTTCAGATTAGGTCCATGAGTTTAAATGTTTGGCACAGGTCCCAGGAGAGGAGTTTTGCTAAGGCACTAAATGATGCAGGTTTGGGTCAGCAGATAAAGAAACACATTTTCAGAACCATGTGTGCTGGTACAGCAGAGCGGGGAAGAAGTTGAAATATGTGGAAATACATCTGGATCAGACTTTGTCCTTCAAATGACACCATGACCTCTGTTTTCAAGAACGTGCACAGCCCAGGTGTCGGATTTTCCCTTTTTCTGACCTAGAGATGGGGTTTGGGGCTCCTGAGAGGCGTTTTAAAGACTTTTATTCCATTTTCATCTCACGTGAATGTTACAATTCACGCCATCACTATCAGAAGCCAAACTATTTCCTAATTACATTACATTATAATGTGGGTTTTTTGCCCATCAGCTTTTGCCACACAAGGCTGCTAATGCCTTAAAGCCAATCATCTAAAGTTACCCCTCGTGGGTCCTACTACAATGCACCTTTCCTTGTTCTATTTCTCTAAAATATCTGGTCTATTTGCAAGGCTATCTTTGGGAACTTGTTTCCAGCTCCATTTCTCTCTCAACAATGTCTGTCCTATTCCATGGCATTTCTAAGTCAGCATTTCTTATCTCAAAGTTTGCATACAGATGTGAGCCTTCTGTCAGGCTTTGAGAGTCCTCTGCAAAACCATTTCCCACCTAGGAATTCTTCTAAATTCCTCTCTCATGCTCAGGTCCAAAAAAGACCCCGTGCTGTGACCACCACAGATCTGAGAGCCACAAATCTGCATTTTTAGAGCAATCAGGATGCAAAGGCTCAAAAAACATCTCAGAAACAAGGATCCAATCCAAGCCTGCTCTATTACCATCCCTCCTCCTGATCCTGCTTCCACACGATCACCCTGAGTTTATTGCTGGTGTTTCAGTTGTTTCACTATTCCAATGAAATCAAACCATTCCATTTTTGGAAGGTGCATTTCTGGTTTGGTTGTTCATGCAGAGCTGCATGAATACCAGTGCTTGCTCAAAGAAGTAGGAGAGAACTCTCAGCTGGAGGAGGTCAAGAAAAAACCCCCTTGAGAGAGAGAACCCAGTTATGAAACCACACCCTGATTGTCTCAAATATGTCTTCATTCTGAGTAGCAAAGCTCTGGAATATTGTGCATGGCAATCTCATATCCACAGAAAATAAATAATTTCTAAAGAACAAGATATTTTAACACAGAGCTTAAATCACGACATCCTTCACTAAAGGAGTGGCAAGACACTCTGACCTGGATCACCTCACATCAGAGCCAGGCATTAAACTTACAGCTGCATATTCAAATTCAGGAGGTATTTAGATTTTTATATAGCTTGACTGCTGTTAAAAAATGTTATGGAAATGGATAATATTTGCTGAACATATAAGCTGATTTTGTTTGTGCAACAGCTGTGTAAACTCCCTGCAGAATAATCAAAATAAACAAATGCAAGGACCAATATAATTTCCTGAAGTGCAGTGAAAGAATACAAATAATAATTCAAAGAAAACCTTTGCTTCCCAGCCTTAACTATGCTGTGGACACAGAAAAACACAATAATTGCTGCAGCATGCTCAAGATTTCTCTAGTCTGAGAAGAGCTTTGAAGTATCACTTTTGTGCTCTCAAACGAAATGTTTAAAGTAAGCTTTCTTTGTTATTGTAAGCTCACAATGCTTTGATCCCTGTATGTCATAACGAGCTAGCTTTGGGTTTATTTGCTGGGTTTTTTTCAGTAGCTCAATTATAAATTGATGAAATTATTAAATTGCTTTGTGGGGTGTAATGGTGAACCTCAAAAACAAAATCAATAAATTCAGCACCATGAAGTTCTAGGCTGCTCCACCTTCCTGTTGATCAAATGAAAATACACAAATTTATGGAGCCAGCTCAGTCCTTGGCAACAGCATCATTTTGTCAGTGAGATACAAACAGTGCTTTAGAATAACGCTAAAAGTTAATCCCATAGCCAAAGTTCACTGGTCAAATTCCAGGAGAATACTCTATAATCTGCATATGGAGCTCACACCACCCATGAGTAGAACCAGATAAAATTTAAGGTAAATAAAGTAACTGGATTTTTTTTTTTTTAATTGACAAACTGCAGTTTAATAAAGTTGTAGTCAAGTCCTTATTATTGTGTGTACAAATTAATATGGAGTGCTGATTTAGTCTGTTGTAATCAGGGTGCACAAAGCAATAAATGAGACCCCAAATCAGAAAGGACAAGACCTACTATAGAGATCAAATTGAAAGCATAATCCAACAAATCTGGCTATAGCTTTTCTGTATTGCCACACGGCAGTGTGTGCAGCACCCACAGAGAAAATATTTTTTAAAGGACATTAAAATAAAACCCTTTTGATTTCTTCAGCTGGGAACTCATTGCACTGTTTTAACAGAGAGGTGAAGAACTCCAGCATTATTTAGAGTTAACCAGGTCCTTAAAATGCATGACCTCTGATAATTTTACCAGTATTTGCCTGTTCTTACTTTGAAAAACCCCTCTGTACCTTCTGACATAATTTTCCTTTGGTTCAAATGAATGATCCGGCTCTACAAAGATTTTCCTGTAACATAAACTTGTACAGTGGCTACAGATCTCCCTGAATCAAGATAAATATTTTATAGAATCAGTTTCCAAGCTGCAAATTCTTTTGAGAATTGGCAGAGTCAGGGACTTCATAGGAGCTAAGCAGGGCAGGAAAATCCCCAGTCACTGAAATCAGATTTGCACGTCTGGATTCTGCAGTATAAAAGCAAGTCAAGAGGTGCTACAATCGCTGTGATTTACAGTAAATTACCTTTCTATACAAGGATATGTATATGCTTATGTTTCTATGTATCCTTTCTATACGATCTCAATAAATATGGCTCATTTGAATTATTTGCTGCTTGGACTGAGTGGCTGTAATTCAAGATCAAGTGTGCTGGACTCCAGGGAACAGTGATAAATTATATTCCTGTGAAGAGGAAGACAAATCTCTGCCCCTTCCCATCATATTCAGTTTCAGGTCTACATAAAAAGAGGGTAATAAATAAAAAAAGCAGCTGGGAGAGAAGGGACCAGTGTACTGATAAACACATCAGCTTTTCAGCATGGTGCCAGCAGGATAAATGCAAATTCTTGTGGTTTATTTCATGGGAATTAGGGGAAGAGCTTCCCTCCAAGACAATATTTTGACAAGGCTCAGAATCTCCTTAGGATGATCCTTCACCAGCAGGATTTGTGACTTTGTGTCCACTGGGGATCTGTGACTTCACCTCTGCAGGATCCCCAGCTTGGTTAGGAATTGTGTGCTACACCAGAAAGCTGAGCTGGTTCCATTTATCAGCTCAGCTATTCCCTCAGATTTCCCAGCAAATTCCTTCAGCTCTGCACTTCATCTCCCCAAGTGCCTTCACCCCTCTGGGTCCCATCTGGTTCCGTGTTTATGGATTTGCTTGGAAGGTTCTGACCTAGCTCCTCACAGAACAGAGCAGATATTCAAAAAGCTCTCTTGATTTCCTGCTGGCAAACAAGTGCCTTCTTCCAGCCTCAGTTTTCGTTAATCTGGCAGCTCATCTTGCCAGTTCTTCTACTTTTACCCTTCAAAGACTCTCCATGTAGTCCCTGCTTTTCTTCACAAACTGTCTAACCACAATTTGATTTTAGGTTTGAGGGGATTTTTTTTGGCAGTTTTGATTTGATTTGATTCTAATTTTTTTGTCTGCAGATTTGTTCTTATCCCAGGCCCTTTTAGAAGGATTCCCACCCACAGTGTGAATTTTAAGATCTGATTATGCTGCTGACTGTCCCATTTTCATCTCATTGTCTTCAACTTGATCCTTATGCTCTGCAACTCAGTGGAATCCTATATTTAAATATGTCTTAATGCCCTTTGATGCCTTGGGTAAATTTTATCAGCTTTTTTTTTTTTTTTTTTTTTTTTTTTTTTTTGTACTTCTCTCTTTTTGACTGTCTTGTCAGTACCACTAAAGAGGCTGTCAGGACCCACACAAAGCACGTGCATTCTGTGAATTAATATTTATAAAGACAGGCAGTGGGATGTGATCTTCATTAAAAAGGTTTCGTGCTAAACACAAAGCGTTTTTGTGTTAAATTGTTCATCAACAAAGAGCTAATGCATCAAGGAATGACCTTTACTTGTTTATCTATGCCATCAGTCTTAATTTAGAAACCCAGCAATGCCCTTAAACAGGATAATTATGAAGTTAATCTCACGCATAAATCTTCCAGTGTAAAAATTAGGCATGCAGGCAAGAGGGATATTTTAACTTTCTGTTTTTGTTCTGTAGCATTTTGTTAGCCTAGCAAGAAGAACTGAGGAACAGCTTGTAAATTCAGGGGGCGTCATCCCTGAATCCAAATCAAAGCTGAGAAATCTGGGACAGAAATGCCTCACGTTATTTCCTTAATTTTGCAAAAATCTGGGTGCAGGTTTGGTGAAATTGTCTGTTCTTGTGCTGTGGAGAGCCAGGATCTCAAGTGTCACAGCTGATTGACCTCAGCTCCCATCTCCCAGCATCTTTCTGGGATTCCTGTATCCATCCTCAATGAGAAAACCCTGATTTTGCTTCCCTACAGAATTGCCTGAGAACGGGGATCTAGAAGCAAATGAAGCTTCTTAAACAGCAAATAAATATTGTAACATTTGGTGTTTCCTACCCTGCGACGACGAGATTGTCACTTGTGAAGCAGCTCCTTAAATACACATTACACCTAAAAATTCACATTACTCCTAAAATGGTTGAGGGACTTGCATTCCCTCAATCTTTCTCAACTGCCCAGTATTTATCCAGGTCAGTAATTCCAATTTCTGTGTCTGTGCCTTTCCTTCTTGTCCAACAGGATCTGTTCACTCTTTAGTGATCAGATTCAGAAATCGTTCCAGGGGTGGGGTTCCAACTACAGGCACAGTATTTGCACACATGGATATTGCTGCAGCTCCTTTTTTCAGCTGCTTTTTCTCCTCAGTGAGCTTGAAGAAGTTTGTTCTTGACTTACAAACTCTGACTGAGTTGATTACAGAGCACTGGGCAAGTGTTAGTTTCGGAGCGGCTCTGAGCTGATGCCTTCGCGATTGCTTTTCACAGTAGAAACTTTGTCTTTTCACCCCAGAAAAAGTGATGTCCCCCCTTCCAGCTGAGCCAGTAACACCAACACAATCATACTTCCCCTGATTGCCGCATTCCCATGATTAGGAAAGGCTGCATCCCGAAAGTGAACACAAACACATCTACCATTCACTCAGAAATAACGCAAATTCCATCAGATTCTACAGGGAGCTTGTGCTCCACCTGCAAAAGCAGCTGATTGTGCTGTCCTGCCCAGATCTGCCAGCTCAATCAGCAAAACTGAATTGCTCGGGAATTAGCTCCGCAGGAACAGCTGGCTCAGAAAAGGATCAATTGTATTGTTTTGGAAAGTCCAGAAGTGTACAAATTTTTTTCCCCAGCAGACCCATCTCTCTGAGAGATATTCACTGTAATGGAGCAGGCTCGACCATTCATTTCTCTGTAAGATGGGCAGGCTTGTCACCGTGTGGGATGGGTAGAAGAGGTGAGCCGTGGAATCTGCGAAGGGTCATCTGCCATAACGTGCTGGGTAACCTTCACAAGCGTGCCAAAATGTCTGTGATTGAGGGCTTCTCTTCTCTAACTTGTGATGAATGCTGGAATATTGATTTTTCATAAGCTTGGTACTGAAGACAGAGAACGAAACAGGAATATTCCAAAACGGGAATTGAGCTAGGAGAGAGAAAATTTCAAGTTTTCAGGGAAAAAAAATAAAAATTGCCCACAAGGGAGAAGAAAAGAGAGTTAGATGTGGCAATGTCATTGCTACAATGTCATAAGGAGGTTGTAAACGCCATGGAGGAAAAGGTACTTTATTTTAAGATTACTAAATTAAGCAAAATATATAAGAGGAGAATGTCTTTAGTATTGAAGTCTGTGGATTTCCTGCAGCCCATCATATAAATAGGGACCCAGTCTGCTAAAAAAAGGTATCTGCTACAAGCATGACATTTCTTCCCTCTGATTTTGTGCAGCAAGTGTCTGTAGCATCTCTTAATACAGCAACAAGTCGTTTGCTGAAGATTCACACACCTTTAACAGTCTGACTGTTGGTTTCTCCTTTTACTCCAGGAACAGAGGGATCCTGAGTGCTGACAATCATCATATTCAGAAAATAAACTTATTTAAACAAAACAGAACACAGAGACACTCTGAGAGTGCAGAAAAACAAATTATTGGGACCTGAAATGACACTTTAAAAATATACGATATATTCCAATTCTTTGCTCAAATATCTGCACATTGCTTTTTTTTTCTTTTTCTTTTTTTTTTTTTTTAATGGAAAACGGGGAATAAGCCAATATTCCAAGAGTATTTTCCACTAATCTAAATTTTAAAAGCAGAAAGAATTCTGTCATTGTTTTCCATGCTCATGCTTAGAACTTAAGAGGTCCCGGTTACCCAGACCTCAGAAGGAATAACATGAAATGTAGGTGATCAATTCCCCATCAAACCAAGGCACCTGGAGGCTGGTGGAGCCCAGCATTGGGAATCACTGCTGCTCTCCCAGCTGTGCAAACCTTTTATTGCTGCTCCACACTGGGCTTAACTCCTTTTCTCCTGTATCTTCCAGAAAACCAAGGTGAGACCTCACATGACACTGATCCCATAATCAGATCCCAAACCTGCTTTGTTAAAGCCTCATGCAGAGCCTGATGACACCGATGGAAAGATTTCCATTCATTTTGACAAGTTTTGTATTTCATCTCCTGTGTATCCATAGAGACATCTCATCTTCCTCTTCTGGCAGGTGCTGGCTCAAGAAGCAGCTTCAACATGACTATTCCTTAAATATCAGAGAAAGCTATTCCCACACAAGTTCCAAAATTTCAGGGTTATTCATTCCAAATAAACTCCTGACTGGGTCTTTCTAGTACCAATTCTAACGGTTGGATCTTGCACAACCCATTAAATTTCTCATTTCTTGTCATTACAATGGCTTTCTTTTTTATTCTCTGTTCATTATGTATCGATTGTTTGCAAGATAACACTTTAATCTTTCCCCCATTTCTAACAGTTCAGTCATGCTTATACAGTACAAACTTGATTTAATTTCTTAGCAAGGGCCACAGGGAAATTGAAGAGGTGCTGTTCATTATCCTGTCTTGTAATTGTGTTTCTAACTCTGCTCTCTAAAATAGCTCTTGAATATCTCTGGTTCTGGGACTGTTTTAAATCTGATCAGTGTCTCATTATCTGACATGCTTTAAACTGCTGAAACGGATAACCTAACCTAACCTGGGGACTACTCACCCTGTGTCCAGTAATTTTAAGTAGGAAAAAGTGTGAGGCAACGCATTCAACGATGTATGAATTCCAGGCTGGATTTGGTTCCTTTGAGCTTTGTGCTGTTGTTGCGAGCACAGAACAATCCATACGGATTCATCCACTTTTAATAACACTGCTGAAGTCCATGGCATCCATCACGAGGACAGTATACGCTGGATTACGTTGGTAACGTGTGAATTTTCTAGTAACATTTGAAAGAGCTAATGACTGCCTGGCTGATTTTGTTGTATATGAGGGGGACTGAGGTACCTTTCTTCAAATGGTACAGATTTCCAGTCTTCTCTTTGAGCATAACACCTTGGAAAAGGGTTCTATTCCCCACTGAGCAGCAAATCCGACTTACAAGAATGCACCAGGGCACAAATTCCTGAAATCAGGAAACAAGGAGATGACAAGCATTAGAAATAAAACCCCTTTGCTGTAAGAAAGAGGGAAAAGAAAAGGGAGAAGAAAATTCTCAAGAGTAAGAAAATCTGACCTCCTGATCTTCCTTCTCCTGGGCTGATGGAGAATCCTTCTGGTCAACACCATGAGATGCCTGAGAAATATTTCAGCCTGGCATCCCTCTGGTCTCCCCTTGCCATGACACAGATTAGATCACTCATTTTTCTATTTTCAAAAGAATTGTCTTTGCTCTCTAGATCTGTGCAACCTGTGCAATACTAAAAATGAGGAAGGAGGTAGGGGTTGGTCAGTCCTTCAATTTGTCTTGAAGCAGTCATCAAAATTGGCATTTATTTGTCTCCCTTTGTGCTGCTTTCTGTAATGGCAAATCTCCAACCATCAGAAACTGGACTGAAAACAATATTACATTCCGCCTCGAGGTAAATTTGTCAGATTAATGCCACCTATAAAAGAAGTAGTAGCTCCTTAAATTACTCCAGACTTTGTACAAAATGCAGCTCCACAAGCCAAGCTGAGTTTTGTGTCTGTGGTGCAGAAAAAATGCACGGTGCAGGGAGAATCGGCCAGGATTTGCAAAGACTGTCTCTGCAACTGCTGCAGCAATAGATAAGTGGTGTCATCTCACTTTTGTTTTCTCCTCTACCTCATCTGACCCGAACCTTCTGACATCAAGAAATCGTAGGTTAAAGAGTAGAGTGAATTAGGAATATCCTACTTTATTTTTTCTCCTACTGGAGCCATTTCACCACATACCTGATTCAATATTCCCTCTATCTCTGAGAAGTATCTCAGACTCAAATCTCTGCCTTGCCCTGAGAGCACTCCAGCCTGTAGGCTGCAAACCTAATTGTGGACATCTTCATTTCATTCCAGATCAGTGAGTACTTAACTAATTTTCCAAACCCCTGCAGCTAGTTCAAAGTTCTCTGCCATGATTACCTAAAACCCTCTGAGAGCACTTCCCTGGAATGCAAGGAAAGTGCTTTAGACTCTTTTTCACAGGAATTAGAGGAAAACCTTCTCTCATACCGCAAAGAAGTGTTTTAAGAAATGTGCCCCATAAAGCAAAGGCCACTTTACACACTTTAGTAAGTAAACTACACAGAAAAAAAAATCCTTAAGTGTTCATAGTCATGAATGCTGAAAAAATTAAATTTCATCACAGGAAACAATTCAGTAAAAGCAAAGCATGACAAAGGACATTGAGTAAAACACTAGGATGGAAGCAACAGAAATAAAGTGAATATCCTGTCCAGTCCCTCAAAAGTTCTTGCCTGTGGCTAGGACTCATAATTTTTTTTTTCCCCTGGGACTGCCCTTACTCTCCTGCTCTTGGCAAAATCTATACTCATGATTTCATCCTGACGTCAATATATTTGAATTTAATGCCAAGAGCACTATGATGTGACAATTTTTTCATGCACTGTTTTGAGGGAAACAATGAAGAGTCTGCATGAGCAGCTTCAAGGTGAAACAGTTCACCACCCTCGCTAGATCCTCACCTGTTGCGGTCATTTGCAGTTTAAAAGAATCTTGAAATTGAATTAAGAACTCATCCATCTGCCTATGAAAGGCTGACAGGAAATCACACTCTTCTAATGAAATAATTTTCATTCTGTATCAAATGGCACATGTTATGCAAAGAACCGCAGTCTAAACACTAAAAATGGAAGGTTTCTCCCCCTAAAATTGGGAGTTTTACTCCTTACATGTGGAGTAAAGGGGTGTCAGATCAGTTGACATGGATGAGGTGCTGGAGGTGCTCCTGCCACCCTGAGCGATGAAACACCTTCATCAGCACCCCTGGCTTTGGGCAACACAAGGAAAGAATCTGCTGACATTTGGAGAGCAGCAAGAATTCCCTTTCATGTTTTATATATTTGTCAAACAAGTAATGAGGCTGTTTAGTGAAGGTGCTGTAACCACAATAAATACAGAGTGGAAGTTCTCAGGTGATGAGTGCTGTGCATTGCTGGGAAGAGGCTGACTTGGCAAGGTACAGTGATTTGTAGGTTAAGTCTCTAGAATTCTCTTGGTGTAGAAGGACTGGCAGCTCTGGAATTTATTTCCTCTCATGAAAAAATGGAGCAGTAGCCCTTACATTCCCTTCACAGCCACCTTTTTCCTGTGTTTCCTAGAAGGTAATCTAAATATTCCAGAGGATATTCACATTCCATAAACTCCAGGTAGCTCCTGTTGATGGACTGGGAGGCTAACACCTTTGACTGTGTTCTCAGTGATACATTACTGAATATCTGATATGCTTGAATGCAGCTTTAATTCAGAGCTACATACATTTTGAAGAGAGACATTTTCAAAACAAGGATCTAACAGAGCTCGTTTGACAAAACAGGGCAGGAGTCTGTGGCCCTTGCAGTCAGAGATTCAGAATGGAATGACTGTAGATGCCTCTCTAAAGAAAACTGCATTTATCAAAACAAAACTATGGATAGAGCCCCTGAACAATTCTTGGTGTATGGAAGAAAACCCTGCCTGGATATAATTTAGCAGATGAGGAAGAAAATGTTTCCCTTTGAAACCTGTTGATTAAAAGCCTTTTATAACATGATAGAGAACAGTATTAATGAAATAATGCCTAAAGTGTGAGAGCTGTTAATATTACTTTAAACAAAACCATCTTATAAAATATTCATTATCACACAGAAAATTTAAAGATAGTATCTAATTAATATGTTTGGCCTCTAAATGACTAATTAATCTCATTAATATAGTCAACATTTTATGTTAGAAAAGATAAATTAATGGCAGTTGTGTCCCCCCTTCTGTGTTTAGGGACAGTTGTGAAGTCATGGAAAACAGATATTTAAAAATATCAACCTGTGCCTGTATTTGGATATTTCTGAGATGTTTTCATGAAGAAAAAACTAAGAGCAGCAGTTGCTGGAATTACAGGGAGTGAGCAGAGCTGCAGGACAGCACAGCTGTAACCAGCTCTCTTTTCATGTGGATTTATTACCTTATTATTGAGAGGTCTGCAGCCAAAGATACAGCTCAGAGCTTATAAAAGCAAACCGGTTTTCATGCTTCCTTCCTTCTGTATATTTTACAGAGGCTCTTTACCTATTTTTCTGTCTAAACTTCAGCGGTGCTGTGATTCCAAATGATTGAAGTCTTTCTGTATAGTGCAGTCAGAAAGAAAACCTGAGTCATAAGTAGGCTAAACTTGTTCCTGCTGCAGTTCCATATTGATTGTAAGGGAAAAAAAATATCAGAGCTCCATTTAATTTTTTTTTTTTTAGTAAGGAATTTAAAAGTTAGCCATAAAATTCAGAGGGTAGTGAAGCAATACGTCATAAATCAGCTAAATGAGGTGCCAAAAATATGTATGTACCTTGTAAAGACAGCTGTCCAATGATTACTTCTTTCAAAAGCAGCTCTGTACTGATATAATGGAAGAGAACTTATTGAATCTAAGCATGATTTGAAAACAAGATACAGTGTCAGACTTCAAATGTATTTTTACACATTAACGTTTTCACAAACTTTATTCCAGTTTCCCAGACGCTGCATCATTACAAGAAAACGACTGCAAGAAACTTCAGAATTTTTACGATTTTTCAATATTTTTTAACTCCTCAAAGATGCTGATTTGGCAAAACAGAGAAGAAATGAATAATTTCACAACTCAAAATACTTTGTAATCATTCCTGCTTTATAATTATCCCTGAAAGTGCTTGGTGTTCATTGAACGCCTTAAAAGAGCCCTTGTTAAGGTTCAGATAATTCTTCATTCTGGGGAGAAGGAAAAGAAGACAATTCTCTTAGGTGGAATCCAAAATTAATGCAAACATTTGCCCTCATTTACCACAGTTTAAGTACACTCAGTCATTTAATTATCTCCAGAGGTGTAAGTAATGCCCTACTTTGCTCTGGATGGAATTTATTCCCACAGAGCCTGGGAAGTGTTTCAGGTTCTTTGAATGTGCTACACCCGGTGCAAAAGCAAAAAGCAGAAATGTTGTTGAGTCCCTGCGAATCAGAGGCTCAGGAAATAATCAATTTCCACCAAAATGGTGTTATTCTGCTGCAAAAATAAATATACTTAAGGTGAGTTGTAACAACCCTTTCTGTACAAAAAAAAATTTAAGCAGGTAATATTATCACTGAATTCAGGGGAGTTATTAGCTGACTGAATTAATCTATGAGTTAATGTGCTTTTTTTGGATCAAAGCCTTAGAAATTTTAACACACCTCTCTGTAGGAAGAAAACCTGGATTAGCTAATGTACCCTTGTTCTATTAAAAATACAGCCATTAAGACATTTAAATTCAATATGATTAGTCAGCTCTGATTTGAACCTCAGCATCTGTAGAGTTTTAATTAGAGTACAGTAAGTGAAACTCACATGCAACTTTTGTTAATGCTGCAGTTCTCAGTGGCCATAAGTGCCAAAATCCATTGGTTCAACCTCCCTCTCTCCATGTGCAAATATTCCAGGAAACTAAACCAAATTAAACAAATGAAATTGTCTTGTTATTGAGCTGTTATGTAGATAAAATAAAATGGAGCCTCTGTCATACCAGCAAAGCTGTTCTCCTTTCCCCACTGAGGGAATATTTTCTGCCTCTCTAAAATCGCATCCGTTCCGAAGGCTAAATTCAGGCAGCTCTAACAAGGACTAAAGAATCAGAGATGAAAACTGTTCCTTATAAAGCTCCACATGTTATCAGTCTACAGGAGGCACTGTAATTTGTGAAAAACACAAGAATGCTGTCTGAAAGGGGGTGGCTCGTGCTCATCTGTTTCCAAACACTGACTGAAAGCATTTCACTTCAATCTGGGAAGCAATCCCTAAAGTATCCTGGGCTGCCCTTTAAAAGAAGTGATGCAGCCAGCTTGTGACAGAGGAAAAACAGACATTTATTAACTAATCATTGCAACCTGGCAGCTGCAGAGAGAAAAACGCAAATATTCAAGACAAAGAAAGTAAAATGTATTATTTCTAGTGAGAGATTTTAAAGGAAAAAAAAAAAAAAAAAGTTAGGTTTTCAGCAAATATCAATAGTGTTTAAAGAAGCAATGGAACCTCATGGATGTGGAATGCAGCTCTCTGATACCGACCAAGAACTTCCCCAGAGAGTTATAATCAAAAGGAAAACAAATATTTTGAGGCAGTGGACTGAGATGGACCATCAGGGTGGCAGTAGATGAGTGTAATCCATGTGCTGGAAGTAACTGGTAAGGAAAGAATCCATGAAAACCTGTAGAAAAACATTAAGATGTAGGGAAACAATTAGAGCAAGGGCAACTTTAAAAAGCTTTTCTTTTTTTGTGCAGTGAGCCTGTGGCTAAACTAACTTGTTTAAAAGAATATTTTCTTTCAAGTCATCTTAATCAGCAACTTCCTCAAGTTCCCAAAGGCAAGAATGTCTCAATGTTCATAAATACAAATAATATGAGTAGCCTAATACGACTGAGTTCATTAGTTTGACAGAGGGGAGAGAAAACACAATATCCAATGTAAGTATTTGTGGCAACCCAACTGCAGCCAGGGAGGGGTTATTGCAATAAGGCTTTTTAACAGGGGTCTAAAACTGCAAGCAGAGCTAAAATCACTGTGCCACGTCTCTTCCCTCAGGTATATCAGTTTTACACTGACATTTACCATTCCATCAGCTTCACTGGCACAGATTTAGGTGCAAGAATCATTTCTCGGCATTTGGATGTAAAACACACCACGCTGGAAACATCTCTCTGCACAACTCTTAAATATTTCACTGCATCTATAAACACCTGAAAATGTCAGAACCCTCCTGGCCATGAACCAGGAGTGGCTGAAACTTGACAGTACAGCCTGGGATCTCCTGTGTCCTTGTGTCCTGCCCAGAGCTTCTGGTGCCTGAGCAGAGCCACCAAAACCACTGTGGAACAGCGAGATATTTGGGGTTTACTGCTTCCACACCAGTAAATAATAATGCTGACGTTCATGTAATTACCTCTGATTTCCTCTGATAAAAGGACACAGAACTGTGTGGAACAGACAGGTAGGAAGCCTCCAAACCAGGACACAATCCTTTCAAATTGAGGAAAATGTCTCACCGTACTCGTGTTAGACTGTGCACTTTAGCGGCACCTTATAAATATTTATTAAGTTCATTAGGGGACATATAATATTTGAGCTTTAATTGTTTAAGAACATTAAAACTTAATTTTAATAGAGGTCATGGAACTTCTGAATTCCTAGTGTACCAACTCCAGACCTTTAAAACTTAATGGCAATGATGGGTTTTCCATCACGGGGTCAGAGGCAATAGCAAATGCAATTTTCCCATCTAAAATATCATTAATTCTGCCCTGTGCATATAAAATGATCTGAGTTATCAGAGCCATGGTTTAACAGAGGGCAAATCCTAGACTTTTATCTTCTATTCCTCAAATAAACTCCTCAAGTTGACAAAAGCAATTAAACTGGAACAACGTGAAGTCACTTTGGGAAACTGTGTTGAAAATCACAAATGAGGTTAATATCCCAGCACAGCAATGGTTTCATTAAACACTCCTAAGCACTGTTCTGCTTTATTGTACACTTTAGGGAACTTACCCAGCCAAGTTCCAAACCAAAAGCCATTTTGCCGTTTGTGTCATTTTACATTTACAGAACTATACTCCTTGATTTAGCTGCAATTTCTGCCCTTGAAAGTCAGTGGATTCTCTTCAATCCTTCCTGGGAAAATAGGTTTGCTGTGGTTTATTTCTTCAGCAAGAGTAGGTGGAAGAAATTTTGATGCATTTGCTGTGTTTCATTTGTGCCACCAGTTAAAGGAACACATTCTCTGGCCACTTTGGAGAGCTTTTATTGCAGCTGGCTTAAAAAGTTTTAGAGCTGCTCTTACTTCAAGCATGTAGCTCCCACAAGAGTAAAACAATATATAGACCTTTCTACGTTTTGTTGTTTTGCAGGGCAAAGAGGGACGAAATTTAGCTAGCTCTTATTTCAGTTGAGAGTTTCATAAGGAAACCCTCCCAAAGGGGTTTTCTCATCTTTAAAAGAAGCCTGCACGTTCATCACGTAATATTCCAGATAGTTCCCACAGTTTTGCAGCATTCTGCAGTAGTGGTAGCGAACCCCTACTTTGAGAGCCACATTCCCCAAATTTCTTTGTTCTGTTATTGGAAAGCAGAACCTGGTCCTCTTTCTAAAGCAGATCCTTTCATGATCTTAGTGGCAATTTTTACTGGAAAAATTCTTATTGAAATGAACTGTATCTTCTTAGAACCTTTTAAGATCTGTGGGTCTTTAGATAAACCTATGAAAACCTGAAAATGTAAAGTGGTGAGAAGAGAGATGGCTGTAATTGAAACGCAGCTGTGATAGAAATAGAGCTGGCACTGAGATTATGAATGCTGAAGGATGCCTATATATTAACACACTAATGCTAATTAGTCCATTACCAATTAAGTAATATACTGACATTAAAATAAAATTAGTAAACTAAATGGTGTCTGAATAAATGGAGGTGATGTAAAAAGCTCATGATCAGCCAGTATAATGAAAATTCTGGCAGAGACCAGCTCTCTGGGGAAGGCTTCAGTGGAATGAAACGCTCTGATCAGCAAAATATGGATTAGAAAGGATCCCTGAAGATCATCTGCTCCAATGTTCCAGTAGAAATGAGGTTGTTGCAAAACACAGGTGGTGCCCACCGTGGTTTGTCAATCCACATCTTAAAAGTCTGCATGGATGAGAGATTCCACAACATTCCTAGAAAATTTTGGCCTGGTACGGCAAGAGCTCACTAGTGAGAAGGTTTTCCCAATATGTCCACCCTGAACCTCCCAAATTGCAGTTCAGGGCTGTTCCCCCATGCTGTTCAACCACCACAGAAGAGTTTGGCTCCATTGCCTTTGGCCCTTCCCTGTCAAACAGCTGAAGGCTGTTCTCAGCTCACAAAATCCCCTCTTCAGGTTCAGAGCTTGGTCTGGGTCCCTGACCAGCCCAGTTGCACCCTCCCTGTTTTCCAGCAGGGCTGTACGTATTCCTCACCCAACAATGCAAAGCATTTTTGGTTCATCTCCACAAGGTCCCCATTGTCCCAGGCCTCAAGACCCCTCTGAATTTCCTCCCAGCCATTTGGCAATCATTCCTCCTGCTTTAGCGTCACCCACAAATCCAGAGGGTGTTTTTCTCTGTGTGTTTTTCAGAAGAACACTGTGTTTTTCTAGCTGTGACTCCCTAAACACAGAGCAATGCCTGGTTCTGCCCTCTGCACATCCTTTACCCTCGTCGCTGCTGCAGAGGGAATTGTCTTGCAGTCAGAACCCAAGTCACATCTGCCAGCATGATCACAGCTGAGTCAAGGTTCCCTCTCTGTTCCCAGCCTGCAGGCAAAATAGATGCTGAGCCCAGGCATGACAGCGCTGAGCGAAGGCTTCAGAACATTTTGTTAAAATTCTTTTAGTATAAGAGGTAGATACTGCATAATTAAAAGTGACGTTAAGTTTTCAGGGAATACTTTCCTTTTCTCCATATAATTAATTTAAATTGTAACCAAACTTAAAAAATATCAGATCTCCATTCCAGTGTTTTCTAGGTCAATCAATTTCATTTCCGTTTAAAGCCTATGTTATAGTTTGGAAACTGACAAAACAAAGAGTCAAAATGCAGATGGGTCTGTTTTAGTTTAAAATCTGTTTCTTGCTTTTTTAAAGAAAAAACTGTTATCCTCAAACTGATGATTCCACTAGCGATACAAATGCAGTCCTGACCCAGAATTATCAGGTTTCAGGATTCTGGGAGATGTCTAAGGCACTACAAAATTCTTTTGTAACCATCCTCCACTGTCTCTTGTTCCTTCCTCTTTCTGTGAGTGAAATTTCTGTAAGTCTGAAAAAGACTGATACAATGGTGTAATGGCAGATTGTTTCCCTCAGCTTTGACAACCCCTCTCTGTTTTTAATAGTTTTCCTGTATGTTTTAACTGATCCTGCCCAGATTTGTGCATTTGTTCTCACCTCACACACTGCACAAGGACTCCAGGGCAATTCACCTGTGTGGGGACACGAACAAGAACCCTCAGGGAGGAGAGATCTGGGTGAAAAAGGAAAAACAGTGACTGAGCTGAGGCACCGGAGCTGCCAGACCCCAGATTTCACAGATAACCAGTTTCATTTCTCCACACAGCCAGTAACTGCTGTGCCACGACAGAGCCTGTTTTGAAATGAGGTAAATCTCATCCCCCTTGCAGAAGGCCCTACAGCAGCTTTGCCTTCCACTCTGAAGGGCCAGTGTAATTCAGAGTGAAGTCTGGCTGACAGATAAGAAATAAAGCAAGACAGATGCCATCCTGAAAAGCAGCAACCATGATTACTTTAATGGAGCATTAAAAAAAAAAAAAAAGTCTTCAGTCTTTACTATAATGGAGCTACTTCAATAAATGTATTCAGGGGTTGTATGTAATTGAACTCTTAGGATTTGGCTGCATTTGGAAGTTTACCAAAATATATAGTAAAGAATAATTACCAGGCTAGGCTCTCTAATTGAGATTTAAAATGTCTTCTTCCTATTTAGTATAAACTATGCTGGAGCTATGCCTGAAGAGCTGTTTTGGAAGGATTCTGAGAGTAGATAAATCCTTATCATTAGGGAAGAGCCACATAATGGAATATGCAAGGACCAGGCAAAGATGATCCAACCCAAAAAAGAAATTTCAGATTTCTACCAGAGAGTCAGATATGAGTTGTGAGTTAAAAAGAAAAACTGAGATGTGGCATCTCACATAGCTCAGGTCTCTGAAGATGTTCTTAAAGCCTATTAGTTTTGATTGAACTACACTTACAAGATTTCATTAATGCTTGGTAAATGCCTTAAGGTGACTGGGTTTTCACTTTGTCTGCAATTGCATTCATCGAGTTTGCCTGCTAAAGTTCGTGTCTTGGAATGTGTTAAATCAAATACCTTAAAATGTGACTACGTTTTATACTGAGAACACATCCATGTGACATTTACAGACCATTTTCCCATGAATAAGGCAGTGCTGTGTCAGTGAAAAAAAAAATTAAAGTAGAACCTATGCGTCAGTGTCTCCTGGAGACAAAGTAGCAGAGGCCACTGCAGGAGAAGCAAGTTCAGGACTCAGAAAATGGTGGTAAATATCCAAAGAATGACCTAATACTGGCAAAGCAGCTGAGGGGAGCAGTTTTGGAGCATTTTAGTCCTGAATCACTCATACGGATCTTCTGTTCATGCCTGAGAACACCAGGGGAAGTTCAGCCCCTGAGAACACCAGGGGAAGTTCAGCCCCTGAGAACACCAAGGGAAGTTCAGCCCCTGAGAACACCAGGGGAAGTTCAGCCCCTGAGAACACCAGGGGAAGTTCAGCCCCTGAGAACACCAGGGGAAGTTCAACACCTGAGAACACCAGGGGAAGTTCAGCCCCTGAGAACACCAGGGGAAGTTCAGCCCCTGAGAACACCAGGGGAAGTTCAGCCCCTGAGAACACCAGGGGAAGTTCAGCCCCTGAGAACACCAGGGGAAGTTCAACACCTGAGAACACCAGGGGAAGTTCAACACCTGAGAACACCAGGGGAAGTTCAGCCCCTGAGAACACCAGGGGAAGTTCAACACCTGAGAACACCAGGGGAAGTTCAGCCCCTGAGAACACCAGGGGAAGTTCAACACCTGAGAACACCAGGGGAAGTTCAACTCCTGAGAACACCAAGGGAAGTTCAGCCCCTGAGACATCCAGAGGTTCTGCCGTGGTTTCTCTGGCTGGAGACTGTGATTGTGCGAGAAGCAGCAACAGCAGGATGGGAGAGCAAAAACCCTGGGAATATTCCCCCAGGCCAGTGAATTCAACAGCTATACAGATGTCATTTTAGGGAAGAATAAGGAAGGGTGCAAATCTGCAAATATTTTACGTGCTCTGTCACTCTTGCTAATTTTATTAACGTATTAGTGGCTTTGGGGAGTTCTATAACTTGGTGAAGGGGTGTAGCAGGATTGTATCTGTGTGGTCACTCCATCAGCTCAGGGCAGTAACCTGTGCCAGTTTTAGCCTGTTGTGTCCTCTCAAACACACTTTGCATCCCACTGTAACCGCAGCTGAGTTTGGTGCCTGGCGGGAGATGGAGTGACCCAGCTTTACAGGAGGGTGACCAGTAGGAATTCCAGTTGTCACCTTTTTATGGATAATCACAGGATCGTGTCAGACTGAAGGGGTTTAATGCATGAATCCATCTTGGAAAGAGTGGTGACACTAACTAAGGCCAAGAAAGCGCTGCCACTTTCTTCTGGCAGGCCTCCAAAGCTCTGAAGTATAAAGTGACCCATTTCCTCACGTTTTCCTTTTCCCTTCAGGAAAATCAAGCCCTGATGAACAGCCAGAATGAGAAACAGAAGTTTTCTAGAAACTGTGGGACTAATTTCCTGCAGCTGGGCCTCTGCTGAACGTGAGCAGCCCTGAAATGCTGCCCCATCTGCAAAGTGGATGTGAGCAGCTCAGTTCACCCCAAAACACCGTGGAGTAATCTCCACTGCTACATCACTAACACATCTCTATCTCTAGATAAGCCATGGCTGCCTACTTCTTTTTTTTTTTTTTTTTTTTTTCATCATAGTGCAATGAAACAATGCAGGAGCAGTCCTGACCATGCAAAGGAATATTCTCAGCTAGTATAAATCAGGGTTATTTCACAAAAGGCAGTGAACTGAAGCTGGTTTGTGTCTCCTGCAGCTGTAAATCAAAACAGTGTTAATGTGAAGCCTGCTGCATGGAGCTGTTTGGAATTATTTGTGAAGTGCCTAAGCCCCAGAAGCTTCTTTTCAGGTTATTAGTCACAACATACTTGTTATCCTGACCTGCTAATAGAGCTGCTGGGTAAAGATTGCAACCCTAGTACAGAATTCTGCCTTGTCTTTTCATAGCGTGTATTGTTTTATTAGTTAGCTTCACAGCAACTAAGTGAAGCCAAGAAAATCCCACTTTAATGTTATATCAGCACAGAAAGTGCTGGGAATCCTGTGACCCACTGAGGTTCTATTAAAAATTGTTTATATATCTGCAAATGTGTGACTGGAGATGTTCGGACTGACCACCTCTTGCTTTGACCACTCTAACATTCACTCAAGAAAGTTCAAAATTTTCAGCTTTCCCCTTTATAAAAATCTAGATTGTCTTGGGAACGAGATTAGAAAATTCTGGTCGCTCTTTGAGTTACTCATGTTTATAAAATGCCAGATCAGCACAAACTATAATGATAGTTATGGCAACTGATTGAAAAATAATCGAAATAAATGATTTTGCATATTACATTGCTGAGAGAACTTGACCCCGAATTTCAGTGTCATCACAAGATCTTGTGAGTGCAATCACTGCCAGGCAAACACACCCTCAGTGCTGGAAAAGGACATTTATTCTCTAGCTTGTGAAGACATTTCTGTGTGAAGTCTCAACATCTTTCATTTTTCTCCCACAATGTTGGACAAGTGGGATTATTTGAAATTTCTCCCATCTAAATGGGATTCTCCTTTCAAGTAACCTGGACTTGTATTTCTTTGCCTGTTTCATTTTTTTTTTACAGGCCAACAAGGAATTTATTAGCCTATTTTCATCTCTTTTACCAGGAGCCTAAAAACATTTATTGAGGAAATAAACTGATCATCCAGTTCAGTCCTTTTCTTTCCAACATTGCCTGTTCCTGGTACCTCACAGCCACTTAACACTTGATAAAATTTGTGCTACATCCTATTGTACATTAGTTAGAGCATAATTTCACAAATTACACTGCATCTACTACTACAGAAAAAAAAAAAAAATAAAGTTCGACTTACTACAATTCCTTTTTTTTTATATATATATTCAATGTTGATATCAAATAAAAAATGAGATGATTCCAACCACTGACTTTTAGCAGCCTTATATAACATTCTTTCTCTCTTTCCCATTTTACATCTATCCTTGAGCCATTCTTTTTCTACAGATCTGTTTCCAAATATTCTTCTTCCATCTAATTCAAACCAAATGGCTGGTTTGGGCCTAATCACTTCTCCCTCAATTTCTTTAATAATGTATGGATAGCATTTGTTTTTTTAAGCTCTCTGTTTCAATATCATTCCTAAGCACAATAAAGAAGCATAATAAAATATTTCCTCTTCTTAATGCAAAGTCCGGCTCCAGGCTCCTGATTTCAGAATATTAGGATGGAAAATATCCAGAACTCCCACTTCTCTGCAAGTAAACAGAAATTTCTAGAGCCTGAGGGTAGACTAAGTGATGCAAATTTTTTATATAGTCTCAGTTGCCCTTAAATCAACATCTTACATCCTATTTCTTCTCTCTTTTGAATCTTTTATTTGATCAAACACTTGATTATTTTAATGAAATACTGTAAATAGTTTCGTGACATCAAATGAAGATGTGATTGATGCTGCCAGCATGAGATGAATCATTGCAGACTGAATTTCATGAGTTTTTAGTAAAAAGAAACTACCTTTACCTTATTCCCTCTACCACAACCAGTGTAGTTAACTGTGTTAATATTATTATAATTTAGAAAAAAGTCTGATTGAAAGAAAGCATGTGTTCTTGTTAGCAGGATGAATATTGAAAAAACACAGTGCAAGCTGCAGGGATCTCCCTCTATTCTTGTGAGGACAGGTCAGCGACATGTTGAACTAAAACTTATTAATCCATCTATAGTTTATATTTTTTTTTCATCCCTCTATATAAAAATCTATCTTTTATACGTATCAATATCTATAAAAATATGAAAATCATATGTATGAAAAATCAAAATGTATATGTATGTACATATATGTATGAAAATCAAAATGAGCTGGGATCTTCCTTTAATATAGGTGATTTTGGGGACTCTACTCAAATCTGATTGGAGTGAGTTCTTCATATTTTTCTCCCCAGGATATTTTCTGATTACTTCCTTCTCCCCATCACTTGTCATCTCTCTGCCCACGTGCTCAATGCCACTAAAGCCTCACAGAGTCACCAGCCTTGCTGAGCTGTTTGGCCCCTGGCACACCTGTACATGGCCCAAAAATCTGAACTGAAAGTGAACCCACACAGTACCCAAATAAATCCTGTTTGTTGAAAAAATACTCTCTTCTTCTCTCATAGCCTCCAGTGTTGACTATGGATTTATTGATAGATAGGAATGTTTCATGTACACTACATTTTTTTGGATGCTCGTGAAGAGGATTAACCACAGGTAACATTATTCTGAACACAACTCACTTAATGCAAGGTTAAATGCATTTGTTTCCATCTGCTCTGTTGGCAGAAAGTCTTTATGGCAGCTAAGGCAGAAAAAGTCACAGAGCAATCATAAAATCTCTCTGATACTAACAAGTTTCACTGGACTGAAAATATCCTGGTGCCTTTCACACAACATAATGTCACTTCTTCAAGAGAGAATTCTGGGGTGGGGTTTGTGGGCTTTTTATTTTTTTCCAGAATAAACACCTTAATTGTTTTAATTTGTTTTTAGGAATGAAAAACGTACATCTGAACAATCCCATTTGCAACATCCAGCACTCAGTTTAAATTACCTTTCAGGAATGAAGCTTCCCATTTTATGCATGCCAAGAGACACCATTAAAATCACAGGAGCTGCCTGCAACTCATGGGGAGCCGTAGGAGTCCACCACAGAATATTTTAGTCTCATTTGCTGGCCCACAGGAAGGTGATTAGCTCCGAGAACAAGCACGGTGTGACTGCAAAAGTGCATTTCTTAATTCCCTGGTCTCCACCCTCCTGCCTGTCACGGAAGCTCCTTGGCAGTGATTGTCACTCAGGCTGGGCTGTGCCGTCGCAGGAGACCCCACAAAAGGTCAAAGCTTTGACCTTGGCACCACAATCTCTGGGAATTAAGAGGAAAAAAAACCCATCTGCTGATCACTTCACTAATTACTTGGGAGTGATTGTCATTGTCCTCACCTCGCTCCTGCACGCGGCCAACGTGTTCGATATTTAAACGCCTTTTCCTGGAAATACAATTTATCTGTTGTTTGTGCTGCCAGGCTGGATCACATCCCAAAGGATCTGACAGCTGGGGAGCAGCAGCTCCAGAAATGCAGTGTAAGAGCTGTGGATCAGAGTCTGAGAAAGAAAAACCATGCTAAATGCAGAGTTTGGCTGCTAAAATGCGGGTCAGAACTTCCAGGCTGCTGTACCGAACACGGGCACAGAACCCGCTGGTGCTTCTCATTTCTCAGCAACAAGAATTTGGTTCACTGCTGCTTTGCCTTGGGTGTTCTGTTCCCTGTGGTGTTCACAATTGTCTCAGAACTTGCAAAAATTTCCCTAATTTTTTCTCTTTTTTGTACGAAAACCAGTAAAAATGAGATATTTCATGAAAGATTATTTTTAAAATTCTCTTTCCTGGGAAATCAGTTGTTTTCCTTATTGCAAGCAAGTTTTTTACAGGACAAAAAGAACTTTTAAGCAGTTCTAAGGATGGGGAATTTTCACAGTAATATATCCCCATCTGCTTGTGTAGCTTATTTCACATCATTTGGTGTCTCTTTAGCCGTGGCACAGTTTAAGGGACTGTGTTGTGCTATTCTCAATTGGTTTGCTGGCCAATAAACCCAAAATGCCCAATATCTTGGAATCTGACAGTGTTTATCAGTTTATGCTGGAATTTTACCATTGAAAAACTAAAATAAATTATCTGAGCCCACTGTTTCAGTGCTAATGGCAGAGAAAAGGCAAAAATGGACAAATAACTAATTTTTAAGGTGTCGAAGTTTCAGGAAAAAAAATACCACGAGATTTGTGATTTCTTAGCTACCTTTGTAATATTTACAATGAAAAATTTCCATAGCCAAACTGAAAGGCAAAATGTTAGATACTGTGCCGTATTTTGAAACTGTTTTCAAGTCTGTGCACCCATCCTGTCTTTTATAAAGTACATTTCTTCCCATATCTACCAAATCTACTGATTTTAAAGCCACATCCACAAGCCTTCAACTAGAAAGGACTGGATAAACACCCAGTTGTGCTATTGACTGAAACTTTAAAGCTGGGCTTTTTTTGGTTATTTCTGAGCTTCTGTTTGATGCTGTCGGCTCATTTTTGTGGTTCTGTTTGATGTTATTGGGTTAGTTTGAGTGTGTTGTAAGTAAATTTTGCTGGGTGGCACAATCTGCCCTAGAAATATCAATAATGTAACAGCTGCAGCGAAAATCAGCACGTTATTCTTGCAGTTCTTATAAAGTAGAAACAAGGGATTTTTATGAGCTTTAGTTAAATGCACGTTAAAGAGAAGCACCCTTTTTTATTTACAGGGATATATAAAAGAACAGATCACGTGCTGAGAAGTTCAGCTGGTGATGTGCCCATAAGTAAAAACCATGGCAGGGACATGGAGTGTTGCTCTGATTGGATGTATTCCCTGAGGAATTTTATTTTTTCTTTTTTTGGGGGGGTGGGATTGTTAATATTGGCATTAAATTTGAGCGGTGTTCAACCTAATGGAATGCCTTTGCTTGGCTCTGTGCCCTTGCACTGTAGGAACAGCAGTAGGAACGGTGTCAAAGCATTAAAATGATTTGTCCAACATCATGCAAGTTAAGGAATTCTGCTGAGTCAGGCAGAGATTGTCTGACTCTCATTTTTGTCCTCTGACAACCACAGGCTGCTTTTCCCAAACCCACGATCTCTACCACATCACTCTGCTGCTTACCAGTTTAACTTCACAGCCATGATTTACCAAAACTCTGTTTCCCTTCTCCATAACTGTGCACCGCTAAACTTAAGAGCTGTAGATGGACTAAGAGATCCGAAAATAGCTGCAGCAAATAGAAAGGTAAATTACTCCTAAGAACAGGCCTGTCTGAAATTCCGAGGACGTAAATGACTCCCCAGATTCACGCCAACTGATGGTGTTACCACAGCATTTCAGATGTTGATATTGTGTATAATGCCAGATCATTTGAACTGAACAGAGAATTCACAAGTTTCTCTATCTTCCATGCACCATAGCTGCCAGAAATCACAATTCCCTCGGCAATCTATTGCTGAATTTCTCTTGCCTTAGACATGGAAAACCTTCCTAATCTCTATCACTGCTCAGGCATGACAGAGAAACTACAAAAGAGTTTTCATTTCCCCTGTGGGATGTGAGATCCCAGAATTAGAGCAAGAGATGAAGATGATGGCATCCTTAAACTGTGAAGGCACAGTTTATTTACATCAGTCCCTCAAGTACTCCAACCTGATATGTGGGTCAGAGGAACTAAATTTTTTACATCTCTCATCTGCACGGAAAATATTTATACCAGTAAATAATTAATTGCATGAGATCCTCCTGGCAATTTTCATAATTAAATTAAATTGCATTGCTTGTCTTGGTGAATCACAAACAATTAACCAAGGGCAAGCCAGATTTCAGCCTGAAGAACTTGGGTTTTTTTAAGTCACCACCAGAAGAGCTTCGAGGTAACAGAAGCCATCAAAATAACTTTGTTGGAGGGAGGTATCTCCAGGTAGTTTGGCTCTACATCCCACTGCTGCTGATTCCAGCTTATGTCTGCTGTTAATTATCAGCTTTGTTATGCTAAACAATCTCTTTATTTTGGTAATGCAGGCGTAATTCTGGATTCATTAGCTCAGAGTTAATCGCACCTCAGGGAAAAATAAACTGAGAACACACTGACAAACAAGCACGATTGAGACTGGAGAGTCAATTAGCAGGAATTTGCTAATAATTCTATAGATTGACTTCCACGACCGCTGATGTTTTTACATGGAAGAAGCAATTTTCTGCCATTTCTTCTGACTTCCTGGGCCCATCTTTCTGAGAGGAGGAGTAAGGAATTCAAGGAATCCTTAAAAAATGAGAAATTGATGTGAGCTGCCACATTTAGTTCAAACCTAGAGAGGGTCTGGCCGTGAATCTGAACCCAGACTGCTTTTTCAGCTCGAGAGACTCGTTCCAGTTTCCCTCCCCTCTCTGCTCATCAGAGTCCAGCAGATGCCAACTTTTTCTGAGAATCAGCTCTTACAAAATCCACCTTTGAGCTGCTTCTAACAATTGCTAAGAAGTGACAAAACTTTTCTCAGTGAAAGAATTCTGTCCCATTTTGTCGGCAGTTAAAACTCAGCGCATCCCTCTTGCCTGCCCACCTTTCTTCTTCCCCTCATAGTCTTCAAGTCAATGCTTAGTTCTTCAAGGTAAGCTTCCAAATAAGCAAAAGGAAAATAAATTACCTGCCATGAGTACACTGAGACTTTTCAGTGCTCTTTATGTTGGGGTTTTTGGTTTTTGTTTTTTTTTCTTCACCACAACAAAAATTAATTGCTCCACAGCCCAATTGCCTGGAGCCTTCCACCTTGTGAAACCTCTGTTATTAAGTGGTTCAGTTGTCAGAAGGATTTAATCCCTAATCAGTCTTTGCAATCAGGCTGCCAGACAAATGCTTGGGTTTAATTCAGCACATTTTTTCTGCAGCAGATGCAGCAGAGGGCAGAGCTCCTTCTGGGACGCCCTCCTGCATTTCAGCTCTGCCTCATGAGCAAACCCCGGGTTCGTCTCGCTCTGCTCTCCCAAATGGTGTTTCCACAGCTGCCTTAGTTAGTAGGTGGGCTCACTACTAACTTAGATTTCATATGATTTTAACTTTCCTGGACACCTAAACAAAGGCACTGTGTAACACTCTTTTTCCAGCTGAGGTATAAAGTTTTATTTGAAAAGCTCTTTAACTTCCGATTTGTGCCGCTCTTATATTTCCTATATTGATCACTACCTGTCTATAAACATCATCATATCCCCACACACACATTTTATGGCATGGACTGGACTATTTCAGTATCCATCTCTGGGCATTCTGGTTTGTCTGCCCCTATGAAGTTCATAAGAAAGAAATATTTAGTCAAGAACGTGTGTTTCACCCCAGCTCAAATATGAATTGGTGTTTCTTTTTCAAGTTCTTCCCATTGAATATAATAAAATAATTCAATATAATAAAATAATTAAATTTCTCTCTCCTGATCCTACAGCTTGGTCTTGAAGTTAATCCCTTAGACTTTGAACGATAGAACAACTGGGTCCACAAAAGGATCCCAAGGCAAGCATGGAGTTGAAACCCGAGAAGTTGCACAGCTCTGTGCCACATTTCCTCAGGTCAGATATTCTTAGAAATGGGGTGGGACACAAACATTATGAAGAGCATTCTTTGGAATGCAGTCTTATGAAGGATTTAGATTTTGTGTAAAATTGTTTCTAGCGTATTTAAACTAAAAAACAAACAAACAAACAACAACAACCACAAAACCTCAAAAATCAAAAATCAAAAACAATCCAAACAAAAGAAACCAACCAAAGAAATGGCACTGAATACACAGAGAACCTGAGGAGATCCTGATGAACCTCAGAAGTATAAATTGTCCTTACATCACATTTCTCAAAATTGCTGCTTTTCCAAGACCGAAGACATCCATGAGGTGGGTGTGATTCTACTGGAAATTTATTGTTCCTTTCACTTCAAATTGTTTTAATATGACCTACAGCCCTAATTCAGATGCAGTTCATACTCACCATGATGATGATGAATTCTACAAGTGTCAAGCTACTTTAAAAACTGAATATGGTTTAGTTTCAATTGGTAGGGTCTCTATTCTCTTCCTAAATCAGCTGCAGTTTTGCGTGTGGTGATTGCCTGCTTTCAACATTTGAGGGATAAATTTATATATATATAAATATATATGCCCAATCCAGCATGTTTACTCAAAATCCAGTGAGCTAGTCAGCAAAACTATATATTTTGTTTTGAATTCTTTCTACAAAATGTTGTTTACTTCTTTGGAACAAAAACAGCTTCAGGGACACCCATGATCTACTATGCTGTGAGAAAAACAAAAATATTGCAGCAAAAAAAGAAGATCAAAATTAGATGAAAAAGTTTAAATCAGGAGAAAACAGATCAAAAAGATCTGTTTTTCAAGGAAAACAGCTAAAAAGTGCTTTAAAACCTAAAGGTTCCACTACGATTTAGTGTCTATTTGAAATTTTTCGTAAACAGAAAAACTTCCACAAATTTTACTCAATATCAGCTACAAGTAGACAAGGACAAGCATCCTCAGCTGATGGTCTGTGGAAATGAAAGGAGCAAATCATGTACCTCACCTCCCCAGAGACACTGAGAAATTCAAGTACTTTTGCTCTCAGTCTTCAATATTAGTTATGAACTCCGGGCCCATCCTAATGGATATCTGGCACTCCTCCCTCACAGGTGAAGCTCTTTTTTGGCAGACAGACAAACAACATTTGCTGAAATTTCCGTTATTCCTGCTCATTGAACTTATTTCAGGACAAAAGAAATTAATTTAACCTTTGATTTGAAATTAATTTAGTACTTTCAGATTTAGAGGAAAGAGATCCATGAGGCTGTAACTGGCAATTCATGATGTTTCCTTGTGCTTTCCCACTCCTCTGCTGCAGCTTAGTCTGAGCCTCTCTCTGGGAAGGTTTCTCTCCCTTAAAAAGCATCCTTGACATCCGATCTGGTCCGGGGTGTGATTTGAATAACAGCCCTCAGGATGGGCACCCGTGGCCCCACTGAGCTGTGAAATGAATCAGACACAGGGAACAGCTCTTCTGCCACCCTGGCAGGAATCAAAAACTCCTGAGCCCCCAGCTGCTGACAGAAATGATTTATCCTTGAGAATTTGGAGGGGAAGCGCTGGTGAGACACCAAGCTTTCCCTCGGGAGCCACGGCACCACCACCAGAACTGCGGTGCCTCAAATATCAGATTTCCCATTCAGGATGCTGCTGCAGGGAAGGGGGGAAGGATGCTGGTGTTCAAACTTCTGGGAGGTGAGGGAAATTTGCTTCCAAGTTGCTGCTTACTGTAACAACGGCTGGCAAAAGGCAGATTTCTGTCTGGGTTGGAATGCCTGGGTGCCAGATGTGGTGATGATGATTTCCTGCAGCCTGATGGGCTGGCATTCACTCGGGCACTAGGAAGCAGCAGACTGGCAGAGCTACAGAGAGTAGGCTCAAAACCACATCCACGTGAGCAGCAAAGCCTCAGGAACTTTTCCCCGTGCTTCCTTAATTTTAACCTTTCAAAAAAGCAGATTTGAAGGATTCCCCAAACCTTACCCCGTAGTTGCCTGTGGATGTATCATTTTTGTCTAGCTTGCCTTTTCTCCACCCATTTTTTTTTTTTTCTTAAATCTTTTGAATTCCTCATCCTTTGAGTCACAGAGAGATGAAGAATAAAATTATTTCAGAGAGAATAGAGAGCAAGGTGAGAAAAAGGGTGGGCTGCATGATACATTTATGGACCCATGGAAACGTGAAATGAGTCACTGTTCATGAAACTGAGAGATCATAAAGGGATGAGATACAACGAAGAGGAGGAAAAGCAGTTGAAAATGTTAGTGTGCTGACTGAAATCTGTTCAAAAGCTACTATAAAGTAATTAACAATGACTACAAGACCAGTAATACTCTGTAATACTCTACCTGTTGAATAATTTTTCCCCCACACAAGTAAAGTCATTATATGATCATAATCTAGCAAGAAAATCACCAGCAGCAAGAGTCCCAGAGGAACATAAAATCACTGCCAGCTAACAGCACTCAGGTTGCTCCTGGCAAAAGTATAAATTGGATGCAGGGAATAAGATGATTACAGCTTCACCTTTCAAAAAGTTCACGGTGATCCCTTATATTTTCTCAATTTCTATATAGTCAGTGTTTGCTGCTGCTCTTTAATAATCTCCAGCATACACTGCTTTGGGGTTTCTCAGCAATTTCCAGAGTTCAGTTATATTTACAGGCTGCATTTACACAGCTCTGGGGGACTAAACTCAAGCACTAATTGGTTTTAAACTTTGAAACCTTCCCCTTCAGGAATTTTGACTAATGCATTTCATGCAAACTGTTCCTTGCTTAACCAGCTTCAGATGTTAACTTCTTTTTTAATAAAGTGTGACTTCAGAAGATCCACTGAAAGTGCAACATTCCTCACTTTTCTCTGTAAGGACTTGGGCTCTGCTGAGGAAGGAGCTGACACACAGAGCCATTGGGTCAGGAATAATGAATATCTAATCTTGTGAATGTCAGCAGAAACCATCTGAAGAGAAATTGTAACCTTTAGGCTGAATTTAGATTTCTAGAACAATTTAGCGGGGCGGGGAAAAAAAAGCCAATTTGTTTTGGTTTTGCTTTAAATAATAGAAAACCAAGACTGGGCAAATTCAATGTGGTGATTTGGCTCCAATTTTCATAATAAATAAAGTCATTAATGGAGCCTGTGTCCCTCATCTCTCCATGCCTGGGCTGTGGGACACAAATACTCAAATCATGGCAAATTTGCTGTATCTGGAAAGAACCTAGAACACACTGAGCTGCTGGGAAACACTTTGTGCTTTCCTGGGTAAAAATCACTTTATTTTTCTCTGGCATTGCCAGATCTGTGTTCAGTCCTTCCAGAAAAAAAAAATAAATTAAAACCTTGAAACCCAGCCCTGGCTGTGCAGGTCATTCCAGCTTTCAAAAGCCTCCAAGACTTTTTTGCACAACACCTCCTGTATTATTAACACCATCCATCTTTCAGATATTCATGGTTACAGCGGCTGTTTCTCTCCACGACACTTTTATACATCCTGCTCTACTCGACAGATAAAGGAGGCTGCAACTCAGCTGTGTGTTTATACAGAATAAAGATGTTGGAGATCATCTTTATTTCCCTAATGCAGATGAAGCAGGAGAACCAAAGGGTTCAGAGGGGGTTTGAGGCTTCCTGCATTCAACCCACGCTCTCCCAGGCAAGGAGGAAGTTTGCTCCAAGCCTACAGAAGGGTCAGCAAGGTCATGGGGAGTTGTATGTGCTCAGTGGAACACCAGTGGATGGCTCAGGACAGGGAATGAGAAGGGAATCGGGCACCATCCTGGAATTTTTATGGAATATGAAGGGAATCAGACACCACCCTGGCATTTTTGTGGAATATGAGGGGAATCAGACACCATCCTGGAATTTTTATGGAATATGAGGGGAATCAGACACCACCCTGGCATTTTTGTGGAATAGGAAGGGAATCAGACACCATCCTGGAATTTTTATGGAATATGAAAGGAATCAGACACCCCCCTAACATTTTATGGAATATGAACAGAATCTGACACCACCCTGATGTTTTATGGAATAGGAAGGGAATCAGACACCACCCTGGTATTTTATGGAATATGAAGGGAATCAGACACCCCCTGGCATTTTTCTGGAATATGAAGGGAATCAGACATCCCCCTGGCATTTTTGTGGAATATGAAGGGAATCAGACACCCCCTGGCATTTTTGTGGAATATGAAGGGAATCAGACACCCCCCTGGCATTTTTGTGTCACTGATCTGTCATCTTGGGGCAGTGTAACCCTGAGGACCTGCCCCCAGTCCACGACACAGCTGTGCCAGACTGAGTGGTTGTAATTTGCTTTGATCTTTCCAGTTCATTGATGTTCAAAAACTTCAAGGATGACAGAAATAAGGTGATTTCTTTTGCACTTGTTCCATGAGAATGTGAGGCAGAGCATCCGTCCTTCCACACAGCTCACCAGGCAGGTAACAAATCAAGTTATGTCCCTTAGACTTGGACACAGGAAAGCACACAGAGCTCATGAAGAAGGCAAAAATGGAGCTCTGACATTTCTGCTTCCAAACAGAATGATTTAAACTTCCAAAACAGCCAGGAAAATGCCATGGAGGCAACAATTTTGATTAATGCTAAAGCTCCACCTGTCAGTCACTTTCTGTCCTGACTTGACCTCCCGTGGGCATAAGCAGTAAAGTCCATTTCTCCAACAAGAAAAAATCCTAGAAAATGGAATTCTAGGAAATAGGGGGACAAAGATGAAGTCCTACAGTTGGCTCAGATCCATCAAGGTACTTAATGAGACTTTTTTTAATGTTGACTCCCCCATCCTTACAATGAGTCTCTTAATAAAGCACCTGGGATCAGCTTCCAGGCACAATCTGTACTCAGATTTTATCCAGATTGATGTGTTTACTCAGCACACTGAACTAATTAGAACTTAACTTGCCTAATTTCTTCTTCAGAAACAAATCTGACTTATTGCAAGTCATTCTAGAGCCTAGTAAAAGATTTTCAGTATTTCAGCTGGTTAAAATAAACACCTGTCCTGAGTAAATGATGTTCCTCTGTGGTGCATAATGAATGCAGTGGTGCTCACTGTAATAAACCATCTAAACGGAATGTTGCTGAAATTAAATATTTTCTAATTTCAAATTCTTAAATCAAACTCCAGTATGTCTCCAAATACAGGCTGTCTTACAGAGATTTTAGCAAACATTTAAATATCAGAGCGAGTCCTGTCACAACTGCCTTTCCATCTGTCGTAGTTTCTGCTGAAAGGTAGGATACTAATAAATGACAAACCAACCTCACAAATGTTTCTAAATCACACACACGCTCTCAAAAGGGCATTATCAAGATTTATTTCGAGATTCAGTGACAAGACAAAGCAGGAACTCTCAGTGTTTCCTAAGCACTGAGTTTTATTTCCCCAGGGGATGCTACAGTGTTCCAGGCCTGGGAACAACCCCAGGATATTCTGCATTTCCACCCTGCATGGGCAGGACTTTTTGGGCTGCCAAATCACAGGTTTAGGGACTCAAACTCCAAAAAGTTATTTGGTCACTGGTGTGTATTTGGACCCTGATACCCAGCACAGCCGTTGCCCAAATCCTACATTCTGCAGCAAATTTACTGTGCCAATAAAGGGATGTGCAAAGAAACACCGAGAAAAGATGGGCTGAAGTTCTTAATCCCAAAGTCCATTGGTTTTCTAATTTAAGGATAAACATCAGCATCTCCTCCATAAACCCCTGTTACAGCTGGGCGTCAGATGCAAAATAATTCAGAAATGCTCCACTACCCCACACCCATGTTTCTCTTTCTTAAACTGATAGAAAAGAGCATTGAAGGCAATATCTATGATTTTTATCCCAAAGGATTGTACATTTCTTTTTATTCCAAGGAGTTATACATGAGGATTTTCATTTTTCTTCTGTGGCTTTTTAAAGCTGACACTCTGGACATGTTTGCAAAATAGCTACTTGAAAGCCACTTGAAACTCACACTCTCATATACTTTCTGGCATTAATCTCATTTAAATGGAAAGAAAAATCCACTTCAACTTCAAAAAAGTCTTTTCATGGGGGAAATATGCAGGATTTGGGAATATTTTCTGCCTCCCAAGGCCCAAACCTAAACTCCTGGTGAAATACAGGGAGAGCTTGAGCCATTCTTTATTCCTCTTGGAACGTTTCCCTCCTATGCACCGATTTAGAAGGTGAGTCACCAGCTAAACTCCTGAGCAGAGCTGAATTTCCCTGTGATTTCTCACACCTGCAAAAGCTGCGTGTGTCCACGTGCATGAGCCCTGTCCAAATATCCTTGTTTTACTTGGCCCTGGTAAAATGAGGTTTTATTCTGGTTTTGTTCTGGTTTTATTCTGAGCATGGACAGACTGGGCACCAATACCTGCTGCTCAAACTCGCCCATTCTCCGTGCCAAGGTGTTTGGCAGCTTTTGGTGCTGTTTTCCCTCTGAGTTTTCAGACATGGTGCAGCCAAGGTTCAGAGCATTTGCTAAATCGAGCATTCAGTCCCATTTCAGGCCCTCTCCCTGATCATCTTCAGTGCTTTTCTACTGTGGTGCTGTAAATCCTCACAGCTCCACAGAACAGCAAAACAGGTATTGACAGAAATCTCTGCTGCTGACAGATGTGTTTTCCACTTTGCTGAACGCAAAAAAGCGGTGTTTTAGCTCTGCAGAGCTGAGGTGGTGCTTCAGCTATTGATTTCTATTCAAGACACTCCCCTGGATTTCTCACCAGAGCCCAATCTTCCCAAACAACATATATAATTACATGTTGCAGACAACACCCCTCCAGTGTGGCTCCAAATAAAATATGTTTGTGCGAGAAATCCCATTTTAAAAAATCTTATCTTTTTATTAAAAAAAAAAAAAAAAATGATAACTTCATACATAGCCATCTTTTCCTAAGCATCCCCATTTTTATCCAAACTGATTGTATTTCGCCCATTACTTTGAAAAAGAAAAGTACAAGAAGGGATGCAGCAAATGCATTGGCCTAATTTGATTGCTTGCTTTAGACCAGAGAAATGCTGCAGAGTTCAGTGGAGTTGTTTTTAACGAACGTCACTAAGGGAAGAAAGAAGTAGGCCAGGTACAGGTGTGTTTTTGTTTTATTAAAGCCTCTGAGCTCCTAAGCGCACAGCAGTATTAACAGCAGTGTAAAATGGCTTGTGAGGTTAATTTGCAAAAGAAATTTGAAGAAAATACATGGAAGATGTACGACTGAGATTAATAGTCCACACACTAGAAAAAGTCATGATTTTTGAGCTGAAAAGTTAAGGCTGCTTTACGAGCTCGTTTTTAGGGAATGGTATAATAACTTCATAAATAACCAAGAGAAATATGCTACTAATGTACTTTTTATTCTCAATCAGTGTAATGATAAAATCAGACTACAAGAGGCCAGAAGTAAAGCAACAGACAAAAGAAAACTGCTTAAAACCCTTAAACTTTAAGAAACAGGATTTACACCATTGGATAAAACTCAGTAGTCTTTAGGGGTAAAGGAAATAAAAAAGAATTAACTTGTTTAGGGTATATCTTTTAGCTGGATCATTAGAGAATGTCCATGGCAGGGAAGATCTGAAATAAGCTGGTAGATGTGCCTTGATGAACAACTACAAGAGCACAGCAAAAATGTGCTTCACCTGCTCCTTGCAAAGATTCTCTTGCTTTTAGAAACAGGACCCAAACTTCTTCTCTCAAAGTGCAAAGTTATTGTAGCGGTTCAAAACTGACCTGGGAAAAGATGATAAAGAGCACTTTGGCGCTACAGAAGAGTAACAAACCCACAAACTGCAGGAACATTATTTTGACTATACTGCCACAAGTTCAGTGGCTTTCTGCTGTCAAAAAGTGTTGTAATGACCCCACTTCTGCTTTATCTTTGTCTCTTTAAAATGAATACTGAAAAGACTCACTGCCTAAACTCCTCTGGATCTTGGTCGCTGTCTCTGTTGTTGCTGCCCACTGAATGTACAAATTCATCACCACCTTTTCAAGCAATAAATAACAGAATCATCACAGAATCACAGAATGGTTTGGGTTGTAAGGAAACATAAAGCCCATCTCATTCTACCCTCTATCCCAGGCTGCTCCAAGCCCCAGTGTCCAACCTGGCCTTAGGCACTGCCAGGGATCCAGGGGCAGCCACAGCTGCTCTGGGCACCCTGTGCCAGGGCTGCCCACCCTCACAGGGAGGAATTCCTGCCCAAAATCCCTTCTAACCCTTCATGTCTATCACCCAGTTTAAGATCCTTGTCATTTTCCAGGTCATTGACGTGCCTGCACTCCAGGAATTCCTCCCTAGAAGGTTTCAGCCTGTTATGATCTCTTTGCTGTTCAGCTGTTGCGCAGTGTGCTTTTCCCTGATGGCAGAGCTGGCAGGGAGCATTCAGTGCCTGAATGTCCCACGAACGTGCTGGACTGTGTGGTTGCTCTCAGTGCATCCCTCAGGCACGGCCAGCACCTGCTCTGCACACAGGCTCACAGAGAGCAGGCTCTGCAGGTACCTTTTACTGCTCTTGGCTGTGACAAATGCTGCAAGCCCAGCAGAGAACAGGAGGTGCTCCCCAGCCTGACTGTTACCCTGGTTTTTCTGAGTTTTTGATTTTCTTAAATGGAGTCAGATCTTTTTAGTTATTGTACAATATTAAGAGCAGTTTTCTACCTTTTCCCACAGATGTAACATAAACAAATCCTTTGTTTTTCATTCTCTGTCCTTTGTTTGCATATTTCTAACCTGAAAACAATTGTAACTGACCGTTGGTTTAGCCACTTGGCTGAGGGCTGAAAAACCCCAGAAACCAACCTGCTGCTAGACCCACAAATGTATAAAGAGTAAGAAATAAAACAAAGAGGCTCTCTCTCCGCCTGTCTTGGTTTTGAGCTGGATCAGAAGGACCTCTGCCCTGAGAAAATCTCTTGTCTGCGTGTGGCTGCTTTGTGTGTCTCGGTGACACCCGACACTATCCCTAGATCACATTCAGCACACAATTCTATACTTCATGATAAACTGGTTTCCTTTCTTTTTCTGGCTAAACATTACTGGCAATGGCTCAAATACAAAATATTCCCAGAGACTCCAACAAATATTATTTTTAACAGAATAAATACAATGATCATCTTCGTTAATGACTGTTTTTCTCTGACTCCAAGGATTCAAATGTGATCTGCTATTGAAACGCTGTTTTCTGCTCCGCCAGCACAGCTTTTTTTTTCATCTTCCAGGCTCCAAAAACTCCAAGGTTCATTGCAACACAAATCTTCTCACAAGCAGAGCTTGAGAGGTCCCCTCAAGATTTTCTGGCTGGCAGAACCACAGCCTTTGCCAGGATGCTGCTCCCAGCCTCCTGTTTATTTACAAGGGATTCCTCTTTCAATATACAGCTGTTCTGTGTTTAATTTGCTTCAGTTCTCATCTCTCCCTCTAAACTGTTCAAAAAGCAAATTTATACCTGCATGTCTCTGTATTTTGTTGTGTAGGGTTTATATGTGAGTGGGCTTTGAGCAGCCTGGTCTAGTGGAAGTTTCCTTGTCCACGGCAGAAGGGTTGGAACCAGAGGAATTTAGTGTCCATTCCAGCCCAAACCACACGGTAATTCCATGCCAGATGTGTGAATATTACATGCCATATTATATAATATGAGAATGCAGAGGTACATAAAGCTGACGTGACCAAAATTCAACACTAAAATGTACCTAGGCCTGTGTGTGGTGCTGCACAGGATTTCTTTATCAAATCCTACCTGTAACATTTTGGTCTTTTCAATCAGTTTTGCTAAAAATTTGCCTTGTGGAAGTAGAGTTTCACACGTACACTTTTTTTTTTTTTTTTTTTTTTTTTGCTGTGGAAATTATCCTTGGGCCCATTTGCTCTTCTTTGAAACCTGCCTTCAATCCCAGTATAAAAAAGGATACCACTGCCATTTAAGATTTATTTCCCAGTGAGCTCCCTGACTTTCCTGCTCAGGGAAGGTGCAGCCTTTCCCAAAAATCTTCTGGAATTCTGCATCCAAGTCCCAGAACTAGCTTCAAGGAGTAAAGGAAACACATAGAATTGGACTAGCTTTTATCCATCAGTCTTGAACAGTTTAGGCATACATATATTTATATAACAGTGTGTAGAAGTAAAGAAGTAAAAGTATATCAGGAAAAAAAAATAAATTTGGAAACCAAAAGCTACAAAATCCAGACTGGTTTGAAACTCAGATATGTGCACCACCAGAATATGCAACAGGCCAGTGTGAGTTCAAACTAGTGTGTGACAGAGGCAGCTTTATTCCCTCCCCCTAAACCCACAGTTTTTCTGAAAGGAAAGAAGTTATTTGGTTTGGGTTTGGGTTTTTTTCCTCTGAAAAAATATATCTGTAGATAGGGGTCAAGGTATCATGGAGCAAACTAGGATTAAAATCTGTTTGGGAGAGTGCTTCTGCACCAGTTCTCTCTTTCAGTATCTCTTTCAGTGACAGAAAGTGTTTAAATTATTATGATAGTAAAGCAATGGTAGACAGAAGAAACAGCTGCTCCTGTTGGCACACTTCACTGCAAGTGTGCTCTGGGATGAGTGTTGGGTGCTGGGGAGAGAGAGAAGCATTTGTCTTTTCAGTGGGTAGAAGCTGGCCATTTTCTGCCACTTTTCACAGCACTGATACTCCTGTATGCTGCATTTCCTTTCTTTCCATTGCCAGACAAATGAGGGAATTGCTTACTCAGGGGCTGTGTGTGAAGGGTACAGGTGGATTTCACACACGATGAGAGTGAGGGTGACCTTCGACTTGCTCCTGCTCATTTATTCACCAGGATAGCAGACAGCAAAGCAGCAGCACCCTGCAGCTGGCAGGAAAGCTTCATTCCTTCACACGCACCATTCTAAGGCAGAGCAGCAGCGGGGCTCTGCAGTCTGACCCCGCTGCAAAGCGGAAAATAAATTAAAAGCTTGAGTGCTCTGCTTCCCCAAGGCATTCCCTGCAGCTGAGAACAAAATCTCATCCCTCTTGACATGAGGTAGAACCTTTATTAAAAAAAAAAAAATCTTATTTTACTCCACTTTCCCCTTCCTGCGTTGGGCATTGAACAGAGTCCTGACCCACATCCTCAGCCCTCCCTGCCCTGCACACCACGGTGCTGCTGCTGCTGTGCAGACAACGAGGGAAGAGAGGGAACAGAGGCAGGAAAACCTCCCTGGCTCAGTCAGCAGCGCTGGTGCTGCTCTGTAGTGCCTGGGGGAGAGCCTGGGGTGAGGCTGAGAGCTGAGACTTGTCTGTCATTCGTTCTCAGGCCAAGACTCAGCCCCTCCTGGGCAGCACGAGTCACATCCACGCTCGCTGTGAAATGTTACCAAGGCTCAGTAGGATCATCTCCTCATTTTGGGGATTTTCAGGTCAGAGTTGAAACATTTCAGGTTTGAAACATTTCAGGTTTGATGACTTCTGAAACTGAAATCCTGCTTTCTATGTGGATGTCCATTAAAATTCCTGTTTCAGCTGATGTCTGGGTAACTTTCCGTGAGTCTATGTGAACGGTGTTCCCAAAGTGATGGCACCAATTTGCAGACACTTCACTATCCAGTTTTTCATTTAATCCTTGAGACAAAAACAATTGGCCTCAACCCATCAATGCAGCCTGTCCAGATCCCTCTGCAGAGCCCTCCTGCCCTCCAGCAGATCCACATTCCCACCCACCTCGGTGCTGTCTGTGAATATCCCAACCCTGAGTGCAAAAACAGAGAACAGATGGGAAATGGTTCAGGAAAGGTGACCAGCCTGTTACTTTTCACCAAGGAATGTGACGCAATAAGAAGGTCCTCTGAATAGGACAAAGTTTCCAGTGGAGGGTATTTGAGCATAAATATGTTGTGAAAATCACCAGGGCCTGTGTGGCTGGTGGTGGGAAGGGAAATGGGGTGCAGCTGCTCAGCACTCAGATCTCTCACCACGTCACTCAACAGACAACTTTGTCCCTTCAGAGAGGAGCAAAGAGAATTTCTTGCTGTTTAAATTCTCTGAGCTACAGGACAGAGTACACTACTAAACCTCAAGAACAACTTGGGTCACTTGGAACACAGAGCTGCTTTGGGGCTGCTCTGAGCTGTGCTGTTATAGCAGCTGCTGCAGAGGCATTTTATCAGCAAAGAACGCCCAAGTGCCTGGTATTCCTGATCCACTAGTACCTGTTGTGCACTTCATTCCTCCCTTTCTATTCCTCATCCTCTCTCCTCTTCTCTTTGCTGTCCTGGGGGCTGTGTAGGGGTCTGGCAGGAGCAAAGGATGCCCTGGGGCCCTGATGTGCTGGGAGTTTCAGACTGGAATTTTGGAATTGGATGGAGCTCTATTGTCACAAAGAGCTCTCTCTCATCCTAACCACTCAGCCAATGCAGTGACTCCTCTCAGGCAAAGGATCTATTGCAGTTCTGTTCTCCGAATACAGATTTTGGAAAAATCCCACTTTCCCGTCTTGGCCAGACCTCAGCATGTTTGCTGAGTGTTTCCTCTGCAGTAAAACTCTTATTTGCACATTCCTTGGGTTAGGTCTGGAGCAAACACTTTGAGAGATGAAAGAGCATCAGCAGAACAATATACTTGCTGCCACCTACAGAAAGCAAGATGAGACTAACAATGAGACTGGAAGCACTGAGAGAGAAAATAACTCAAGGCTAAGGAGAGAAATCTTCAGAACACTGGCAATATCAGAGGCCAACTTGGATAAAATAATGAGAAATAAGTGATTTGCTCGAGGTAAATAAGAAAAAACAAAAACAACAAGACTCACAGTAGCCCAGAGCTAAAGGGTTATGAAAATTCATAGGATGGAACTGGCCACACTGTAAGATGTTGTCAGCGTAAAGAGCAGCTGTACCATACAGGGAAGGAATTTTCAGCAATGAACCCATCATGGCTGCTTCGAAGGGTGTTAAAAGTTATTTTAAATCACGTAGAAATGTTTGTTCATTTGAGCACAGCTCGGTTTCCTAAATCCAGATGGATTTGCAAGACGCCAGATACACATTGTGTATTCGATGCAGCGCAACACGGTGAAGGATCTTTGAGAAAAATGGGAGATTAGCAACAGATTTTCAATGGAGAAAGAATAGACACTACAAAAACATCCATAAAATCAAATAAAAAGCAGAAGATTTTAAAAATACAGAGCACATACACTTATGTGTTTACAGGAGGTGAAGCTAAAAGGAAAACATTGAAGAGGCGTGAGGAGTCAAAAAACAAGAAAGTGAAGATGAAATATGATGGCTTTCTGATTTTTATAAATATCTGCAATACATCAGTACAGACAGTGCTGGAAAAAGAATCCAACAGAAATTCTTACAAAGAACTTGCTCTGAAACCTGGGAAAATTTGAAGTCACATGAATGGACTCGGGCTGATCAAAACCAAAGAGAAATTGGGATAAAGCCGCAAGGAGAAAATATCAACAGAATTTTCAAAAGAAACAGTGAACTAAATTTAAAGTTTGTTTTTAATGGGTCATAAGGCCAGTGCTCAACAGGAACAGGGACACATGTTGGGTTTGACACATGTCAAAGAGGAAAGGTGGGTTATTTTCTAGGTCTTCGGCTGTGAGCTTTGTGCAGAACAGCCATCATTCACCTCACAAACAGTTCAGACCTTATAAATTTTTTCTAGAGCTGACAGAAACATTTCCAGCCGGTGGTTTTCTCACCAAAATATCTTTTCTTCTAATGCAGCATGAGTGTTATGCATATACTGGGCCCACCACAGATTTTTTGCTCAGGAGGATTTTTTCTGATCCTTAGGTAGAATTTCTTATCAGAACAAGTTGCAAAGAAAAATAGTTCTATAGCAGATTTTAGAAAAGGAACACCTTTCTCTGGAACCTCAAAAGATGGTTTAACAAATCTGTTGCTTCAGACTTTTCTTCCTGCAGGAAACAACTCCATTCCAATAACAAAGTACTGACTGGAACACGAGCCCGTCACCCACAAAATGCACTTAGATCAGAAAGGTGTTATTCTTCTGATCTTTAATAGGTTTTACCAGCATTTTATAGCTTAAAAGAGCTGATTTTCTTTGTATTGCATTTTTAATAAAATGCATTTTATGGCAATACCTAGTCAATGCACCTGCTGAAAGATCCACAGATCACAAAGATAAGCACACGTGAAGCAATCACCTGCCTCCTCTCACAGACTAGAGCCACCTTTCATCATTTTAATTCCTTGGAATTTCAAAGAACCTCCATGAGAAAATGTCCTTCAAAAGGAGCTTTTGAACTCCCCCTCGTGCCAGAATTATTTTCCAGGCAGAGCCACAGCTGATGTCAGGCACCGCCTGCACCTGGGTGCTCAGAGCTGCCAGGCCCAGCAGGCAGAGGGTTTAAGTCAATTAATTCATTTCCACGCTTTGAAAGGAGGAAAGAATGGTGAAACCATGCCAAAACATCAACAGGATTACTTTTTTTCCTCCAGATATCCCAGACTGGCAGTGGTTTTTATTTTGTTCCAAATCCCCCACAACATCTCTGCAAACCACCGTAACACAAATTACCAAGACACGTTCCTCCTGAGCTGGCTCAGGAATCAAATGTCCATTTCCTGGCACCCAGAACCATCACTGAAAGAGCAATGGAGGCAAGATATGGAGACAACTACAGGAATTCATCAAATCACAGTCAGTACCACAGAGCTGTGCTGAGCTGCATGAACAAAGCCAGAGTCATCCCCCAGGAACAAACAGAAAAAAAGGTTTCTGAGGGAAAAAAAGCCTCAAATTTCTGTTTTCCAATGGAAATAAGGGCAAGTCTGCTTTAAAAGAGATGAGGTTTTGTCTGTTTTCTTCTCCAATACAAGCCCAGTCTTGTCCTTGCTTTGATCTGCTCATCATAACTAAGAATGAGCACCACGGAACTGCGTTGTAAAAACAACTGAAATAACAGCCAGAAAGATGAATTGTGTGTAATGTCAGGATAGCTGATTATTCAGGGAAAAGTAGGCTACAGAATTCACACATTCTAACTGCTCCATTACTTCAGTGTACCTGACCTGGTGATCCGTTGTTAACGGGTTCAAAGGACACAAAAAACCTGAAATCCTCTTCCTGAGGAAGCCAACCAAACTCAACTGATCATAGCCATAATCAGCACTGAAAAGTGTGATACAACACGAAGACTCATCCTCTTTTGTACTTGGAAAGGTAAGGCGGCATGACTGAAGTTGGCTGTAACAAATAATTCCAATTTAAATTAAGGAACCAAGGTTAAAAAAAAAAAAAAAAAAAAAAAAATCTCAGTAACATTGCCCTGCACTTTGTTTGGCTGGTGTTGCTTAGCCCTTGACAACAATTTTTAATTTAAAAAATATCCAAATCTCCTTTTGACCTGTTGACCTCAGTGTGTCTCTTGTCTTCTCCTTTTTGGTATTCTTTGGCTCCTGTTTGCAGCAATAATCATGATATTATTGCTCTCCCTATATAAAGCTGACCCCAGCTGGGTCTGTAAGCAAAATGAAAAAAACACAATTTCAAATACATAAATCTACTGCCCACTAAATTTTTCTATTGGTATTACCCTATTACTTGCTATAATTTCCTCACTATTTCTGCTATCCTTTTCCTTCAAAATCAGGAAATATTCAGTGCAGCTTTTTCCCATTTCTCTTCCTAATATTGAAAGCCATATCTTTTTTTGATACTATAGTAAATCTAAAGCAAAAATGATGTCCCCTTTAGGGCAAACATGACAGCTTGCTGTTCACAGCACCAAGTAAAAGTTAGTGCCCGTCAATCAGTTTTCTGAAAGCTGAGAGTCTTTTTATCAAAATTATACAGCTGCAGTTTCTAAGAAATAAAATGATCCAGAATATCATGGCACTAATTAAAGCACTTAGAAATGAGGGCAGAGGCAAAAAAAGAGTTTCTTTTGGCCTTTAGGTTGTCCATATAAACATACAAGGACAATGGGAGTTAAACTCCTTGAGCATCAGATTTTTCTCCATTTTTTTCCTGTGAAAAGTCTGGTTGGAGACAATCACAAAAAATCTAGAGATAAACTAGCCCAAAGCAACGAGCACAGTTCTTGCAAACAGAAATTTTAGAAAGTGTTTCCTCCTGTTTTACGAAATGAAAAAGATCATAGAGTCATATATTAGTCATGAGATTAAGGTTCCCAGCCCTAAATGAACTATTTATGGAATACAAGTGCAAAGCAATAAAATACCTTTTTTTTCATTTTTTAACATCATTAACAGTTTAAATTTGCTTTTTACACAATAATCCCAGAAAAACCTGTCCACTGAGGGATAACAGTTCAACTAAAAAATAAACCAAGATTTTAAAAAAATTGATAAAGCTGGGTTTGTTTCAGTGAACCTGGAATTTCACACTGAGAGACCACATCTCACATCAAGGGCTTAGCTTGATCATAAAGAATGTGTGAGTTAGCTCTGTTTGGAAAACTTTTTTTAAAGCAAATTGTGTTTATCTGATCCCTCTCAGGTGACTGAAAATCTATGCATAGAGACATTTATTTTGCCGAATACAAGAGGTTTAGGTAACATGAGGTAACTTGTTTGCAATTCCAACCACACTTTTTATCCAAAAATTCCCTAAAAATTAAATTCCATCTGTAGATTTTCTCCCAAAGCCATGACAGAAATTGAGTTTCTTATTATTCCTCTGGTGGCTCTCCATTTTTATTTTTGCTCCCCTGGTTTTTCTCCTTTAACCACTGACAGCTCTTCCACAGAGTGATGGGGGTGAGGGGTGGGAAGGGAAAAGGAGATTGCAGAACTATTAAATTCCAATCCCAGCATTTACATGATGACAATCCCTTGGCCTTTTTCATCTGTCTCTGAGACCAATTTAATTGTTCATTTCTTTCAAGGAAGGAAGTGACAGACATCCAGTATGTGCATCAGCTTTAAGAGGGTTTGTGGTTGCCAATAGATCAAAAAATATACATGCTGGAGGCCACCTAATTCTGGTTTAATATATTAAAAAAAAAAAAAAAAAAGATTTATATGGCATTGAGGATATCCCTGTGAAATACAGGAAGAGTGATGGGACTTTGCCTAGATAACACCAGATTATGACAATAACAAGCCAGCAGGATGTAATAAGAAGAAGTTAGCAGGAATAAGTAGCTGCAACGCTCACTGAGCAGCAATGTGAAATTTGTCACAGGGGTGATTATTTATATTGCAGCATCAAAGTAGAAGCACTGTGATTAAAGTCCTGTTACAGAATTCAGTTTTAATAAGAGCTTTAACCTTTAGCTTGTTGGAAAAAATACCATTAGAATGGCAAAAATTCAGAACATAGCATAAGGACTTTGAGTGTTATTTCAAACTATATTTTTTATGGTGGTTGGATGAAAAATTTATTGAGATATCAGGCATTAAAACTCTTAAAATAATTTAGGCTTTCCATTGTGTTCATTAAAAATATTTTTGTACAAGGAAACCAAGACCATTTTGACTATCAAATCAAGACCAGTCAAGATCAGTCAAAGTTTGGCTCCATAGAAATTTCCTCCTGCAGCAGCAGTTATAAATCACTGTGTTTTCTGTTTTCATTTTAGTCTCGTATTCGGTGTCACAAACCATCATTTTAATTTCAGAGATCTCAGCTGTGTTAAGACAAAATGATTTCACAAACGTGTGGGGTATTTTGGCAGCCCTGTCAGTGAAACTGCTACCTAGGAACAGAAGGATGATGTTAAAGGTGAATAACAGAGAGCAAATGTTGGAATTTAGTCACCTTCTAAAGAGGGAAATGAAAGCACTGCTGGTCCCACTGCAGGCAATACGAACAGGAACAGCACAAATAGCACAAATCTTTCCTTTTTAGCTTTTATTTCTACACCTTTACACATAGAAATGTTTATTGTTATTATTATTATTATTATTATTATTATTATTATTATTATTATTATTATTATTATTAAGTAACATCACACCCTAATATTAACTTTATTAAACAGACCTTTGAAAGTTAATTGTAATTTGGGCTACCATGCTGGGCCATAAAATTGATAGATTCCACAGTCTAATCAAATAGCGCTTGGAAAAGGTAATATTGCAGAGATATGGGTGGAAACTACAGGGAAATTGTGGAAATGGTGGAAATTCTGAAATGTTGCAGGGTCCCAGCTTCAGCCCACGTGGGATTGAGAGCTATTCTGGTTTTTGCACAACATTTCCTTCAATGTCCTTCATGATTAACAAAAGAGCCTCTGCAGCTGGTGTCTCTCAGCAGAGAAAAGAGACTCAAATCTCTTTGAATAAAGAGAAGAATAGCTTCTCTCTATTAAATATAGTCCCAAAACCAGGAGTAGGTGTTAAGGAGGAGAACACAGTGACATTGTGACATTCAATAGCATGACACCGAATTGAGGCAGCATGATGAGACACAGCCCACAGACACTGGTCACTGCCACTCTCAGAAATGACAGTGGAAAAAGATTTCCAAGATGTATTTTCATCTCTCACACTCAATAGAGAACAGTGATCTCGACTCCCACATGCCTGACACAGCGCTGGGTGATGATTTGAAGAGAAGAGAATGAAATAATATTATCTCACTTTGAGAAAATAGAATTACTTTTGAAAATGTCATGGTTTGCAGCAACTATACATTGATTTCTTTATTACTATGAAACCATGCCTCCACATTTTGTAAATCAAATTAAAAGCACTACAGTGGCAATTGCTTTTCACCACTCCTAATAATTTTAGACCCTGGGTGAAATAAAATAATTTTTCAACAAACTTTTCATAAGACCTTACTATGCTTTACTGTAGCTTTTGTTTCTGCAGTACTTTACATCTTTTTCTCAAAATAAGAAGAAAGGGAGTTATCATAAAACAAACGTGGATTTTATGGTCAAAATGCTGGGGAGAGCCCAGGGAATTGCACTGACTTGGGAAAAGGCAAGTTGAAAACAATCCCTCTGTGGGTCCAGCAGGGCTCTTGCCCTTTCCTTTCTCTGTAACAAGGGCTCATTATCTGCTTGTTTTTAATCAGCCCTGCAGCACCTTTGCTGCTGTTTCTTGTCACATCGTCAGGGTTTGGGTGATGCAGCAGTTCCAGGTCCCTGGAGCTGGAATTGAGAGCTTGGGGCTTCCAGGGCCTGTGTTATTCACATAATTTTCCCAGTTTCAATTAGTTTTTGATGGAATGCAGTTGTTTCAAGGTCTGTTTAGAAAACTGGAGGTGTGGAAATGGGTTCAATCAGGTTTCAGGATAAGGCTGCAAGCACTGTTAGGGACATTTCCAGTGACACAATGAGCTGCTCTGACTGGCCCTGAGTGATATCTGAACATCAGCTTCTTATCATTCTCCTCAAGCCCATTTGTAAACCCTCTTTTTTCTTAGTTCATGGCTCTACTTGCCAGTAACTCACCCTCCTTAATGGAACAAGGTGACTTTTAGGGATATTAGAAAGAGATTGGTTTAAAACTTTAGAAATAAAGCACAGAAGCTGCGTATCCATTCTCCCCTTTAGAGCATGCTTAAATAAACAGGGCCCAGTGAAGTCAACAGCATAATTTTCATTTGCTTTGACAGATTATAGGTGGGGAACGTTAATCACTGGTTAATCTTGGGAGATGTGACACAACCTTACCACAGCACAAACTTAAAATCTTAGTGTAGTGCATACATCAAAGCATTTACAAACCTACACCAGCAGACAAAAGAAAAGAAGAGAAACAAACAAACAAACAAAAAAACCCTACAAAACAAAAATTTAGTTCCAACTTCAGATGAGTAAAAGGCCTTGCATTCTCATTTGGTTTGATACAGCCTGGAATAACAATAAATATTCCATGCCAGGGACAAGAGCCTTACACAGCACTTGCTGCAGTCTCTCATTTCTTTCCTCTTGACCCATGTTCATATTTGCAAGGCAGATACTTCAGGGACTACCCATGTCTACAAACTATAAAACAATCTCAGGTTTACAGCAAATATCCATCTTCCTTAAAAGTGCTCTCATCATTCTTCAGCAATATTCCCAATTATTATCTTAGGGCAGAGCTTTACAGTCCTTTGGTTGCACTGTGAAACAGAGCTGTAAAATTATTTTCCTAGGAGGATTCATTCCCATTAGTGATGTATTTACTGTTGCCACCACATGCAATCAAATCACCATTTATGTAAACCTTCCCTTGCAAATCAAGGGCTTGTATTCAGCATCCTTCAAGCTGTTGCTGCTGTCACTGTGAAAATAACAAAATAAAAGGATTCTCCTGGGATACTCTCTCCTGGAGTGGGTCCAGCAGTGGGCTACACTAAGATGATGTGCCTGGAAATTCTCTATTATTTGGATGGGGATATAGAGAATGATACGACAGAGTCACACCTGTGCAGACACATCCACCTCCATCCAACTTTGTCCTGTCTCAGGATCTACTCATCTAAAACTATTAACAATTCTTTACTCAGTTGAAAACAAAGAGTTACTTTGCACTCAATCTATTAAATAAATAAATAAATAAATAAAACAAAACACAGCAATAACAAAAACCTTGCAGGAAACTGTGCAGCTATTGAAATTCCATCTAAAAAAAATAAGGTTAAAAGCAGCTGAAATTTTTAAAAATCCCCGTTTTGTCTCATACAGCTTTTCAACCTTGCTTTCCAAGATATTACATTTTACAGCCAGCTGGTATTACTTTATTTATATCCTATTACAAATGGCATTCAAATTTAAACATCTGCAAGGTGCTAAGCATCCTCAGCAACTTTCTGAGTAAGCTCAGCTCCCACCAGCTACAGATGGAGAGGAGGGGGCTGAGAAGTACATTGCAGGAGTCATTCTTGAGCACATTTAAATTTAATTCCATTATGAGAGGTGTTGTGCTTTGGGGCCACCAAATCACTCTCCACATTTAGAGGGCTGACTCTTACAGCAGCTAAAAGCTGCACTTCAGCCTCTCCTGAAGGTCTGCACTTCTCAGGACTTTGACACTGTGGCTGGTTGAGAAGGTCCAAAGTATAAAATCCACCATAAAATCCATAAAACCAGGAGAGCATAGCACAAACTTTTTTATTATTATTATTTTCCCTCTAGGTTTGACTTGAAAGTGAAGCAGCTCCCAGCTTTTGGAATCTGATGGCAGCTTGTGCCAGTTGGGTGGATTGTTCTTGGGTCACGTGGATAATTCGGATTTGTGCAGCACATTGGTTGTTTCTCACCACAGCTCATTGCTTGTGCTTTCCATTGGCTGAGTAACAATGTGCTCCTGCTGGATTAGAGTAGGGGTTTAGTCCAAATGAATTATCAAAGTTATCACAGACTCCTGTTGAACATATCCTTGAAAATTCGTGAGAGATACATCTCACAAAGAGACCTGTACAGCTTAGTAGTACTAAGTTACAGGAAGAATTGTTATACAACCTGAAAAAGAAAGTTAAAAAATCACTTTTTCCGCTTAAAAACTCCAGTCTAAACTCTGTTTAAACAGGTATGGTCAGGCCAGTCTAAGACTAGAGCAGTGAGCAGCTGTGAGCAACATCATTAGGAAAACACCCGTTTGTACTTGATGAAACCGAATAGACTGACAACTTTGTGAGCCACTGTGAAGCATAAATTATAGCTATAATATTCCTCTCTGTAGATTTTAGCAATTTATGGAGCTAAAATATCACAGCAGCAGCTTGAAGATGCACTCCACAGCACCAAGCACATCCCAGTCCTGATCCCTGCCTGGGGAGGAAGGTTGGGCTCATTAAAAAGATAATAGAACCTGAGAATCTATCTTGTAACGTTTGTAAACAGCTCCATGAGTTATCCTCAAGTCAGAGGCTTTCTAGAGATCAAAGGAGCTCGAGATATCAAAGCTTCTGATACACAAGGGAGGTTTAGAATATAATTGACATCCTGAGAGTCAACACAAAGGCTCGGGAGCCAAAATGCACCTTCCCAGCTCTCAAACTGCTGGAGATGAATTTGCTCTCAGCAATTGTTGAGCAGAAGCGATTTGGGGTCTGTTTGGGTATGTTTGGGCTTTTTTTCCCAAAGAATTTTTTGGTTGTTTTTTTTTTTTTTCCAAAGAGTCAGATTTTCCAAAGAGTCATATTTTGTCACTAAAGTGAGAGCATTCCTCATTTCAGGAAAAGGTGCACATAAACAACCCTTTCATTAACATCTTGATTAAAATACCGGTAATGCACAACTAACCAGTTTTAAATTTAAAATGATGTGCCATTTTTTGAGGTTGTAATTTTATCTCAGAATCCAAAGCAGCTTAAATAAGCTTTGCCCATACATCATGAGGTAAAACAAAAATTCCCCTGGTTATAAATCTCAAGACATGGATAAAATACACTTTTTATGATGATAGACTAATCAGATGTAGTATGGTTAAGTCAAGTTATATCAGCAGGACGTCTGAAGGCTTTAGCATGGTTTGAGGGTGCAGGTTTGTTCTCTACAAAGACAATAAAAACCTGCATTTGGGAAAGGTCTTTAGAGAACCCAATGGGATTTGATGCTGTTGCTGTACTTTGTGTTATTAGCTTTTAGCAGAACACTGCTAAAATATTTCACCAAAAATTAAAAAATTATATAAAATATACTAAACAACAAAACCCAAAAAATCCCCATCTGAGAACTAACTCCAAATTCTTTCTGAGGCTGCAGCTGCACTGCAGGCTCTGTCCATGGGCAGTAACTCCAAGATAATGACTTTGATATCTTGAAAACCCAAAGCCCATGAAAACAGGAGGCATCAACCATCCTGAAAAGCCACACTTCAAGGCAATACCTGGGAAAAAAAATAACTCAGCAGATACTCTAAAGTGTTTTAATAATATTATTTACCTCTTAGAATGATGGTAAAACCTTCAAACTGCACCGGAGATCATAGCCAGTGTTTTCTAGCTTTTTCTAGCAAACACACAGTATGCTTTGCTCCAAAGGGCTTAAAATCAGATGTAGAGACAGCAGAAAGAAGGAAATAAAAGAATGTGTTTTCATTTTAATGATGCGGAATTGAGGCACCGGGAGTTCTGTGCGCTGCCTGGGGATCACACAGATCTCTGTGCACCGATACCCAGAGCTCCAGCTAAGCTCCCTTTTCTTTAGGGACATCCTCTGCAGGAGCTCCAGGGCTGCACCAGCACAGGCTCCCCCAAAAAGCAGCAAGGAACAAGATGAAGGTGTGAGCAGTTTACACCAGGTATCTCAATAACCTCGTTTGAAAGACTCCAATTAGGCTCCAAGGATCACAGAGGGTTGCAAGACTATTTCACAACATTAAATAATGCTAAATATTACACAATTATTTAAATTTTTTTTTTTTTAATTACAATTCTCTTGTACGAATAATGGGCAGCTCTGGCGGGTGGCTCGTTAAATCTTAGGCTGAGTTCTAATTATTTTTCAAAAAGAAATGTCAACTGCAACATTTCTTGTTAATTTAGCCACTGAAGTGATGTATTAAGGGCAGCATCTCTGGGCAGAACGACAGTAATTACCCACATTGCAATAAAAGCTCGGCACAGCACATCAAGGAAATCGTAAGTATGGTGAAACAAAGTCACTCTGTGAAGATTTTTGCAGGCTTAATTCTTTTGGATGTTCTTTCCTTGAGCAACTGATGATCACTCTGCACAGAGATAATTACAAAAATCACACTGTGAGAAGAGCAGTATCAGTTTGTGGCAAATTCTGTGGGAATGCTTTCCATTTATTAAAAAGAAAAAAGGCTTTACAGTTTTTCTGAAGAATTCACCTTCTGTTAAATGTATGTTCATAATCATAAAACTCCTCAGTGTCCACTTTCTTCACAATTTAAAGCAAATGAGTTGATATTTTATATCTGATTCGTCTGCAAGCTCATAAAATATTTATACATCAGTCAACACATCCTATCTACCTGCCAAAAGAAAGGCAAAGCTACATTTCAATGTACTTTTTCTCTTCAGCTGGTGCATTTCTCATAGTCTACTCATTGAAATGGTTTAGAATTTTCTGAATCATTATCTGGTTTAGAGGGGAATTTTGTTTGCCTCAAATTTAGCATTCTTTTCCCTCACATCTACCATCCTGAGGGTTTCACTCTTCAGCGGCTTCGACGACAGCTTCCGTATTTATACAACAATATTTTAGCCCTCTAGATCTTACAAAAGCGATCACATTTGAGGGTGTGTGGTTGCTGCCCCAGGTTGTGATGACAAGTAAAGCACTCCTTTAGCTGAAACAACCTTCTCTTCCACGCACGGTGTGTTACATTTCTGCACCTCCCAAACTCCGCTGTGCCGGATTCTTCTCCATTCCCAGCTCCCCTGGGCTCCTTCGAGTCACAAAGAATCAGCACCTGATCTCCTCCTCCCCTGTCTCTCAGATTCTAATGACTGGCTGCTCATTGCATTGAAGTCAAATTTTCTAGTAACACAGAGCTTTTCCCAGTTTGGCAATCCCCAAAGCGCTTGGGAGGTGTAAAAACACTTAAAAGCACAATTAAAAGGCAAAGCAATGAATTATGAGCTCTGCACCAACTTCAAAGGATGAGGTATAACCCCTGGAGTCCTAGGACACAAATTTACATCATAATCCCTGGATACCTCCAAAATTAATGTTTTCTGCAACCACCTCTTATGACCAAAAAGGATTTTCAGAATCTTGAGCATGATGTGTGCTACATCCTCACACACAGCTGGAGGAAGGACAGATCTGAAAAGAAGGCTCAGCTCAAGCAGCTCCCAGGCAAAAACCCCCAGAATTAAAGAAGAGTGGATTCTGCCACTTCTTGTTGAGTCAAATCTCCAAGTAATAAAAGGAGGCCCGGCTTGGTAATAAATGCAGGAGCCATTTGCTTATAATATGCAGGTATCTGACAGAACTAATTTCAGTCTCTTTTTTTTTTTAATATCAGACACTTATCAACAGTCTAATTATCTTAATGCCAAGCCATAAAAATTAAGGAGAAAAAAAAAAAAAAAAAAAGAAATCAGAGAAAACAGAAATAACACAGCAACAATGATTAGAAAAGCACTTCATTTGCAGGAGGTGCTTTGACACCCACAAAAAGAGCAGTGACATCAGAAGCAGCATGAACCTCATTAGTCACTGAGAAGTTTTGCACAAAAAGCCAAAGCCATCACGAAACAACAGAACTTCCTGGTGGAATGAGGTGGGGCCCGGGTTTTTCATCATTCAAGTTGTTCCTTGTGCCATATGGTCAAAAATGAAAAGCTTCTAAACTGACTAATTATTGAGAGAAGTGCAGAGGGCTGTCTGGCCTTATACAGAGAGCATCCTCCAGGTTCCCTCTCCACGCACCTCCCTTCCAAGGAGGGGTTTCAAAAGTAACAAAATTAATCCTTTGTTTATTTGTAGCAAAACCTTTTTCTTATCATTTTGCTCACAGAGACACAGGTATGTAAACCCTACACATTTTGTCCCATTCTTGGAAGTAGCAAGGAAAAGGAAGAGATAATTATTGTTGTTCTTTTATTTTAACCACTGAAGTTGCTTAGGCGCTGCTAAGTGGAGAAAGTGTTTTACAGAGATTTCAAAGAGGTTGAAGAGGGATTTAAAAGACCAGTTAATTGCTTATAGAGTTGTGAAGATCGGCCAAGACTGAATTTAGTTGTTAAGACTGCAGGGATGCAAAGGGAACTCGGAATTGCAGCTGCTGAGGTTGTCCATGGTCCACAACTTGTTAATCACCATTAGGGCTGCTGAGGAAAGGGAGTTTGTATTTGTGTGAAACATGGATTTGCTTGTATGGGCAGCATGCAATCACAGGCTTGCACATGCTTCAGAAAAACTGCAGGCAAAGCAAGGAAAGAAGTGCAGAAATGTCTGTTACTAAACCAGCCACAGAAAACACCACAAATCTTTATTTTTTGGCAACATTCTCACATTAGCACTATGCCTCTGTTTCTACCTTGGATCGCTCCTGTTCACAGGTAAGAACAGGGAAACTCCATTTCCTTGGGATTCCTCCCTTGAGCCAAGATGAGCTTTTACTCCTCAGAACAAGATCACTTCAGCACAACTCTCATGCAGATGTTCCCAAGCACTTGGAAATCGATATTTTACAAAATAAAAGAGTTACAGTGCCTCAGTGTCAGTCCCAGAAGGTCAAAGCCTCCCTGCCTACATCTCACACTTGCCCTTCTACAAGTGTTTTTCAGGGGGAAGCCAGCTGAGAGCCCTCATCCTGCTTTCTTTCATCCTCCCAAGGAGGCAAAGGTCACCCTTCTTCCATATAAATTATCACTTTTATGGCAACCCTGTGATCAAGTTGCTTCAAAGAGTGGAGAGCAGCTCAGCCCTGTGTGCACCAGACCCTGTCCTTGAGAGCAGAGGCAGAGCCAGCTCCTCTCCTGCAGGGATCAGCCGCTGGGGGATTTTGTTCCCTGCTCCACCACAGCCTTGGGAGCGACTCGCCAAGAGGTGAGGTTGAGTCATGTCTGCGTGCTGGGGTGTTCTGGTGCTCAAAACAAACCTGGCAGGTTTCAGACAGCTCCAAGGTCAGGAGTTCTGACTTTAAAAGGGGTGAGTTTTGAAATACCTGTTGAGGATTAATTCAGAATTAATTCTGTCCGCTCTAGGTATCACAGAATGCAGTATTCATGCCCAAAAACCCCACATTCACATATTTGAAAATGCACATATATGAAAATTAGACAGAATCTCTATGGTCAAAATTCATGACCTGTTTGTCTGCGTTCAGCTCCAATCAGGATGTCTACAGTGCCTGACAGTCTGAACACAATAGGTAATAATCTGAAATTCAGTTACAGTCCAGAAAAAACCGTCACAGGCCAGGGTTTTATACTGGCCTGCAAAGACAGAGAAAAGACAAAACAGATACACCAACAGTTGAATATGTTTTTTAAAAAATCACAAGGGAGTGAGCAATAGCCTGCAGGATTGGCTCGAGAATTTCGAACAGCCTTTCTGGGTTTTCCACCAAAATAAAACAAATGCTCCAATTTTCCACCAAAATAAAACAAATGCTCATCTTTATCTGTTCTAACAGATTTAAAATATAATACAATTCCGGTAACCAATTTTTGGTTTTTTTTTTCAAAATGGATAGTTGTATTGAGTTGAAAGCATTATATTTAATTCAACTATTCCCTTATGAGCAGCAAGGGATATATGGCCACAAACACACGAGTATCTATATGACTTTGTTTTCATGTCAACTCCCTGCACACAGCAGAATTACAATTCCAAAATTGCATGGAATGAAGTAAATATTTGCTATTAATATCATTGCCCTCAAAGTGCATAGAATTTCTTTTTTGTGATTCTTATATAATTAATTCAGTCCGATATGGTGAAAGTGTAAAAATGCCAAATCCAATGCATAAACAATGTTGTGCCCTCGAGTTAGTCAGTAGCTGCAACACATGGTTATGTTTTGGAACATAACGGAGCTGAACCCACACGTTTCTCTTTTTAGCATGTGTGATTCCATCAAATATGTTCAAAGCTCGATTTCTGGTTGTGTTCTCTACTGACAGCTATAAAAACTAATGGCTGTACTGCAGGGTGGAACATTTGGGTCACTTACACCAGCAGAAATCAAGAATAATTTTGCCGTGGTGTCTAAGTGCCTTCACACTGAAATCTCAGCTGGCAATTTCTGTGAGTAGAAAACAAATCCAAAGCAAGACCCAATGGCTGGGAGGCACGTGGAATTTCTCTTGTAGCTTCTTTTAATAATGACATTCATTAACCATTCTAACAAATGACAAAAATATATGATGCAGAGACCTTTCTGAAATCACCTATTAGGTCCTTATGGGTTTTCTGCTTTCAAAGATCCCTCTGCTCTGCCAGAACAACACCACCACCTTTTTTTTTGCCAAACTCCCCAGGCACAACGTACAATCAGTATATTGTTATATTTCTCCCCCTTAACAGGGAGAATCAACCAGCTTGTTCCAACTTTTTTTTTTTTTTTTTCCCTGAAAAAATATGTTTTGAAAAGGTTTCCCATCTTTTACATGATGTCACTGAGTTTTAAGGGAAAATTATTACCTTGCTCAAACTCCCTGTACTGTGTTGTGTTTAACAACATGGTCATGACAATGAAAATTAGTAAAATAGCAAAATCACAGCTCAAAACATCTCAAAATTTCTAGGGATGGCTTAGAAACACTGTTAACACCAGAGAGGTTATCCTGCTCTTGTCTCTCAATAAAAAACCTCAAGCATGCAGATGAATCAGGATTTAACAGCCATAATTTAAAATGTCAAACCAGTTTAAATCAGTCCCCTTGTTTATAAGCAGCTTCTCCAAGCACCATAAATGAGTCAGCCCCCAGTGCCAGCTCCAGCTTCACAGACTGAGCAGGATTTTATGGCATTGCTCTGCCAAGTTATCAGGGCTTGACCAACACTCAGACTTGCAAGCACAGAACATCACTGGGATCAGAGGCTTGGAAGCAAAACATCTGCTCTGTGCAGTTGTCATTTTTATATCTCTGGACGAAAATTCTTCTAGCAAAGTGCTCCTGATGCAAAGTTAAAGCACTCGGCATTTTTGTCACGTCTAGAGGCACAGAGGGAAAGGGCTGTAGGCAACTCCAGTTGTCCCAATCTAATTAACTTCTTGTCCTCCAGGCAAGAAGAAATCCAGGCAGATTGTTTCTGTGTGAACACTGGGACATTTATCCAGACCTCGTAGAAAGTGAGGTGGTTTTTCCACAATATTGGACACTGGATCAGGTTCTATTAAAAAGCCTCTTTAGGTGGGTAATATTTTACAAAACCTTTTCATTCCCTTGGATTTTGTGTTAAGGCCCAAATAAGGCATTAACCAATAATTTTTTACCGGTGCACTGTTAATAGATATATTTTCATATATGCAATGCATTAATAATATATATGTCTATAAAACGTATTTCTATACATGTGTATTTATATATTTAAAACAATACCAGTCTTTATTGAATTCAAAAGCACAACACAACTTTACTGAAGCATGTGGGTTTTTTGGCTGGGTTTTATTAATTGTTAAAGCCACAAGGAGAAGTAAATTTAATTTAGGAACAGAGCATTGAAAAATGTGCTCTTCTTAGCAGGTAACAGTGAACTCATAGAATTATTTTGGTTGGAAAAGACCCTTAAGATCATGGAGTCCAAGACTTTAAATACAAGCTATTGAGACTGGAGCTGTAGTTTTTCCAAGCTGCCACAATTCAAAACTTTCTAGATTCTTCTAGATATTCTACGAGTGCAGGGTGTGATGTGTAAAATCAAATTTGTGTATTTGGTTGTATTTTGTGGTCCCTGGGATTTCTTATTTGACAGAATGGTACTGCAATATCCTAAAATCACCATACAAGTGTAAGGTAGGAGAATATAGGAATTGCAACCTACACTTCAATCACAATCCCAATAAGAACCCCACTGTACAGCACATCCGTAAGGAGCAAAACAGCAATTATATAAAATGGGTGTTATTCAGGCATGACTGTGAACATCAACTTTTATTTTTCTGTGGCAGACCACTATCAATAATTGCTCCATTTTACAGACCTGCAGTCCTCCCTGAATCTCTGTTTTTCAGCATCTCTTTTCTTCTCTGATGGGTGTCAGGAGAGCTTTCACAGGTCTGCGATGCCTCTCTGCAAATGTGACACTTTCTTGTCAGACGTGCAGGTGGCCACTTACTGAAACCAAATTATTATGTGCATTTTCATCCATTTTGTGATGCTGTTAGGGAAGAATTGTAGCACTTTCTAATGGACTGGATAATCACCTCTTGGCCTTTCTGCAGTAATGAGGAGCAGTGGAGTTTCCAAATGTGCACAGAGTGATTTCTCAAAGAAAAAAAAAACAAGAGATATTTAACATCTGTCAAATCTCCCGTTTTTTTATACAACTTACAACAACCTGACAGAAATCAATATTCTCTGTATGTTCTCTTAATTATTATCCTTTGACATGTAGCTGATTAATGAGTAGAAGGGAAGGTGAACAGAAATAACTGCCTTCTTCCCCAAAATAAAGAATTATTTGCCAGTGCTTTTCACATAGGAAATGAACCCAGCTCTATGTTACAATAGTATTTTCCTTGATCATCTTTGAAGGTCAAGGCTCACAGGCACAAAGAAAACTTCCTGGATAACTTCCTCCTTCTAAAGGAACAGCATAAGACAACACTGACTTTTCTTAATCAACTAAGCATGCAGGTAGGACTATGGAAGATACACAGAAAGTGGATTTAAAAAGGCTCACAATTACTAGTTTTAAAGCATTTCGGTTAAAAAATCAAGCTTCTATATCTTTCCCACTATTCCCACTCTGCCTTTTCTGCTCTCAGGATCTAGACTTGCAGGAAACCTCTGCAGCATTGCAATATTTCAGATGAGTTGATTGGAAGTAAAGGGTGAAGTGGAAAAGAGGACCCAGCTTGTCCCCAAGGCAGCTGTGCTTCACCCTCCTTGGGCTGAGCTATTTACCTCTGTTTTAACTGCAGAAAGTCCAAGAGGCTTCTCTGGTTGTCGAAATATTCTGCCAGGGTAAAAGAATTATTAATTTCTCCTACATCTTCACCCCTCCTACTCTCTGCGCTACCCAGAAGGGATCTCCATCGCCACACAACAGCCATGGCTGAAAATTGCCTTTCTGCTCCAGGAGGACTGCAAGAGAACACAAAAATAATGCAATATGCTCATAAAAAAATAAAATAACCATTCAATCATAGAAACCTTTACAAAGCCTTGTTGGGAGGCTTTGTAAAACAAACTCACTCGGCAATTGACACCTTCATTGGTTTGCCTAGCATCTTTAAAAAAAAAAAATAAATAAAAGTCAATTAATTTAACAATTTGTGCCACATTGAAAAGCCTGATTAAAAACTTAAAGGGCGATTACTACTTTTCTAGCTCTCAAAGAAATAATGCTAATGCAATTTCATCCAAAACAGGAGTTCAGTGAATAGGACTATGCTACTAAAAGCAAAATTGAGGCTCTTCTGCAGTTCTGCTGAAGTAATAAAGATCACTAAGAAGAAAGAGAAAACCCTGAAGGCCAAATGATCTCTAAAAATACCATTTCACGCTTTTTACTAGGAAATAACAAAAACACTAATCTAGAAACCCATTTATATATAGTCAACGTCAATTCTCTTGCCCTAGCAAACAAACATGGATTTAAGTGATAAAGCCAGTAAGATTTGATGTAGGAATTCAAAAGGGATTAAGCACATTTCTCACATGCAGGTAGATAACAAATAGAACATGAGCCATCAAGTCAGAAAATAATGCCATGAAACCTAAAATAATGCAAGGAAATTCATCTCTTTATAGCAGTGCTGCTCCTCTAGGCTGCAGATTTCTGCTGAGACCCATTCTCTCATTTCACACAGGGCCCAAAGTGCAACAGAACCTACTCACTTTTAAGCCAGGTTTAAATTCAGTGGTCTCGACAAGGACTGCATTCTCTGCTGAAAACGAGTGGCAAGACACAAACCCTGAAAGTCCCAAAATCTCCTTATGTCAGGTCAATGAAATGGGTTTTCACCCACAAATTCACATTGTGGCTTCCTGTGTCTCTACTGATCACATTCCTTCAACTGAATCATGTGCTTTTAATCTTTGGGGGCAGTCTGAGTTCTTCAGAAGAGTGCATATTTGAAGAGAAGCAGAAAGACTTAAATAGACGTCAAAATCTTCCTGTTTGGAAGTGCCTTTACGAAATACACAATTCTATTACGATAGAAGTGCAAGAAAAGGGATTTTTCTGTCTCCCAGCAGCATCCCAAGGGCAGTGCTGCAGGGACAGCAAGAAGCTGCTGATAAGGACCAGCTGACAAGATTCCTTTCAAATCTTGAAAGAAGCCTACCTGTACTTTTGATCACAGGAGAAATCATGAGCTAACCTAGAAAATATATATAACATCATAGCCAACCCTACAAGCAGCTTCAAACCACTTCTAAAAATAAATAATGTACATTAAACATAGCAAAGTAGTAGGGAATTCAAGAATTAGGAGGTGGTATGAGGAATTAGGAAACAAGCAAAACTATTCAGGGTCATGCTCAACACTGTTTGCTGAACACAAAACTCCAATTTGTTCCTAAAAGTCTTTAAGGAAATTTCATTCACATTTATTACTATTAACAGATTTTGAAAAATAGTAACAATCAAATTTTCCAGTGCCAAAACCCAGTTCAGTCAACCCCAAGTTAAAAAAAATAATCACCCTTCTGGTTGAAATTTCCAGACATCAGTAAGTGCACAGTGTTATAAAACCTCTTTCAACCCTTTCTCCATGCTGTCCTGCAAGGTTTTGGTCCAGCCACCCTATTTCTCTGTAGCCATGTCCTATCCATCCTTTTTCTCTGTGTCCAGGTCCCACCTCCCTCAGTCTCTGCTCTGGTTTAGCACTGAGCTCACTCAACATCTCAAATAAAATGAATGTCAAAGCCAAAAGAAGCCCTGACTGTAAAAAAGAAGGAAAATTAAATATTTCCATTTTTTTCTGCAGGACAATTCATTAGTGTCACTTCCATGGATTGCTCAGTTGAATAAATTGCTTCTGCCCAATGGAGAAGGAGATAATTACTACAAAAACCCAAACAAACCATGAAATCTGTGGTAGCAACAACCATTAATTTTGAAAGAAGCAATTAAAATATGCCAGTGACATATTTATATTCTCAACAATATTTCACTGACAAGAGACCCAATTCAAGAATGGGCACAACTTCAGCAAAGCTCTTCTAAATATTATTTTTGACATTTTTAAATGGAGGTTTTGTTGAATAATAATTCAGTAACTTTCTATTTGAAGTTACTCTGTGAAATTCACTCAAGGAGTGAAGTTGAGTATCACACTTCTTGTATTTTTTAATTTGTTTCTGGATGTATTCAGCTTGTAAAACCTTAAATGATCAGAAAGTCAAATCTTCACCTCATCTTCTCCTACATTCAAGATGGAGAACAATCCCTCAATCTAATTACATTTTTTAAAGAATGTAAGGTTACTCTTAAACGATTTAGAAATTCTTAAGTTGCAAAGTGGTGTCTGTTCACTTTTTATTTGACTGTAATAAATGCTGATTTAAAAAAAAAAATAATCACTGAATGCTGAATTTGCAGGGAAGATAAAGAGCAATGTCACTTGGTGCAGCTCAGGTAAGCACAGATTGCTTCAGTGCCAACCTAATTAAAACCAAGGTATTACCAGTGTCTTTCATGCTGTAGCCTGCCTTGTCCTTTCTAGTGCCCAGCTGAGGATCACCTTTCTTCACCTTCTTTTGCATTTCAAGAGAAAAAGACAAACACAGTTTTAACATTTAAAATGAGCTCTAATTAACTCAGCCTGCCTTTATGTTAATGAGTACCCTGCAGCTCGAACACCGCTCAATCATGCCATTCATTAATTCATCTCAAAATTAATTGCATGAAGCGGTTTCCATACCTGCACTCATAGAACTTCACTTTGCAAAGTTGATTCATCTGTGGGTGATGTGCGTGAGTTTGGAAACACAAAATGGAGCAGCAAATGCTGTGCATGAACCTCACTACTGCAACTGCTCTTAGGCTCTTGCCAAATCAGCCCTACAGATTTTATACTGAATATTCCCTCCAATGAAATATATAAGTGAGATGAGGGGGAATTTTTTTTTTTTTTTTTTTTTTTTTTTTTTTTTTTTTTTTTTCCCTGATAAAGGCCAAATAGAGGGACAGGTAGGAATTTTCTACATATAACAACACTTGTTGAGATCTTGTTGGTGTAACTGTCTAACACGGGTAAGATCATGGTAGTGAAACTTGTTAGAAGACTGAACAATCTGCTAGGTGAATTGTAGAATCTCTTGCTTGATAAATAGACTAAACCAATAGCAATCACGTGATGGATTAGCAATTCCCACTTGCCTTTTCCCAGCTCTTCACAGGCAGTAATTGGCTCTGACATAGTTCATCACCCTCATTATTACAGCAGCAACTACCCTGCGCTCCTAAAAGGAGCCAGGAACACCACCGAGCTCCACAATTAATCATGGCAATTAATCAGGGAACTCATCACCTCTATAAGAGCTTTCACCTCCACAGTGCCTTGTAAACATGCACCAAACACCAGAACAGGGCACTGAGCTAAAGGAGCAATAATGATTTTCCTGAGTTTACAGCTCAGGGAGAACTGAGATTCCTGGGAGCTCCCAAGGTTGGATGGAGCTTGGAGAACCTGGTCTGGTCATGGCAGGGGTTGGACTAGAAGACTTTACACATCTCTTCCAAACCCAAACTATTCTCTGATTCTATGGACAGCTAATCACTCATTTCCTTAAATGTTAAAATTGGGGGGAAAAAGCAATGCTAATATGTTAACATTAACCAATATTAATATGTTAATATTAACCAATATTAATATGTCTCTCTGCCAGGGAGAGCATGCCCAAGACAATTCCTGCTCTCCATCCTCAGCACATCCCGCACCTCCTCCTTCAACTCTCCCCTTGCTGGGTGGGGTCTGTGTCTCTTCATTCCCACCTTAAGCATTCTAGGCAAATGGATCTGCTCTAATTTTTCAAAATTTGGATTTTTCCCCCCCCCCCCGGTTTTAACAACACTTAAGAAAATGAGTGATTAGCTGTCCATAAAATCAGAGAATAGTTTGGGTTTGAAGATACCTTTAAAGTCTTCAAATCCAACCTCTGACATGGGCAGGGGAATCTTCAACCAGACCAGGCTGCTCAAAGCCCCATCCAACCTTGGACACTTCCAGGAATCTCAAAAAGCAGGTTATTTCCCATATTTTTAGAGTTTTCCCTACACAGTCAGGTCTGCTGGACTGTCCCTATACAGTTCCCAAGGAAATGGAAATAAAAAAGGAGCAGCTTGTGAGTTCCCACTAAATGTTCCACATATTTTGAAATACCCTTCCATCTCTTTATTCCAAAATAAGAAAGACCAAAAATCAAACAAACAAAGCCAGAAGCAACCAAACAAACAAAAACCCAAAGAAAATTAAATATAAAAAAAAAAAAAATACAAAAGCAAAAGCATTAATCCCTAAACAAAATCAAATAACTGCGCTGAAAATGTCCTGCTGACTCCAGCTTGTGCCTGTGACCTGCAGGTGCACACACTTGCAAACCAGACATATGGCACAGGTAGAAATTTTTGCTCATTAATTACCTTGCAGTAATTAATTAAAATTTTCATCTCAAGCTGCTGACTTGCATTTCTTTGTTTAAGGGAGGTCAAAAGATCCAGAGGCTGGGGAAGTGGTTCTGTCCCAGACCAGCTGCCTTGTTGGATGGAGCAGCTCTTCCTCTCCAAGGCTTGGGAACAGAGAGCTCTGAAGATCTGCTGCTGGACACCTCAATATTTTTTTCATGTCCAATTCTAAGTGCAGAAATTCAGTGTGAATTTAATGGAATATAAAATTCTCTCAACCTTCTTGTCAGCCCTCTCTCTGCCTTCTCGAATAAAATCCCATCCAAAGTTTGGCTCCTCCATGCTGCATTGAAACCATCTCAGCTTTCCTCCCAGCTCCAGAACGAAATTCTTATGTGCAGCATCGCAAAATAATTCAGGCAAGGTAGCGAATGAAATCTTTTGGAAAAGGGGATGTTTGGGACAAAAGGATATGGGGGTTCTCCTCAGCACAAACACTAATTAATTGTAGGGGCTGCCAAGAAAACGTGGAACAGGGAATACAGAAATTGAGAGCAACCTGGAAACTTTAAAGTGCAGAAGAGTAAAGGGGGAAGAAGTAATAATATTTTTGATATTTTTGCTTGGCAGAAAGCAACAAGCAATCACATTTCATACTGGGGGTTCTGGGGAGCAGACAGTGCCAGGTGCTCCTGTGTGAAATGGAAAAGTGAGGATGAAGAAAAGCACACCAAAAAATGGCCAAAAAACCTCAGACATGTTTGGCCAAGCATTGGCACGGGATTGAACAGAGGGGCTGAAAAAGAGCTTTTTGTGGATAAAATGTATTTAAACACTGGGGTCTGCATTTGTATGTGCTGTTGTGCCCCATTGCAGCTGGGAAGGAATCACAGCCCAGGCTGGGACACACTGGCTGGAAAGGAGCTCTGCAGGGAATGGCTTGGGCAGCCCTGATGGAGCCACCAGATAGAAAAGCTGTTGAGCAAACATAGAACTATTATTATTATTATTATTACTATTATTATTATTATTATTACAATAGTAGTAGTAGTAGTAGTAGTGGAAGTCGTAGTAGTTCTTTTGACATCTGATGCTCTAGGAGCCTAAAGGACAGCCTAGAAAATGGAATTATTTCTTTTCGTTTTGTAAGGAATAAACAGTGAACAACTCTGCCGGAGCCATGAGCCTGTGCACACCTTGCAGATTAAACTTGCATGTCCGTCACTATCAAGGAGCACCCCCAATTCTTACCAATGTGTACATCAAATTACAGCTGATCAAACCAAGCCCTGTAGACTAATGGCTTAATAAATCCTTCATCATAATTAAGAAAGCCTTAAAAATCTCTAGAAGAAAGTCTCATGGGATTTAACAGAATGGAAAAGTGATAGTGAACATCACAAACTGAACCATAGCAGCTTATAGATATATTCATGTCTTCTGAGATTTTAAGTTTAATGGTCTGCAAATCTAGATTGAGTGATAAACATTGACATTAAGCTACCAAAAACTTTAATTCCACTCCCAAAACTTCAAGAATGCTTCACAGGGGGTTAGCTTGGAGCATCCTGTCCCCATTTACAATTCTCATTTAAGAGAATGAATTAGAAATATGAAAGCAAAGGAGATTCAGGAGGTTTAATTCTGTCCCAGCACTGTGCCATGAGCCCTTCAGGGGACAAAGTATTCCATAGGACATAAGGACACAAATAATACAATTTACAGTACATATTTATATAGGAATCTCAGTGGCTGTAGGATCTAAACCTTACCCCTTTTCGGGCTTTTAGAGCAAAAATGAAGAGCAGAGCTAAAATCTCTCCTGGTGAATGTGTTACACAGTCCATGAGAATTAAACGTGTTCTCTGGATTCCAGAAAACCTCAAGGTCATCACTCTCCCCTGAATTCACAGTGGGTAGCGCTGGAGAAGGAGGGCACTGACAGGGCTCCTGGGCAGACTTTGAGGTTTGACAGAGGCACATCAGGATCAGGTGAAATTCGAGACACCTCGGGACTGCTCTGGCTGCTTTCCAGGTCAGAGCATCTGTGGAGGTGTGAAAAAGTCATCTTTGGAACAACCACGTGAATAGAAATCTGATCCACTGCTGTACAAAATGAGCAGTAACAAGGGTTTTATGTTGAAATAAACGAAAAGGACTTTATTTCTACGTATAACAAACTTGAGAGAGAACAATTTTGTATCTAAACTTCACTCACTCACACAATTTATTTTTTTTATAGAGGGAATGGTGATCCTTTCCCTTAAAGTCCTCCAGGAATTGAAAACAAAGACAAAATTTCAGCTATACATCCCTGGGTTGCTGCTAGTGGCATTCTGAAGAACCTTTGGAAAAATTCCAAACTTTTAATGATATTTCTTGCTGGCTTTATCAGCAACAGTAATGTGTTGGGGTTTTTTTTCCTTCAGCACTGCATATATGTTGTGTTTGAAGAACAGGTAAGAGAGATGTTAATTTATTTCCAATTACTCAATTATAATGTACTAAAAGGTCATCTTTATTGTTACTTTACTTCTTCTCAACATTTTTCAGATAATAATATATAAGGAAGTAAAAAGGAAGCAGACACAAGTTTCTGGACTGTGAGGAAACTAAAGCTACTACAGAAAATAAAGTAAGACATTCACCAAGAAAAATTGGGACTTTTTTATTATTGCTATTATTAGTGTTCTTATTATTGCTACCATTACAAAGCTCAATCAAAATTGCAGAATACATTTTTTTTCACATGGCTTTTTGTAGTAGAAGCAACATTTAGTAATACTAACATATCAGGTAATGCCACCAGCCATATTCGATGTCAGGTCATTTAAAGTTTAATTTGTGGCAGCAGTAGATTAATTGTATCGATGAAATATCCTAATTTTTGTTCATTCTGCATCACAGCAGCAAATCAGAACTTGGCAAATCAACATTATCTACAGTGCAAAACCAAAGAAAGAAAGACAGAAAACCTCTTGCAGCAACACATCTTAGATGAAAGACAATAACCACTACAACAAATAAAACAGGAAAAGTTGTGATATGGAGATCCTGTCTGTACAATATTCCCTGATGCTGAGAAAAGCCAGTCCCAGTGGAAGTAAAATTAATGAATTTCAAAAGAATCTCTTTGGTCTAGAGTCTGAGCTCTGACAGGTTGCTGAGATCCTCAGAAATCATTAATCTGACAGCCTGTGCTTGGATTTTCCACCTTGGTAACCTCCCACAGAGTTCACTTGGACAGACAAAGGGAGAGAACCCATATCACACAGAATGGTTTTCCTGCTTTTGGTCTCCCTGACATCACCCCCAGTTTCCATACAGAGCCTCGGCTGTGACAGGATCCCAGCTCCTAATTCACACTTATAAATCCTCTTACATTTCTCCCCCACACTTCCAAAAACCAGCTTAGCAATGAAAGCACAATTGTGTCATTCCACATAACTACACCCTGTTCTTCTCAGTGTCCTTAAGAGCTTGCATTTCTACCCTAAGTACCTAAATCAGCCTAATTCAAGACATCCATTACTCTAATCCCAGCTCTGAGAAGCTTTCCATGAGCAATTTGCCTGTCCCCAGCCATTGCTACAAGCCCTTCAATATTCTAATTACTAATTTCATTTATTTTGGTCATGTTACCCGAGCTGTTCCATCCTATTTAATAGGTACTTCCATTGATTTAAGTTTTTGCCTTTAGTATGAGGGTTTTTTCCAAACAGCTTTTCTATAAAAGCCACGGTTCGTAACTGCTCCCTGAGCCAGATGTATAATTTGTTTGAATTCTGAGGGAAATGAGAAACTTTATTTCTGTTCCTGAATTCTTATCTTTCCAGATCATAAGAGCCAGAGAATCTGCTTTTCCACCCTAATTGATTCCCTATAAAATTCCTATTAGTTATGCTGGGTAGTAGACTCTTATAAGCTAATGGAATTGGGCAACTTAATTACAAAAACATTTTAAATAATCATCTACATCTGTCTGTTGCAGCATTCCACATTGCTGTGGCTTGCATCATCATAATGCTGCACATAAAATCATTCACATGCAATGCTGCACTGGGGTCTAAACTTTTTTCCTTTTGAAAATAGGCAAATTGAAATCTCTTGAGTTTTCCCACAGTTTTGAAGGGCACTGACCAACCTTCTTTCACTCCACACTCACCCTGCCCACACCAGGGCACTCAGAGGGGGAAAACCTTGAGTCCCACTTTTTAAAGTGTCATGGTTTGTGCCAAGGGTCTGAGGATCCTGCTGGTTTCAGGGGACAGGAATTTCCCACAAGGGCTGGGGCAGTTTTGTTGGAAGCCTCCACAGCTGCACATCAGCAGATAACATTTGGCAAAAGCCAAGGAAGAGCAGCCCTGAACATCACAGCATTTTCCCAGGTGAGGAGCAGGAGAAAGAGCCCATCCCAAATCACGGCACCAAGGAAATGAATGGATCTATTACGTTTTTCAAAATCTAATTTTGCACAACTATATCACAGGAATTCCTTCAGGAAAACAATCTGATGAGCAAACTTACACGCCAAGGGTTTAGTCTGCACAAAGTGGCCAAAATTTCAGATGATGCCAGCCAGTCACAGAAGAACATGGAATAGCATCAACAAACACCAAACAAGGGTGCAAGTCTTCCCATGCAAAAAAATGCCAATACTGAAAGAATTAATTATTAATGACTACCTTGGTGTTGCCTGCACTGACATTAGAGCTGTATTTTCTATACATTGTATTTTCAGATTCAATTGCTCTGCATGTACCCAATTAATTTACAGATGGGATGTAAGATTTCACCTACTACTTGCATGGCACAGCTTCCTGATGTTCCTCTTGGCAAGTGATAGTCCAATTCTATATTCTGTATATACAACTTTTATTTGCATACAGACCCACTGGAACAATACTTCATCGTGCTCCACACATGTCTGCAAAGAAAATTGCAGCCCAAATTAGAGAACAAATTGAGGGCAACTTGGGCACTCCTCCTCCTTGTTCTTTTTCTAACAAAGAAATACTGATTAATTGTAAGCATGGAGCTTCTCATGTTTCAACTGACTGTCTCCTGGAAAATCTAATGGTAATTCATTAAATATATTTCTCAGAGATTGTAATAACTTATTCACATCCTTCTGTGAACATCTTTATATGCCAAATGTAACACTTCTGAAAATGAGAGATTTCTCAAATTTAAGCTATTTACTTATGTCTAACACCATACTTAAAGTGGATTCAAATCCCATCCACTTTTATTTGTGGAAAGAATCTTAATGATGCTGCATGACACAGTTACAAATTAATCTGTGTCTAAGTTCACATTCTCAACTTGATTCATGTGAGTATTTTGCTCATTTACAGATTCAATCCCCATGACTACACTTTTTGCATCAATAAGGTGAAAATGTTTCTTAGTCCGATTCTTTAGCTTTTTGAATATTTTTGCCATCTTAGCTGTGTATAACCTGCTGACCTTTAAGAAGTCAAGTATTTAATTTTATTTAATCAAAGATGTTCCTTGAGAACACATAAATCCTAAATCCATTGAAACTGGAATTTCAAGAGAAAAATATTGAGCAGTCTGTTGTGTTGTCAGACCCATTTATCAGTGGTTATATTTTAAGATAACCTTTTCCTATAAAAAGCAAATTGGGTGAAAAATTACCTTTCAAGAAATATCCAACACAAAAATAAATGCTTTGAATGCTATAAAATTTAAAATACCATGTCAGTGCCGCAACCAGCAAAAGAATTTGAATCAATGGCACATTAAGTAATTTTCTGTAAATAATTAAAATTCCAATCCTTTCAAACCTTTGCACTGATTTGGCATTAGGGAAGTATTGTACCAACCTTCATATCCACATATCAGGAGAGCAGTTTTTCATGGAGTTTTCTTTTCCTGTCATCTGAGGATCAAGAGTTCATTTTCTACTTTGAAACAGTCCTTAATAGCAACAACAATCCCCAATGTCAAACTTTTGAATTATTAACTTCATGTTATTTTTTAATGATGGCCATTATAGTAAAACGGGGGGGAATGGAAAAACAATTCCCCCACTCTGTAGTGGGGTTTAAAACAATGTATTTCCCTCAAACCTATCAGTAATAGAAATGACTAAGATAAATAATCCACCAAAAACACCTATCCTGGGTCAAAATAGCTTTGTCCATGAAGTCATCTGGGATGAGAAACTGAGGAAGTCCATGACGTGTGTACTGAAGAGCTTGAGCTGAACTGTGCTTGCTCCACCTGCATCTCCTCCTTGATTAAAAAATAAATATGCAAAAGGCTCTGAATCACCTAAAAATTGCCACAAATCACTCTCTTCCACCTACAAATATGTATTATTTTTGGTTTCTTACATATTTCTATTTCTCTTCAGGTAACAGAAAAAGCTGCTGTGTTTTCTACATCACCTTTGGAGCACGTTGCCAGAACCAGGATTGTTGGCAAGGAAACGAGGCAAGTATTTATTTCTCTGAGCCTTCAGGAAGAGTCAAGAGAAAAGCTTCAGTTTGAATTCCTAAGGGTATTCACTCCTAGAGGAGTACCCTTAACATCTGCCACAAGGTCTGTGGAAAAAGACAGAAAATGTCACTCGTTCAAGCATTAAATTGTGACCTTCCCGAGAGAGGAGAGCAGCTTGGCCCAGGGGCATTGCCAAAGACTCCTCCTGATGCCTTGGGAAGGCTGACCCAGAACAGAGACTGCACAGAGCTGGAGAATAAAGTATGTGATCGTGACACGCAAAGCAACCACACGAGACAAGAGATTTTTCACAGGGCAGAGGTCCTTCTCCGATCCAGCTCAAGCTGAGTCAGGGCGGAGAGAGAGCCTCCTTGTTTATTTCTTACTTTTTATACATTTGCGGGTCTGGCTGAAGATTGGCTTTTGGATTGACCTCAGCCTCAGTGGCCAGACCAGCTGTCAGTTACAATTGTTTTCAGGTTAGAAATAAGCAAACAAAGGACAGAGAATGAAAAACAAAGGATTTGTTTATGTTACATCTGTGAGAAAAAGGTAGAAACTGCTCCTAATATTGTACAGTAGCTAAAAGGTCTGACTCCATTTTATGAAAATTCAAAAGGCTTTAAAAAACTCAGAAAAACCAGGGTGACAAAAATAGATATTTATTAAAAGGCTTTTAGGATAACCTTAGGCAGGACAGGGCCTGGCCAGAGCTACACCCAAGGTGGACCCAAACTGGACACAAAACGGATCCAAAATGGACACAAAATGGACACAAAATGTATAAACAGTCATGAGGTCTCACACTTTTATAAGTTCTGGTCCATTTGCATTTTGGGGTTTAATTGTCCCATTCCAGCGCCAGGCTGTGAGCTCCCATCCTTCTTGTTCCTCCCTCCAGCCACCGCTGTTTGTGCTTTTGGGCTGTAAGTTGTCCTTGGTGTGCAGCAGGAACAGGATTTGTTTTGTGTCCCTGCTGTGTGCAGAGAGCTGAGTGACCCTGAGTGTGAGCTCAGAGCTGCACCCTGGGCAGCACAGAACCTGAAATACATGTGAAAGGTAAAAATTAAGGCATCACTCCGCAGTCTCCAGTGCCAAAAAATTGCGTTGCAAACTGAACCTTCACATCCCCAACATGCAGATTCCCAAAGGAGATAAACATTCAGAACATGCCAAAAATTCACCTGCAGGAAACCAGACAGTGGGAGAGGGACAAAGTGAGGTAAAATCTATATGGACACACGTAACCAAGTGAATCTTTGGTGCCATATGGCTTCCAGGTAAGGGTCAGATATTCTTTCCAAGCTGGAAAGGCAAAAGCAGCGCAGGAAAATCTGCTTCAACCATATGAGCATCCTAATCGTACACCAAATATACGCTGAATTTAAGGAGGCCCATCAGAGCTGCTCCCTCACGCCCCAGTGCAGGGATAACTGCAAACTGCACAGCTCAAGCAGCCAGAGCTGCCTGCAACACAGCCTGGTTGCCCCTACAAAAAGTTGATTTTATACATCTGCAATGTACTAAACGTAATTATCTGGTAATTTTCCTAAATGGAAAAATGAATTTAAATTACTGAAGCACAAAATGCCTTCTGCACACCGGCTTGCAAAGGCCAAGCCTGCCACCTCTAGAAAACACTAGTGCTTTATTCTAATTATTCCTAAAGTAGGTGATACAATTTCAGAAATAAGCTTTTATACTGGTAAGACTGAAGAAATGACTTCATAATCTTTCTGGAACTTATTTTCCCCATTTTCAATCCCAGTGAAGCCAAAATTTAAATGCATTCCCCTTGAGAATGTGCAGGGCAGACCTCAATTCCACACACATTATTTTCTGTTTCTTTATTCACATGGATAATTCTATCAAAGGCCATGGAACTGCCCCCATGAACACACCACAGATCAGATCTTAATCTGAGCTGACAAGGTGGTGATCAGCTAAAGGCTGGACTCAGTGTTCTTAGAGGTCTTTTCCAACCTAAATGATTTTGTGATTTTGTAATTTTTACTCATTAATAACACATAAAAGTGTATATATATATTACAATTAAATGGAAGCCATATCCAGATTTACAAACAACAAATGCAGTTAACGCTTAAAGAAGCTAAAATGCCCCAGCCTTGTGCTGCAAATGTTCCCATATATTCTGATCCCATACAGGAATAAGAGAGGAAGGTGAAGAGGCAGATTATGTGCCAGTGACACCTCCCTGTCCTGCTGCACAGCGAGAAGGACACCTTGAGTAGCAGCAGATCCATGAGAGAAATGTTCAGAGTTAATCAGGATTGATTCACTATTGACCCATTCCAAGCACAGCTCAGCTCCTACACAGCAGAGCACAATGTCACGGATAAATCAGGTGTAACGGGGCTGCCATGGACAGATTTAGAACAGCAAATGCAGTGTGAACAAAGAGTTGAGTCCACTAATCTATATAAAAACAGCCACTTTCATTTTGTAGAAACGGTAATTCAATTTACTTCACGTAAACGCCGCAAAGAAACAAGGATGATCGGTTTAACATGTGTATTTCATTTTATGATTTGTATGATTTAGCAGAACATTTATGCATTTGTAAGGTTAGTTTTAAAAACTGGAATTTTAACATTCTCATGCCTTGTAGCTATTTTTCAGTCCTTTTGGTTTTTCAGCTGTTCCTTTGAAGCATGCCGACTTTACACGAGTACGTAATTGCTTTACAAATTAATGAACAGACACAAAATCCACTCCGAACACTGGATGAGTTACTCAGCATTCAGGCTTTGAGAGTGTGTCAGGGGAATTTACTTCTTGGGGACTCTGCCAACATCACAGCTAAATGAATGGGTTATCCCTTCATATCTTGGAATATGAATCTGTTAGGAGAGGCTGTCAGGAACCAGGGGGTCTCTGTGGCAGAATGTGTCTGGATCAAACCAGACATCTGAAGGAAGGAAAGAAAAACGATCCTGCTGTGTGACTGACCTCTGGAATCAACAGCCCTGCAGTATTGACCCTTCAGCCCTCTGCCCCTCAAGCCAACACACAGATGAGCCCAAAGGATAAAGAGAACCAATTTAGAATATATCACATTAAAATTTCAGGTGGAAAATGGAGCTAAATGCCACCTTAGGACTAAATCCTGGGGAGATGGACTACACCCACATAATCCTGCTCTAATTCAGTGTGGAAAGCAAGAGGTTTTCACCTTCTTTAACACAACAGATATAGAATGTCTTGTGTACGTCCTAGAGAGCTAAACTAGGGACCTAAATCCAGAATTAACTCTTAAAAATAAAACAAGGAATTAGATTATGTAAAGATCAGGAGAATTTTCCCACCTTCACAATAATTTGAAACACTAGCCAGTTTTAGGGCAGCACAAAGTCACCGTATCTGTTCCCACACTTGGTTAAATCTGTTAGCTTCTCCTTCCTCGTTAGAAAGCTGGAAATAGAGTTTTTCTTTCAAAAGCTCAGCCTGGCTGTTGTGCTCACACCACACAGGAGCGCACGAGCAGCGTCACCAGAGCGCTCCCTGCTCCCTGTGTCCTGCACAATGCCTCTCTCAGCTGCTGGGGAAGGCTCTAAAGCCTGGTGTCCCCACAGATCAGACGCAATTTCTCTTTTCCAAAGCCTAAACACAAGGATAAACAAGGCTTTGAGGCTCCACATGAAAAGACGCAGCTTCAAAGATGACTCCAAGCAAAGGAAGCATTGATGGAAACCCCTCTGATGGCAGTGGTGCTGCTGGAAGCTCATGCTTTGGGTTTGGTCTGGGTTAAAAACCTGTGGGTTTCATCACTTACACTGATTTCTGAAGGGCAGAAATACAATAGAGACAGGTGTTGGGGGCTGTTGTGGGTTTAGGTTTCCTCCTTGGCCTCTTCTGCCTCTGCCCAGCATCACATACCAGTAATTCCAGATTTATGGGTCTCAGCATCAGTCCCAGAACAAGACTTTGCTCCATTTCTTTCCATTTTAAAAACCTAAGCTTTTAGGTTTCTGCTGCAGTTCTGGGTTTATTTTGGTTTTGGTTTGTGGAGTTCTTTGCTGATAATTCATATTCTTCATTCCTCAAACATTCAGTGAAACTCCTTCAGCACTTTTCACTGTGATTAATCTCACCCTCTAGCTCTTTTGTTTTAACATAATCCATTAGGTTTGCATAATTTCTAGTTCTGGACCTATTCAGAAAGTTGCATTTTTTAAGTGAATTTTCAATTACCATTTTGTTTTCTGGTTAACAAAGTGATTGCTGCTGGCAGCCTCAAGAGATCCAGCAAAGAAAAGCATTAACACAGTAATGTGGGGTTTCTTGATTAGCTAATGTCACTGGTTTCCCCAAAACAGCATGTTTTATGCTGATCTTACATCTGCTTGAATCTGAATTATCTATTTCCTCTGTTTCTCAAACTTTAAAGCCAAAACAGCCTGCCTGCTGCTTTCTCTGATGTGTCCAATGAAAATGTCACATGAAAAATTAAAAATAAAAAGAAATGTCACGCTGCTATACTCTGATGCTTGCTTTATCTGTTCCCTAGGAAATTGAAATCTTTTCTTAATAACAAGCAGAAGCAATTGTAGTTCCTTGTTTTCTTACAATCGGCTTTTAATTTGTTGAAAAAGAACGGGGGTTTGTAGGAAAATTATCAAAATTAGTGGAAAGCCTTTTTTTTAATTTTATTTTTTTATTTAATGGGACTACACTGGGTTTAACTTTCATTATCCCTTGACTCTTTGGGTTCCTTTTGGTCCTACATTCACTCAGCCCATCTTCCTTCTTCTTTGGGTTAAGACAAAACTAAAGAATCATCATTACATCCTATTCTTAATTAGCTACCAGAGCAGCCTCACACCTTTTCACTCATATAGAATGAACACTATCTATACATCTGTAGGAGACCAAAAACTGCCTCAGGAGGCAAATCGGAGCAAAGCACTCCATGGTTCTTCAACTGAAAATGCTTATTCAGGAGAAATGAACATTTAGGATCTCCTTCCAGGGAGGAACTCTGATCCATCTTTCCTCCTCCAGGATTTTTCCTCCTAGAGTCTGGTTTTATTTCCAAATTCCATGCCAGCTCCTGTCATTAGATCACTGTTACTTCCCATTTGACTTTTTTTTTTTTTTTTTTTAGCAGAGTCACTGTTAATCAACCTCTGCCCTCCAAGGAGTCAGGATTTTCCCTAATTACATCAGTTTAATGTTTATTTGCTCTGTTGGTTCAACATTGAATTGTCTTTATCTTCCAGGCAAAGTCTCTCTGATAGACATCCTGTAAACCTCTGGGTCGTCCTTTGGCAGTTGTGATGTGTGTGGAATTATCTCAACCTTCCTGAACACCACGAGCCCATTCCTTTGGAGCTGGCTGGGATACAGCTGTGAGCAGCTCCCTCTTTTTTTGTGGTTTTGTACTGTTCTTTCTAATCAGTATTGGTAAATACTCTATTTCATACCCTACTCTATAATTCTTAGTACTTCTGTTCCATTTAACGCTTATTTTCTTACTCATATGCTCTGTCATATGTGATAGTCTCTCAAACACATATAAGGATATATTTTTAGGATAACATTCAGTGGCTATCATTATACAATATACTTATTGCAAATCCCTTTGCAGTGAAATCAAATCCTTCAGGAACTGTGGCTGTTTAATCTAGAGATGAAAAGACTAAGAGAGACTTCATAAAGTTCTTGAGTGTGTTAAATCACACTGTAAAGAAAACCAAGGCAATTTACTCCCATAATGAACGAGCATTTTTGTTGAAAGCACAGAAAACTTTTTTCTGTTTGTTTTTTAAAAGAATAACATTAGCACAGAACTTGCCTAGTCCATCAAAAAGGTAAATACTGTCTTTGAAACACTGATTGTGTCTGTCTTTCATGAATATGGAGAGCTACCAACAAAAATAAATATCACTATATAGGAAACCTGGAAAAAGAGAAAAGTATTGTTCTACAGTATGATTTTTTTTTTCTTTTGCATGAGCTGTCACTTTCACTCTCATTCAGAAGTTTTATTTTTCTGTAGAATACATTAATTGATTCTTGTAAGGGAGTTAGATGCATGACTTTGATCTGATTGGATAATAAAGTCAGCGAGAGCCTGCACAGGTATAAAAATTAACCATCAGTAGTTATGATGGTCTATGTAATTATAAATAAAACAGTTATGTCAAACATTTAAATTAACTTGTCACAAAAGCTTGATTTAGTAACACCCTGTAGGCAAAGTTCCCCTTCTGACCTCGCTTCCATTTTTAATTTATATGAAGAAAGGGTTGTGGTGAGCACTTCTATTTGCAGGCTTTATTCATTCACCTCTAGGAGAGCAGATCAATCTTCTGCACCCAGTGATGGCCACGGTGATGGAGCTGCTCCAGTGACTCTTTGTAAAACCTCTGCATGAGGCTGCTCTCCGGAGCTGCTCCAGCTCACCCTCTCACCTCTGACGGGAACACTGTGCCCTGACACCTCCAGGGCTCCCTGGAAACTCCTGGCACAGATTCTTCAGAATTCCTGACACTACACACTTGCAACACGTCAATTAAAACTCGCTTTCGCCGTTTTATCTTTTTATATTTTACCAGTGAGGTTGCTTGTGAGAGAATCTACTACTCTTTGACTAACAACTAACCAATCCACTGTGCTGGCACAGAAAGGGCAAGGAGGAAAATTAAGAAATCTTTAGAAAATGTAAATTAAGAAATCTTTAATTCACACTGGCTGCCTAAGAGACAATGAGAACCGTATGATTGGGTGGACTGTGCCAAACTCACTGTTCCCTGGACACAGCCTTGGAGGCATCAAGATGAGCTTAGCACCCACCAGACTGAGCCAACTGGAGCAGTTTGGTCTTCAAAACATTGTTTTTTAGTTTTTTAGCTAAAAAAGCTTTATAACGATTGGTTAAATTGGTAAGGACATGACAGATTCCAGCCTTGGTAAAATTAAGAAAAAAATGACAGAGAACTTCCACAAAAGAATAAAGCTACTCACACAGCCTTCAATAGGGAAATGTATTACAAGAAACAACGTTTATCAAGAAATTATTTTTTAAGATCTGTCTCAAAGCATGAATATTCTGAATGAGGTCCTAATGAGCAGTGCTCTTACTCTGATTAAGCAACTCTAATGACAGACCAACCCTATTTTTTCATTTGCACAGTTGAACCACGGGCTTGATGTAGAATTTTTCTTAATCTTGGAGGTTTCCGATGTATCATTTCTTAGAACCAACCTTTTATTTTGTTTCAAGCCAACTTTTTATCTTCTTCAGAAGAGCAGAAAATTAGAGTGGTACCAATCTGCTAAAGGGCCAGGCCCACTGCTTGAGCAAGAGGCTAACCCTGCTGTGAATGCTAGCAGCAAAAAAAATTGAGAAATTGCCAGCTGTTGTCTCAAACTCCTCAGGGAGTTGTAAATAACCATTATACACAGTTGATAGATGCCTCTGCAGGAGTTACCTATCATGAAGTCCACATTAAAGACTTATTTATGTCCTTAACAGGAGAAGCCTTGCTGATCTGAGTGTCTTTAAATGAAGGATTAATTGCCTCTCCCTTGAATATCTGATTTTGTTCCATCAATCTGATTACATCAGCTTCCCTGGTCTACAGCACAAAACTTCACTGCAGCCCAAGCCCTGCGAGCAGCTCTATTACCATAAGAGCCAAGCCAGCGGTGATTGCAATGGAGCACCATTATTCAAGGTGATTTTAGCTCTCTCACTTCATCCCTCATGTTTGCTTATCCCTGGGGCTTACAGTCTTGCAAACAGGGTTTAATCCTCCAGGACAGGGAGTGTGAGCAGCAGTCACCCCACATAACTTCAGGTAATGCATCTCAAGGAAGGGGGCTCAGTCCTTTCCTCGTGCCCGGTAACTGGTCACTCATTTATTAAATGTGGGAACTGGGCTCTTCCCCAGATCACAACAGAAAGAGAAGGGTTCTGTGAAAAAGAAATGCTCCAAAAGCCCAGCACCTGCCTACTCACTGCACAATCCACTAAATTGTTCAGCAGAGAAAGGGTTAAAAGTATCCTGAGCTAGAAACAACCAACAACAAGCCTGCTCCATGAAATTCTGTTTCTTTCTCTAATTTCTGATGAAATATTTTTCTGAAATATGTTGAAATTACATATGGAAATTACAATATGGAAATATGCTTAAGTATGTTCTGTCCCATCCCTGGAAGTGTCCATGGTCCGGTTGGATGGGCCTTGGAGGAACGTGGGATAGTGAAAGCTGTCCCTGCCCATGGGAGGGGCTTGAAAGGAGATGACCTTTAAGGTTCCCCCCAACCCAAACCATTCCATGGTTCTATTATCAAATTTCTGTTTCTCACAGCTCCAATTCCCTTCAGAATTGACCTATTCAAGTTCAGTGGAAGATGCAAGAAACTAAGAAAATCCTCCCTTTGCTTTCCTGGTAAATGAAAATACATTTATTGCTGTGGACATACCCAAAAGCTGATCATTCTAGACCAGGGATACCTTTATCCAAAGTTTAGCCCAAAATAATACATTTCTGTAAAAACTTTTCACTGGGAAGAACCAGTGGGCCCAATTAGTTAACTTTGAATTGAACACCCCAAAAGGAGAGGTTTCAGTGCCAGAATCTTGCCTTAACCACTCTTTTAAAAGCAAGCCCTAAAGGACACAAAGATGGAAAGGTGAAAAAGCACATTTATGCATTTTAGAAGCACAAATTGTACACTCCAGTGCCCTGCCTGACATTTCAAAGTAAAGGGACAGTGAAAGGGACTGATTGTTGGCAGAGCCAGTGGCTAAAATCCAGCATCTGCCCCACAGCAGGTCCCCAGCACACCCCACTGCTCCATCATTTCTTAGGCTCCCTGTGAGAATTATCAGGAAGAATAGCAGGAACAATTGCTGAGAACCACACAAAAAGAGCGCCAGGAATACTGCAGCTCCTTGGAGAGCCCTCCAGAAGGGCTGGACTTAGACACAGCTCAAGTGTTCCCTCTCAGGCACGTCCTTCAGTCCCCCTGAGCTTCCCAAAATCACAGTGCCTGGTCAGCCTGGACATTCAAATGCTGATTGCAATAATTTATAGTTCTCTATTAGAGATAAACAAAAGAACACCTCATTGAAAAGCAGTCTGTTTTTAAAAAAAAAAAAAAAAAACAAAAAACTAAACCCAATAACTCTTTCATTAAAAAAAAAAAAAAAAAAAAAAAAAAAAATTATGTGATATCACATTTCCCCTGCTCCCTCCTCATTTCAGGGAGCTTTATTTATTTATTTTTATTTATTTATTTATTTCCCCCCCAATAGCAAAAATAAAAAGGGAAGAATGCAATTTAAAAAGAAAAAAATAGACTGAAAGTTAAATCAATATATCTGTTCAAAAAAATTTACAAATAAACAACTCTTTCACAAATTCCACAAAAGATACTTGCAGTTTTTCACTTTTGTTAATGAAAATACAGTTTAAGGGGTTACATTGATCTGTAACCAGTAGTTTTAGGAGCTGAGAAGACTACACATTATACACGTACCTCCTACTCACACCTGAAATGTGATAAATACTTTGCTAAAGTACTAAAAATACTTTACACTTTTTAAATGACTTTCCGCTTTTCCAAAGATTTTCACACACACCCCCAAGTCCCTACACCCTTTGAAATGGTTCAGTTTTATTTTTGGAAATACAGCACTACAAAGAGCCCTACAGTGATGTCTCTACCCAGATCCTAATGAAGAGTCATCCATAAAACAGATTACTGAGAAGTGGCTATAAAGCCATTGAAATCAGACAAGAAGGCTGTGGCAATTAATATGTAGATAAATTATATTCAGTAATTAGCAGGGAGGTGCAAACATAAGCCTGACAAGGATCTGACAGCATAAAATGTAGCAGGAGCCTCTAAGAATGAGAAAAAGGAGGAAGATCCTCCAGAAAAAAATTGCTTTATTTGTTAATCTCAGAGAAATATCTGCGTCTTTCTACACCTCCCTGTTAATAGGAGAAACGTAAAAGGTCAAAAAGAAGGAGAGGAAAAAAAAATTATCAGCTGAGGTCTGGAATGGCTTGGCTAAGATACAGCCAAGCTGAGCAGGCTTGGAATTGTCACCCTGGGTGCTCAGGGGATATATAGCAAAGGGATGGAAATAAAGGAGGCAAAACCAGGAATTCCAAAAAGAATGGAGCTGTTTGAGCACTGTCTCTCCAGAATAAGAGCTGGGCACACCAAATTAATGTTCACAACAAGTAAAGAGAGGCAGTTGGTCATCGAACCCATTGTTCATATTAAAAATTGCACATCAAGAAACAGATAAGGACTGGCTGAGGATTGCTAAACACTCACACAAGTATCTCCTGGGGGGTTTGGGGGGCTGCCTCAGAGCCTGAAGCCACTTGGAGTGGTGGGAGCCAGCCTGTCCTCCAAGGAGCGCCCTCCTGGCACAGGCAGAGCCATCCTGCCTAATGCACCACTTGAATATTTCTGTTTTCTGCCCTGGACACCTGGGGAGATGATGAACACCACTGCTTATTTCCCTGCTGTTTGGCAGTCAGGCTTTTTAAGCACTCAGTTGTATCTGGATATTCAGCTTTTATCCTAATTTGCACTGAAATAGAGCAGAACGAGAATGCTGACTACTTTTGAAAACTTCATCCCAAATTCTGACAGGAACAGCAATCCCAATGACTGCTGTCATGTCTTTATCAAAGAATTCCATGTACAGAACTCTTTAGAGTAAACACTTGCAATTTTTTACTTAGAGTTCCCACTGGAAACTATGATAAAGATAATGGTAAGAAAAGAATATTTTTCTCTTGAAGCGTTTACCTCTCCCCAAAGAAACTCCTCTTCTTCCTCTGGGGTACCTAAAGCAACTTGAAATGCTTCTTCTTTATTTTTATAAATACAGAGAGCTAGATGTTATGCAAGAGCAGACCTACACTTTATCTTGGCTGGCTAACCAGTGTGTTTATTTATCCTCTCTTTCCACTCACACAAGAATTCTCTGAAGCCCAGAAAATTGCTGCCCTAAGGCAGACTAGATATTCACAGCCATGAAAAGTGATACAAAGAGCCACAGCTCCAACAACAATAACAAAAAAATTTAAAGCAACAAAATAATATAAAACCACCTAAACTGTCACCACCTTCCCTGCTGCAGGAGCACAGGACCCTCTGGGCTCAGAGCTCTTTCCCCAATTTGGACAGAAAATATTCTCCTCCTAGAAATCCCTGAAAATGTTTAGTACTAATTAACTCTGTTGGGCTTAAAATATTCATTACTAGTATCTATACTATGATACTACAGAATGCTTAAAGGATTGACTACAAGGCAGTTTGGTATGGTCAAGCCTTAACTCTTTTTGCAGATAAAAAAATACTAAATAAAAATTAAAGAAATAAAAGAAAAATAATAATATTGGGGAAATTTTACATCTTTCTACAAGGTGATTTTTTTATTTTGTCTGTTCATTGATCTCCCCACCCTCTGCATGGCATTTGTTGTACGTGCTGTACACCTTGTCCCACAATGACAAAATTAATGACTGTATTGAAGAATGCTTTATGTAAACAGAAAAACAAGTAGTAAAGTACAACTGGAATAATTTTGGGCTACATCTGTTGTTTAACTTCTATCTTTCGAGGGAAAGTGAATGACACCCCACATTTAAGTTCCTCACTATCACATCTTCCCTGGTTTACAACATTTGAGGACCTGCCTCACTAAAAGAGTAGCTCCACTAAGAACCATCAACCCTTAGATTATTTAGATTAAAATAAAACAGTTAACCTGAAGATCAATTTGAGAAGCAAAAATAAAAACAACTAAAGAGATGTGAAAATAAAACCCAAATCAATTGTGTTATAATTATGCTTTTAACAGATACATTCTGAATCCAGTCACTTCACTAATAAAAGTTGTCACTGGGAGAGAAACTTTAGAATTTTTACAAGCAAAAGTAGGGCAAGTCCTAGGAAAGCAGTCAACAGCTGTGCCACTTGCTCCCATTTCTGTTTCACTGCCTATCAGCCTCAAAGCTAAATTCTGTGAGTTTATTAAAGAAAAAATATGGGACAATCGAACAAAGAAGAAATTTAGAGAGGCTCTAAAAAGCACAATAAAGGAAGTGAAGACATTTACAAGGTCACTGAAAAATTATGAAACCTTGGGAAAACTGCATAAATATATTTGTCTGAGCTTGTAAAATGTAGGTGATTGATGCTGAAACTACAGCCTGGACAGACAAACTAATGTGATACTGAAGGAAAAACACTTTAAAAAGGTTTTACCCTGACATGAATGGTACAAGACACTGGCTTTCTTCAGCCACTTTAACTGGTTAAAAAGTGATTTTGTTATCTTTTCTTCTTTCCACAGGGGAATTAACATCCCATTTAGTACTACCTTGGGTGTGTATGAAAATTTATTTTTGTTGTCTCGTCACCTGTCTCCTTAGGGATTACCTGGATTTTATGCAGTGGCTTCAAAACACAGCTCAACACCATGGTACAAAACCCCACCTTCCATTTTTTGGGCTGCCCCTAAGATGGGGGACTTCTCACACCAGCATTGGCCCCATGGGAGAACAACTTTAGCAAGAGGAGGAGACTCATCCTACAGGTCTTCTCCAAACTAATAGATTCCCTGATTCCGTGACATCTTGGAAGAGCCAAGCCAAGGGTGTTGTACTTGCCAGGAGGTGAAAATAGAGCAAAGAAGAACCAATCCCTCATGTGGAGGGGGAGCAGAAGAGGGGAAATGCCTTCAGGGAGAGCAAGAGGCTCCCCGGTGGTACCCAGCACTGAAGACGTGCTGAGAATCCCTCCAGGGGCAGTAAACGTCCTTCGGTTTGACACAAGAATGTTTCACTTCAATTTTTTTATACAAAATATTTAGATACCAAAGTAAGGTATAGGTGAAGAAGCAGACACAAATATCTCAAAAGCATCCCTCTTCCACTCCTCCCTCTACTCAAATATTGGGTTTTCTTTTGATTTGAGCATTGGGCATAAGAGATTAGGGGGGAAAAACTCTGTCTCTTTTAAGCCCAAAGTAGCAGGAGATGAGCAATTGAGACGATCACTGACTCTTGAACAAGTACTCTGTGTTCTATTATACAAAATAATTTGAAAGTTTTATTCTCTGTTCTGGTGGGGGGCACATGGTGATAAGAATTTTAAAATTTATTTTCCCTTAGGTGTGTTATGTAGTCCCTTTGGATTTATAATTCCTGGGGTCCCAAAATTCTGGGTTCAAGTGAGAGTCCAGCACAGAGCAAGCCCATACCACAAAGAAGAGGTCATGTCTGGTTTTCATCTCTCCTGTTGGTGTTTAACAGTTGAGTTGCCTCTGCTGGAAACTCTCCAGAGCTCCGCAAAGAAACTCCCACCACTCTGCATATGTTGGGTAATTATGAACTGCAGAGAGTAATTACTGAAAATATATTATACTTCCATGCTTTGAGGCATCAGTGGCTGCAGGAAAAATGCCTTTTTGAACTCAGTTGCTGTTTGTTTCCACAATGAGCCATATGCTGTTGGCAACGTGCAAAGCTTTGTCCCCAGGTTACACAATTTTAACAATGGGCAACCTCTGGAAAACAACATAATAAATGTGCCACAAAGAGGTACTCTGTAGAAATGACCATTTATGATATTGTGGCACACTCCATTCTTCCTGCATCATCTTGTTTCTGCATTTTCTCATTTATTAAGCACAAAAAGAAGTTGGGAGAGCTTTCTTCCTAGGAGCTGCCCTGGACTGATCTTGTGTGGAAAACATGGAGCTGGGACTGGGAAAACTGAGACACTTCTGAATAATCCATAGCCAGTCTTGTGGCCGTTGTTGTTTCTGGATTTAATCCATGGAATACTTTTCCTTCTGCTGATCTTGGCAGTTTCCCTTTGAGGATGTCCTTGCTTTGCTGAATTTCACTGTTCTAGCATGGCACCTGCCACAGTTACAAGAGAAGCCATAAATAAATGGATTTAGGCTGGATCATGGATCCTGATCACCATCTCTGCATGTCCTGGGTAGAGGTGCCCTCAGCCTGATGCTCTGTTGGCTTATAAACAACCCCAGAGCCGCTAAAAACCCCTGTCCAACCAAATAAACATGTTTATAAACTAGACAAGCACCTCTGAGATACGTTAACAATTTCACATTTGGCATTGCAGTAACACAGACATCAATATTTTGGTTATGTGTAACAACAACTGAGAACATGGCACGAGGCACCTTCCCTTAGACTACATGACAGGGAATATTTATTTCCTTAAAATTTTATTATAGATATAATGGGATCAGACTCTTCATTGGCCTTTAAACCCTGGAATGCTAAGCAGAACTGATAATGAATAAAACCAGCAATATTTTCATGCACATGGTGGGCTTACAGTTGTGGAACATTGTTCTTCTTATTAATAATTAAATCTTGTTCAGCCAAGCTGAGATTGTTAAAACGCTTGACATTCAAGCTCCATAAACACTATCGCATGGCAATTGCCTGGAACAAGTGTCCTGAGTGCTACAGCTCTCACCTTCTTCTCTGTTGCATAGTTTGATAATATCGAGAGAAAAGCCCAGAGGAGGCACAAGAAAAGGGAAATCTGTTAACAGCAGCAGGTCAGGGATGCTCTATTCAAGAAAATCAAAGTCAAAAGGAGAGCAAACAGAGCAAAGCAGCCCCTGGGAGGGGCTACAGAATCAACCTTACTGCTGAGCTTCTACCAGAACATTGAAAGAGTTTGGTTTTCACCAGGGTCTGTGAAATACCGAGGTGAAATTTCACATGTACCTCAGCCTGGAGAGTGCTCAGACCCAGGCACGACCCCTCTGTGATCAGCAGAGACAACTGGAGACCCAAGAGACGGAAAAGAGAAGGCAAGACTGAACCCTGGGAACAGAAAGTAAGGCAGGTGACAGATCCCTCTGGCAAATACTTTATTTCTGTGTGAAACAGAGGCAGAAATAAATTTAGGTACACTGTTACTCACTGTCAAACGAACATGCCCTACTAGAAAACCTGGAGTTCTGTTGAGACCTTAAATAAAAATATCTCTAACATGCACGGCTTTAAAAAAATTCTGTAAGCTATTCCCCAAATGCTTAAAATATATACAGAAATGGGCAGCTGTCCCTGTAAATTGAATTGAGTGATGGGTGTTGAAGTGTGGGGGGTCTGAGTATTTCTCTGATTCCTCAGGATCTAAGAACTATATTTGTTATGGTCTTCCAGCAAACTAAAACAAAAAGAATTCTGGTGGAGTAGAAATGAATTTTTTTTTCTACTTTACACAACGATGGGGTATTTAGTAGGATTGCTAAATAGCAATAGCATGCTTTAATTGGTTTTGCATCAACTTTTAGAGAAAAAAAGTCCTGATAAATTAACATGAGGAAATATGGTTTCAATTTCATTGTCACAGCACCAAGTACTCACCAAAGTTTCTGTGTCCTAATAAAAAAAGATCAAAGAGGGAAGATGCAGATAATTGAAGTCTAGTGTCTAAAATCACTGGGATGTTTAACAAACACAAACAAAAAACACCAACATGGCAAAAAAAACCCCAAATACCAACAGTTTTCATGCTGTCCACAGCATTTGTGGAAGTCAAAAGGGCCCCTGTGAGGTTTAACAGCTTATTCAAAGGAACAGTTCAAAACTCTGTGTTGCTTTTCAAGAGGTAAACTCCAAAACAAGGAAAATACCTTTTGTGATAACCCCATCCTCTCCTCCCCTCGGAAGGCAGTAAGAGATGCACAATTTGCTCACACATTTGTTTGCTCCAGGTGCTGCCCTCGAGCTCTGCTCCCCTGCCAGCAGCACTTCAGAGCACCCAGGGACACAACAGCTCATGGCTTTGCCTTGTCATCTCTAATTAACAACAGTTAACATTTTCTTCTCACCCTGCTCCTTTCCTTTCAGTTCATTTTTTGCAGTGAAAAGAGATTTTTGACATCCTGTTTCATCTTCCCTAAACACAACTTAGAGATTTTGGAGACACAGCAGGATTTCAAGCTAGGGTGGGTTTAAGGTCAGGCAAGAGCAATTAAATTGTATCAGGCTATTTTCAATACATATAGATAGATAGATTTGGCATTGTCCCAGCTAAGACAATTAATAATGTATAAAAAGCTGAAATGTTGAAGTTTTCTGCCATTAAATTCCCATCTCGCTGTTCAAAAGGATTTGTGCTTCAACATCTGAAAAATCCACAGTGTTCAGACCCAATTTTGTGTAAACTGGTGACACACAGGTTTTGGGAGAGACATTATCCTCAGAGGCCATTATACAGATTTTATCCAGTGGGAACTGAGGAAATAATAGTTATTGCTGTGGATGTTGTAATTCTAGCTACGAGACACAGCGCAGCGATGCTCAAGGGTGAAGCCTGACAGAGCAATAAAGCAAAATGAGTCCATTATCCCAAGGAAAAAAGTTCCCTGATTCCAGCCAGGTTCTAAACCAATATTGTCACCAGCAACAACCTGAGGATTTATGCAGGCATTTCCATCTCCAAAGCCCTTCATGCACATTAAAGCAGTGGGCTCTTGCAGAGTGAGCAAACTTCATCCTGGCCATCCCTCCATCCCAAAGAAAGGAAGGGATTTTTTTCCACCGGCTCACCTGCTGGCTGCCCCAGTGTTGGCTCATTTACACCAGAGAGGTCAGGCTGCAATGCCATCCCACAGCCATAATCCCCCTCTAGTCACACTTTACAGAGCAGCCCCTTCCCAGCACACCCCACAGAGCACAGCCTCCCTCCCCGGGTGCTTTTCCTACAGTTCTCCTGTCCTATTGCCAGGGAAAACAGCCTCACACACCCCATAAATCTGCACCAACAGGAATAACGAGGGGAGAGTTACATCTCCACCTCTGAGAGAGCCATTGAGACAGAGTTTTATTGTCCCTGCTCCAGGCTCAGACTGGCAGTGAAGGAGTAGATGGAACATCTGTCTCTGAACCGACTGTACCGAGCAGAGCTGGGAGCCACAGGCAGCCCCGAGGTGCAGCTGGGCTGCAGCTCCCCAGCAGAACCAGCAGAATCCCTGGGAAGTGACCTGCAGGTGGATTAAACGTGGCCTGTATGCACATGGGCTGCCTGGAAAATATAAGGAGGTGGGTCTGGGGGGTTTTTATGGCTTTCTCTTCAGGCTTAGTCAGTGCCAGCAGAAATACAGTCCTACAGAAATACAAAAATCCCTTATTTGGGATCAGAGCTCATACCACATCAACCTCCACCCTTCCGTGCCCATGCCAGGCTGTAGGGTCTTTCTTGCCTCTGCTCCTATTAAAGCAGCAAGTCCTTGACCCCTGCTCCTATTTGTAGCAGGATCATTCGTGTGTGTCCTCGGGCAAGCTGTGACACAAAGGTTGGGCAAGCTCCTCGGTCACACGTGTGTCTCCAGAGCGGAGTGCCCGTGCCCTGGGAGCTGGGGCAGCACAGCCTCACCTGCTCCCTCCAGCTGGTGGGGACAGGCCAGGTGAGGGGCACACACTGCACTGCAAGCACAGCAGGTCACAGCAGCTCTGGCAGAAGCACATTCCTTAAACCTTCCTGGCAGAAGCACATTCCTTAAACCTTCCTGGCAGAAGCACATTCCTAAACCTTCCTTGCCAGGGCGTCGTGTTTGTGCTTGGAGAACACAGCGCTAACGATGTAGGCTTTAAGGGGACAAGGTCAGGCAGGAGGAGCAGGCTGGCCTCTAATTTGAGGTTTCAGGGGGTTTAAAGTCTCCTTAGATCACAAGTTAAAGTGTTCTTCTTCTTTTCAGCTTCTCTGTGTGGTGGGTTGACCTCGGCTCGTTGCCCATCAAGCTGTTCTATCACTCCCCTCCTCAGCAAGACAGAAAATGAGATGGAAAAAAAAAATAAAAATCCAAACCAAAATCCCTCATGAGTCAAGACAAAGGCAGTTTAATAAAGCAAAACCAATGCAGAGGAGCAAAGAAAACAAAAGATTTGTTCTCTACTCCCCAGCAGCAGGCAATGTCTAGCCAATTCCTGAAGGAGGGCTGCAGTACCTGTAGCAATCGCTCCAGAAGACAGATGTTATAATAATGAGCACACACACACTCCCCTTCTCTTAGCTTCTACTGCTGAGCAGATTTCCAGCGATAAGGCAGATCCCTTTGGTCACTTTGGGTCAGCTGTCCTGCCTGTGTCCCCTCCCTGGATTTTGTCCACCCCCAAGTGAGGAATGTTGGAGAGAGAGCCTTGACGCTGCGCTCCAAAACACCGGAGTGTTCTCAGCCCCTTCCTCACCCCCAGCACACAGCACAGCACTGGGAGGGCTGCAGAGGGGAAAATTAACCCCCTCTCAGGCAGACCCAACGAATTCTGTTCAGCCAAAACCCCAGCCACGTCCCCCTGATGAGATAATGAGATAAGCACCAAGCCTCTCCCAAGGTTTGTCAAGACTTTTGTCTGGAAAGCAGAGTCCCGCCCTGGATTTGGAACTTTGATTGAGATCACACTGCCTCAAAACAAAAACCAAAAAATTTCAAATCCAAACAGGCACTTGGGGCTGAAATTTGGCTTTGTCAGAAGAATTCTGAGCAGGTTCCCTCAGGACACAGACAGTGCTCCCTCATATCTCCTTTCCTCCTGATTCACTTTCATTCCTCCACACCCTTTAATTCTTCATTTTCCTGTGCTCTGGGTACAGCAGGGAAAGAGCATCTCAGGGCTGATTCTTCCCCTCTCTTCTTTTACACTGTGCAACCAAACCAACAGCAGCTTCAGGACCTTGAAAGACTGAAATAATAATTAACAAGGCTGATAAAATACAATTAACAAAGAACAAAACACCAAGCTAAGAGGCAGGAAGGATGGATGTTTAACACTACTTTTTTCTAGCCTAAAGACAAACAGATTGATTTTTAGGATTCACCCTCGTAGTGTTTCAAACAGAAACTTCATTAGTATGAGCCATTGATCTAACAGCCCGAGATGTCTCTGTTGTTTGGATTTTGCTGGCTGAGCCACCTGGGTGTAACAGCTTATTTCAAAGCTCTCTACTCAGAGGGAAGTCAATATATTGCTTTGCTTCTATAATTTCATATGAGCTTGTGCTCTGAAGGAAAAAAGAAAAAAAAGAAAAAAAAAAAAAAAAAAAAAAAAAAAAAAAAACCAAAAAAACCCCACCAACCCCGCACCCCCCCCCCCCCCCCCCCCCCCCCCCCCCCCAACCTAAAATATTCACAGTGGGCTGCAAAGGATTAACTATTTCCAAATTCAGGGCAGAAGGGTTAGAACTTTAAGGATCTTTAAGGTTTCTTCAAACTCAAACCATTCTGTGAGTCTGTGATTTATCTCAGGTGTTCCCATAAAGAACACTGATATTTTCTGACTAATTATAGTTAAAAAAAAAAAAAAAATCTCTGTTTTAATTAAAGAATTTGCTGCAAACTCAGCTGACTTCCTACACACACCTCCCATCCCAATCCTTTTAGAATTCTAATAGACATCCTGTTGTTGGTTTTCATAAGGATTATCTGACTAAGAAGGCATATTCCAGAAAGAAAACTGCTAAGTCTGGTTTGGATTGTAATACCTGCCCTGACTGATGTCCTGCTGTGATTATTCAGCAAGTCCTATGCCATGAAATAGATAAAACAATATACAATCACAATTTTTGCTCTGTGTGAAATAAAGCTCTGCTCCAATACACCTGATGTAACCCAGTTTGTTTCCCTTGCAGATTTTGTTTTATGTCCAAATATCCAAATTAATCATCTTCCTTCAAACTTAAAAAAAATTATGAAAATCACACCCCAAAAAAGCAGAACCCGAGCAATTTTCCTGCTGCCATTTCATTCTCAAGATAAATTTAACAAGTCCCAACGTGAAAACCAAATCCACTCTGCTAAGTTTTGTGAAATGGGCTCCACAAAACATGTGTGCAGCAACAAACAGGAATCACTGCAAATATTTATACAGGTATTCTTCAGGAAAATGCAGTGTTGCTCTCAATTTCACCCACATTCATTATTTTTTTTTTTCAAATTATGACAATTGGATAACACATTAAATTAAAATATGGCTTAAACTGAAATCAGCCAGTCCCCTGACCCTGTACAGCCCACAAAGGACTCTCTAGTTAAGAATACTGTGGAAAGTTTCTATTAATCCAAGAAGAAATTTGGAAAGTTTTTATTAATCCAAGAAGAAATTTCAGTCTTAGATTAATATGGACTTTTGCTTTCCCACTGCACCAGGTTACAACAGAATAAATTTACAAACTTAATCTCTTTGCTTACCAACAACAGCAATATGAAACAGGAAAAGCCATCAGAAACTCTAAGTTTAATGCTTAAAAATACAGGGTTGAAAGGGAAATTAATTATGGGGCTTTTTCCTTCTGGTTATGATTTTGGGGATTATATATATATTTTTTTTTTTTTTTAACAGTCTAAGCAGTGTAATCATGGCTGTATATTTTCTGGAGAGCAGGGTGTGTTTGCCTTAAAGGATGGTTGAAGATGAGCAGAATCTAAACCTCCACGCCAGGAAGAAATTGAGGTTTTGGGACATTAATATTCATCCATGAAATATGGATGGAAGGGGTACCAAAATTAGCCTCTTACCTGTGGGTCAAGTTCGGGGCCCTTGGCAGCAGAATTTGGGAAACACACGCTGCTGCTGCTTGGTGGAGACACAGAGACCTTCTGTCTCTGCCAGAGCCCATCTGGCATCCCCCACAAGCCCTGAATTCACTTACCCAACACAAACAAGTGAATAAGCCCTGTGTGTTTAATACTCCACAGAATTTCATCTTAAAGGGAGCTGGGGAAAAAAAAAATAGGAAGGAAGGGATCAGTCTGACTGTTTGTACAACAGACCACACACTGTTCCTCTCGGTCAGGGCTAATTCCATGCACTGATATTATTTGCATGCTCTGCTGATTGGCATTGGAAGAGAGACATGATCTCATACAAATTGAAAACAAGTAAGTGAGTATGGGTATTTTGTCACCCTAAAATAGAACAAATTCAAGTGGCTCAGTCAGATGAACGCTATTATTCTGTCAGTCCCACCTCAGTTACTAAATACTGTTATTTGGGAAAAAATACACGCACAACTTGGTCAACAAGCCAGGATTCCTTTAAAAGAAAAGATAAAACACGCTAGATTTTTTTTTTCCTCCCTTCTCTTTGAGTGCTGAGCAAGTGAGCTGTGAATTCAGCTGCAGAAATAAACTTTGCTAATGTATGAGGTCACCAAATTTGAGGATGCATTTAGTCAGAGGTGTCTGACACCCAGATCGGTGGACTGATGCCCTTCTCACTCAATTTTTAGGAGTGTTGAGGCACAATGTGTCTTTAAAGGTCTATTTCTAAATGCCATGGCAGCTGCATCAGAAGACTAAGGAATAAATTTATTTAATTATCTAATTATTTATTTATTAAAATCCTCAGCTGCTCAAGCCAGATTGCTCTGTAAGGATCTTCATTTTGTTTGAATGAAAATTTCAGTCTTGGGACTCTCAGAAACAGGTTTTTTGCGGGGTTGTGCTCCTTTACAAGATTAAATCATCTTCCAGGATTGTAGATAAACACTCTACTAACCCTCCTGTGAGCCCTCTGGCACCTTTCAGCATCACTCAGAGGCATGGGATTTACAGACATAACACTCACTTATTTGGCTTTAAAGATTGGTGGTTTTTTACTCTCTTGTCATGAGATCGCTCCACGCAGTTTCGTACAAGGTGTTGCTTAAAGCACAAGTGTAGTGATCCCATCCCAGCTGCTCCTGATGGTCAGCCATCATAAAGAACTGGGTAAAGTCAAGTTATTATGGTCATAGAAGTGTAAAGAGAAATTAAAGAGGAAGATCTGGTTAGGTAGGAAAAAACTGGGGTTTTTAAAACAAAAAAAAAATAATTAAAAAATAAATAAACACAAGTAATATATATTGAACTGCGTGAATAAGTAGTTTGGCTCAGGTGAGCAAAATCTTTATCACAGACTGTGCAAAAGGCAGCTTAGCTGAGGTACTTGGCCAGTCTGAAGCAGTTTCACAGGTAAAATAACTCATTCCTCTTGTATTATGACTGATCCATGCTTGTAGCTTATTCCTTTGTAACATCACAAAATTCCCCCTTGCCTTGTTCACATATCACCATCATTAAGTGATCACACTTAAAACTTCAGTGAAAGAACATTCAACACCGCAGCCAAAGCTCCTCTATGACATTTATTTGGTATTTGCAATCCAACATCAACTATAATTTGAGTCATGATCATTCTTCTTTAACGAGGAGGCAATTTACTGACAGCAAATGAACTGGGACTAACATGTTTGTAGTGCATAAATCCAAGTCATCAATAGTGTTTCCTATTGGCAGAGAAAGCAAATTTGTTTTAAAAAAAAGTAGGGGAAAAAACCCACCAAAATTATTGGAACGTTATAATTCTCAGTTCAGAACTGGCTCCATGGTAGAAGTCAGAATCCAAAGTGTTGGGCACTTTGGCATTGACACACCTCTGGTTCTGCCTTGGGTTCATTGTTTATCCCAGGTCAGAGTGAAAATATCGAGCCCCAGCTCTCCTACACCTCCTAGAAGAGGCCAGAGCTCCTCAACAGGGTGGGATTTCCCTGTTCTGCATTGGGCCACACAACTCTTACCACTCGATTCCTAAAGTCTTTTGTTCTTTCCTCTTAACTTACAACTTTCAGAAAAAGACAGCTTCAAGGAGCTGAAGCTCCAAATCTCATATTTCATGGAAAGTTGGCCAAGTTTATACTTCAATTCTCCTTAGAAATCCCAGGCTATGTGTTATTTGACTCTGCCCTATTTTCTGTTGCTTGAGTCCATACTTTCCTGGAATTTCTGATCCAGCTGCAGGGGGCTTAAGGAAAAGCTCCATGGAGTGGAGCTCTGGAGGGTGAGTGGGCAAAGCTGCTGAGCTCCAGGTGTCTGGAGGGTTCCTACACCACGGGAGGAGGTTGGAGAGCCAAATGTGTGATCATGGTGGTGTCTGGACACAACACTGCCCGTCAGCCCTCCCTCCGTGCTCGGTGGGTGCCGCGGGTGAGCTCACAGGAGACAGGGATGTCCCAGCCCCTGTCCTGGTGGCCCAGGCTGCTCATTTCCCACAGCAAATCTCTTCAGCTGGGAGAAGCAGAGCCTTTGGGATGCCTGGACGTGGGGCCAGGCCACCACAAGTGGCGTGAAGGTTCAAGTGGCACCATTTTCTGGCTCTGTCACTTCCACGTCACGCCCCTCAGAGTTTTTCCTGCGCTTTTTCCTAGTGCACAGTTTGCCTGTGTTGCCTATAAATCTGAATCCCTTTGGGGCAGATATTTTTCTGATTGCCTGTTTGTACTGGCAGAGGCCCCAGCTGGATTCTCCAGAGCCCAAACTCATAATTCCAGGGCTGCCTTTTTCTGCCTCAAGAACTGTTTTTCTTTAAGTCAGTGAACATTTCAGAACACGAATCTGGAAATCTACATACTGCTTTATTACAAAAGTGTTCATGCTTTTAATTCTTCCTTTTCTCTGTGTAACGAGATTACAAAGCAGGAATCTTTCATAATAAAATTTGATGTAGATATGCCTGGAAAATGAGGTCAGAAGGCAGCAGGGATGGGAAAAGCCACCATCAATCACTGCAGGCAGACTGCTCCCCTTGACAGCAGTCAGACACAGAGGTAGGAAATTCAGTAATTTGATAACAGCTGCAGTAGAAAACCGGGAATAAACATTATGATGCCAGTCACTACATATTTAGTATCAGATCTGACCTGCACATCAGGCTCACGAGCAATGGGTACAGCAGAAATTGCACTGAAGTCGTCGAGCTGCAACTGCTTATTCAGGACTGAATTGTTCTTGTTCTTGGTTCCACTGCCTGAAGAGGGTAACCCAGGACTTTTCTGTCACCTTCTTCCTTCCACACCCCCCAAAAATAATCCAGGGGGAGAGGCACAAGCAGATGGAGTTCCCCCACCTTACTCCTGATGAACTGACTTCTCAAATTTTTCTCCACTGACCACAGAGATGACTTACATTAGAAAACTGATTTTAGGATTGGTGTTTCAGGCAGAACAGCTTCCTCCAAACTTTATTTAAGTCTTAAAAGGATGAAATACTTTTATGGAATTCACACTACAGTACCTAAATAAACACAACCATTCACCTCCTCAGCATTTCTAAAGCAAGAGGGTTGAGGTGCCCTCCTCTCCCCTGCTCCACGAGGAGCATCTGAAACAGCTCTTTCTCCAACAGGAGCCTTGGGTCTGAACAGAAACCATGGCTTTTTATAAATTTACATTCATTAACTCTTGCACAAGTTTGCCTGCACATTTTTTTAGAGACTGGGAGATGTGCAATGTAGCGAATTGCTCCAAACGCCCAAATGTCTCTAGTTGTCTTCAAATACAAAACCAAAACCTGCATGAAAGCTTCACAGACTTCTTTCATTAATGGGAGAGAAAGAAAAGATTATTAATTTCAGCCCCAAGTTCAGGACTTACAAAAACCAAAGAAATAGTCATAAATCAAGGTTTAGACAGACAAGAAGATTCTTGTTGGAGTTTCCAGTTCTGTTTGCAGGTTGTGGGGGTCCTTTCGAACACAAAGGATAAAGACTAAATGATATTTTTTATAGCAAGCCAAAGCAAACTCTAGCATAAAATACAATAAAATGAAACACAAATTATTCGAAGGCAAACTCAAACTCTAATGTTTTTAATTCCAATTTACCCTAGTGAGTAATGGCAAAGCCTACCAAAAGACAGCCTCAGAAAAACTTCCAAGGGCCTCCATGAATTATCCTGTCAACCACAAGTATTCAAAAAATCTGTGTCAAACCAAAAAAATATTTTGCTGCCATTTTCTGTGAATTCAGGCAGCTGAAAATCATTTTATTGAAAGATAAAATACTCATAAAACATACCATATCTTCAGACAAAAAAAAGTCAGTCATAAGTTACGACCACACATTTTTTTCTCTCCAAGGATCTCTGCAACTCTTATTTTCAGACTTCTTTCTCTCAGTGAAAGAGAGAAAAATATGTTGGGAAAGCATTACGTTTTTGGAAGAGAAAAATAGATTTTATAGATTAAAATAAAACACCACTAAGGTCATAGGTAATCTCTTGAGAGAGCACTCCTGAAGCTTTAAGTCAACAAATGTGAAAGGCAAAATATTCTTGTGGAAAAAATGTATTCTGGCCTGGGTCCTTCCAGTGCATTAAGGGCCATCAGTCATTACTTGTTAATGGAGGCAGCACCAAAACACTGGAGCATCTTTTCTCTTTGTCACAGGCAGATCCGAACTTCTGAACCTAGGAATGCAAATAGCACCTCCTGTCATGCTGCTGCAACAATTTAATGTTTAGCCACCCCTCGTGACAAAGTAGATTTCAGTCAAAAAAACAAAGGTTGCATTAAAAAGATTTTATCCCTCACTAAAGGGAAAAAAAAACAAAACAAAAAAAAACATTGTGTTTTATCTGATAGAAATAAATATGGAACTGGGAAGTTCAGTGGTGTAAAATGAGCTCTTAAAAAAATTAAAAAAAAAAAACAAAACAACAGACACCAACTCAGCCACTCCATAAATAAATCTTACCGACCTGTTTTCAACAGAAGCCAAGTGAAAGAAACGAACTAGAAATATATTACAGGAAATTTCGCTTGACAGAGGAAGAAAATTTGCATTTTACGGCTGTTTATGTATATTTGTGATACATTTAATATGCTGCGACCTTCAGAAGTAATAAAATTTGAGTTTCCATCCCATCAGAACCTATTTGGCATGCTGCAGGCTGCTGAGGCAGACCATCACTCCAAACTGGGAAGCAATAAACTTGCTGGACTTATTTCCCTGAAGCACCCTGACTCCTGGCTGACACTTGGAGCAGCCCGAACTAATTATAATTGCTCCATAAAAACAAGACTTAGGCAAGGGCAACTTTTTAACAAAGTATTCCCTTAATGGCTTGGCAGAATTATATCATTTTCCCTTAACTGCTCGGAGATATCTTTAGGTGAAATCAGTTGAGTTACCTCTAGTTTCTCTACTGTGAAGTTTGCAATAACAAGGAATAATATTTCTGCTTGCCCTTGAAAATAAAAATACAGAGCAAAATCGCCATTGTTATAAATCCACAAACAACAATAAGACCAGGCTGACAAGTGAAAAAATAGCATTGCAAGCAGAGTTTCATGATAAGTAATTTTTATTTTTTTTAAATTGCATTTGTAACTTCTCGGCCCAGAGTGGCACTGTTAAATTGCATGTGATTTAAATCCCAGTCCCCTGGAATTTGTTGGATATTTATCACCAGGTCACATGGGTTTCCCACAGTGGATGTAAAAGGCAGTGCCTCTCCAGCGAGGAGCAGAGAAGGTGATCACATTTATCAGAACGAGGTACAAGGGTTGGTTGAGCACAGCAGACTGTTTGAAGGCGCAAATTAATTCCAAAATTTGCTTTATTCACAGGGATTCCCTGGCTAAGGAAACCGTTTCTCCCCTTTCTCCGTAAGATGCTGTGTGCAGCACGTGAGAAGAGACGAGTGCTGAGTCGGGGAACCATCTGGCTGAATCAACAGTGTAAAAAAGACATTGATAAACTAATCAGGGATAGAGTAACCAAGAGTTTCGCTGGAAATTCCCCAAGAAAACACGTAACTAACTCAGTCTGCTCATCTCTTTAGGTTCCCTGAGTCCCACAGTGGGAGCTGAAATGTCTCCCTGATAACTCAGCACCAAGGTGTGGCAATTATGCTTCTCACCCACTTTGGTTATTTACATCAATTTGTACAGAAGCACAGCAAAAAAACTGACTCAAGTTGTTTCAGCAGACAGCTGAGTCTTTAATTTTTACCACTCTTACCATAGTTAGATTACTTTTAAGGTCAAAATCCTTCTAATAGCTTCTCTTTTTAAAAGATTGGACAGTATTTCTTACAGGAACTGTTCTTCTCCCCCCGAGAGCCTGGTCACATCTTTGCCAGCTCTAATTTAACCAAGGAGATAGCAGAGAAATTAACCTCTCCATAAAGGCAGAAATATCTCTTTTACCCCAGTGGAATTTATCTTCACTTTCTAACAACACACTCCCATTTTTTAAGCTGTAACCAGACAGGCTATGACCCATCAAATCCACTCAACAAACAATTGGTGCCTCACACAACAATCCTGCGTGTTTTGAACAAGATAATTCACCCCCAGATAAATTTCACACACACACACATAATGTTAAAATACTTTCAAGGCCGTAGCAGCAAGATTCTCAAAAAAAAAAAAACAACACCAGAAGTGCTCAGCAAGCCCAATTGTGGCTGCTGGTGTTGTTCTCCCATAGCTTCACTGAGTAACTCAGAAGTAACTCAGAACATCTTTCTCCCCTCATTTCCCAAAGATGATATTCTTTTAAGTGTATAAAAGGTGAAGGCAAGGACACAGAGCAGTAGAGGTCACTTTGTGGCCTCGGGGTTTCCATCTTGACAGCACTAGAACTTTGCCCCAGCTCTGTGTTTGCTCGCTCAGCTCCTAGAAGGAGTCAGTTTTCTCTCACAAGCCATCACCGCTGTGTGGAGGGCTGTGTTGGAGGTTTGTGCACAAACACAGGGGCAGGAGCACTGAGACACATTCCTCGAGCTTTTGTTGTGACATCAACCTCATAATAACTGGGTTTGTGACAATTGAAAGATGGCAACAGCTCAGGTCTGCCAGCAGCAGCCAAAGATTTCTTTGTTACAGGGCATTTTAAAAACGTTCCAGCCAATAGCACATCGCTTACAGACGTGCTTACAGACAATAGCACAAAGCTTACAGGCAATTGCTCTGGCCAGTCACTAAAAGCACACATACACCTGCTCTGAACAATGCTTGCTTGTGCGCTTTCTGTTAACAATAAAAAATGCTCTTTTTAAGCTTAAAACCTTCTACTATCTCGTTGGGCGTATTTTTCTGCAGTCTTAAGGTCTATCCTAGCCAAACCTAAGACTCAGACTCTTGTTTCCTGCCCTTGCTTGCTGTACTATTGTAACTTTTCCTACTTCCAGGCTTTGCAGCTGCAGCTAAAACTAAACTCTTCTGCTCTTTCTGGGGCTTGCTTTCACAGCTTTCTGAAACCTTCTTACCTTTAATATTTCCCACATAGGGCAAGGCCCAGAGGCAGAAGTAGAATCCAGGGGGATAAAAGCAGAAGGTGTTGGAGGAAATGCAGGAAATTTTGCAGACACCAGGATAAGTTTGAGGTGGCACTGCTGGCTCAGTACACCCAAGGTCTGAGGATAGACAGCTACAGCCTGACGCTCTGCTGTGTCTGACAGGGATTTTTAGGGCTTGGCTTAAGAGTCAGATGCTCAGACACTTCAGGCTGTGGGAAATTCCCAAAAACTGCAGCTCTAAATGTTTGCAGCTTCTCAGAGGGGCAGCCTCTGGAGCAGTGCAATCACAGTCAGAGCAGAGCACTTGGTAACCCAGGGGCTCTGGAGGACACCACTCCCTCTGAGAAGCATCCTTTCATCCCTGGAGCACTTGCCCAGACTCCAGAGTTTTTTATTTTTCCAGACCTTTTGTAAGGGAGAGCTCATAAAGAGGGTAGAGGAAATTAAAGGCATGCAAATTTATCAGAGGTCAGCCTCCATGCAATTAACATTTTGTTTTAGTGCAGTCATTTGAGAAAACGGAAACTAGAGACAGACAAATTAAAAGTGAGCAAAGGGATTTATGATGCTGAGGACAAGGAAGGGTTTTTTTCACAAAGAGGATGGGAGAAACATTCCCTTAGCTGGAAGAACTAGAGAGGAAATGTTCTTTAATTTTGGGAGTGTTTATGCAGAGCCCGATTCATTTGAGATAGACTTCTGGATTTACAGGAGACAGAGAGAAGCAAGTAACACCACACCTGCTACTCCTTCTGTATGGGGTTATTTTTCACCAGCCACAGTTTTCATTCATCTTCTTAAATAACTACATACCCTGGAATTAAAAAAAAAAAAAAAAAAAAAAAAAAAAAAAAAAAAAAAAAAAAAAAAAATCTCATTATTCTTACAATAAATGCTCTGTTCACCTGAATAAGGTATTTATTTAATAACTGAGATTAGGAATCTTCAGTCCATCAGTATTTGGTTTCCTTCTGTAATCAGTGTAGTTTTCAACAGCAAAAAAAAAAAAAAAAAAGTAGATTTTTGCTTTGGGAAGAAAATTTTGACTATTATTATCATTGTAAAAAAATTGTCCTGCCTATTACTGGACCATGTCCCTAGATCTTGAAAACTTGTAGATGTAAGAGCACAGTCAATGTGCATAAATATTTATAAATTGTTTGCACTGATTCGTGTTATAAAATTAACTTCTTTGAAAATTATGTGTCACAGATTCTATGCCATCATTGTGAAATTTTCACAAGGTTCATGTGTAATCTCGCTGGAAGTCCTGTGTCATTTAATAGAGACAAAACAGCCTCAGCTGCTCCTCTTAAGATGTGTTTCCTTCCCCAGCTTCATCCCTTCTCTGGACAGCTCCAGCTTTCAGAGGAGACTTTGGAAAAACATCCTCCTAAAACTAACCATCCTCCTTTTAAAAAATAGCAAATATCTCTTAAAAAAAAAAAAATAAAAACACCCCTGAATCACCAACTGTAAAACCTGTGCATTTCTAGTTAGTCAGAGAGCCCAGCCTGAATTCCATGCTCCTTTCTGTCAAATTTATGCCCACTGACAAAGCTCCAGGCACGGCACAAAACCTTCCCGTTCCAAAGTTAATCCGTAAACATTCCTTTAAACAAAAGTTCATCCTTCCAAGCAAGTTTTCTCTGATCAGAACTTTGTGCCAGGCAGTCACAGCATTTCTGATCCTCCATCCCTGATTGAAAAGCCAGGTTTATCACATCATCAAGCCCCAGCTCAGCCTGCTGCTAAGCCTTCCCACCACGCAGCTGTCTGAAGTGTGGCTGATGATGAAAACATGGTTTGAGTTTCAATTTTTACCTCTTTGATCCCCATTTTGTCCAGAAATCAATTTTCAGCGCTAAAACGCTTGCATCCCAGATGTGAGCTGCCTAAACAAGGCAGTAGATAAATCTGTAACCATTTTCAGATCTTTTGTTTTTTCCCCTCATGACTAGGCACATGAAATTTTAAAAGAGGAAAGCAATAGTGGTTGTTTTGTTCCAGGAGTTGCTTATACATTTGAATTTCCCAGAGGTCTGATGGATTATAGCAGGTGCCAAGAGGAAGTTGAATAGTTTTATTCCCATAATCCACACTCATTCTTTTGTCTAAATTAGTGTTGGCAGTGCTCTCCTGGTACATCATCAGGCCTCTACATTAATATTGCAAAGAAATCATCTAAGAAATCTCCAAAGTCCAAACTTCTTGTTGTGTGATTTTTGCCTTATTTTACTTAGAGGGGAAGGTATAAACTGTTACTCTGTCAGGATTGCTCCATGAACCTCTGGCACCGGGCGCCCAGAGAGGTGGTGGATCCCTGGAAGTGTCTGAGGCCAGGTCAGACAGGACCCTGAGGAACCTGGTCCAGTTGAAGATGCTCATTGCAGGGGGCCTGGATGAGGTGACCTTTAAACGTCCCTTTCAGCCAAACTATTTTATGATTCTAACCCACTGAGCTGGAGACACCCCTGATACCTCTGGTCATCTCCCAGCTCAGAATGCTCTCACCCTTTCACAACCCTGTTGGGCCAAATTTTATTCTCCTGAGCCCAGGCGTGGCTGCAGATCCCAGGAGGCACTCCCTGTGCACAACTGCTTCTATTTCAGATAGAAATTGTGCGTTCAGCCTTTTCCCACACTGCCAAAGGTATCCCAGTGGCAACCGTGACTTCCTTGGGTGCCCAAGCCAAGGCAATCAAATCAGAGGAGCGCATTTCATCAGCAAAACCCCTCAGCAGGCACAGCTAATTAATCACTACAAACACATTTTCTCTTTGTCTGGCTGCTGAATTCTCTCACACAACCTCAATGCCCATGCACAACCCTTCCGAGAGTGATGACCTTCCAGTTCTTGTGACACACGAGGTGCCCTTCCTCCAGCAGGAACTGCTCCAAGGCTGGCATTGAAAAACTGATGAATGGCTTTCCACAGGGCAGGGAGTGAAGAATGAGGGGTCACAGGGGGAAAAATTAAAGCACAGCCCCAAAAACACCTCACAGGAGCTAGAGATTCCCTTGCTTCCTGCAGAAGCCATTGAACTGCAGTACAAACTTTGCTACTCCTGTGACTTACCACTGCTAATAATGAGTTATCAGGAGCTCAGCATCTCTCTGCATGGGAGTGCCTTAATTAATTCTGGAAACTAGTCTGTGGCATAACCCCCCCTCATTTTAAATACACAGGTGAGCTCTCTGCAGCCAGGCTGTAATTTGGCTTTGTTTAAAGTCAGTTGGGAGTGGGTATTCGAAGTCTTGAGGGTCACATTGACACTGCCTGCTGGATTTTCCTCAGCAACAGAAGGACAAAAGAGGGAGAAAAACTGTGAGCAAAACCGTGCTACAGTGGCCACTGGAGATCAGAAACACAGATGTTTGGGGGATTCCCTTCTCTTCTGCAAGTGTTTCTGGGTCACAGTCCTGAACTACAGCTCTTTGCTCTCAGATGAGAGCAGCATCCCAGAACATCCCCTAGGAGAAACTGGACCACTCTATTCTCTTGCAGCCTCCTGAAAAGAGAGAAGGATGTGCCGAAGCACAGAATTTAAAGCCTCTCACGTTCGTTTGTTATTCAGGACCTGGGCTGTGGAATGCAGGGTCTCTCACCAGAGCTGCATTGAAAGAGAACCTTTGGAAAAACCCCGCTGCCAGCTAAACACCTGTACAGACAAAGGGAGCTTGGAGCAATTGGAGGGAAATTGTACAGAAATGCCGTGGAGACTGGAGCAATATGTTTCCATTTGCACGTGTGTACTTCATTTTTTGAAACAAGAATCTACAGGGCAGAACAAATGTATCGTGCACGGAAGCCAGCTCAAAGACTCTCAGCAATTAGTTTTCTTCATGCTTTTTCTGTGACAATAAAGCCCTGTGACCATTCTGCCTCCCAGCAGATTGCAGTGCAGCTCTTCTGTAAATTCCCCAAAGCATCAGGAACGTATGGCAGGGCATGGTATTGCAATCAGGATGTGGAATGCTCTGAATGCCTGACTCTACCTTCAGCCATCTGGAGCTCCTCCTTTATTAAATTATTTCTAGTGTTTCTACAGTCTCCTGCTAATTCATTTAAGAGATGAAGTACATTTGTTGTCCCATGTTCAGAAAACTGTCGTTCTTCAATTTGGTGGCAACTCGAAAGGCTGCAGACAAAGTGATGATTATGTCAAGTATATTGATATAAAAATGCAAGGCTATTAACTTGAACACCAAACTCACACCACCCCCTGAACAAGAGCTGAAATCTCTGATCTCTGTGTTTGCTGTAGAGAAAGGAGGTGATGCAGTTTTGGGAACAATGAGGAAGGAGTTCTAATGAAGAAAATCTGGGCACAAAACAAAGTCTAGAGCAGAGCCAAACTGACACCCCATCACCCCTTATCACACGAGGTGTGCAGATACAGAGGATACAGAACCCTGAGGGAGGCAGGAACCAGCTGCACAATGAGATCACAAAGCTGCAGAGGCCTTGAGACCCATCAAAACCTGTGGGTTTAATGCTGCAGTTGCCATTACCCCAAATAAAGCATGGAGATATTGCGTATTTGGGGCTGCTGTTTGCCCCAAAGATCTGCAGGATTGTGGTTGGAGCAGCTGACAAACCAGAAACCGGTGTGGGGCTTTTAGGGAGGTTTGTAACTGTCGTGTGATTTTTTGTCTTTATTCTTTTCAACAGAAGCTTGAATTGCATTTAATCAGAGAAAGGGTGATGCACATAATTACACCACAGCATGGATGTGCCATTATGGGCTGGGTTGGGTTTTTTTTTCCCTTTTAATTTCAGTCAGTGATTTGAAGCACTGATAACCTTCCTAATTTTTTCTAACTAACATAAGCACAGATGCTAATCTTACTTACATAAGCAGCTCCCCCTCACCGCTGTTTTCCAGGGATTCAATTGAGTTCAGCAAATTCACTGCACTCTGCAAGGGAATTGATGAATCTGTCCGTGAACATTTGATCAATTCAAACTGCACCCCAGCTTCTGCCACCAAACCCTGCCTGAACCAGAGTCCAAACTGGTCTGTTTGTTTCTTACTTGGACAGTTGGCACTCTCATGGAGGATGAAATTCCCCTGAAAAATTTAGTTTCAAACTTTCAGAAGCGTTTTTACCAATAGATATCCAATCCTAAGGTATACAATTAATTGGGGACAATTAATTATCAATCAGTTGCCATAAAACCTAGGACTAAGTCCAGTCAATTTGCCTGCACAGAAGTGTATCACTACACAATCTCTAAAGAATTTAGGTCATGTATTCTGCCATTAAATTTTAATTTCCTCTTAATGAAACTAAACTTGCTCATTACAGCAAACATCCCAAGACCAGTCCCTTATTAAATTCTTTTCATATTGGTACAGCTTGAGAAAAATAGAATTTTATTGGGAACTGCCTCATATTTTTCACTGGTAAGCTACAAGAATTGAGATAACATTACTAAAAGGATTTCAAAAGCATTTGATAAAAGGTCTTTTAATAGTGGGTAGGTGTGAGAATTGAAAGAATCTACTAATTGCACAATTTATCTTGCAGTGCCTCCACTGGGAAGGAAGAATATCTGTAAGTAAAAATAATTAGATCTGTTTTTCAATATAAGAGACCACAGTGAAATGTTTGGATACTCTCCTAGCAGAATTCCAGGCTTAATTCTCCCCAAAACCACAAGCACATTACCCTGCAAAGACAGAAGAGCCATTTGGGTAAGAAAAAGGATGCTTGCAGGCTATTGTTTGTTTTTCCAGATTTAATTAAATGAGGAAAACTCTCCCAACTCTTGATGGGGCTGCCCGAAAAAAGATACTTTTAATCTAATGTAATTAGATTGCCCTCAAATCTAATTCATAGTTTGGACTTACTCCTGGGTTTTTATGGGCCTTTTTGAGGAAATACACTGAGACCTAAATGCTAGCAAGGCTAGTTTTATTTAAGCTTAACACTATGAAATATGCCTAAATACACAAGGGTGATTGGAAAAGAAATAAAATAAATACACAGCTCATTATCCAGAATTTTGTACCAAACCAGAAGAACCAAAATAACACCCCTGAAAGCCGCAGTCTTGTGGAAGGCTGAATCAGAGGCAATATTTCCAATAATTCCAGAAGAATAGCATAAAAGTTGTGGGAATTCTGATAAGTCACTTTTATCCTTTACTTCCTACAAATATAATCACACAGACACTTAAACACAGTCACTGCAGCACATTTACTCTTCACCATCAATTTATAAGCAGTTTAGGCTCCAGAAATCCCAGCTGTAGTTTTGTTTTGGGGTAGGTTGGGGTTTTTCGGGGTAATTTCAGGCAAAACTAAAGTCAGGTAAGCAGAGATGGAAGCAATTATTCAGAAGCAGAAAAACATATTAGTTCAAAAGTGCCATAAGTGTTGTTCCAGCTGTTGGGACCAGGCAGATTTGTCTTGCAGTGCTCCATGGTGCAGAGGAGCTGCCAGTTCACGTTAAAGCTGCCACTGCAGAGCACAGAATCCTTCCCAATTCCCTCGGAGCCGCCCCATTTCCACCACAAACACGGAACATATCACTGAGCCACAGCCTAAACACATCCCAGCAACACTGTTTGCATTGTATTAGACTGGTTTCATCAGCATTAGACACCCTTTTCCTCTTCAATTTTTTTTTTTTTAATACTTCATCATATTTATTCATTGTGGCGAAATGCCAGACCCCATTCACTCATTTCCAAACTTGTCCCAGCCACTCTCTACACCCTCACAGCAGCATCCCAGGAGCTAGAGCAGCGCTCAGCCCACTCTGATCTCTGCTGTGAGCAGGGCCAGGGCTGAAGCAGCTGCACTTTGAGCCTCTGTGACCACGCAGGGCTGCAGAGATCGATATCGATCCGGCTGCTCCCTGGTGCAGCAGCTGCCTCTCGCAGAAAACACAGCAAAAAAAACATCCAACAGCTGCTCAAGAGCTCCAGCAAAAGGGAAAACCAGGTGTAATGGGTTCCTCTTTTCACCCAATACCACCAGGTGGTATACAATTATCTTATTTCTGGGCAACTATCCTATTTCTGTAAAAATAAAATCCGCGAAGCTGCACTGGGATGAGCAGTGTGCTCACCAAATTAAAGAATGCAGCCTAAGGATGAACAGCTCATTAAAAGACCAGTATTTTCTACACCCAAAAAAAAAGAGCCTTGAATGAGGTTTTTTCTTAGTAACTTCACGGCACTGAGCTAGAACTTAGATTTGCTTATATTTGTCACTCAGATCCTTTGGTGTTGGAATAAAACATCAAAGTGTTGGAATAAAATATCAAAGAACGCAAGGTGCAAAGGTGCCCAAGAATCTCCAACAACAAATGTATCCTGTGCTGTCCTAAATAAATAAAACTGAATAAACCTTGTGGAAAAAAACATTCCTAGAAGTGTTTCATATCCCATACTGCATTAGAACAAATGGATGAGGCTGGAAAGCACAGCTTGAATACTGATGGTTACATCTGAAGGAGTTATTTTTCTGAATAAAATATTTTTGGTCTATTTCAAGCAAGCAGTTCCATTTCTGTTAGGTATTTTTAAGTGATTACCTTAAAAGACCATGTAACTTATTCCAACTTTCGCCTTGATTGCATAAATCTGCAGTCATTTTAATTTAAGTGGAAAATATTCCGACTCGAGACGCAAACAGGGCAAAGTTTCTGTCTGCTGGAGCACCTATGTAACTTGGGAAGCTGTGTGTTATTCAGCCTGTCATTTCTGGTTCCTTCAGCGGGGAAAGCTGTCTTTGATGCCACCAGCCCTGCCGAAAGAGCAGCCTGGAGTCTGCACCCCTGGCACCAGCCAGGGCCAAGCGAGCAGCTCCACTGCTGATGGCACTCAGCCTGGGCAATGCTGGGATTTAATTACTGCCACACGAAGCACCAGAGCTTCCAGGACCTCTCCCTCATCTATAAACTCTGCTCTCAGGAACAGCAGCCAAAATAAAAAACTCTTTTCCCAGGATGTGGTGGCCATCAGCCCCTGAAAGCAACAGGAGCTCTCTGAGCAGTGCCCTGGGGAGGGGGTCAGGAGAGATTTGGGACCAGGAGGATGCAGGTTTGGGTAAGGAGTGTCCATGCAGGATTTGGGACCAGGAGGATGCAGGTCTGGGGGAGGAGAGTCCATGCAGGATTTGGGACCAGGAGGATGCAGGTTTGGGTAAGGAGTGTCCATGCAGGATTTGGGACCAGGAGGATGCAGGTTTGGGTAAGGAGTGTCCATGCAGGATTTGGGACCAGGAGGATGCAGGTTTGGGTAAGGAGTGTCCATGCAGGATTTGGGACCAGGAGGATGCAGGTCTGGGAGAGGAGTGTCCATGCAGGATTTGGGACCAGGAGGATGCAGGTTTGGGTAAGGAGTGTCCATGCAGGATTTGGGACCAGGAGGATGCAGGTTTGGGTAAGGAGAGTCCATGCAGGATTTGGGACCAGGAGGATGCAGGTTTGGGGGAGGAGAGTCCATGCAGGATTTGGGACCAGGAGGAGGCAGGTTTGGGAGAGGAGTGTCCATGCAGGATTTGGGACCAGGAGGATGCAGGTCTGGGGGAGGAGAGTCCATGCAGGATTTGGGACCAGGAGGATGCAGGTTTGGGGGAGAAGAGCCCATGCAGGGAGCTGAGGGCAGTGCTTGGTGTGGAGAAGCTGTGAGGATACCTGAGAAAGATTATAGAAGCATGGAATGGGTTGGAAGGGACCTTAAGACCTCCTCCCACCCCTTGCCATAGGCAGGGACACCTTCCACCATCCCAGGCTGCTGCAAGACCTATCCAGCCTGGCCTTGGGCACTGCCAGGGATCCAGGGGCAGCCACAGCTGCTCTGGGCACCCTGTGCCAGGGCCTCAGCACCCTCACAGGGAACAATTCCTTCCTAATACCCAATCTAAACCTGCCTTCCTTCAGCTTGAATCCATTCTTCCCTTGTCCCATCACTCCATGCCCTTGTCCCAGTCCCTCTCCAGATCTCCTGGAGCCCCTTTAGGCACTGGGAGTCTCTAAGGTCTGTCTGGAGCCTTCTCCAGGTGAACACCCACAGCCTCTGCTCACAGGAGAGGTGTCTCAGCTCTCTGAGCATCATCTTTCATCGTTTTTCCAGATGTTTCACAGGCCAGCAATAAGCTCTTTTTTCTTTCTCCACAGGCTTCCGAGGTTTTCAAATTAAAATCCTCTCTGCTTTGCAAATAATTTTTCTTTCTGTTGCCTATTTTCGTCTTCTAAGCAGCAAATGAAGCTTCCAAGCCGGTGCTGAAAAAGAAGCAGGAGCGTGGAGGAAGGGCTGGTGCCAAGTCCAGAGCCTGCATTTGGCTCTTCCTCTGCCCAGGGCATGAGGAACCTTTCCAGAGCTCTGACATGGATATTCACACCTTAAATTCAATGCCATGACCCAACACTCTCCAGTTTTTGCCATTTCAGTGCAGCAGGCTCCTCACCCCATCAGGGTGATTTAGGCTTCACTTGCTTTACTTTTTTTCCCAATCAGCTGGATTTGGCCACTCAGTCACCAAACCTGATATTTTATCTAGCAATATTAATTAGTCTGTCTCGTAAGCCTAATGAAGAGCAAAGCTTTGTATTTCTCTATTCTATTTCCTAATTCATTCACTGTATGCACTTCACAAAGTGTTTTATAAGGAAACAGATACAGGCTGCCAAGTCCTCTTCCTCTGTAAAACCCAGGCTCTGCTGCTTGTATTGGAAATAATTTTAGCAGGCTGAAAAAACCAGAGTGAGGCATTGAACAGAAATAAACATTCATACTGAGAGATTAAATGCATTCCAGTCCAGCCATAGGATTTTGAACATTTCATTTCCACCAGGGTCTCATTTTATGAGCATCTAGGTATTTTTTTCCATGGCATGTGACTGCACTGATTTTGTTGTTGCATTGTCTCAGAACTATCTATAAACTCCCAAGTAAGGGACAGTGAGCTCTGGACAAGGGGATTTCCTTTCCCTCTTTCCTCTCCCATCCACAATCCCTTCTGAGCCCTTGCTTTGCTGTCAGCCACCATCATGAGATGGAACGATTTTTAAAAGAGAGGAAAAATATTGAGGTTGTTTGGTTTTGACACCCCTTGGGGAATGGGCGACACTCCACTGGCACTCCAGTGGGAGGAACAATTTATTTCAGTTTCCCATCGTTTGATTTCGCTTCCCTGAATTTACATATGACATTTTTCCTTAGCAGATATCAGCTTTAATGCTGATAAAAGGTTAATGTAAGTGTGATCTAGTTTTGGGAATTTATCCTTTTTTGGGTGAGGGGCTAAACATTTTAGGGTGTGTTTTAGTGGTTTGTGGGGTTTTTTTAAAGCTTCTATTTCAAATAAGCCATTTGATGTGAAGAGAAAAACAGAAGCAAGCGAATGTCATGCAGGAAAGCTGTTTTTATTTGGCACAAATAGTTTTTAAAAGATATATATTTATTGGCTGATTCCACACATCCTGTCCAGACTCCAGATTTTATCCCATTGCTTCTGTTAGTCTGTCTTAAATAAGCTTTCACAGAGTAAGGAAAGAGTTGGGCAAAAAGTTAATTTGAAGCAATTTTGATCTATGTGATTACACATTGCTGAGAGGAAAGACAATGGCGCAGAACCAATAAAAGGAGGGGGGAAAGCTGGAGAATGGGAGAGGAAACAAAGGTAAAAATGGGTTTAATGCACTGAGATCTATCACGCAGAGATGAAAAGCCAGACTCTGAAAAGCCAATTAGTGCACCAAATATGAAAAGCACCCGAATTAAACAGAGAGAACACCATCAAAGAGAGCTGAGATAGGGATGTTCCCAGCATGCAGACATAAAGACATTTCAGATGAGCATATAAGAAAATGTTTTTAAAAAGAAATGAAATGCAATGGGAATTCAGTAAAAACAAGCCTGAAATGGGCAAATGATAGGCTGTGAAATAAAGTATAAAAGCCAAATCTTTGTAGTGTCTAACACTGACAAAACACTTTAAGGCTGAGATTATGAGGGTCTGTGCCATAAACATCAAAATTTAGAAGGGAGATTTGTTGCTTGATGCATGTTTTTATTTACTCTCTTGGAGCGTTAATGAGCAGAAAGATGGATTCTAGTATAATACCCGTGTTACCAGAGCAAAAAATAAGGACCAGCATTAGCACTGATGTTTTAAATGATTAAAAAATGTCTAGAAAATTGTATCTCCTATTAAGCAACTTGGATCCTCTTTGTGGTCTGACCACACTGAGAACTGCTTTGATATAAAAATCAAATTTGTAAGTAATTTGTAAGCCATTTGGAATGGACACCTAATGGCTTTTATTCAAAGGAGATCAAAGAGAAATGTTTCTTTTAGTCTTTTTCCATTTGGATAAAGAAAACTACTTAGGCAGTACAATAACAAATAAAAAGTTGCTTGAGTTTCTAGCAATTACTGGCAAAAATGAGTTTAAAACCCAAACACAATGAGAAAATATTTGGGCAAACTATTTACACTGAGACATGAGAACCCTGAATTAAGGAATGTGAGTGCTTCCCGCAGGCTAAATGAATCCTGTCTCAATATCCTTGAGTATTTTATATTTCTGGAGGCAGTCAGTACCTCAAGATAATGTCAACACCCAGGATTCTCACTGAGCTCAGGTTAATATTTTAGTTCAGTCACCATGCCAAGATGATTTGCAGTGCGTGTGGAAACTGTGCTATGCCTGCTCTTCTTATGCGGGGTTTTTCTTCCAAATAATAAATTCCCTACAGTCAGAGGTTAGCTTTGCAATCAGGACAGTAAATACAGAATTGCTCTGAAACCTGAGCACTGCCTTAATCTTTGGGTTTTGTTTTTTGGGGTTTTTTTTGAATGTTTCACCTTTGTAGTTGTGACTGGTACCAGAGGCTCTGCTCAAGCTTCGAGGACAAGACTGACCTGTATCCACAGCAGGGGCTTGGAATGAGATGATCTTTAGGGTCCTTTCCAACCCAAATCATTCTCCAGTTATGAATTAACTGTCTCACTGATCTCTCCTCTCTCTGACACGCCAGGATCTGTTTTTTTCAGTCCTGGCTCAAAGGTTGCATCGTGAAATACGATGAGAGAGCTGGCAGGCTTTGGGTTGTTGCTCTGCCCAACAAACCACAGGGTCATTACAGGCTGGATATTTCACTTCCCAGAGAAAGCAGCTCCATGAAAATTCCCTAAAGAAGTTAATTCTAGCTTTGAGCTGAAATGACACAGCTGCAGGTCAGTGGAGACCTCAACAGATAATTATTGCTGAAGGAATGAACCTCCTGCAGCTCAGCCTTCAAGGAAACACCTCCAAAGCTGCAGATGAACCAACCTTGACTGTGTTAGAAACGGCAATTTTGCTACTTCACCATCTCTGCAACTTTGAATGTTTGATTTCACAGCTCTTCAAGTGTTATTTTAAAGCTGTTGACTGAAGACTGTGTTTAAGCTCCTGCTGATGTCTTTCAATTTATTCAGTGTGTAAAATTCAAACCTTTCCTATTTTTCTGTTACTAGTTCTTTAACCCACTAGAGCCAAACAACTTAACCAAGGATCCTCCAGAGATCTTTGATAACATTCTGAAGAATTTACGTATATATGCATGTGTCCATGTTAAAAAATAAATATATATATATTTACAAAACTTCCATGCCTACAAATGTTTCTGGGGTGAGAGAAATTCTCTCTCCTCCTGGAATTCTGCTTTGCTGGCTGAATTTTCAGACAGCACAAATTATTTTTTTCCCTAAATTAAGTATTAAATTCACTCTATTTTCCAGAGCAAATAAAGCCCCTAACAGATGGCCAGCCAAGGCTATTACAGGCTGCCATTACTTCCCACACTCACTTGTCCCTCCAGATTAGGAAATATGACTGAAAAGTTGCTTTTCCTCATGCACTTTTCCCTATTTCCATTGCCAGTGAACAGATGATGCCTCGCAGACACCTCCAGCTCTTCCCCAAACACTCTGCTGCCATTCCAAGGGGCTGCTTTGCTTTTCTGTCCGAGAGAAGGAAAATGGAAGTTTTGAAGAAGTACACCTGCTCCCTGCAAAAGGGAGTGCAACACATCACCACACAAATAAAATCTGGTTGGGACAGGACTTGAAGAAAAATCCGATTTATGTCCAAAAACAGGTGTTTTCCCCAGAGCCATCAGGATTACATGCCCACATCCAACAGGCAGACTAAAGCTGCAGAGTGATCATTCACAAAATAGACACATAGGTTGTTGTAACCAGAATCAGGAATTTCTCACAAACCAGGTGTTTATTTCTTCATTTCCAGCTCCTTTCTTCTCTCCCCTTGCCTTGTAGGACACTGAGGCACAGCAGCACTTCCAGCAGTGCAGGGAGGCTCTGGGGCTGGCTGGGGATGGATGTGACACCTCCAGGAGTGGAAGGAAGCTCTGGGGCTGGGTGAGGATGGATGTGACACTTCCAGCAGTGCAGGGAATCTCTGGGGATGGATGTGACACTTCCAGCAGTGGAAGGAATCTCTGGGGCTGGGTGAGGATGGATGTGACACTTCCAGCAGTGCAGGGAAGTGGGGGTGGATCTGACATTCCAACCTTTGAAGAGCAGCTCCCTTGACTCCCGATTTCCTCTCCCCACCTGAGCAGCAAACTGATCCACACGCAGCTCTGGGGGCTGTGGCTGTGCCCAGCTCAGTTAATCAGTGTTAAGTGGAGTGTGTGGTGCTGCCTGAAGGCAAACAGCAGCTGATTTGAGTTAGGATGGGTTTGTCATCAATTACAGAGATCGATTTCCAGTCTGGTCAGATTTGCCAGGACTGTGTTCCCAAGCAGGTGCTACAGATGCTGGCACCTCCTAACTTGTCTTTTTAGGGACTGCCTTCACCTGGCTTTTTGTCTTTATGTGCACAAGTATTTACACAGAGCATAATTCAGTCCTTCTTCTGCAAGGTTCCCCAATTGCTGCTGGTTAATTTGAGCACACACAGCAGGGCTGTGGGTCCTGGGGATGTTACAGCTGCTCCAGCTCAAGTCTTGCCCCACAGAAAACACAAACACTCCTGTGTTCAAGCAAATATCAGCTGAGCAGCAATTCAGGGGAGTTCCTGAAGGTGAACCTGAAGGAATGTTGTGGATGTGAGTGAGAAAGGGAGTTTTAACACCCACAGTGGACAAATAGATATTTGTTGGATAGATATTTGCTCTTGTTATGAGGCTGTTCAAACCTCCTGTCACAGGTGGAGTGGGAGCTTCAGACAAAGTTTATTAGAGCTTAAGTAACCTGGTCCCACGGGATTTAAAGATGGCAAATCAGAAAGGTTTATATAAAATTAATTATTTTCTTATGACAAATGATTAGACAAAAGACCTTAATCAGAATTATTTGCTGCACAGAATAAAAGCTAAAGCTACTCCTAGGGGAGCATGATGGAGTCAGATCAATAGGGGTGATAATCACTGCTGCCCTCAGTTCGCTGCCTTGCTCCTGCACCACCACTCAGTAATTCATTATTTATTAGTAGGCAAGAGCTGCCAAATTACCCTCAGGTTCTTTCTCCTCCTGTATTTACCTTTTCTCATTCAGAGAGCCAGTTTTAAACTCCAAGGTACTGTGTCACTCTGATGGGCTGGTGATTGAGGGGATCTCTACATTTTCTAAATGAATGTTTCTACTGTTGTAATTCCAACAGCCCTGCAGTGATCCTGGGAACTGTTGTGGGGGCAGTTTCACTTGGAGGAATGGCAATGGCAGCTGTCAGCAAAAAACTGAGCTCTAGAGGGCTCAGATGCATGATGGATAAGTAAAATAATTTTAATGTTTGTTACATTTCTCTACATTGCAACCCTTTGCCTGTCATAGAGCTCATATAAATAAAGGATTAACAACCTTCAGTTTGGCCTAAACCTTAGATTTATGCTGTAAAGGACTGTCTTTGATCCAAAGAAATGCAACAGTGTATTTAGCGTAACTTATTTCCCAGTAATTAATCCATTTTTCACTCTTCACTGCCTCCCCAGTTTTGCTCTGTATCTGCAGGAAAAGCAGGGTGACGGAGGAGCCACGGAGAGCAGCAGTGGTGCCTGATACAGCCCAGGCGTTCAGCACAACCTGAACAAACTCCCTGGATCCTGGTACCCACTCTGGTTCAAGTTATCCATTAACAATTCCAGTTCCAGCGTTGCCACCGCTCTGGTCACTGTCCCAGGCACAACGTGACAGCAGAGTTTCTGTGTGACTCCCTGACCCTGCACAGCCCCTTGTCTTGGCTTGCAGCGCAGGATGTAACCAGCAGTTTGTGTTCTATTGCCAACTGTTGAAATCAATTAGGGAAGATTTTTTTCTTTATCTCTTCCAGGACCCATCCTCCCTGCAGGGGATATCTGCTGTTAATGGGCCATCGAGGCTCACTGCTTGGCTGATACAATTACATCATCCCAGTGGGAGGAGCCCAGCATTCCCACCTGAATAAACCCTGAGATTTGGAACGCCAGCACAGCCTTTTTGCACTGGATTGCCAGAGAACACTGGACCCATCTCGCCGCCACTGGATCTTCAGGGGAAAATGACACCTTTCTACAGGATCACTGCTCCAACAGAGCCACATCTGTCACTGCAGGAGGACTTGACTGGACTGCTCCCAACACCCTGACCAACAGGGTGTCAGATTGTATTCTGACTCTGTCAGTGTTTTACTTTTTTATGTTTGCCTTTTTCTTCCTTTTTTTTTTTTTTTAACTACTTCATTTTTATTTTTAATATTCCTAGTAATTAATATTAATATTCCTGTCATTCCTATTCCCATATCTTTGCCTGAAAGTCCCTTAATTTCAAAATCATAACAATTCAGAGGGAGGAGTTTTACATTCTCCATTCCAAGGGAAAATCTAGCTTTCCCTGTCTTTCCAAACCAAGAGGCCCCTGGGCCAGGCACTGACTTTGTTTTCATTTCTATTGATTGAAGACCTGCAGGACACAATGGAAATGCATTTTGCTGACATGTCCTTGCTCCTGGTCATGCTTTGTGACCTTTTTTGTCAGATTTTAGCACAATCTCAGAGGCTAGAGCTCAGACAGTCCATGAGGGTGCTTGTGCACACAGCAGCTTCAGTACTTGAGCCTGAGACACAGAAAATGTCAGAATAAAAAGAAATGGGTTTTTTATTTTATTTTTTTTTCTTTCTTATTTTTCCCCCCACAATATCAATTCTACAGCTAAAGTTTACACTCAGTGGAAAATGAAAAACTTGGCATAATCAGACTAGATGGGGCTTCCACTTGCTGACAGTGAATTTTTTCAGCATGAGGATTAAGTAGATGTAACAACACTTTCAGAATTAGCTTCCAAACACCAGATGGAAAAGTAATTGGAGTCAATGTAAAAATCTGTATCCCAAATCACTGATGAATCCTTAACTCAGGGTTACAACAGGTATCTTTCATTTGCATTTTTTATCTCACCTCTGATCCCTCTGGGCTCTATCACGCTCAGTGATGATGAATCATAAGCAGTGAAGGACATGGCTGAAATTCCCTTTTAAAATGTCATTTACAGAGCAAGCAATAAGGCAGAAGAAATGCCTTTTGTTGTTGTTGTTGTTGTTGGTTTTTTTTGCTTATTAATTGAGCAAGCTCACCTGGGAAGACTAAAGTGACAAATAAATGTGCCATTTCCCAGTGCCACTCTCAGAGTGAGTTTCCAGAACAGAACCATACTTTAACTTGAAAGCAAAAATTACCTCTGCCAAGTAATTGTATGCCACCACATAATAAACAATGTGATTTTGATTACAGCTCATTAGTTTTTGTTTACTGTGTCAGAAAGTGCCTACGAGACAACAGCCTGGCCTGATGTTCATCAAACCCCTTGGGTGGATTGCCACCCAAATATTTTTTGATACTAAAGGAATTAAAAAACAATACTTACAATTTTGAATACACAAGGCTTTTCAAGGGATCCTTTTTAGCCCGTTAAGATTTCCTACTTGCAGGTTTTTGCAGGCCCAAAAGGCTTGAGAACAATCCTGTTCTCAATGGAGCCACTGCTCGCTGAGTTCAGTGACAGGTACTGCAGAAGCAATTAAAACCTTGAAGTGCTGAGCAGCTGAAAGAAAATTCTTGCTTTTTTTCTTGTGCAGAAGGTCACTAAAGTGAATTTGAAGCTGGTGTGATAGCACTGGATGGCTTCTAAAAGCCTGACACAGAGTTAGTAGAGTTTGACAGGGTGTGTCAAATGATTTCTGTGGAGCTCGAAATACTCATTCCTGATTATTTTGGAAGAAAAGTGACACAAGAATATGGAAGTGCTTCTTCAAAGTTAGATAGGGAAATAAGCTTTAATAATTTAAGCTCATCCATGCCATAAATACCAAGCAACTTCTACTCTGGAATTTCTAACCCAGAAGAGAGGCCAACACTAGCTCAGCAAAAGATAAAACGAGTCGCAGAAAATGTTTTTGATCATAGTAGTGGCCTCTAAAGCTCTGAGGATGTTCAAAAAGATAACATCAGCTTTTAGAAACTGTTTGACTTCAAAGAAATTGCTGTCAGAGAAAACTGAAAATTGATGATCCCATTTCTCTATCTTACCCAACCAGGTAGTTCAGAGCTGCTGTTGCTGTAAAGGGAGCATCACTCCATAAAATCCTGAAGTAATATTCACAGCCTCCCAATGAGAGGGGGAGAAACAGTGAAATATTGCCATGGCAACAGAAAAAGCTGGAATCTAGAAGACAAACCACTTTCACACAGGCTGCCCCTAATTTTGGGCCATCCTCAACCATGAAGAGCCAGTGGCTGCAGAAGGCTGCAATAAGCGGAGTTTTTTTCTCTTTCAAAAAGTTTTTCCCTCTTTCCTCTTTCTTGCTTCAGCTGATCATTCCTGGGCTCTGCCACAGTGAGCTGATGCTTCCCCAGCCTTCAGAGTTCTCATAATTATTTTTCTTTTGCTAGTTCTGTGAGTTTTTCCTTTCTTGTTCCTCTGAGTCCAGTAGTTGAGCAAAAGTTAGAAGACAGTGGTGTACCCCACTATGGAAGAATGCAATAAAACCCAGTTACATGCAAAAAAAAGAGTGGTTTCCATTCCAGAAAGAATCTGTTGGAATTTTACTCTGTTATTTATTCAGGGCTGCACTGTTTCTATGATTAATGCTATATTTGGTATAAATTAATTCTAACTTTTGCCCAGCTACTGCACTAAAAAGTATTTGTATTGCAAGCTGCCAATGCCAAAAGGTACAGCATAAAGATGTGAGTGTGTAGATTGGAAGGAAATTGATTCTTTTTGTCTACTTCCCTCATTTATCAATGCTCTGTGATACCTATCAGTGCATACTTCATTCAGAAATATGAAATATTATCTAAAAGTTTTCAAAAGAGCTTCCAGACCACTTGAATCTGCATCTTAAAGGATGTAAGCAAACAGGAAGGGATGAAAAAAACAGGAATTACAAAAGCCCAGGCTATTAAAGGGCTTTTTTTAAGGAAACAAAGCTTCTGTGAGCAGCACTCTCCTTTAGAACTTTAATTAGGTCTCTGTTTAAAGTATATCAAAGAACAGATGGTTTTCACAGTAAATAGACAACTTGGAACCATTCAATATCAGTCATCCAATTCTAACAGAGCTGGAACTTTCAGATCCTTCCATACAGAGGCCATACCTGTCCTCCCCTCCCAGTGATCAGGCATTTTCAGAGGCCAGTATCAACCAGGACAGAATTCACTCTTGTTTTGAAAGACAGCGTCAGATGTAGGACTTTGAAGCAAACTCTACCTGAAGCACAAATCCTCAATTCCAGGATCTTTTATTGGGTTCTGAATCTCACCCATGTGATGGAAAAAAAATCCCAGAAGAAACAGCCAGGTTCAAGAAAAGGAATTGCAGTTTGGTTCTACTTTTCCTTAGTAAGTCCAAGTTACGTTGCTGAGCTCTGATAAGGATCCTCTGGGTTTAATCCCTGCATTATCTATTAACTTCTCAGGAAAGTTCTGCTTAAGTTTAATCACTGTCTCTGCTCCCTCAGGTGAATATTTTTACTCCTGAATTCTTTATTTGGCTCTGAATTAAGTGCTACACAATAACAACCTCTCTCTTCTTCCCTACAAAACCCTGTTGACTATAATGAAGTTCTCAATGCCAAACAACTTTTCCCAGCACTGATGAGAACTGGATGTTGCCAGAAACTGAGAAGATTCAAGTCAAAGAAACAAAAAGAAGGGACCCTAAAGCCCATCCAGTGCCACCCCTGCCGTGGCAGGGACACCTCCCACTGTCCCAGGCTGCTCCCAGCCCCAGTGTCCAGCCTGGCCTTGGATATTTCCAGGGATCCAGGGGCAGCCACAGCTGCTCTGGGCACCCTGTGCCAGGGCCTGCCCACCCACAAAGGGAACAATTCCTGCCCAATATCCCATCTAAACCTACTCTAAAAGCAGATTATTTGCTCATTTTGGTTCATTGTCTTGATAGGGAAATGGGAGCAGGTTTTGGATGAAGATACTGACTTTAAAAAAATTGATTGTACTGTGATCAGATCCAGACACTCACCACGATGTGGAGCCTCCCAAAGCCCACAGTAACTTCCATATTCCAATATGTTCATATTCTGGCCTTAAAACAGTCTCATATCACAGCAGAGACAGGCAGCAATAATAAAGCTGCAGCTCTTCCTGTGTGATTTGAAAATAACAAAAGAAATTGGACTTTTGACTGATTTCCCTAAAGAAAAAATAAATCTTGACTGCTTGGAAATATAACTGTGCAGCTTTGGAACTATGCATTTATATAGCATTTTATGTACAAAAGTAGGCTTTTTTATCCTTTAGAGGGAAACAGAAAGAAAATACTGTATTTTTCAAGGTGAACTCGTTAAAGGCAGTGTTTAGGACTTGAACATTTAACCTTTATTGCTATAGTGATGCTGCAGTGATATTTAGCAATGCTCCAGTTTGTTCCACTTACTTTTATCTCTTTCTTTTCCATAAGCTACATATAGTGCACCATTTAGAGACTGATTTTTATATATGTATACAGGAAAGTGAACTCATACATATATGTATTTTTTTGGCCCTGAATCTTCTGTCCTTGAAAAGCAATGACCAGGAATTCCTGCGAGCGAAATGCACCTTCCATTTAAAAATAAACCAAATTGTAGCAAGCTGGCTTCATGTGACAATTCCTCCTTTTACTAGCTAAATACTCCAGATGGGCATTTTCCATTCTGAGAACAGAGACCATTATTCCTGGGTGACATGTAAAGCCCAGCTCCAGCAGCCTGGTGAACGTTGACGCTTTGATGAAGAGGATTCTCTGCCTTTCTGAAGGCTTGCAGGGAAATGCTGATGTTTGGAATGAAAAGCTGCCACCAACCAGCTGAGTGCTGTCCCACACACCTGCTCTGCTCAGAAACGCTCAGCTGAGCTGAATTCCAGGGTCACTTCTTGCCTGAATACTCTGTGGTTAGATGAGGTGCAGAGCTCCCTGATGCTCCTGCTCTCCTGGGTTCTGGTTTCAGCCACAGCAGGGCTGCACACAGGAAAAGCAGCCTTGCTTCCCTCTCTTCCTTCCCTCAGCTGCTTGCTGTAGCTGTGTCCATCTGTTCCTGCTGTTGGTGGGAGGGTTTGAGAAATGAAACTCAACAGGTGGTGGGGGTTGCTGCTGGCAGCCCATTAGTTATCATTAGCTGGTACAAGGAAAACAGTGTTCAAGCAAAACATTAAAAAAAAAAAAAAAAAAAAAATAGACAGGGCTATAATCCCTGTATTTGGCATTATTTTTAATTTCAACAAAGCCTTAAACTATTCATCAAGTTCTTTTCCTGGAGGAATTTCTCCTCTGCGTACATTCAGAAGACAGAATTTGCAAAAAATTACACTGATATGGCATCTATTTAGGACAAAAAAAGGAGAGTGATCCCTGTCCTTCATTCCAAAGTGCCTCGAGAGGAAGGCAATCATCCCCACTGAGTTACATCAGGCTGAGACCAAAGACACGCAACAAACACGTCAGAATTTAGCACAGTGTTCTATAGTGGCGTTAACAAAAGACACTGAACACTGGGAAATATTACATAACAGGCTGATCAAAAAAAATCATATTAAACCAGTCTTCTGGAATATATTTTCATCTGCATTAGACAGATTTTTTTAGTTCATTTTTCTTCTTTTAAGAAAGAGGAGCTGGTGTGGACAAGCTGAAGGCAGATTCCTGGTGGGACACTGGCCCTGCCTGCTTTAATCAACTGTTGTTCCTGTAATAATCCCTGCAAGTACAGCAAAGCAGGCAGCAGGAAAAAGCAACACAAAATGGTTTTGGAAAGGAGCCACCACTCCATCATTGTCCAGCTGACCCCCAAGCCCTCGCTGCTGCTCTGCAAAGTGCCAAAGTCACCTGTGAATGCAGGCTGGAGAAGGAGCAGAGCATCCACCCCGTGTCCTAAAGCCGCTACACCTGAGAACCCACTGCTGCAAACCTCCCCCCACTCCTGGTTCATTGGAGTGCTGGATGTCAGCAGCAGAACACGCAGTGTGTGATCAGGTTAGAGAGGATTTCGGAGAGGGAACTAGAATGGGCTGTCACAAATGGCAAGTGCCTTGCTCCCAGTGTCGCAAACATTCATTTCAGCAACTCAACAGCTCCCTAAGTGTCTCCCCCCAAGCTTTAAAGTTTTGTTATTCAGGATACTTTGCTGCCACTGCTTCATTTTAATATTTTCTGTGAGGTTGTCTGGGCTTTAGGGCAGGGTCCCACTTTCTGATGTTTTGGGGCAATACAGTGTTTTCTTCAGTACTTAAATTTAACTGACAGCCATAGCTCAGTGGGATAAGTGAGCTGCCCCAAATTGTTCCTGAATGAGGAATTCTCATGTTTCATTCACAGTAACCTCATTCTTTACACCTAAGCTGAGCTTAAAAAGAATGCCTGAGCCCAGGGCTGAGGGCAGAGGTCTCAGGTGAGTCTGTTTTGATGCCTTAAGTTTGAGCTTTGATGTACTTCAGGTTCTGCGCTGCCCAGGTGCAGCTCTGAGCTCACACTCAGGGTCACTCAGCTCTCTGCACACAGCAGGGACACAAAACAAATCCTTTTCCTGCTGCACACCAAGGAGAACTTTTAGACCCAAAAGCACAAACAGCAGTGGCTGGAGGGAGGAACAAGAAAGATGGGACCTCACAACCTGAAGCTGGAATTGGACAATTAAACCCCAATGTGCAAATGGACCAGAACTTATCAAAGTGTGAGACCTCATGAGTGTTTGTCCATTTTGTGACCATTTGGGGTCCATTTTGTGACCATCTTGTGTCCACCTTGGGTGTAGCCCTGGTCAGGCTCCTGTCCTACCCAGAATAAATCCTGGAGGCCTTTCAGTAAACACCTACTTTATTCTCTAGCCCTGTCCAGTCCCTGTTTCAGGTCAGCCTTCCCAAGGCATCAGTTTGGAGTCACTGAGGCTTTTCAGTGCCCTCAGAACGGTGCCAGAGCTGTGCCAGGCCCCTGGGTGGTGCAAACCAGCCCCAGCATTGCTTAGGAGTGATGCAGGCTTGAGCATTTTTAATCACCCTGCACTGCCTCCATGTGCCCTTCGCAGGAGGCGAAGGCAGAGGGGAGGGAGAAGGGCTGAGGCAGGCTCGGCGTGTCCCCAGAAAAGTGTCTGCAGGTGTCACAGAGCACTGCTGGGGGTCAGGAATGCACTCACCAGTCGCAGAAAGGGCAAGAGCAATCAAAAGAGAGAAGAGAAGCTGATCTGGGTTATATTTTTTGATCTTTCTGCTTTCAGGTCATGAGTGACAGCTGCAGCTTATAAAGGTCCCATTTAAGATGCAGTTCCTCCTGAAGCCCTGCGGTAGCTTTGCTAATAGTTCATGATGTGGGAAAACGCTGATCAACAGTGCCAGGAAAAGGAGAATAAAAATCCCTTTCTTACCTCTTAAGATTGGTTAAGAAAAATATCTTTCTTAGCTCTAAATATTTCATAGCACAATGAAATACAGTACAGAGCCACATGATTTTCACAAAATCACGGGATTTTAGGGAGCTCACCTGGTCCCACCTCCCTGCTCAAGCAGGGCCATCCCAGAGCACAGGGCACAGGATTGTGTCCAGAAGGTTCTGGAACATCTCCAGTGATGTGTCTGGTCTCTGCTCCAGTGCTCAGTCACTGCACAGGGAAGAAATTCTTCCTCATGTTCAGGTGGAACTGCCTGGGCATCATTTTCTGCCCATTGCCTTTACATGGTGTTAATAGCAAAGAAAATTAAAAAAAAAAAATAAAAATAAAAAATGGCTGCTGGTAAGCAAAGTCATAGTTAATGATTTTGCAAGGACCACCCAGAGCAATTTTATTTCCTGTCTTGTCTGGGAAATCGATCCTATTCTGCACTAGAACAGCTCCGATTTTAGCAGAGTGATGTCGAGAAAGAGGAAGGTGGCTGCTGGCACAATTCCCTCCCCTTTTGTACAGACACAGGTACTTTTACAGAGAACCCCCTCAGCAGATCAGATCACCAAGAGCAGCTGGGTTCATCCTGCCCTGGGCTGGAGCTGCCACGTTGCTCCTGTAGAACCAGCGAAACTCAAAAATGAGTTTTGGCTGAACTTCTTTGCAGAGCTTTATTTATAAAGGTGCTGTAAAACAACTTTATTCTTTCTTATGTACAAAGATTGCCTCTAACAGTTCAGATTGTCAGTTCTGACACATGCATGGATGAGTTTACAGTTTTAGGATTTGGCTGGATTTGAGAGAAAACATCATCCTATGCTGACTGGTAATAGTAGAAGTTGTACTTTTTTTCCAGTTTAAGGATTTTATTCTAATTATTTTGTTATATTTTAATGAGGCATTTTGATCGAAGGTCAATTTTAATGTATGTTGAGTTTGCTCTGTTAATTAGATCGCTTCCATCTATCTTACATAAATGTTTTGGTTGTAGGTTTATGTGTTCTGCAAGAACACATTGCAACCATTACTTCTTATGAGATAATAGAATGTCATAATTTCATGTTCTGTATTAGGTATAAATGGAGCTGTCATGCAATATTCCATTTCTGACAAGAAACCAATAAACCAAGGGAAGAAAGAAGGTAAAAAACGTTAAAAATAACAATCCAAACAAAGCTGTGATTGATGGGCACATAACTGAGCTAGGATCCCCATGAATAATGTTAGTTACACAGCATGCCAAAAGACAGAGTTTCCAAAGGGAGTGATTTTGTGATTAGCTGTAAATTGTAATCAGGACCAGAAGAGTTCCAGGAATTAAATGCTGCTAAGCACAGAAATGAAGAAAATGGAAAACCATTCTCATGTTAAACAGGGCTTTGTTTTTCTTGGCATCATATTTTGTGGCAGTTGTCCTGCCTATAAGGTATTGATTTGGGGGATTTTTTAAATAAGAAAAATCTTATTAAAACGAACCCCAGTGTGCCCTGCTGATGGTATTCCACGTTATTAAATCTGAAAGAACTTTTTAAAATCTGATTTTCTCTTCAGTAATTTACCATTCACACATTAGATGTCTTGAGCAATAAAAACATCTGTCATTACCTTGTTTTCTGGAATGCCATGTTTTAACAGGGGGTTGTAATATGTGAAGTGCGCACAGAGGTGTGTAGGTTCCTTTTATGTCAACAAAATGAAAATTCAAGAAAATAATTTAATCAATTTTTGATCCTACGGAATGAATTTTGCCTTCTCACAAAACTTATCTGACAACATTAATAGGTACAACTGAAGTGCCTGAGAGAGAAAACTGAAATTTGATATTCAGGTCCGACACGACAGAATAATTAACAAAGGCCATCCAGGTTGGTAGAATTTCAGCCTGTAATTCTTTCCTTACTGCTTAGAGATAAAACTAAAAGAAGAAAAAAATCGTCAGTGTGTGGTTTCACGCCTTGCACAGAAATTCTCCTGCACAAGGTCAACATTGCGTGTACTGTTCTCCCATGGATTGTCTGCACTTGCTGATAATTCATTCATTTTCTGGCTCATCAGCTCTTCCTTCCAAGAGATTAAATGGCCCTTGTGTCTCCTCCAGAAAGATGAGAGAGCTTGGTTGCACAGGGATGACAAGAAGGATGAATGGATTGAATTTCGACACGGCTCCTTCCTTTCCTTCTCTTATTTCTCTTCTTTTTGGGAAAAATCCATCTGCTGCCAGTGCAGGGAAAGCAGGATAAATTCATTGGGAAGTTTTGCTTCCCAAAAACCAGCTTAGGCCAGGTGAAATTTCCCTGTGAAGGAATCTTTCTGGACAGGAGGGTGCTGCTGGCTGTGGCACAAACAGGAGTCTCTTACACGTATTCATTCTTGTCTGGAGAAATCTTCTTGCTGCTGGTCTTTCCTTCCCATGTCGAAGAAGAAATTTTAATTACTTTCCATGTCTGAGTTTCCCTGTTCCTGAATAAAAATATGAATGAAGACCCCCTCTGAAACATGTCTTCCCAGGAAAAGTCTGTGTGAGCATAATCAATTTATGCTGCTCTTGTCTCAGAGCAAGATAAAGGTATTATATTTTATTTGACCTCCTTTACTCCTGTATCTGACTATTTAATGAAAATAAACATTTATTTTCCTCTTTACATCTTGGATTTTAAAAAGAAGGGCCCATCATGGGTATTTTCACATTCAAATAGGACTTTTGATTTCGCTGCACGCTTTTGTAAACTGCCTTTGCAGAGGTGTGGATTGAACTGGCCAAGGAGAGAGGGCAAGAGGTTGTCAGCAGGGCTTGCTCCCCAAAAACATGTCAAGTCAGATCTAAATCCCACTGAAGCACTAACCAACTCCCATTCTCTTTCAACCACCTTTCCATTTCTGATGTGCTTAATCCTCATTTTATATAATGCTTCCCACATTCGGTACTGGGCATGAAAAACAGCTAATTCTGCTCAAGGCACTCTCAAAAAGTTAAAATTAAAACAAGTTCTGCACTGTGTATGTGTATATAGATACATATAATGGCCAATACTAACAGAACTTCGAAAAGCCATAATTCCCTGTGTGTGTTGGAGCAGAATACACACCAGGCTGTGTTTAAACCAGCTGCTATCTTCGCAGGGCATGAAAACAGCATGGGCACAGAGTACCAAGGTCTCTGTTCTGCAGTACAGGTTATCTCATGGGCACCATCCCTGCCTGAGTAATTGGCATTATCTCTAGGAAAGTCATTCTCTCGTGCATATTAATAATGATCCACTAATTGAATCCTGGAGCTCATTGCTTAGAAGCAATGGATTCGGGGCTGATAGTAGTAGTATTTTATAGTTTTGGATAGAACGTGAGTGAGGGCGTTGCCAAGATAAACTCAAGGTTTGCTTTTACTGCTGGCACGCATTGCTGGAGCTCCTTTGTTAGAGCTGGAGTTCTGCAAAATATATCAGCACAAAGCTCAGCCCCAAGCCCTTAACTCACTGTGCTGAAGGTGAAGTCCTTAATAATCTGAGCTGAAATTCCCTTAGTAAAGAGAATTTAAGAAATTCCTTTCCCTCCTGAGGGAATTCTTTCTTGAAACTCAGTGTGGAAAAGTAAAGATTGTGGAGTTCACTGTTGTTTTAAAGTGCCCTCGAGAGCAAGAAATGAGACATTTATTACCTTTGCATTGCAGGTTGCCACTGGCACGTGAAGTTTACCACTGGATAACGGGGCAGGAACAATTTTTATCCACAGCAAGCCCTTGTTAAAACATTGGCAGCGTGTTTTGGAGGCACGGTCAGACGCGCCGCCAAAAAACTGCGCACAAGGAATTGCACCGCTCTTGTTTGTCCTCAGATGCGCTGTGCATAACTCCTGTGGTTTATCAGGCATCTAGAACAGACTCTTTTCCCTCTGTATTCCAGTGGGATTTTCTGATCCCTCTCTTGGGTACCTACAAAGGCAATTCGTCCAGAGAGCTGTGCTCTTCACACAGACCTTTTCTCTGCAGCTCTGGAGTCAAGGGATCGCGGAGCTCTGTAACAAATCTTGGCAAGAGGCACATATTCACTGTGTTTGAAAGTTGGTACATCCCTAAGGGAATTGCTTACAACGATGACAAGCCATCTGTCCCTACTTCTGGTGCTTTCTCTGCTTCCACATCCGTTAGTTAAGGTAGAAATAATGTTTTACACTCAAAAGCCTTATTTGGGCTGTAAATTGTAGGTTTGTGACGATCAAATCTAGTTTAAGCCAGGCAGTGAATATTTTTGCGTTGCCCTTTCTTCTTCTAGCACTGATGCTTGCAGGTTGCTGCTCTGTTATTTGCATTTAATATGGGATATTATCACATCACCAAGTCCACGTTCTGGGCTCCTGTTTGTTTCACCCAGATCCAGGGTTATTTACAGTAACCACTCTGCTGCACTGCTCTCTCCCAATTTATTGGGACATTTTATGGATATTTTATTATAATAAATGGGGGCAGTGTGAAAAAAGAATGTTGCTGAATATTGCTCTGATTAGCAAAGGTGCATTGTGAGAGTTACATACACGGATACCTGGAATGAAGAGCAGCAAAAGGAAAATATTATTTCATTTCTCTGCAGACACATTGTGTGGGCAGAGCTGAGCCCTCCTGCAGGCCCTGAGCCATCACAGCTGACTCTGTGACCTGAAGAAATGAGCTCGGAGTCGATGCAGCGGGCAAGGAAGGGTTTTTGGATGAGGCATTTTCCTTGGGCAGGATAAGGGGATAAGAAGCCCAGCAGAGGCCCAGGCATGCTCCCATCAGGGGCATCCCAGCTTCTGTGCCAGGTAAAGTCCTGCTCAAGCCCAGGAGGGTCCAGCTGCCAGCACAGACAAGTTCTCTGCAAAAGGTTTTTCTGCCTTGCTCCCAAATCCATCCTTCACGCTGCTCTTCTTAACAATTTTCAGCAATTAAGGTTGTACAGACTTTTCCTTTCCTTCCCCATCCTACCATCAGCTTCAATTTTAAATAAATTTGGTGAACTTCAAATTCCTGACCCCTGGCAGTGAAAGCACAGGATGCCTCAAGCTTTCCTTAGGGCTGGGGCTGATAAAGCACCAGTGTTGAGCTCATTGAATTGATGCCTGTTTTGAGTTTGTCCTTCCTACAAACTTCCAAAGTTTCCCCACTGGCCAAGCCCAAATCCACAACGTTCTTAGCCTACAGATTATTTTAACTTCTGCTGAACTAATCCCTAACTGCTTTACCCTCAGTGCTTCCAGTACAACATCTGATATGATTAGCTAGGCCATTAATTATCTTGTACTTTAACCATGAACCTCCTGCTGAAATCCAAGGAAAGGTCAATGCATATCTGGAGAAAATGATACCTAACAAGGCACATTTTTCAGCAAATTAGGCACACTGTGGGTTCAGCACACACAGACTGTCCAAAGGGTTTTTACTCCTGCGCTAATGCTACTTGAGATCTTTTGCTGAGGATATTTGTTTGTAGTCAACAGGAGACTGCCCGGCTAAAAACCTCCCATGGCCAGCGGTGAACAAAAGTCCTTTACACGCTACAGCAATGACTCAGATTAAAGGATGCAGAAGATCTTTGTTAAGCAGTCCAGCCTGCACAGATACCAAACGACACCTGAGGAGCTGTTGTTGCAGACAGTAAGTCTGTTATACGTTTTCAACTCAAATAATAAAAAAAATAGCTGTTGCCACATCAACCTCCCAAGGAACAGCTTGACAAGCATTTGCTTCCAGCAGTGTTGCTGGCCTAAGTTCCACAGCCCCAAGCTGTTGCCTCTGCTGTGGCTGAGATGTTGTTTGGCTCACCAGAACCAGGAGCTGCTGCAGAGGAAAAAGCCTTTTTTTAAAATTCTGAACTACTTTTAACCCGAGTTCAGGTCCCCAGGCAGCCTCACAGCTGCACAGACACATCCAAGCAGGCAGCTGAGTGATCAAAACAGGGAAAGAAGCTTGTAGGGTGAAGTTGCTACTCCAAATATGTCAAAATACCACCTGAGTGATTGCAGAATTAATTAGTAAGTTCTCATTAGAGTAAAAGGAGCCTGACACAGGCCTTTTGAACACAGCACAGACATTTCCACCCCTACCTTGAATCTGCTGTCAGTGGTCTGCTGCAGCTGGCATTTTGAACTTAATGCCATTTAAAAGAAAGGCAACAAGTCAAGGTCATATTCAAAATATATTGGGGACACATTAAAATAACTCAAGTGTATTTGAATTCAATACATCTTCGAGGGTTTATAACTTGTATAATTCTTTCCTGGAGGAAGGGTTAGGCTTGGGATCTATTATCAAAACAAAGGACAAAATAATCTGCCCAAAAGTATTTTGCACTTCTTTATTTCCTCTTCCAGTTTATGAGTACTAGAACACCTGGGTGCACATGGCAGTTCTGCACAGATGGTTGAACTCGAGAGGATTGGGAGCCAAACCCAATTCACTGCAGCTCCTGCTCAGGCAGCTCTCTGTGCCCAGGCACTGAGGCTGCACTGAGCTCCTGCTTCAGAGATTCTGTGCAGAGCAGAGGTTCTTCACAAATCAAAGAACCTTTCAAATCAAGCATTGATGTTACAGGAGAAATCCCTCTTCTGGCCTCAGGACTTTTCAAACAGGTGCCTCATTACATAAACTCATAATACATACATATGCATTTATTCCTAATTGTTAATTCTATCTTTCATCGTTTCTGTTAACAGCTCTGTTGCTGCTGTCAGGCACCACTGTTTTCTAGGTGTGTTATCTCCTGAGAGGATTTCACAATGCATTCACTGTGAGATGTCACCACATCTCAGTCAATATGCTTGTATCATGACCCTGTTAACAAAGGGGCTTCCAGCGGCTGAAACCACATATATTGTGCAAAGGATGGCCTGAAAAGCAAAATTAATCTTGTTTATTGACAGAGCTCAGCTCTGAGACAGAATGGTCCCTTAACAAATCATTTAGCCAAGATATTTTGCAGAAATGCTGCCACCTCCATGAAGGAGGTGATTTATTTCTGCTCTCCAGCTACAACTCCCGATTTTCACTGTCTGTATTTTCTCCTCACGGAGCTTCCACTGAGAAGCGAAGGAGGAAAACCAGAGGAAGTATTTGCATGACAAAGCCGAGCTCCCCTTTTCCTGGCTACTTTATATGGGCAGAAATCTGAGACCTGATTGTCCCTCATCTCCCTTCCACACCATTTTACACCCTCCCTGCCCGCTAGAGCTCCAGATGATTATTTAGCTATTCAGAGCTGTATTTTCTTAGTCCTTTGTGCAGACAGGAAAGTGGGGACAGAACAATCAGACCTGAGCATCCTGCAGTGCAGAGAACACCGTGAATCCCCTACGCTACCAACAGATGAATAACCAAATGCTTCACAACACCCACAACAAACCTCTGCTCAGGAAAACCTGGCTTCTCTCTCACTCACTCAAGTGAGCTCCTGCTTTCTGAATAAACCCTGTCCTACTCATGCACTCAGAGCAGTCTCTGGTCTGAATAAACATTGCTTCGGTTGTATTGATGAGGCCATTTTAACCAAGATTACATTAGAAGTTATTTGAACAGTTTTTTGGCAGAAAGTGAGCTGTAAGGTGAACTGCTTGCTCGGTTCTCCTCTCAGACCTTTGTTCTCTATAACCATCTCTTAAACAGACACACTTCCCTTTTGATTGCCTGGATTTATATGGATCTGAAGCTGGGTTATAGACATATAAAAGATGTTTCTTTTACGGCCTCCACATGTGAAGGAAGCCTGAGAGTGCTGTGCTTTAAGAGCCATCGAGCTGAAAGCACCACCCCTCCTGCACTTTGGGGAGCTGCATTTTACCTTCAAGGGGTGCTTTAGGTGGGGCTCTCTGCTCCCCAGGCAGCTCAGCTGAGCAAACCCTGTACTCGTGGCCACCTCTGCTCAGATCACTGAAAATTTCCTCTGTGGAATAAAAGACAAATACTTTGGGATCTGCAACAGAGGGCAGAGCACTTTGTTTTTCTGTCCATAGGTCGCTGTGCAGGTGGGAATAAACCCTAAAAGCAAGTGCCGGGTGATGCTGTGCTGCCTGTCAGGGGGATCTCAGCAGGCTGGAGAAATGGGGGCTGTCCAGCAGGAAAGCAGCTCTGCAGGGACAGCCCTGGGTGCTGGTGATTGGGGTAACCCCTCCCTACATCCCTGCTCCTCTTACCCCTGTTTGCATCACACAGCAGAACACAGGGTTCGGGTATTCCCGTGTTTCCTGGTCAAACTCCACACGCAGGGCCAAGGATGCTGCAGGACCCTGTTTGGATGCAGCAGATCCCAGCTCAGTGCTGCAATGCCCATTTTCCCCTCAGCCTCCTTCCTGGCAGACACCCAGGAGCTGTGTGGTACCCAGAGCCCATCTTCTGCTGCCCTTTACCCCACCCCTGCCACCACGGGATGCTCTGGAGAGGACATCCCTGCTAAACCTGCACTGAAGCAAAGAGCGAGCCCCTCAGTGGCTCTGTGGAAATCCCTGCAGGCTGCCTGGAATCATATTTACACTGGGGAGGGTCCAGCAGCCTTGGGGAATTCATCCTGATTTACAGTTATGAAAATCAAATCTAGAGCCAAGCTCAGAGTTCAAGAGTTGCTGTAAGAACAGTGTGGAAAAAAAAAAACCAAACCAAAAAACCTAGACTGCTCCTATTAAATCCAATTAGTTGTCAATGATTCCACCATTTGGATTAAGGACAGGTTTGCCAAGAGCTCTGAAATGGGAACAGGCACGTGAAATAATATTTCCCGTTATTAAACAGAAATTAATGGGATTTTTTAATTTCAACTCTGGGGAACACACGCCAGTTCAAAGGGATGATTAAAATAATAGTCCATCAATACAGCTCTTCCCCAATCCCTGCTCCTATTTGAACATCCACTCTCCACCAGCAGCACCCTGGCACTGATTATTTTGTAGGAAATACGAAATGCTAGATTTTATTATTCATCACATGTTAAAAAAAAAAAAAATCACATGCAGGGAAGACAGGGAGAATATTATTATGGAAATATCATTTTAGACAGAGTTTGTGAAACATTCGTCATATTGCAGACGCAAAGTTATAAATATTAATTTAACATTCATTGGGAAAGCACCAGGACAATTCCAGCACAGCTACTGGAAATTTTCTGTGCCATGCAAGGCATCTCCCAGCACAAGGAGGAATTATGTGACTATGCTCATTTTATGAACAGCTGTGTGAGGAGGTGTTCCCAAAGGACAGGAATATTCCTACTGGAACGAGCAGGGAATCCTGGAACAGAGGGAGAGAAGCAGCAAATAAAAAGTTTTCCAAAAGAAAAAGTTTTTGATAAAAAATTACTTCTGTCTAAATGAGAATTTTTGGCGCAGGTACTGGATTTCTTTGAAAGGCTCCGATTATTTTGCTTGCAATTAATTAATAAAAAGTTTCCACCTCCTTTCCTGTCCTACTATGCCCTGTTCCATAGATATTTTTATATTTAAAAAAAAAAAAATCTTCTGGACAATCTTTTTCTTTTTCTTTTTTTTTTAATGCATGCAATCACTTCAACACAGATGGAAATATAGCAGGGAAAACTAAATTTTTGTGTATGGATTGTCTAATTAAAGTGTAATTAGCCTTATATGTTTGATTATGCATTATAATACATGTAAATTAAAATTTACTGGATATCCAGGAAGCTGTGCTGTGTATGTTGTGTGTTGCAGCACACAAGGAAGATTTCTGCTGAGGAAGACAAGTATTCATTTGGAGCAGATTTAAAATCACCCTCTAAACTCCATTTATTTTATTTTTCCTCGTTTTATATAACCATAGGTTAGTCATTTTTTCCTTCCTTCATGTCTGAACTTCCATTTGCACTTAAGATGTAAGAATGGCTTGTTGCTGTAGCTGCAGCCCATTTTTTGTTTCTGTAACTCATTTTTATGCCCTATTCCCAAACCAATCTCTGCCCTCCCAATGCTCCTCACTCCTGCAGCATCCTCCTGTTCCCTCTTCCATTGCAAAGGCAGCTCCTTGCCAGCCAGGCTCTCCTGCAACAAATCCTCTCAAATACCCATAAAATCTGACTGTTCCTTGGTGCTGCCATCCCCTTCCTAGGGGATGTGTCACAGCCCAGCACCTTGTTAAAAATGCTATTTAAGCAAACTCCTCAGATTGTTGTGTGGCACAAAGTTGATAAATACCAGTGTATATAACCCTCCACTCTGGTATCTAACATGAAAATGAGGCCAGTGGTCCTGGAGTTCGTGTTTTATTTATATATATTTTTAAAAATTGTGTTCTAACTAACAAAGGACATCGTAAAGCTTAAAAAATTCTGTCTGACAGGTTAATTTATAAGGATACAAAGACATTTGTCTGTTTTGGATAAAAAGTTTCCTTTGGCAAACTTGCTCCCCAGAGCAAGGAGGATTTTGGAAAGCCAGCTCAGCGGGAAGCTCCAAGAATCACTGGAGGGTCACAGCCCATGGCAGGCAAGGAGATGCCAAGGAAAGCATTGGGTCTTGAGAAGTCAAACAGGAAAATCTCCTTGTTGTCCTCAACTATCCAACGTGAGAGAACCAAAGACAGAGGTGTTACTCTTGAAGATGCAGAGAAAGGACAAAAGGCCACAGATAAGAGCTCCACCCAGAAAACTTCAACTGTGTATTAGGAAAAAAACTGCAATCCCGGCAGTCAAGCATTACAACAGAGCACCAGACAGGCAAAGGATCTCCTGCCTTGCACCAGGCCCTAAGCAGGGACTAAGCAACCATCCAAGCTATGTTTTTGTGGTTAAATACAAAACCTTGTTGTAAAGACCCACTGGAAGTAAGGTAGTTTTAATTACAGCGATCAATTTATATACACAATAATGTGCATTTTACATATATCAAGGAAAAAAAAAAAAGGACATACTGCATTTCAAAATTTGTTTACTGCAATAACAGAGGCAAAGAGTCAGGAATAAGATTAAACCACTAATATTAAGGAAAGCCACAATGTGTGTGCAGATTGAAGCCAGAGGAAAGCTACAGAAGCTCAGTATTCAGAGACACGAATTCCAAGGGTTTCACAATACCTAACTCACCTCAACCTCACCACATGAAAATGGAGTCTGGATTGCAGGGCTGGATCTAGATCATTATCTAGCACCCATAGGCTTCAGGCTCCTATTTACAGTAACTGTTTTGAGATGTTAAACTGCAAGGTCAAGGTAAGTGTTTTAGTTCTCACAACTGCAGCCTAATTTCAATAAAATTGCCTTAATTAAATTAGAATTGTCTCTGATTCTATAATTACCAGATCAAAATGTCTTTTTAATTCATTCCTCACTTCAGGACAGGTGAACACTGAACTGGCTGTAACAAACTTCTAGTATTTTCAAAGTCAAAGGTTCATTTTTCACTTAAAAAAAAGCCACAATAAAACTCTTAACAGAGGCTTAAAAAGGTCTTTATAAAATAATCTCCATCACACTTACAATAGTAAGAAAATGATTCTGGTTGCTAGTTTTTAGTAAATATGAACTGGTTTGTGTGTAGTAAAGACGGTCATAACTACAGTTCACATTTCATTTCTTAAAGGTGGACGAACAAATGTGTCAAGAAAAGTAGATTATTGCTGTTCCTCATCGAGTCCTTTCTACTAAGGACACACTGCCTTGGTAGGCAAAGCATGTCTGGCAGCCAGCTGAGACAGGAGAGCTGAAGGAGAGAAGTTATGATTTGCATGCCAAAAACCCCTTCTTCAATCACCTTGTATTTGGCAAAGGTACAACTGAACTGATTTAAAATCAAAACTCTGCCATTCCATCCATCTCCTGAATGACAGCACTGATCATCTCATAACTTAAGTTTGCTTGAAGTGACACAAGAAGGGAGAATCCAAGCAAGTTCTGGACTGGCAGGAAAAAGACCTCTGATGTTTCTCCTGTCACGGGCAACTATGAAAATACCAGATGTTCTTCAGAGGGTTTTTCACCAGGAGCAACGGGTATGGCTGTGCAGAGAGAACAGAACATGAACATATTGGAAATAGGAAATCTATCAGGTTTTCTATTCCTGCAGTAGTCCTAATCAAATGAAATATGCCACCATTCAATTTCTAGAGGACACAAAAAGATCTAAGAATCCATTCACGTTTTTAATCAAACTTTTCACACAGTAAGCCTCTGAAATGTATTTTCTGTGGACACAAATTGGCAATTACAACTGCAAACAGAAAAAGCTCACAACTGCTAATAAGGTGTCATTCATTATACATTTTAACTAGCTGTTAGATTCTTTAGCTTTTGGTAATAAATTATCCTACTGAGGACTGGTGATAGTTTGTATGTCCAAGGTTTAATCTGCTGGTGAACCTCTTTCCATTGTTTACATGAAACCTTACACTACTGTTTCACAAAGAGCAGCTCCAAGATGATCTAGAAGAGCTAAATCAAGTCACTCCTACAAAATAAAATGGATGTTGCTGTCAGAGGCACCACTGGATAATCCATTACCTTCACACCGAAGGTCTTAAAAGAACAGAGAGAAAAAAGGAAAAAACCCACATGACCGCTAACACTGGGGAGAATTTTCCACTTCTTCCAGATTCCTTGTGATAATATTTCACACAGCACATGTAAAGACATTTCTTGTCACATGGAAAAGATCCTGGTGGTGTGCAGCCTCCCCAAGACAGCACTCCAGTGCATTCTGCCCTCCCATTTAAGCCTCTGATATCTGAATCCCAGTCTCAAACTGTCCAGTCCAGCCAGTGCTGAGGGACATTCTGAGCAATTCCTAATGAAATCACAGACTTCCCTGACTGTGCTGTGTGACATCCTGCTAAACTGTCCCCTGAGCACGCAGTTCTCAGTGAAAAAACCACAATTATCCCAGTGCCTGCTGCAGCTGAGCAACAAACTCCTCAGAGCTCTGCACTGATAGATCATCACATCCCACTCCCCCCTGCAACGAGGTTTAAAGGCATTTCCTTTGCAATGAGATTCCTAAGATTTCAACCAGAGACATCATAAAGAATTAGAAGTGGAGGAAAAAAATCTTCAACTGTGACTTGAGACTCAGCACAAGCCATTGTGATGACTGATACACCCCTGTCAGAGCTGTGCAGCCAGCTGGTGCCTTTTCCTTTTTACCTCTCCACGCTTTAAAGAAACGCATTTGATCAGCCTTGACATTTTATTTAAAAAAAAAAGCTGCTATCAACTGACCATCAGAAGCATTCTGTTACAAGAGTACTAAAACTGGGTGGTAGCAATGAAAGATACCTAAAATATTCCTCTGAAATGTCAAGCATTTCTCTTCATGCTGGGTATTTATGTACCTTGACATTATCAGTTCTTTTGAAAATGGAGAAATATATCAGAAACTATCTTGTATGATTCCAAAAAGGCAAGGTGCATATTATTTCTTCCTTGCCTCTCAAAAGGAAGTATTTTCTTTTCTGTGACATCCAGTGATGCAAACTGCTACAATACAGATCCTCAGTTTGGAAACCTACATCTTAAAATAAAAATACCTGCGAGAATATTTCAGATCTAAGATACTCAATTATAATTTCCATTTAATTTCTTTTCCAAGCAAACTTCTATGCTGTGTCATTTCACTTGTTCTACTGAAATTCTTAATCTGTACAAAGGTAATAAAATACTGATTTAAATAAGGGTCTCATTAACTTATTAATAGCAATGTTTAACAGCTTTTTGCTGGCTAACATGCACCATTGCTCAACCAATCCCACAGGGACATTGCAACAATGAAACACTGTTGGGGCTCTTCCATCTACTGCACTGTAAATAAAGTTTCATCATATCCAATTTCAAGTTTTCCTATTCTTGGACATTCACAGACTGAACTGAGGGAGAAGCATAACAAAGAGATCATACTTTTGTTGTATTTGTAGTGGCAATTATCATCCAGTACCAAAAGCACTAACATCAGATATCTTCTGGGAATGAAAGGAAGAACTCAAAGACTTCGTTTGCATTCAAGTTTAGAAATTGTTTTTGCAATCAGAATGACATTTTATGGCTTCACAATTTAAACTTCAGAGGAGAAAGGGAAGGTAAAGACATCTAAGCTGCAGCTGAATTTGATGAGAGCACAGAATTTACATTAGAGCAAACTTACAAATTCATGTTTTTATACATCAATGCTGTGGCTGCTCAGGATTGATATTCATGGTCCTGTATATCTCTTTGAGAAACAGCAAGGCAGTGTCTTCAGATCCCCTATGAAGAATGAAATAAATAAAACAAAAGGGAAAAAAGGGACGGAAAAAAAAAAGAAAAAAGAAAAAAGTTAGTTCAGTATGGTCCATCTTCTAATTCTCCTAAGTCTCTAAAAAGTTGGTACAACCTCTTGGCCTAGTATTTATTTTTCACTAATATGGCTTTACCTCTATCAACTTCCTTCAAACTATAATTCTACACAAGTTTTGAATCGGTTCTGCAATCCTAGCCTATGCAGTTACCTTTTTTCTAGAGCATTTCCTCCTCCTGTCCTCCTTGACTTCCTATGCTGCAATTCTAAATCCCCTCTTCTGTCCACCTCTTTGATGTTACTTCCTTGCCTTAATCTCCTCAAATAATGCATCACTTTTTGTCCTGAATATACTCCATGCTTCATTCTACTCATTTTGTCCCATTCCATTAATTAACCGAGTTCTAGCAACAATATTCTAATTCTTCTCTAACTGGCATGCCCTTAATTGTAAACAGACTATGTTAAATACCCATAGTTTTCCTCTCTTCTTTACCATTAAAATGTTAGATCGTTCTCAAATAATTTAAAGATTAATATCACTCAAATGGCTGTTTTCCAAAAATCAAAGCTTTGGGCTATCTGAATTTAAAGTCAACATGAACAGACTTAATTTTCTTCTTCATCTATAAAATGCTATTTAAACACACATAAACAATACCAACATAAAAAATAATGTTAAACAGGGACATTTTAACAAAGAGCTGCAGGAGTTGTTAGATGAGGGCAGCTTCCTGTACTTTTTAAAATAAATGATATAGAGAGCCAGTAAAAGAGATTTAGATGGTCAGAACTGCGATGCTCCAAATGTGAGGAGCCTAATTTGCTGAACACCAGTACAGAATTCAACATTCAAGCTAAGGTACTACATGTATTTTCCACAATTCAGCACAGGCATTTCTTGATGGTCTCTGCATTAAATGAGCAGCAAACAAGCAAGCAGAAGGTTCAACACAGGAGCTCCAATCTCTCCAACACTCAGAGCATCATTTGGGTCATTAATCACCCTGCTTATCTTCCTTACTCGAATGACAAAAGCAGCTACAGGTACCAAGTTTTGAAAATCCTGTGATGGGCTGCCACCCTGTGGAAAGGATTCCCATCCCTTCAGGCACTGCCACCACGGGTCACCTCAGAGCTCAGGGCTCACAGCAGCCCCGGGAACCCCTCCTCTGGCAGGTGCTGAGCTTCCACGGGCAAGTGATGATGGCTCGAATGAGACCCTTCAGGTAACGCCTTCAGAGCTGTATTTTAACCTCTGGAAAAAACGCCTGCTGCTCAAATTACCTACTGAAAATCAAAACCCTCAGAAAGAACAAAGAGCACTCTTTGTCCAGCACTTGCTGAACTCAAAATGAGACAAGTCACTCCTCCCTCACCGACACCACTTTGCACAGCTCACAGCTGACACCCAAGGTTGGCCATTACATACCAAGGGGTGGTGTTAAATATAGCTCACATATCCTTTGCTCCGCCAGAAGAAGCAATAAAGTTTTATCACTTATTGTAGTCTAATAAAAACCCTTTGTGAACAGTTTTGTTTGAAAAGCTATAGTTGCCAAAATGCTTCCAGAGCTCTCCTTGCTTTGAAAATGACAGTAGTTAAAACTCTGTGTTTGAAGTGTCAAAGATCAAGACAGTGTTCAACGTCTTTATTGCAAAAAATTTGCTCACTGTGTGTTACCAGGGGATTTTATTCTGAAATCGGATTATCACATAGTGACATCCAAGCACAACACCCTGAGCCTGACACTCCTGGACAATCACAAATACTGTGTACCTTAGGCAGCATTTCTGGAATCACAGGTATCTCCCCTTACCAGTAGCACAGGTGACTCTGCAAAGCAAACAGGTATTCATTGAAGCTCTCTATTGGCTTCTCCTGTAGAACATAATCAATGCGACGCCCTCCATTCAGCATCCCAACCTTCACTGAAACATCTTCATCTTTTGGAGGTTCTGGGCTTTCAGTGATCTTCTCAGCTAAAATCAACGAGTTTCAGATTTAAACTATTTTTAAGCACAGCCTGCTTGACTATAATTAAGAAATATTACCCATTTTTCCTGCTGTAATTTCCAAGTGTTTGTAAGAAAATAATAACAACCTGAATCGGCTGGCATGGTTCAGAAACATCACTTACTTTTAAACAGTTTTATCAAGAAGTAACTGCTGAGTGATCGCTTCCTGAACTCACCCCAACCCAAAGCTTTCGTTGTAATTTCTCTTCCACCCAGCTGAGGGGGAGAGTGACGAGCAGCTTTGGTGGGAACCTGGCTTTTAGCAGAGACCTCCTTAACAGGGTCAGGAAAATCAACAGCAAACAGTCACTGGAATTATCAAGTGTCAGCTTATAAGTAAGTTACAGGAAAATCAGTGTGTCCACGTACCTTCCACCACCTGCTTTTCTTCCTCCTCTTTGATTTGGTTAGCTACTTTCTCCAGCTCTGCTTGGAGTTGGGTTGAAGATGTATGAGCACGTGCAAATTCATTAAGGGTCTGCCACGCACTCTTCAAAGAGCTAATAAAGCCCTGCTTCAGATCAGATCCCATCCGAGACAGAGAGTCTTTCAGCTCTGAGAAAGAAAAAAAACCAAAAAAAATTAATTCAGAAGGATTTAAAAATACCAACTAAAGCCAGAATGATGAAGTTCTGTTCAATAAAGATCCCAACTACCAGGGGAAACAGGCCTGCTGTGTCATAAATGTGTGTTTCTTGCTTCTCCATCCCATTTCAAAAGATTAGGTGAAATGCAATACACAATTGACTTCTTACGGAATGGGTCAATGAATCCACCTACATCAAAGTTAAAACAGTAAGGAGCAACAGACCACATTTTTCTCCTTTCCTAAACACACTTTTAGTGAGTTGTAACCTGAAACAATATCTTGTGTAGTCTGGCAAAGCAGACTCACTCTAATGGACAATTCCAAAGGAGAGATGCTGCAGAATCTCTCCAAGTGCACGAAGAGAAGCTCTCAGGAGGGCTCTGAACTTGCACAACAGCAAAACTGACTTTCCTTATTAGATGGGCAAAATTTAGAGCAGAGCACCTTGCTCTGATGTGCACCCACGAGTGACAAAATCAGTCCCTGCCCTCCAGCGGCTACAGGAGCTCCTTTTCCCTCAGGGTTTCCAACACTGAACAGACTCTGGTTAAACACATCATGGTGGGCATTAGGGACACCAACAAATTTAGTTTGTGTTTCTTCTTAGAAAAGAAGATGATCAAGCAATGTGCAGCATTTTTTTAATGGAACTCTGGTAGAGTTTTAAGAGTTTATTTAACTCTGGTTAAATCTGGAGGAAATATGATTATTACTTTTGAATGATACTGTGAATGTCCAACTTATAGGGCTGGGTGGAATTACCTCTGATGTTTAGGAAAAATGTGGAGTCAAATACCCGGGGATATTCATTGGTCTGTTAAAATCGTACAGTATTCTAATGCATCAAATGAGTAAATAACAGGATCCATATGAAATAAGTTTTATTTTTACCCAGATGAAGTCTTTTTCTGCCTTTATGATGTGGAATGAGAACCGGTTTTAAATCCATGTCTTCAATGATCATTGGTTCTAACCTGTAAGCTACTGGATCAAGCTGTTAAGAGACAACACATTGGCATTTAGTTATCTTTAAAATTATTCTAATTATCACATTTCAGTGAAAAAAAAAAATCTCTATTTATGGTTTATAGACAACCATTTTTGATTCTGCACTATTTGAATTTACAGAAATTCACTTCACAATATATTAAGCAGGTTCATGAACTACTTTGGTCTTGTTCTGCTACAGAAGGAGATTCTAATGAGGAAACACAACAGGCAAGATTTCCTTGCACTCAATCTCTATGAACGTGTCACTGTTAAATTGTTAAACAAAATGAGACAGAGGAGGACAAATGCTGCATGTAAAAATACAAACATTCCATAAAAATCTACAAATTAATGAAAAAAAAAACCAACTTCCTTAATTCTGAAAAGAAACAAGGCAAATATTAAAACAACCCATGTTTGGAAATGTTCATAAGGGAACAAGAGGTGTAATGCTCCAAAGGTAAAACTTAGTATTCTGCCTTTTCTGTCACCTACATCAACTAAAATCAAATCTCAAAAGCACTGCTACTCACTGGGTGATAGATATTGAAGAAGCCCTTGCAGGTAGGGAGCCTGTAGTTTTCATCAATCTTCTCCACACCCCTCACAGTCAGGAACACACCAATAGGGGAACCAAGAGCAAAGAAAATATCTGGTTCAAAGTCCAGTGCGTTGTAAACCACAGAAACCTACCAGAGAGAAACCAGACACATCATCTCTCAGAACAGTCAGCTTCAAAGGAAGTAGCAAAAGATCATCAACATTAAAAAAAAAAAACTAGTGAAAGGAGAGGACTGATCAAATCCTTTAAATTGTTCAAATCACTTAGACCTATGTAGTCTCACCTGGCCAGTTCCAACTTCAAAATACTCATAGTCAATGTTCACAGAAGACACGGATGCACCAACTGGGAGCTTCCTCTTGGAGTGCATCTGACCAGACTCTGAAGGTGAGACAGAAGAACCCGCCTCTTTTGGTTTCTGGGTGTCTTCTTGAGTCTGGAGTGTGGCAGCCAGCACTGCTTTCTTTTCTGCTACTGCTTTCTTCTGTTCCTTTTGAGAAAAGTTTTAAAGTTAGGGGAAAAAAAAAAAGTCAATTTCACAATTGTCAAAATTGCTTTAATATATCCAGGATGTTAACGAGAGCATTCAAGAATAGAAGCTACTCTACAGCAAGGAAGTCAGTTACAGTTGCTTAACAACTCTTAATTCCAATCCTGAAATATGTATTTACCTGCTTGGCTGCTCTGTCTTTTACAAAATTAGCTATTTTCTTTCTTGGTCCTAGAGGTATCCCCATCTCCTTCAGGTCATCAACTGTGCACATGAGCTAAAGAAACAAACACCAAATACACACATCAAAACATATTTTTCTAGTAGAAAAAGTACTTGTAACTTTTCTAGTAAAATGAATAATTTCTTACTGGCAATGACCTCTGAATTTGTTAAGACAATTTATAAAGCTACAGAAAATAAAAAACATTAAAAAGATATGACACAAAGTGCCTTAACATAACTGGGAGGATGCACCACACCAAGAAAAAACAACAAGAGCTGCAGAACATTCAGTCTTCAAGTCACGCATTGATTATCTTATTTTTGCAACTGCTCTCATGGCCACAGAACCAAAAGGAAAACCAAAACAACAACAAGAAAACCCAAACATAAACCTCCATAGCCTGGGCAACCCCTCCAAGCCAAGTGAACATTTTTGTACCAGAGACTCCATGTCGATCCGCTCCTTTTCAAAGGTGCTCACATACTCTGACAAACTGAGCATTTCCAGAGTCTTCTGCAGCGTAGGGACATCTTCCTCTGCTTCAGGCTCACAAAGGTCATCAGCAGAAGTAGCAATGGAGGAGCCCAAGGAACTGGTGTCTTCAGTCATCTCAAAAAAACAGCACAGAAAGAATCACATCCTCTAACAGTGGAAAGCCAGCAAGCAACAAGCAAAACCATGGCTAACTATTTTCTCTCAAAAACGTTATCAAGCAAGCTCTGTAAATATATAACCATTTTTAGTGAAGCATGATATAGATTTTCCACTAAAACAGACCTGCAAAACAAATATTTAAAACTTACTGTGAGAGACAAAACACTCAAAAATGCTTCCTTTTATTCCTCAAACAACTGGTCACCATTTCTCGACTAAACACAGATTCCTTCCCTTTTATACATGTCCCCCACCACTTCAGATACTGTTAGACCAAGTTACATGTACACAATGTCAAAGGCGTTACAAGTTTACCATCAAATCTCATTACTGGCCTTGAAATTTAAGAGAGATCTAATTAATTTGTCCTGAGAAATGACAATATTTACAAAACAGTACCTTCCCATTAACATGTTTAAATGTACTATCAAAACCCACACACTTGGTTCAGTTTTAAGAAAAAAATGACTGAAAATATCAGACCTATTGGCCTGGAAATACTAGCATGCAAATTACCTGTTTATCATGAACAGCCACGTCCTTCACACTCCCATTGACACCAGAGAATGGTCCAGAATTTACGGATGAAGCCAAGTCCTTCTGGTTAGAGAGTATGTCAAACAGAATTAAGGAACCTGCAAACAGGAATTAGAATTGATTTGGGAAAAATATCAGGTTTTCCTGTCCCTAAATCTTGAGCAAGATTTATATGCAATAGTAACGTCACGGTATAGTTTGATCAAAAGCGATGGCTGAATTAAATATATTAACTTGAACATAATCACTCTCAGCTAAAAGCAACCCCATTTTTTCCCTGTTTATGTTATATGTAGTTGCCACGACTAAACTGTTTTTCCTTAAACACCTGAGACTGCTTGATGAACTGGAAGAAAAGTTCCAGTCCAAACCAGTATGTCAATACGCTGCTCGAACACTTATCCTTCCAAAAAATTATTGTACTTTTACTAAGTGGGGGTTCTGAGATACAGACATCACCCACCTAACAAGACAGGAAATAACCTGTTAACTTTTCAACACAGACCAGACACTGAGTTTTCACGAAGGCAAGTACCAACTTCCGTTGGGAGGAGTTTGTCAGTTATTTTCTGAAAGACAGCCGGCATGGCTGTCTACCAGCTAATTTGAGTTTCATGCATAACAAAGGGGCCGTTTTCCTTGAAGGAGGAAGTGATGCGGGATAAAAGCAGCGTTCCTCAGTCACCTAGGCTGTGCCCGGCCACAGAGACTCCCCCTCTGAAGTCGGGGTTGCGGCTCATGAAGAGCGCGTAGAGGCGGTTCATTTCCATGCCCACTTTATCCACGATGGTCTGGCAGTAGGTGGGGCTGTTGTAGAACAGGATGTCGAGCAGAGTCTCGTTGGTGAAGTGCCTCAGGCGACCAATGCTCGGCAGAGTGATTTTCTTTATGTTCCTGATAACACAGAATCGTTAAAAGCACGAAAGGCTTTAAAGAAACACCCGTGAGAACTTTGAAATTAATGCAATGTAAATGCTACAGAAAGGAATCTCTAAAGAGATTTTAAAAACCCATACAGCCTTCTGGCCTTGTTGCATATTCACACATTAATGCTACCTGCTGATTGGAATATTTGAGAAAGATACAGCTCTTTTTTTCTCTCTCCAGGCTGGAGGGATGCCTGAAATAACCTCTTCTCTATTCCAACACTGCTCTCATAAAGTACCAGGGAAGTTTGGTGAGCAGACTGAAGTGGAAGAGGAACTCACATATAAAATTAGAATCACAGAATGGTAAATGCTCTCTTTTTGAAGAAAAATCTTGGCATCACCATCTGCCTGTCTGCAGTCAAGACAGCTGCAGTGGAATTGCTATAGACTTGAGACTGCCTGGTTTGATTAGCAGAATAAGGATCCCTCCCCATACAGTGCTCAAATGCAAATAAAACACCAAGGCTGGAGGAAAGCGGTGTGATCTGACCGAGCTAGAACAGTCTGGAGAACATCAGCGTCACTTTAAGTGGCACAGGTTGCCACCCTCACAATTTTTATTTGCCCAGCTTTGAGCAAGGAAAACAACTTGAAATGTCAAGTCACAGCAAAGGGGTAGGTACAGAGAAGGGATTTAAAAACAAATTTTTAAATGCTGTAACACTCCTACCCAAATGTAGATACTTTGCTCCAAAACAAGAACCCCCCTAGCTCAAGTACTTAATCATAATTCAGGCACTCCTCTAGGAATGGACTGCTCAATGACGTCCTCACAAATAACTCCTACAGTCAAACCAAATCAGACTGCAGGAAAGTAAAGAACAGAAAAGTCTCCACTCTAAATTGCCCACACCTCATGGACAAAACATCTCCAGGCTCACCACCTCATCCTTGTGATCATAATCTCTACACATTCACTCATCACCAAGTACCATGCGCTCTGATGCAAATCCAGTACTGAAAAGTTGTGTGCACGAAAATAAACAAGAGAAATATTCCTCACACCTTTCCAGCTTTCCAAATACTCATCAAAATGTTACTTTAAAAAATCTGCAATTCTCTAATCCAGTCATACATTTACTCATGCAGCCTGCAGAGCACATAAACTGCTTTTTCTCCACCTTCCATAACCCACTAAAAAGCAGCTTTTTCGATGTTTTCAGCATTAAACAACACCCTCACCTGTCTACACCTGTTGCATCTCCATGCAGAGAACTGTGCCAATGAACTGGGAGGAATTCCACCCTGCTCACTTTGCGTTCCTCCAAACATTTCTTAAAGTGAGTCTGCAACAGCTTCAGAGAAACAGTCCTAAAATCATCAACTGTGAAGAAAAAGAATAATGAAATTCTGATAGCTGCAATACTGAAGTAACACATAAATACTCCTTCCTTCCTCTTAATTTCACAGATAGTCAGAATACCAATGATGGAAACAGGAAAGATCTTTTCAAGTATTACTATTTTAACAATAAGAAAGTACAGATTTTTGTTAGAGTAGATTTCCTAGCAAGCTTCTATTCCTCTCACAGTGACTGCCTGTTCACTCCATAACCAGACAGGGCTTTCTTAATTTACTCAGTTGTACGGGAGTGTATTTAAAAAAAAAAACAAAAAAAAGGCAAACACAAAACCACACCACACAAAGCAAACACATCCACTCACACCACAAAAAGAAAAAGCAAAATAAACAATCCACAAAAAAAAACCCCTCACCACATACCCTGCAAGTGTGATATTGAGTATTAGTAATAACCGCTAAAGCTTCAGGTTTGACAGAACACAGATTCTGCCTTTGGAAAATAATGATGAAAATTTTAAATTTTTAACATTAGAGACTTTTCTTTAAAAAAAAATTATAAAGACATGCTTATCTAAATATGAGCTAGAGAGAAAGATATTTAAACAGCAAGAACACATCTGCTTATTATACAAGCCCAAACTTACCACATTCAACAATGCTTCTAAACCTCAAGTCACATACAGGACCTATGCCATGAACCATAAATACCAGATGGTCAATTTGGGACATTTCTCCTGTAGAACAAAAAAAAAGGGCAAACATTCAGAGTACCAGTATGTACTGCAGGAGTGAAGTTCAGAGTCTAGGAAGTGTAATACACACTTGTTTTATAAAGTCTATTACATAAGATGGTTCAGGACATAACAGAGCCCACAGGACTCCTTTGATTAAAACACCCCAAAACCAGATAACCTCATCAAGCAGCTGAGATGGAGGAATAACTTTAATCTTTCAACTCCAGGCAGGACCAGCACACAGCTACTCCACCCACTATTGTGCACAGATCCAAACTGACTGCTCCCAGTGCAGAGCCAAGTACACCAGGAATCTCATCACCTACCATCAGGAATCTCATCATGGTCATCATCAATTCCACGTTTCACTACCCTTGGCCTTGCCTGCCCATCTTGAGTGGTGCCCCATTCATCTGGTGTGGCAGAAGGCTGGAACTGAACTATGACCTGCAACAAATACAGTGTCCAATTCCAACCACAGAAAACCCTCATGACTCATACTGTTAGTCTGAAAGCACTGCATGGTTGAGCATATTTTTGATTGCTTTACCTTGCATCTGAAAATCAAATGTTTTCTGCCACAAAATCCTGTGTGTGTGTGCGAAAACCAAACAGATGACTCAAAGAAACCGTAAGGCGAAGAAGCTGGGTCTGCTCAGTGGCTCTGAACCATTTTAACTCCTTAGCCAAGCATTATTCAAGCTCCTCCTTCCTAGTCTCCAGTATCCACTCTTCCTTAGCAGATTACTGCTAATGTGAGGGAAGTGAATGCTACCTGATTTACAATAACTCCATCACAAGGAGAAAATGGGAAAAAAAAAAAAAAAGTGCAGTGCTTTTCAGGGAAGGACAGCAGCACCTGAAATAGTCCAGAAACCCCAAAAAGTGAGGAATTCAGTTGTTTATAGGACTTACAGTCTGAATTCATATTTAAAGCAGTTTAAATGCGCCTTCTCCAGATTTCCACTGGACAGAATTCCCTAGGCAGGATTATTAAACACTTTAAGCAGGAGCAACCATGTTCCTTTCTGGCCCTTGACAGTTCTGTGTATTAATTGATGCATCTGTGATTAAGTGAACAGTTAACAGCAGCGATCAATAAGGCTGAAGTCCATGTACCCCATGAGACTGTTCACAGAGTATTCAGAGTAACTTTAAAAGCTTGTCTTGCTATACTTTCTTATGGCCTGAAATAAAGCAGAAACCTTCTCAGGCCTTGGAGAAACTATTTACCTTATAGCTAGATTAATGCTTTTCTCCGCATGAAAGCTCTTCATTTTAATTTTCTTTCATTTGGTACAGACTGAGGTTAAACTAATTCAAACTGCTTACCATTTGCTGCCAGTTATGCTTAGCCAAAATATTTACAATGCAAACCTTTATTCTCCTTATGTTTCAGAAAGCATTGTCTTTTAACCACACGACAGCACACTGAAGCAACACAAGTTCAGTGCTCTGTAAACTCGATCACCTTTAACGCACTCACACCCAGAACAACCAAGCGGTACATTTCATGCAGGATTAAGACCACATTCAGTTTATGCTTCCATCCATTTGCTCGCCCCCCCCTTAGTGAATCCTGCGAGATGCAATTGCCAAAATCCGTTACCTTGGGATTATGCATAACAATTGTCTCCCCATTTGGAAATTCAAGTCGCCGATGCCACTGATTTGTAGTTACAGCTCTTTTATATTCTGCCTGAAACAGTAAAAAAGTTACACAAAATCAGCATGGCAACCTTCTCAACATTTTGTGGCCTCATGTAATGCTACACTTAAAATTTACATAACTTTCTTTATATAAAAATGCCCCATGTAGAGCTACACAAGCAGATTTTAGGTCCCAGCAGGGCAGGACTGATGCTTCTAGACACTCCTCTTTCCAGGATTTGCTTACGTTCCAGAAAGAGCGTTCTGCAAATCATCTTCACGAAACAGAGAGTTTCTAGGGTGATCAATGCAATGAACTACCAAGGTCTCTGTGACCTGCTAACCTCCAGCTTGTCACTGAAGTCCTCAGTGTAAGGGATGAAGCGGCTGTCCTTGTCTCCCTTGTAGAACCACAGGCAGCGCCTCACTTCCGAGGGCTCCTCGTCCCAGTACACGGCTTTCCTCACGCGCTCGTACAGGAACACGTCGTAGCGGCCGCCGTCCGTGCTCAGCACCACGCTCTCGGGGTCGGGCTGGACTGGGACACGCAGCCACACGCGGTTACCACACTGACACACCTCTGCTCGCTCTGCCCAGCCCCTGCCACCCCTGGCATCAGCACCAGGCCTTTAGGAGAGACAGCCACACCACGGCAGAGCAGCTTTGTAACGCTGTGATGCCTCTAGAATGCCTCTATACGCTCTGTACACGGCAAAAAGCTTGGAGAAACTCCCAAATACAAATACTTACTCCAGAACTGGCAGTTTAACGAGGCAACCCAAGACAAAAATTACAAGGAGTCCTATATGAAAATCTGATAAGCAGTGATGATGTCAGTGAAATAAATTAAATTACAAATTTAAAACAAAATACATCTTCAAGACCTTACTCATTACACATGAGTGGCATTACCCCAATATTTTCCTTTAGTCCTTCTGCTCACGTCAGGACTTACCAGAATTGTAGATCTCCTCCAGTTTTGCAGAATCCAGAATGCTGAATGGCATCCATATTTGCTTGTCCTCCACCTCCTTACAGTAGAACCAGTGGGGCTGAACTGGCTCATATTGGTTCTGCAGCAGCACAGGAGGGGCTGGGACCAGAGGCCCTGCAGGCCTGGCAGGCTGGAGCTGGGACTGTGGAAACTGCAAAGAGATGGGCTCAGCACCGCAGTCTCACGGGGTTTTTACAGGATTCTTCTATACTTTGTTACAGGGAATATTCTAAACCTTTATTTCTAACATGTTTTCCTCCCCGAGAACATTACCTTCCATTCTAAAAAGATTTTCCACTTCATCATGTGTTTGAAAACTCACACCTTCTCAAACTGAGAAAGAATGTGAATTTAATTACCACAAACACTGTTAAAAACTGCCATGGTTTAGCATCATAGTTACGTAAAATCAGTGAGATTTGAAATATTCTCTTAAATTTTCAAAACTTGAGCTGAACTTGTTTTTCTTACAGCCAGAAAATTTGACATGAAAATAAAACCACATTCTTCTCATTTTTCATTTACACATAATTATGCTTTTGCATAAAGACTCCTGATTTTAACAGATAGCCACTTCAGCAATAGTTCTCTTCCTGAAAAGTGACCAGAACAGGCAGATTTCAAATTCAAACGTAGCATCAGTGGCACAAGAAAAGGAACTGATTTGGAAGTGTCTACAGCTTACATAAAGCTGATTTCACACAAATTGTACAAAAATCACAGCCAGTATAACTAAAAGCAACAGATGTCAGCAGTAGCAACTGCCTTGGTTGATGATACATTTAAAGAGGAAAGGAAAGGGCACCAAAATATCGTACAATATATAAAATCCAACAAACAGAAGTTCTGAAATTATATCATCTAAAACTCCAGACTGTTTAGGTTCTACTGCCATTGCTATGTTTTGTCATTACATAACCTTCACATTCTTTATTCATGATAACAGAAATATAGCAATAGCTCAGGCAAAAATAAAAACAGTTTTTGCTGTTTTCAAGGCAAATGTGCCAGGCTTTATTAACCCATTGGCATTGCTTTAATAATGCTTTTGTGCAGGTAAAAAAGAATGAAGATTACTGTTTTATATCACACAAAATCTTTAACCAAGGTGTTTCAAAGAGTTCACTGACAATTTTATGTGACTTATTTTCAAAAAGTTCCGGCTTCACCAACAAAACCACCTTAAAAAGAGATTTTAGCCCATGTCTTTGAAATGGCTGAATGACCTGATTTAAAGCTCAGGCACAAAAAATGCAGCAGCACAGCTGAAACTCAGCAAACTTAGAAACCCACAGAAAAGAGCAACAGAACTTCACAACCTGGCTTTGTTTCTGATGCCCAGAGGCTCACAGAGCTACAGCCTCAGGGTACACTCACTTCAAAGATCAGGAAGTTTTCCTGGAACAACAGTTCCAAGCTACTTCTACTGAAAAGCTTTTGCCATTATAAACGGTTCAAGACTACTTCTGGGTTTTGTTGTTTTTTTTTTTTTTTTTTTTGCAGAGAAGAAAAATCTTCAAAAGATAAAAATACACAGCTGAAAGAGGAAAGAGACTTGTCAGGCTGTGGTAGCTGGAAGGAGCCACGTACCTGTGTCAGTGGCCCCGGGGGTGTCTGGTACATCTGCACGGGTGGCACAGGGGACGCTGTGGCAGGGGGGTGGCTCTGCTGCAGCTGGGGTGGCGTGAGGTAGGGGTTGGCCCTGCTGCTCAGGGTGGTGTGCCTGTAGGGGTTGTAGCCCTGCTGCTGCGGGGTCCCCGCAGTGCTGGCAGGTGGGGGACAGCTCTGCTGAGGGGGCTGGTAAGGAGCCATTCCCACCTGGGAAGTGGGTGGTGCGCTGTAAGACTGGGATTGGGGAACGTGTGGGGGAAAGGCGTTCTGCCCATCCTGCGGCCCAGACACGAGCGGAAGTGAAGGGGGAGGTCTGGAGAAGGCTGGTGCTCCCACTGGTGTTGAAACAGTTGTTAAGGGTGGCTGCCCAATACTCCCAAAGGGATCGCTGCTGCTGGGAACTTGAGAGAAGTAGCTGAAGGTCTGTGGTGGGTTGGGGCTGGCTGATGTCTGACCCAAGAAGCTGTCCTCTTCCCCAACATCTGCAGAATCATCTGTGAAAACAAAAGGGTCAGCAGAGAGCTTGTGAGAGCTTCAAATCACTGTATGGGGTCAAAATGTTCCGTAACACCATCAGCTATGGCCAAAACTGTTGGTCCCTGTAAATCTTACACACCCTTGATGCAGCACACCATAAAATGAAACAAAAGATACCAAGTCTTCAAGAATGCTTAAAATGGACCGTGAAAGTCACTCGGTGTACACAGGAAAAGCAACAAATATTAAATAAGAAATCAAAATATAACTGGAGTTGAGACCTTCCCAGGGCAATCTGACAGGCACTAAAATTCCTTCCAACTTCACTTATTCCTCAAATGCAAGAACAATCTTATCTTCACCATGAAAACAGCTACCAATCATAGGACTTTATGCTCCAATTTTTAGGATAGAGCTTGAAAACATTCCTAAATAGGCCAAACTTACAGGTTAAACCATCCATTCTTGCCTGCTCCTTCAGCAGAGCCCTCTCAAGGTTTCTCATCTGACTTGCAAGGTGGCCATAACTCATGATCCCAAGCCACTTAATGAGCAGGATTTACTCCAGTTCTCCCTAAAAATCCTACTCTAGACTCGCATAAAAGCCATTTTTTCTCTGATGGAGAAAAATCAGTCCCCATTATGCACAATTGCAGGAGAGGATTTAAAAAGATGCAAAGCCATGAATGCCATTTTGCATGGAGAAAATAAATAAAAGAGGTCCTGATCAATCACAGTTTTCTACTTTGATCTAGGAACAAGTAGGAAAAAAGGAAGTTTGTCATGATTTGAGGTCTCACAGTAAGCTCACCCAAGGATGGCATGAGCAGCAGTGCCTGCTGCAAGGAGTCAGTGCCACCTGCAGAAACCAGCAGTGTTCCACCTGCCTGGCAATCAAATTGATCCCAGGTGGGATCTCTGTGGGGAAGTCACCACAGAGCATCTCTGCTGCTCAGTCCCCAGGCAGATCCCAAGAGTCTCTGCAGCTGTGAGCAGCCAACAACAAATGCCTTTATCCACAGCCAACACAACTGTAATAGGGAGCATCAGGGGAGAACAGGGGAATCCATGGAGAAGTCTCCCCAGGAAGCTGCTGTTCTAATTAATTAATCATGAAAGACTCAGCTGCCAAGATTAAAAAGGACTATTTTAACCATCTTTTATTTAGTCCGCGCGAACAGTGTCAATTTGAGGCATCACCTGCGTTTATCAGCTTCTCTTGCTTTCACTAACTTGATTTCACTTTGAGGAACAAAGCCAAAATCTCTGTGTGAGCCACTGTGTGCAGAATGCTCAAACCACTTAGACTCAATGACCACCCTGAAGTCAGGCCTGGGGATCATCTCCCACCTGCAAGCAGTAGCCATTTATACTCAATAAAAGGTCTCATAAATAGATCCACAGATAAAATCCACCTTCCTTTCACGTTTCATAAAGAGTGTGGCAGAGAGAAGCACACTGCAAACCACACTGTCAACTCTCTGCTTTCCCAAGCAATTGGCAGCAGAGCAGGCCCTTCACCTCACTGTGTCAGGCCACCATAAACATGCAGCAGCGTGCTCAAGAGTCCTCAGGGCCTTTAGCAAATCAATGTTCACAAAACACCAACTACTCTCCAGTTTCAAACAGGTTTTGGAGATTTAGCCTAAGTGCAGCTTTACTTGTAAAATGAGGTTGGCAAAGTTCTGCCAAAAACCACCCACGCCCCCAAAAAAAACCCCCCCTACAGGTATATGTGTACACACACACAGTTTTCCAACATAAAATGTTACTGTTTATCTTGACTTTTTCTAATTTTGCACAAACTATGTTGTAAAAACAAGCACATCATACAAATATAAAAAAATGAGTGTACAGCTCTGACGTGTGCTCTTCCCAGGCACAGAGCAGTCTTTCTTCACCCGTGACTGTGCCAACCTCCTGCACATCCCTCCCTGCACAAGGCAGAACTTTGTCATTCACAGGCTGTCACCAAGCACAAGTGACATCCGTCCACGTCCTCACTGGGAACACTCCTCCCTACCTACAGCAAATATATTGGTTACATCACCTGAGCCAGAAAATGCATCTTACTGTCAAACTGCACAGCTCAAACAACTAACTACTCACTCCTGGAGACAGATAAATAAATGAATGACTGCACACAGCTCCCTAATGTTGGCTGGCAGGCATCAAACAAACCCCTGGATTGACTCTTATCATATTTTACACTATTTAAAATTATGATTCCAAATACAAAATCGCAGCAAGAAGATCCCAACAATACCTGGCTGGACAGATGGTGAGGACACTTGACTGTGGAAACAGAACATTTAACAGGACATGAGCCTGACTTGGACTGACATAGAATGTGGCAAAACTTCTGACACTAAAATTCATTCCAGCTGCAAAAGCATGAATCCTCACCTGATCAAATTTTAAGTCACACGGAGAGCATAAGATTCACCACATTAATCAAATCCCATCAGATTTTATCCCCAGCTGGCTTCAAAATGTCCAGGAAATTGCCAGGACAGTCATTTGTGTAAACTAGCCAGATCACTTAAAAGTTTCTTTATTTTCTTAATTAAAAATTAACATATATTTGCATGAAAAAAAACCCTATTAAGATTGCACAATGGAATCAGTAAACGTATCAACTATCTAGATACCACAAGTTAAGAAGGAGCAATATTTTAATGCTTTTATCCCTTCTACCCAAAAAAAATGTAGTTGATCTAAAAAACTACTCCAAAGCCATACTTGGCAAACATTTTATTAAATCTGCAGAGAAGTACTGCATTGATTTCCAGCTATATTAATACTTATTTTAGCTAAGATACAACAGTGTTGAAATGAAACCTTGAAGACTAAGCATAGAATAGTTTGGGTTAAAAGGGACCTTCAAAGGTCATTAGTCCAATGCCAACATCTACAATACAGTAAAATTTAAAATACATGGTTTCTAGATGCATTCCTAATGTTTCAAGCGCTAATCTCTGACTGAACACATTCCCAGAAAAATCCATTCCTTTATCTGAAACTGCCCGAGCATCAGATTTTAAGTTGAACGCGCATGTGTTGGGAACACCATTAAAGCTTTAGGAGAAAAGGATATTAGAACCAGGATTAAATTAGCAAGGATATTTAAGGTGGCTGCTTAAGGTGCTATTTTCAAACGGCGAAAACAGAAGATAACATACGAGAGGGGTTTATAAAACGCGAAAACATTAAGTAGACACTGAATGAAAGCACTGACGCGTCGGTGAGCTGGAAGCGCGATGATCAGCGCCCGTCCTTAGACACAGCGCTAAAAACCACACACACACACACAAGCAATGAGTGGGGGGAAGTAGAAAAAAAATTAGTGCCGGAAAGCGGAAAATGTAATCCCGAGCAGCGTCTCTCCCGAGGCACCACCAAAGACACCCGGCTCGCGGAGCCCCAGCGCCGGGTCGAGCCCACACGTACCGGGCCCCCCAGGCCCGCAGCCCCGCTTGGAGCCCGGGCTCGGCTCTGGGGGCTCCCCCGGCCCCACCGCCCCTTCCCGGCGGCAGCGGGACCCGGCGAGATCCCGCACATCGCCTGCGCCCCCGGCTGCCCTCCCTCCCTGCCCCCGCCTCTCCCCGTACCGGCGGGCAGCAGCGCGGGGCCGGGCGGCGCGGCCGGCGCTTGGCTGACGGGGATGAAGGGCACGTTGAAGCTGAAGTCGGTGGCGGAGGAGGAGAAGAGCAGGTTGGTGCCGGTGCCTCCCCCGGGCTTCGCCGCCGCCATAGCCGCGCCCCGGCCACGTCCCTGCCCCAGCCCCTTCCGCCCTCAGCCAAGATGGCGGCGGCGCGCAGCCGTGAGGGGCGGGAGGCGGGCCCGGCCGCCATTCCCGCAGGAAGAGGAGGAGGAGGAAGCGGCGGCGGGGCCCGCGCTGGGCTGGAGAGCGGGACTCGGCGGCCTCAGGTTGCCGGCGGCCCCGCGGCGAGGAGCGACCCCGCCATGCCGTGCGTGGGCGACTGGCTGAACTGCCCGCTGAGCATCGTGCAGGGCATCTTCGGTGAGGCGGGGCCCGCGGCCCCTGCGCGGCAGCGGGAGCGCCCCGAGGGCGCCCGGAACCGGACGGCGCTTCCCCTCGCGGGGTGGTGGCGGGGGAGCGGCGAGGCCGGCTCTGTGTCTTATATATCTGACTAAGATATATCTTCTATACCTTGTATACAGCGTGTGTTCGGTATATCTCGTGTATCTCCGGGTTCCGGCAACAACGCGTGCTTGTCTGCGCGCGTTTCCGAGCGGTGCTGATATTCCCGGTGCTATCAGCCGCTGCTATTTCCGTGCTGGGCTTGATCTTAACTAAAAAAAAAAAATACCGAAATAAAATTTTCCTCAGCCGACACAGCGCGAAAAGCTGTGCCTCGGCTCCTGCCCTTCCCCGCTGGGGTGTTGCGGAGCTTTCCCTCGCTTCCAGGAATGGCTCTGTGCTTCTTGGTTGGCCTGAAAGGGCTTGAAATGGGAAGCCAGTGAATTGCAAGGGGAATAAATTAGTCTGAGATGCACTTACTTCCCTAAGATGGAAGTGAAAGTTGGGTTTGTTTGATATGCTGGGAGGATGCTGGATAAAAGTCTCTTATGTGGCGCTAATAGGCACATAAATGTGTTGGTTTTTGTAGCCCAAAATGTTCCAAATTCTGACTGGGAGAAGAAGGTAACCGAATACTTCAAGGAGAAATTAAAAGAAAACAATGCTACTAACTGGGTAAGAGTGTTTTATTCTTTTCGAGTTACACCTTTTCTTAAACTTTATTGGTTTTTACATTTTATTGCAGTGGCTTGCTTTTGATAAGCCCTGCCTTTTCACGACGAGGGTGCACCTGCGTTTCAGTCCCAGGCTTTGGGATGTGGAATTTACACCTCGGCTGCTTTAACCTGGGTGCAAAGCCGGGATGTGAAATCCCATCCACCCATCCCCTTCAGCTCCCTCCTTCCCGCAGCCCATCGCTGCTGGGTGCTGCCACTCTGTAGCACAGTCAGTAGATGGCAGGAGATGACAAATATTGTCATTTTTGGGGAAGTGTGAGTCCTCTGTGTGCACCACAATCTTCTCAGCTGCTGCTCATAAACCCCTGCTCTCAGGAGCTTTTATCACAATGCTGTAAACTTGTGTGGGTTGAATAAATAGTTGCCTGGACCTTCAGGTTTTAAGGAAAAGATGCTTTTCCTACTAAAACTGTGTTTTATTGGGCTGGGTCAGGCCTGGTTTGTGCAGTTTAGGAGGGAAGCTGTGCTTTAGGTTTTAAAAATGAAATGTGCACGGTTGAGTTCAAAAGCTGGTACTTTTCTAAAAGGTTGTAGCAGAAATGACATAATGGGACTGATAAGGGGTTTAGAAACTTTCTTATGAAATCTGTTCTACTTATGACTAAAAACAGGTGAAAATTATTTGCTTTTTCTTGGTCAGTGAAAGTATTCTGTATTTAGTGTTAAATGGTAGCATAAATCAAAGCCTAAATGGCAAAATTGAGTAAAATTTACAACATCCAAAGGAATTGAAATCATATTTTCTTACTCAAAAAAAAAAAAAAACAAAAAACCACAAACCATGAGGGGCTTTACTTTTGTTAAAATGCCACTTCCTATAGGGCCGCTTAGGGTTTTGGTTGCATTTTAATGTTGGATGTGGGCTTTTTCAACAAATATTTTATCTTCAGATTTGGAAAACTCTATTCATATTGCAGGTCTTGTTCTTTGAAGTTATACCATGTGCTTAGGCATTTATTTTTTCTTTCTGTTTTCCCGTTGTCATGTTAGACTGTGCACTCAGAAAATATTAAGTGTGCTATATATATAGGGGTTTGAGGAGGAGGATAGACTGGATTTTTTGCTGGTTTTGGCTTACTTCAGAGCACTGCTCAATATATAAGAGTTGTATGAAACAATCTCTTTTTTCCCAGGTTCCGTCACTGAATGATGTTCCTGTACATTACCTAAAACCCAACAGCTTAGTGAAATTTCGCTGCATGGTTCAAGATATGTTTGATCCTGAGTTTTACATGGGAGTGTATGAAACAGTTGACCCAAACACAAATGCACGTGTAAGTGAAATGCTGATTTACTATTTTAGCAGATGTTTGTCACTTTACTCATTCTGGTTTTTATGTTTCTCTAGTTTGTGAGATAAACCTCTGGAGTCTGGAGACTGATAGTAATTGTGTTCAGCTCCAGTGGCATCAGTAAAATAAAACTGTTGAGAAATAGAAAATGATGTTTGTGAGGGACTTTGGACTGCAGTGATTTTGGTGTGATTCATGTTCAGGATGCTGTCAGAAACAGAATGATTGCATTGCCTTTTCCCTTTTGACAGGTTTTGCATTTTGGTAAATACAGAGATGTGGCAGAATGTGGGGTAAGTTATATAAATTATATGAACTTAGAGAAGAAATATTGGATGGAATGTTGCAGTTTTATAAATGCGACAGAGCTTCTTTGGTACTTGGCAATGGATTCCTGAAGATACTGCTTTAAATGCAAAAATAATCTTTGGTTTGGAGAGCAGAGTATTCATAACTGCTCACTGGCATTCTAATTTCAGCAGGCTTCCAGCTGTTTCTGTTGTATTTAAAATTTGTTTTGGTTGAGTGGAGGGAGGAGTGCCCGTGACCTTGAAACTATCTGCTATGGAAAACAGTTACTTTTGGTAGTGCAGTGCAATTTGAATCAAAACATTATATATTCACTTTTTCTTGAATTATGTAGTCTTGCATGTCAATTGTATCTTCTGGCTGAGTAACTGAATCTGTGGGGTCAGCTTAAAAAAAGAAAACAAACAGTAATCAGATTTTTAACAACATTTCTCTTGGGATTCCAGCCTCAGCAGGAAATTGACTTGAACTCCTCACAAACAGTCACCTCGGAGAGACAGACTTTCTACTGTGTTCCAGTGCCTGGTGAATCAGCATGGGTGAAAGAAATATCTTTTTTGACTGAGCCAGTGTTTTGTTATACAATCAGTGGTCACCAGCAAATTAATTAGATTTGAGGAGATAAGTTTATTTAAAATTTGTTGTTTTGTTGTCTTTTTTTAGTGGATCTGGAAAGGTGATAGGTGTAAAAAGAGGAAAAAAAGAAAGTTGATGGTGTGTAATATGCACAAAGATGATGCAAATGAATTTAGGAGCACTTGTTTTGATTTAGTAGACATTTTTGCCTGGGAGAGTCTTGAAAATTTCTGTTAATTTCTAGTTGCAAATACATGGGAAAGTAGAAACTTCAGCTGAGCCATTGGCATTTTCTACAGCAGGACGCTGTTACACAGCGAGAGTCTCCTATAAAACAGCTGTAGCTGAGCACGTTAAGATTAGGATTTTGTTAAAAACCCAAAAACCAACTCAACCTTAGCGTGGCTGAGGCTCAGGATGTGGCTTCCTTAACCCGCAATCCCAGGCGTACGTCAGCGCCAGCCAAGCCCGAGTGAGCCCTTCAACCTCCTACACCCCCAGTCGCCACAAGAGGAGCTACGAGGAGGATGAGGACATGGATCTGCATCCCTCCAAGCAGAAGGAGCAACACGTGGGTAAGAGCTGCTGTCCGTGAATAGTTGTTCTGATATCTTTCCAGGATTTGGCAAAAAATCATTGCCGAGAACTGAAATATTTGCAGCTGTTTGAATTATTAGTGTTGTTGCAGCCTTTATGATTTGGAGGCTTTGTTGAAGTCAGTGGTTTGATTTGTGGTGGTATATGTGTGTCATATGACTTGCTGACCATCTACAGAGATTTTTAATATAAACTGGTTTTTATGCATATTCTGACCTGTTTTTTTAAACATGAAGTGCAGAAAAATATTACCTTTGCAGTCCTGGGGGCTAAGAAAAAAATTATTCCCCTGGCTAAAAGAGTGCATTTTGAAAATCAGATTTCTGGCCACGTGTGGGTTTCCAGGACACATAGATCTTTGCTAGTACTCTGTCTCACACTTAATACGTTTACATAAAATATGCGCTTGTGAGACTTCTCATATTAAGAGTATATTCTGTCAAGTATATTGCATTATTAAGTATTCTTGTCTCAGGTGCCTCGTTAAAGTAGTTTTATTCTGTGTTTCTCACTGAAGAAACTTGTTCATTTCTGCATTTCTGTTTAAAAAGCTTGCAAATCCTGTGTTTTTCAGGCAGTGGAGGTGATATCCATGGCTGCGTGGAGCCAAAGAGATTAGAAACAGAAGCTTCTGCAGGTCATCATGTTGTTTCCCCCAACTGCTCCCCTCCACTTGACCTCAATTTTCCCTTGCCAGGAGAGAAGGGACCAGCGTGTCTTGTGAAGGTGAGAGAGGTGATGAGCAGGGCTGTGCTCTCTGGGAGGCAGGCAGAATCAGCCTTGCAGTTATTTGTAGGCACAGAAATTGTATCTCAAGTTCACAGTTTTGTTTTTAGAGATGATTACATTCTTTCTCTTCTCTAACACAGTGTTTCTCTTCTTGAGTGCTGTGTTTGAATTGCTGGAATCCTTCAGCAGCATTTATTAGACCTTTCACCTTCTCACCCCATTTAATTTAAAAAAAAAGATTCCAGTATTAGATGCTTGAGTGTGTAGCTGGTATTGAGCCTGGTATTTTTCTTTTAGAGTATCTCCTCTAATTGAAAAACAGCTGTGAAAAACCAATAAACTGTGTATTGAATTTGAAATAGTCCTTGATTCACTGCTATGCTATGTTACTATGAAACTTAAATTTCTCTGCTGTTGCTGGATTGACTTCTCTCTTATTCAGTAAATCTTGATGAATCAGAGTAGAATACCGTTGTTTACACTTGTGTGGCAAAGAATGCCAATAGCAAAAGCGTGGAATCAGAGAAACTCCCGTTTGCAGTGTAAGCTTGCTGACACCCAGGGCAAGCCTGTTCTCAGTCCCCAGCTGAGTCTCCTGAGTTTCCTTTGTCTGTGCTTTTCTGCTGTCCTGCATGTGGCCAATCTGCCTCTGCATTTTAATTTCTGTTTGGGGCAGGTCTATGAGAACTGGGAGAGCTTCAAAGTCAATGATGTGCTGGAGGTGTTTGGTGTTCTGTCTGTGGACCCAGTGCTGAGCATAGTGAACAGTGAAGAGAGGTAAGGCTGCCCTGAAATGCAGGTTTTTATTGCAATGAGCAGACAAGGAAATGTGCAAATACATGATAATTATGCTTAAGAAGTTAATTTTGTTGCTTTAAAATAGCTTGATGAGGAAAGTGTTACATCCAGCATCCTGGAAACTGAAGCCCAATGTGCTCTGGTACATCCATATCCTTGGATACCCAGTGCATCTTTTTTTAGGTTGTTGTACAGTCTGTAAAGCAGAAAATGCTTCTATAGCTAAATGTTTTATACTCTTTCATGTGTACTAACCGTTCAGTGAATAGTGAACAAGGAAGCATTAAAATTAAAAAATATCCTTTTTGAAGTAATTTCTAAGTCCATGAAGGCTGTGACCAGAAATGTAAGCATTTCTGAAGAATATTAAAAAAAAAAGTTTGCATGTCTGCATGGAGAGTTATAGTGACCAAAATGAGTAAAAAAATGGGTTCTTTTTTCATTAATTAAGGTATCTCATCTTGTTAATCCACTGATAGAAACTTCCCATTTCAGCTGCTGTTCTGCAATTCCTTGCCTGACAACCACAAAACAATTTCGGATGCAAGAAGTCAATTTTCAAAATAAAACTCTTGACCAAAATCTAACATAATTACTGCTGTTGTCTTGAACCGTTGCACTCTGAATCATTTCTGTTGATGAGTTTATCTGTCTGGCAAGTACAATACCCAGGGTGCAATGTGAATCCTTTATAGTGCCAACTTCTTAAAAATTAACTCAGCCTGGTCAGCTGCTTTTTGTTATCATCTGTGTGACAGCTAATCCCAGACTGACAGCTCAGTTGCTCTGTCACAGGTGCTTGTGGGTTTTTTTCCTGTGTCATTCTATAACAAGAAGACAACATGGTGGCATTTAGCAACATTTTAAATGCAAACAAAAGAAATCTCTTTTAATGGAAAGAGTGGATAGTGTGTGGGTGAACTGCTCAAGTGGCTTTGCAGTTATAAAGTCTGACAGCTTCTAAAACCAGTACAGGAAGAAGAAATTTGTGCTAAACTTTACTGCCATGTGATAGAGTCACTTTAGGGATTTTACCTTCTAAAAATAAAAATTAAAGCCTCCTGGAAGAAATTTTGTAAGACATCTTCGGGGAGAGCAAAGTTTGTGTATCTGAACTCTTAAATTAAGAGGTAATACCTCCAGTTTCCAGCAGAGGTACATTAGGATTGATTTATTCACAGTTCTTTTACTCAGCCAGTGACAGGGCTGTGATGTGACTGTCTAGAAAAGCTTGTCAGGCTCCAGAGCCTGGTGGGATATGAAAATCCCACGTGTGCATACAGACACAAATGTAATAAATGACCTTATTTTTTTTAAAGCTGCTCTTTGGACTTCACTCAGTACAGGCTGGACAGAACAGTGTCTAATATTTTACTTGAAGTGACAACCTATTAAATGGTGCAGCAGATAATAAATGTGGTTTTGTTTGGTGGAGATTTTTGTTGGATTGTTGTTTTTTTCCTTCAGAAAAATATGACTTGCTTACTTTCGGAAAATAATAGAATCCAGATATTTTGGGTCAAGCCTGCTTTGGTGTTCATATGTCATTATGTAACTGTGATTCAGTATTTATGGTGTTTATAAAGATCCTAAAGAAGGTGGTTTGACTGTGGGAGGAGTCACCAGGGGCTGGGCATGTTGTTTGTTCCTCTGCTCTTGGCCTGGTTCCAGCTGCTCTGGGTCGGGGGGGAGAGAATTCCCTGGAGTGTTTGTAAGTGCAGCTGTGCTGTGCCCTCTCCCCAGGGACAGCTCAACCCTTGATCCTATGGAGTGCATGGACACTGCAGAGGAGCAGAGAGTGCACAGCCCCCCGGCCTCATTGGTGCCCAGGATCCACGTCATTTTGGCACAGAAGTTGCAACACATTAACCCCTTGCTGCCTGCCTGCCTTAACGAGGAGGAGAGTAAAACCTGTGAGTGTGTGACCTCTGGGCACTTTCCAGGATATCTGAACAAATACTGCTCTGCTCAGAGGCAAATGCCCTGACAGCAGGGTTTGAATTTAAATCTTGTTAGATGGAAGAACCATGCAGTGCTGCACAGGATGCAGATGTTGGTGTTTATGTGATGCTTAAGTTTTTATTTGGCTGAAGTAAATGTGATTTATGTGGAATTTGGTTTTACATTCTGTGTGCCCAAGGATTTTACCAAGTTGTTCAGCCATAGGATTTGATTTGTTTTCAAATGGAGTTTTGAATTGCTGGAAAATTAGATTTCCAATTTAGTGTGATAGTGGAAAAAAGAAACATACAGATAATATAGAGACTCATAATACTGTGCCCAAAATAAGGCAATTCTGCTTTTAAGCAACTGTGCTATTCCATTTTTTTTTTAATTGAATTATTGCTTGCAGACCTCTGATGTTTATAACTTTCTTCCTTAAGTGCCTTGTATTGCTTGTTCTGAGCAATATGTTAGAGGGTTTTTTCTGCCTTTAATATAAAATGGAGCAGCTATGGATTTTAGAAGTTTGGCTCTACATTTTATAGCCTGCTGCAAATGCATGACATTTTACATGAAATCATTACACGAATATTTAATTTCTTTTAAAAATCACTTCCAAGGAAGTGTTGAGTGATTCAGGTTATCCAAAGCTAGGTGGAAAAACCAGTGAACGTTTGTTTATTTTTCCTTGACTGCTTTGGAATAAGCATTTTTCTTCTTCAAACTGTGACAGAAAATCAAATTTATATAGAGGGAAGAGGGTGAGAAACAAGAACAATTTCTGACACTTGTCTTCTGCTCTTTTGCCAGTTGTTTCTAATTTCATGTCTGAGCTGTCACCAGTGAGAGCAGAGTTGCTGGGGTTCCTCACCCATGCCCTCTTGGGAGACAGTTTGGCTGCTGAATACCTGATATTGCATCTCATTTCTACAGTGTAAGTATTTACATGTGTGCTGAGACTTTATGTATTTATCATTTAAAAGAAATCCCCTTCTGTGGGGTTCTTCATCAGTCTGCAAATAAATGGCAGAAATAGCTGAAATAATGCTTCTTTCAGTAGTACTTTGTCCAGGTAGAGTTGTCCTGTCACAACACACAAAAGCAGATTTCAGTGTCTGAAATAACAGTAAATACTGATAAAAGACCAGCTTTATGGCAGTGTATCTTTTCAGTGCTGCTTTGGGAGCTGACAGAATCTCCAAGACACTTTTAAACAGAGGTATGAAAACATCTTCCTGCCTCTGGCTTCTTCTAATGAGTAGGACATGACTGACTTCCCAAAGACAGCATTTCCTGCCTGCAGGAATTACTGCTTAGGTACTGAAAGGTACATTCTGGGAATTTGTTTAATTAAATGTAAGCCTGCTTAATGGTAAGTTCAAGTGATCTATTTAGCATGTGATAGAAATTTATTCTTTTGTTGATTTAGCTGTCTCTGGCTGAAAGAGCAGCATCCTTTGACTCATTAAAATTTTAAGTGTGAGACTTCAGACATTATAGTTGTCAGGCCCAAATTTAGTGTTAGTAATTTTAGTCTTCAAAATCAAAATCAGTTCTGCTTTCATTCTTTTTAGTGGGACTATGAATGTTCCAACACTTAGACTAGAATGTATTTTCTCTCTTAGCTGGTATCACAAAAAGGTTGAGAGTTGTCAAGAATGGGGAGAAGATACACAGTGAGAAGAGGGAGAGGAAAGCTGAGGGCAGGTAAATGAGATGAACAAGTGTGATAAGGAGGGAAGTTGAGATTGGGCACCAGAAAGGAAAAGAATGAGGTGTGTTCAGTGAATAACAACAGAGTACAAAGAGTACAGAATGTCTGGAAGGCCGTTGCAGGATGCCAAGCGCTGTAAATTACTGCCTTTGTGTGGTGCTGCAAAGCCTTGAGGAGCAGCTCCAGCCTGGCTCTGCTCCTTGGGCACTGCAGAAGGGAGGGGAGCTGGCTGATTTTGGTGCTCTGAAATCCTGCTGGCTGTCAGATAGCACACAGCGCTGAAGCTGAATGACACCTGCACCCAGTGTTGGCCAGGTGTTTGCCTAACCTGTGCTGGTTTTTGGTGCAGTTATGCCAGAAGAGATGTGCTTCCTCTGGGAAAATTCACCGTCAACCTGAGCGGCTGTCCCCGGAGCAGCGCCTTCACGGAGCACCTGTACCGCCTCATCCAGCAGCTGGTGCCAGCAGTAAGCACTGCGTGGGGCAGGGTCTGGGGATGTCCCACTGGTTCAACCAGCTCAAGGCGGGCTGAAATACTCTCCTGCTCCCCATTTAGAGGGCAGGCAGCAATAAAGATGAGGCTGGCCTCTGTGTTGAAGCCTGTGTACCTCATCATCTAGGGTGAACGTGGAATGAAATCCCCTCCTCAGAGGTATTGAACTGACAGGCAGATGCTGCGAGCTGTATTTGGATTTCTGGATTGATACGTTTAGACATTTGGGTCATCTAATTTTGGTGTCATTAGGGTTTGCTCAAGTTTGTGGATACTTCTCTGCAGAAAAGCCACAGTAATATTCAGCTTGGGGTCACACTAGTGATAAATCATTTGTTATTGAGCTCATCCTAGATGTACAGAACAGGTGACAGGAGTTCCTAATGGCAATATTTTCCTTTGGGAAATTTTTAAGTATACAGCATTTGGATATTTGGGATAAAGAGTTGCAGTGCCGAGTTTTGTTTTAGCATGCACGTTCCCAGCCCAGCTGTGGCTGCAGGAAGCAGCATTCCCTGGGGGAGCTGCAGGAATCCCAGAGCACAGGTGCTGATGGGTTGTTTCTCCTTGCAGTCCTACCACCTGCGGATGAGCATCGAGAGCATGAACCACTCGCGCTTCATCCCGCACAAGGACTACACGGCCAATCGCCTGGTCAGTGGGCTGCTGCAGCTGGCCAGCAACACCTCCCTGGTCATAGATGAGACCCAGCTGGAGCAGGGACAGCTGGACACAGCAGGTACACAGCTTTGGGTGGCACTTAGCTCATTTGGGAGGTTAAAAGCTGCTGTGTTTGTGACAATCGTGTCCCGCTGATAAGGGGTCTGTTGCAAAACTGGCTGTGGTTTCTACATCCTATTTCATCGCTTCGAAGCAGCTTCCTGCAGCCTTCTCAGCCAGCTTAAGACAAATTGGGAGTACTCTTTATTACCAGAATAACTCTGATTCATTAGAGTGGCCTTTCAGTTTCCTGTGATAGTGCATGAAGTGGGCAAAGCATATGTTGATGCCTTATGCTCTACACTTTTACTGTATATTTGGAAACCATCCCTGAGAACACAGCAAAAAACCAGAGAAAAAAGACTGCTATTGCGGTGTTAAAAATAGTGGGGATTCTGTCTTACAAGCTGATGTAGCGCTGTGTAGCCTGCTTTCAGCAGAGCTTCAGAAATTAATTTAACTATAACTCACATAAAAGAGCTGAATTGCATATTAAAAGCTCAGTACCTAGAGAATGAACAGTACAGTTTCTTTGGTGAGTGCTGGGGCTGTCCTGTGCAGGGCCAGGAGTTGGAGCCCAATGATCCTTGTGGGTCCCTTCCAACTCAGGAGATTCTATGAAACAACAACAGGAAATCACTGCAAGTAACTTAATTTTAAAATAAAAATGCTGTCTTGAGAAAGCTGCTTCGGTTTTTTTAATTACTGCTCTTAAAAGTTGCTAATTGAAATTATTCAATTGCTTGTGAGTTTTCAGTATTTTTTGTTACTCAGCTTTAGTAAAGCTACAAAATTTTACTAAAGGAAACAGTAAAACTAGTAGCAAGCTCTGCATTGTCTCTTTCCAGAAAAAGTGTGTTAAAATATGATAAACTCCCATTTAGAGAGAACTCCTGCTGTGCTGGTTTATAGGTTTTCTAAAGCGTTTGTCTGCAATGTCTAAAAATCCTTAGCATTTTCTATAGTGAAAAAATAATATTTTAGATATTAAAAGTAGCAGATAAAAAAAGGCTTGTTAATTTTATTTCATTTTTGCTGATGTGATATTGTTTTCTACTGAATTTAGAGTAAAGAAGTAAAAATTTTTCATTTCTTACAGCAACATTGGGAACAAAATGTAATCCTAGAGAAGAGTGTCTTCAGATGTAGTAGTTGGTTTTGAACTGTTGGAAGCTACAGCTTAGAAATTTCAAATGGAAAAATGTCCCAGAAGTCAGCCTTAAACTTGTCTTTGTTTGCTAATTTTGCCTTTATTTACAATATACTAAATCATTAATTATTATAATTATCAATATTATAATATTAATATTATTGCATATTATTAATTAGTATTTAAAGGCACAACCATAACAGTACTTTTGTCATTTGATGCAGTAACTGCTGAAGAGAAATTCAATTTGTCGGGTACAAGTTGGTATTACAAATAGAGAATTCCAAGAGTCAACCAGTTAATTTGTCAGTTTTAACATTTTATATTTTAAATACTTTTGTTCCAGGTAAGGCAAGTGAGTACTGTGAAAAAAATTTGGTAAAATTAAATTGGTAGTGGTTTTCTGCTTTTGAGGAGAGATCTCTTTTTCCGGTGTTACTCTGTAAATAGATACCTGGCTTTGTAGGGCCAATGGAAACACGAGCTATGAACTCATGTACTAATGTACTAAGCCAGACAAAGTTTAGGTCTAAAATCAAGAATGCTTCATTTTAATTCACATTAAGAAGTGGTTGTCTCTGTATGGAAGACCCCTCAAACACAGGAAGGAGCAGGATGATTGCAGGAATCCTTCTGCTGGCTGCTCCTTAAGGACAGACGAGAAACAAAAATCAGGGCTGACATTTGCTTCGGTCCAGTGGTCAGGGAATTTGTTGTTGCTCTTGCAGGTGTCCACAATGTGACAGCACTGGGTAACCTGATCACTTGGCAGAAGGTGGATTATGACTTCAATTACCACCAGATGGAATTCCCATGCAACATTAATGTCCTGATCACTTCCGAGGGCCGCTCGCTCCTGCCGGTATGGGAAGGGCTCCCAGGTTCTGCTGGAGAGCTGTGGTGCCAGCTGCTGCTCAGAGCAGGCCCTGCCAGGGACATGTGGGGACAGGAAACGTGTCTTGTGACCAGGGAGGGTGTGACACTGGCAGTAGCTGCTGCCTTCTCCCTCGTGGCCGGAAACCTGTTCGTGGGAAAACACTGAGATGGAGCTTCCCTCCTTCCGAGCAGGGATGGTGAGGTGGTGAAGGACCCAGGGGTGGGAAAAGCTGCAGAGATGTGCCACTCCCAAAGCCTCCCTCTGCCATGGTGTGTTCTGAGGTGATGGGCTCAATGTGGCCTTGCCCCTGCAGCAGCCTGAGCTTGCAAACATCTGCTGAGCCTTTGCTCTCCTGCTTCAATAGGGAGCTGTTCAAAATGTGAGCTGGGGAACGTTTCAAGAATTGTCTTACCTTAGTTCTAGGAAATAGCAACTTCTGCTGCTTTTGAGAGTAAATTAGTCTTGGAGTAAAAACCAGTGGGATATGGAAGGAGATGAAATGTAAATTTCTCTTTCAGTCAGATTGCCAAGTCCACTTACAACCGCAGATAATTCCCCCGAACATGGAGGAGTACATGAGCAGCCTCCTCACTGCAGTGCTGCCCTCCGTGCTGAACAAATTCCGAATTTACCTGAGCTTGTTGAGGCTGCTGGACTACAGTATATCTGATGAGGTGACCAAGGTATGGACGCTTCCCTAATACTTTTTCAATGGTGTATTTGGATAGAAAGCACTTAGTAGGCACTTAACTGTACTTTCCCTCTCAGTGTTCTCCTTTAAGTTTTACAAAACCCAAACAGTTTTCACATCCTGACTGTGCCTTCAAAGATTTCTAAAGTGCATACTGAATTTATTACAGATAAGAAATAGTGTATGGAACCTGCTTTCGAACACTCACTTTGAAAATGGGTTCTTTTCAAAGATGAGAAATAGCCTGGTTTTGACAGCAGTGAGCTGAAACATTGAAATCTAAAGGCTGTTAGTGTTCAGCTCCTCAGAAGCTTATCTCAGTGTGGAGATGTGTCTTGCTCCATAACTCCACGCTGTGTTGTTGCAGGCAGTAGAAGAAGACTTTGTGGAAATGCGCAAGAACAACCCCGAGAGCGTCACGGCCGATGACCTGCACAGAATGCTGCTCGTGGCCAGGTGGGTGTGCTGCTCTTGTCACCACTCAGGGCCTCCCAGCAAGCTGCAAACTGAGCCAGCACTTGGTCTGCAGCTTAACTCAGCTGTTCCAGACTAGCCGGATAGAATCTCCTCTGCCTTGTTCCTCTTGGTGAGGCAGAGTATTCCCTCCCTGCTTTCATCCCACGCTTGCTTATTCCTGGGATACTGAGAGACAGCTGGGTGTGAGCTGTGCTGGTTTCTCAGCAGCTGAAGGAGCTGTTCCTGACTGGTTCTTTGTGCTCCCCCAGGTTCCTGTCGCTCAGTGCGGGGCAGACGACGCTGTCCAGGGAGAGGTGGCTGAGAGCAAAGCAACTGGAGGCACTGAGGAAGGCCAGGCTGCAGCAGCAGCAAAGTGTCAATGGCAATGAACTTTAACACCTGCTGGATGTCACCCTGAAAATCCCTCTAATCCTAGGTGGAACCCATACTAAGATTGGAATATTGTTTATACCAGTTTTTGTAGATAATTTATACCAAAAAAAGTTATGGAATATTTACCCTTGCGGTCTGAACACACTTAACTCTGTTCAGCCACCTAAACATATTTCATGGAATTTTTTTGGACCCTGTTTTGTAATTGAAAATTGGTAACATTGAGCAAATTGTTTGATATTAAACTTTAATACTGAGGTTGTATAAATTTATTTCCTTTAATAATAAGAAAATTTAAGCCAGAGCTGTTCATACATAGCAGTGGTAGGCTCTGTTCTGGAGTACATTTGTGCTGTGATTTTTGCTTGGCTGAATTGTAAGGATAAGAGCTCTGAGCTGGCCAGCAGCTGCAGCTGGAGGAGGCGCTGACTTCACTCTCTGTGCTGTTCTGTGAGCTGGGGCACATCACTCAGAGCAGCAGCATTGTGATGATATCACTGCTTGGTACCACACTGTGATTTGATCTTACCCATGACCAGCTCAGGTATGAAATATATTTGTCTTGTGCTTAGAGCAGACCATGACTTCTCAAATTTCTCCAATGAACTTTATCCTGGTACAGCTTCCTAAAAAACCCACATTGACTGGACAATGGGTGATGCTCCTGTGCTCGTACAAAACCTATCCTTACTTTCTACCTCAGCAGTACTGCAGGGTGTTAGAATGGTTTGGATAATGTCATTGAAGCATTAAGAATGGTCTCTCCAGCCCTGATCCTGCAGGGGATGTGCTGCCCCTACTGGGACTTGCAGAACTCATTTACCAAGGGTGGTTTAAAGAGTGAAATGCTGGTGCTGTGGAACCAGCCTGCAGGAACTGTGATGGATCCACTTCAACACTTTGCTTTAATTAATCCTCTCCAGAGCAAGATAACTTGGCAGGAGCTTTTTTTCCTTAAGCTCAGACCCCCTTTACTTAGTGCTTTCTGCTAACTGAAATCACAGGGACAGGAACCCCCTTTTTTACAGCTTTTTCCTGTTCTAAACATGAGGGATTTTGCTTTATGGCCAAGCTGGAGATTTTGTCTCTTCACACTAATACTGAGTACTTATTATGGGGAACAGTTTTTGTGTATCCTAAACAAGCCAAGTTTGGTGCAGTTTCAAATCACTGAGAGCTTCTTTCTTTTTTTTAAACACTACAAATGAATATTCATGGTTTCATTTGACTTGTGCTGCATTACTGTGGAATGCAGGGTTTTTTTCTAAGAGTGTCTCCGGCTGGTTTTGTGCACGTTGCCATCTCCAGTACTTCATAGCCAGGGATGGGACAGTGCCCAAGCTGGAGAGCAACAGGACAAGGGGTGATGACTTCAAACTCACAGAGGGTAGATTTAGATAAAATATAAAGAAATTATTCCTTGTGAGGGTGGTGAGGCCCTGGCACAAGTTGCCCAGAAAAACAGCAGCATTCTAAGAGGATAAAGAACTGAAGTCATGGCTGTGTCCTTTGACTACAAGGGCATCATGTCTGTAACTTTGAAAGAAACCCCCGGAGCCCTGCAGTCCCACATCCCTTAACATCACATACCAAACCCATCTTTTGATTCCACTTTTTTTATTAAAATATCTCATATATATTGCTCACATTAAAATACAGCAGTAGTTTAATTTTAAATATAGCCACAAGTATAGACGACTCAAAAAAAAAAAAAAACCAACCCCAAAAAAACAACCAAACCCACATCACTTTAATAAATAAACCAAGTTTGTTTATCAAAGTTTCAGGTGATAAATGATTTCAGACACAGTACAAGTCCTAAGACACAGAGCTACCCTAGCCCAGGACACGACGTTGTGGGGACACCACGTGCAGCCTATCTACAGTACAGGGATGAGGACAGAGGCACTGGGGCTGTCAGGGTGGTTGCAGTCACAAACCACAGCACTGGAACGTCCTGCTTCACAGCAGCTTCTGGACAATGTCCTAGACTAGAATGGCATGGCAAGGCATTCCTGGGAAGGAGTATTTAATAGATTTAATCCTTTGACACACAGAGAGGAGGGGATTTTTTAACCAGTTCCCAGCACGAGCGGATGCTTTACCCTGCGAGGTGCAAAGCTGGAGTTGGTCACGAATTTGGTCTTGAACAGATGCTGACAGCTATGCTCTAATGCAACCCTGATCTTACAAAGCAGTGCACTGGCCTTCTGCTTTAGATGGTGGTAGGGATTTTGCATCGTTTTTCACACCCAAAGAGAATCCTAGCACAGAGGGACAACAGTGCCTGATGGGCGGGTACCTGGCTCATCTTGCTTTACAGAGACAAAAAATTAGAGCAAATTGGCAGAGTTTGGAATTAATAAAAAAAGGAATTGCTTTAACAGGGGCAAGATAATTCATGTCAACAATTCAAAGACATTTGCTTCATTTCCCCTCACCTCAAAACAAGTGAGGAAAAACCAATCTACGGAAGAAATCTGCACTGCAGGATTGTGGGTATTTCAGATTGGGTCTTTTAAGTTTTATAATGCAAGTGTCCCAGGATGTCTGGAAAGAAAAAGACAGCAAAGAAAACTTACTTTCTGGTTAACATACTTAAATTCAACAAAAACACATTGGTTCCCGTTGTAGAGGCACAATTCATAGAGAGCTGCATCTAGAACTTCAATGAAAACAAGTAAAAATACTAGTCCAAAAATAAATAAAATGTAATTTACCGGTACTTTATTCTGCTGGTGTAGTGCAAGGTAAGTAAGGTCAGAGAAGTGCAGTATCATCTTTTGAGTATAAATACTTTCTACATAATTCAGAAGAGCTACAAAATTAGTCTCAAAAAAATAACTGTGCAACACATCTAAGATAGACAGCATGCTCATTGAATCCCAGTGTCTAAGCTACCTGTTTAAATATGGTTTATACAGGTTCTGTCTCACCTGCCTGAGGGAATTCTGAAGCTTGGTCAGAACCAAATTCATTTGCATCTCTCACTGCTTGTAAACAATTTACCTGTTATCAACCCCAGTATCCAGTAGCAGTTCATGCCACGATAGTCCTGACGCCACTGTGTTATTTTAATAGAAGCCACGGCTAAGACAACGCTTCCCGAACGAGTGACTAGATCTGAATTATTCGCGTCTGGCATTGCGTAAACATTTCTCTCAGTTCTTTTTGTTTGATTTCATTTAAAGCTTCTGGTTCCGCAGGGCTCTTTTGGACCTTTGCCACGGCAAAATTAATCCCTTGAGTCAAGCCCGCCTGGGTGATGTTGGCAACCTGGACCATGGAGCTGCGGATTTTCGCGAAAGGAGACACGGCCCTGCTGCCGCTGCCGTCGGCGGGGGAAGGAGTGGTGTGGAGTCCCGGCTCGTGGTTCCCAGACACAGATCCCGGGCTCCTGTGGGATTTACTGAAGTCAGGCCCACCGACAGCCAAGAGCTGAGGATTCGGCTCGGAAGACCGAACATCCAGCTTGGACGGCCTGGAGGGAACGTCCGCAACAGCTCCGGCCTTCGGTTCCGCCTTCCTGGCCGCGCTCCTGCCGCTTTGGCTCAGCGTGCGACGGGGCTCTCGAGAAGCGGCCTCGGGCTCCGCAGCGTCACACTCCTTGCTGCGGGCGTCCTGCACGAACCTCTGGCAGTAGGCATCCACGGGCTTGGCGAAGCGCGGCTCCGCGCTGTCGGCGGGAGGCGTGGGGGCGTCCCGGCCCTCGGCGGGCGCGGGAACGCCGACGCTGGCGTCCGTGCCGCTCAGGGACTGCGAGCGGCTGCCCAGGCGCGGCGCCGAGGCGATGATGCCGCAGCTGGGCAGCACGTAGTCCGTGGGGCCGAGGTTCTCCAGGGAATCCGTCAGCTGCGTGTCCTCGTCCGATTTGGAGTTGGTCAGGAAGTCATCGGAGTGGAACGAGTCGTTGTCCGAGGCCTCTGTGTCAGATTCGCTCGGGGCTTTGGGATCGACCCCTGGATTCTCCAGAGTTTCGAGGCTGCTGTCTGACTTCCAAAGATTCACTTTCAAATTTGGCTTTAAAAAATTGACTTTGACTTCGGGTTTGGCAAAGCTCCCCAGCTTCCGAAGGTTGCTGATGTTCACGTTGGATTTGGTTTGTTTCACCTTTTGATTGAGGGAGGAGAACTTGCTCAGTAAATAATTCTTGCCTTGGGCCAGGGACCCTCTGTTCTGAGACCGAATGCCAATGATGTCTTCGTGAGGTTTGCTGCTCCTCCTAGAAGAGGGAAAAGATCTTTAATGTACAATCAAAGCACCGAGTATTCGCTGTCTTCCAGTCTATTTCTGTAACAGAGATGAACATTTTAGTTCCTAAGTTACCCTTTCCTTACATAAATAATAATCCCTTTTTTACATAATAATATTTTACCCATATAAGCTAATCAAGCTCAAGCCAACGAAAACAAAGGAGGGTTGATAGAGAACAGTAGCCAAACAAGGGGAACAGGCAGTTTCTGCAGGCACTTTAGTTTTTGATGCAAAAGGGATTTGAATTCTCCATTTTTTAACCCTGACTTTGTGTATGCTGTACTCAGTAGCCAGATTTAGCAAATATTCAGTCCTCAGTACCTGTAACAAAGAACCAAGGGGGGTTTTGCTACACTTTCTACTCAGCTGGGAGAAGCAGCTGAGTTGAGAGCAAAGGTGGGATACAGAAGGTTCGCATCGTTCAGGTACTCACCTCTCCAGCTTCTTCTCAATAATGGGCACATCCATTCCCATTGCTTGCTTGGTGATTCTCAGCATTTCTGCAATGCACTGAAGCGTGTCTGAAATCCAAGCAGTAGCCTGTCAGACCCTTTAAAACACCCTAGAAAGCCCATATTCCACAATCTACAAAGGAACAGGTCTAATTTTAACATAATTAAGTTTGTTTGATTTTATTGCTTTTTTTCCTTTCTCCCCACAAAGCAGTTGTGCCCTACATGTTGCAATTTTGATTTAAAGCTTACAAAACAAACCTAAAGAATAAACTCTCCTTCAGCCCTAAATACTCAGCATTAAGCAAATCACTGCCTCACTGCCTCATTCAGGGAAAGAAGAGAAGCAATTTTATTTGTTCTAATCCTTGTTGACAAAACTCAGTGCGCTCCAGGTATGAAGTGATATTTTTTCCCTTGTTAGTGTTCATTCAATCTAGTTAAACAACAAGCAAGAACATTTCCAGACATTGATTTCACTACAGAAATCAATTTCTTTACCGCTTTAGGAGGTAATTTTAACTTCATTTTCTAAGTTTTTGGAGCAATAAAGACCTGGACAGAGAAATTACTCTAGTTCTAGAGAGAGATTTTGCTTTAAACCTGTATCTGAAACTTATTTTTCTTTCTACTAAAACAGCAACATCTGAGTGGTTTTTTTTTTTTTTTTTAATTACTTTCCTACTTCACACAGCTGGATTTTATTGGAGTGATTTCTGAAGGATAAATTTTAAGAGCAATGGAACAAGTGTTTTTTAGAGAATCACTGAATACACGTCTACATCTAAAATTTTTCCATAGGATACAAACCTTTTCCATCTTCCTCTGGGCTGCGAACCACAGCCCTGAGAGTGTGAAAATATCCACTCATTTCTTTGTACTTGTAATGCAGCCTCATGCAGGAGAACTTGGGTTTGCCAAAGAGAGTAGGCTCAGGCCCTGAGGGAGAAACCAGGAGAAATCTGTAGAAATCTTTAACCAAACACTGAAAGAGAGCCTGCACCTAAGGGTATGTAAGTGCTTTTTCAGCCTAAAAGGCTTCATGTTTTCATTAGAGCAGGACATACACTTTAAATGAAAGATTTTCACTTTAGCTAAACAATCAATAACTTACAAAAAGTAATTAGACTCTCTGTATGTCTGTTACAATCCAGCCTCATTGTTTAGCGCAGATCAGCCTTTCAAACAGATGTTTGAAACACTTTTTACATCCTGTGGGGTTTTTTAGGGAATGCTCCTGCAGGGATTAAAGGGAAAGCTAATATTTTTATCAGGAGGATGTAACTGAGATTTCAAGATTTAGACCAAGTACTTCAACTCTTCAGTGCACTGCATGATCTGTAGCATTCCATGAGGTGTGGATGTAGATATTCCACTCTTTTCTGTACCTCAGGATACAAATCTCCACAGTACACAAGTGAGGGAGGCCCTTCCCCTGAACTCTCAGAAACTGCACACACAGTGAAAGTTTCAGTCAGGAGATGATGAAATCACTGTGTGTTGTGTAATGGAGGATTAAACTCCAGCAGGAGGCCACAGACTCCCTTCTCTCCAACTGGATCACCCTTCCTTGTTTCAAAGATATCACATCTTTAATGCTTCCAGCAGAAAATGCTGGATTTAGCCTGCAGATGTTACATTCTATGGCAAATAAGTTAAATCAGCACAACAAGGTGCTTTTTAATAGCATGTTTGTTATCAGCCCTTGAGAAAGAAGTTTTACAAAGCTATGAAACAGATCTAAAGTACAATTCTGAGCCAGTTGCTGTGATCGGATCAAAAGAAGAGAGCACTGAATGCACAAACCCATGACACAAGACAGAAGTTGACAAAATTGTTACTGCCATTTGATAACTAATGAAATCTGTTAGGATGATGCCGTGGTTCTTTCAGGAATGTGAAAGAGGGAAAATTTTAGAACCCTTGCAGTGATCAAAGCTTCCATTTCCAGCAGTAGGAACCAGCCAGAAGGGCCATTTCTAGGTGGGCTGCCCAGGGTTTGTGCCACACTTCAAGGGCTGCTGCTTCAATACATTGGTGGGATGCTTTGGTAAGTGCTCAAGCCATTGTTAAGAGCAAAAAAAGACAGAGTGACTGTTTTCTTACCTATTTCTATTTTTTCCAGAGCTTCAAGACTTAACCTTTGGTACTGATTCACTTTGTCGATTTCATCATCGTAACTAGAAAAACAGGAACAGAATTTAGTGCTTCCTACTGATCTAAAACAAAGTTACTAAAATAAACTACACATAGTAAGGGAAAGTGGTAACTTACTAGGCCACATAGTAGGCAGAATTTGAAAGTAAAAGCAGCACATCCACATCCCTATGAGTGGCATCAATGAGACTGAAGGGAAGAAAAATAAATACATATTAGATGGTTTTATCTTCAGGGCTGTAACCCATGCCCAGCGTGTTCTGGGGAGACTCTTTCACATCTGAACGTGAGTTACAAGCAGTTTCAATCATGGTGTGTTATCAAATGGATCCATGTAAGCAACACTCTCTCTCAAAACTGAAGTTACCTAACAGCTCAAATACGTCAGCAGAAGGTACGAAAATAAACAGAAAGCCCACAAGCTATTAAAAATGCTACCAGAGAAATGGAAAAATACCTCAGACTCGGTGAGGGTGATGAGTCTGTGCCCCGAATAGCTGTCATAACAACCTGCCCTGCTATTTTTAGATACTGAAGTTTAACCTGCAGGAGATCTAACCACTATTTTTCTCTTGTAAGCTCGTGAACTCTGACCTTGATAAGGAGTGAAGTTCAGAGTTTATGCCCATTACTTTCCATGAACAGAAACCCAGACTGTCCAACTGCTGACTCATTCCCCAAGGATTCAATCTGATCAGCGAAGTTACACTTTCCCTATGAAGCAATAGGGAACAGCTCCTCAAGCACTCCCTTTTAACCACTCTTAGTTCTACAAGTTCTCCTCATGGTACCTGCCACATTTTGGCAGTATTAACCAAAGGCATCCATTTCCAGATGATGTCTCAAAGGTAATTTCAGCATGCACCATTTTTCTGGCACTTTGGGAAAAGCACATGTTTAGAGGACTTTTCCCTTTACAACTGCAAGTATTCAAACCCTTCAAGCACTCCTGTGCTTCTACAGAACCATCCAATTGCTTTCTGTTCACACCTCAGCTAGAAAAACCTTTTAACATCAGCAGTAATTAACAGAGGTGTCAAGAGTAGCAGCTGATCAATTTTAACTTTCTTCAACAAACCTTGGATCACAGTCAATGAGTGCCCAACCTCCGTGGAATTTCTCATCATCTGGCAGGAGCAGTTTCATGTAGCTCTGCAGCAGCTGGCTGATCAATTCCTGGTGGCTCCTCAGGTTCTCCTTGTGCAGGGCTTCATGCTCCTTCTCTTTCGTAAATATGGAGTACAGGTCCTCTGTCACAGGGATACCCTGCATCAAATCTAAATAAACCCCAGAAAATATCAAGCAAGAAATAGTTAAAAGTGACACATGGCAAGAGTTTGTAAATTCCTTCCAAATGCTGCATTTTAATGATGCTCTTGGTAGTCTTTCTGAAGAGAATGTTGCCTGTAACTGCAAACTCAGAAGGTATAACCCTACTTTCAGTGAAAAATAAAGAGTTCCTCATGATTTGAAGAGAGACTTGCTGCATAAATTTAACTTTGTCTTAAAAGAAAAAAGATATGCTACAGGACATTTAATGCTAAAATGAAGTTGGGGCAAAGTCTCCAATGAGTCACACTGCACGCAATCCCTCTGAATTGAGTGCTGTGTAAATTCCAAAGTGAGTGAGACTGTTCCTTACAGAGTCCAGTACAGACATGAACCCACTCCCAGTGCTTTTAAGCAACAGGAACAAGAAAATCAGTCAGAAAGATGAAATCAATATGATTTAATAATCTTTTGGAAATAGCACAGCTCAGCTTGGTTGAAATTGTGCTCTTACCTATGACTGCTTGCCTGTAAGCATCCCTGAAACGATTCAGGTAGTATCTGTTGGCAGAGTTCACTCCATCCTTCATCACCCCTGCCAGCTTCCTTTCACCAGTCCTTGTGAAGTCACCCTGTCACACACAACATGCAAATCATGCACACGTCAAACTTCGGAGCAGCAGGCTCAGCTCAAAGGATTTGGCACTCTGAAACTCAGAACTGCACAGAGCAACTCAGGAATTATCTTCAAGTAAAGATTTCATATAGGAGTTGAAAATATTGATTTTTTTCAAAGAGCATCTTCTGGCAATGACTCTGCAGAGAATCCTTACAAGTTCAGTAGGAAATTCCAACAGAAAACAAATTTGGACATATAAGCCAGCTACCACTGAAGCAGGACTTTCAACACATCAATCACTGTGATGCTTCAATACCTCCAAAAGAAAAAAACCCTTTATTTTTTTAGCCTTTAATGTAAAAGGAACACTACTGGAACAATACAGAAGACTGAAGCTTACTGAAAAATGGTTTTCATCTCACTGCTTTTGCTACCAAAACAAGACAAACATAACATACTGGGGGAAAGCTGCACATACCCTCACAACCTCAGAAACAAAAGAAAGTTTCTAGGCCATGGAAGGCTTAGAATTTGAATAAAAAGCTGGTTTGGTAGTTACTTCATTAGAGGATTCTATTTTCAGAGACACTCTAAACACTGGCACACAGCATTTCTAAAAGCCACATCAACTCCAATGAAGAATATTTCAAGTGTGTTTCACTTTCAAATTAAAAGTAATATCCCAATTAAAATTTATTAGTTTAATCCATGAACCTCAACAGTGAGCGGAGAAATCTTCCAGCAGAAGGCCTGAAAATGTAGATCTATAAATTGAGGTCTGCACTTCAGGTTTCAAGTTTAATACACTCAATGAAAACAAGCATGTCAGGCTGTTTTTTATATTTTTTTTAAATATAGTGCAATCAACTCATCAAAGTTCAACAGGGGTATTTAAAGAGAGATTTAAGTGTTAAGGATTTCCACCAATCCAATAATGATTTTTCCTATGCCAAATGCAAATACTACTAAAAATTGTTCCACCAGTTACACCCAGCAAATATCTCAAATTCTAAGACTTTTCAAAGCAGTAGAAGTGCAGAGCAAGGAGCTTCACGCTTGATTTTGGTAGACAGAGTGCATTACAGCTAATTAAGAAGAGCCTTTAGAAAATACAGCTAATTAACATCACCCTGATCTCCAGAACTTTTAGAGTATTTTTTAATTATTGCAACTGCTCAGAAGTACTATAACCACAATAAAATATAAATGGATGCAATGATTAATGTATCTCTCAAACTCGGGTGAAGTGCAGGGAGCGCTCAGCTCTCCTCCCATCCACGCCAAGTGCGACACAGAACATCCTTCCATTGCAAAAATGAGCAAAACCACGCAGGATACTGGGTGAACCCCTAGATCTCCCAGCTTTTCCCAGTGCACAGCAGCCCTGTAGCAGAAGGCATTCCTGAGGGCAGGTGAGGCTCTGCCCCTTACCTTCAAGGCCGCCGTGCCCGCGTACTGCCGGCTTATGGCATCGCCGTTGTTGGCCCACATGACCTGGTAGATCCTGTTGCATTTCACGGGCAGAGGCTGCTCTGGTGGCATCACACCCAGTTTCTTCAGCTGGAATTTGACACGTGTATTAATTCAGTGCCCAAAGTAAAAGGCATCCTCGGTATCAGAGCTTGGTAAAGTAAATGGGAGCGCTTGCCAAGCGTTTAATTGGTAGATTTTGTGTGATGGGGGAAAGGAAGCCATTGTGCTGAGTTGTCAGATTAAATTAATGAATCGGTGGTTTATTGCTAAACATCCTATCGCTGGAGGCAGCAGTAACATTAATTATGGATGTTAAGTCAATCAGCAAAAAAAATTAGCTGAAGGCAAGAAAGTTACTGTAAATTATCAAGATATTGGAAATTTTTCAATAGAGAACCATCAAAAAGACAGACATCACAATTTTAAAATAAACAAGTTAATATGTCTTCTACTGCAAAAGCATTCGTGACCACGAGGGTCTGAAAACAAAGAAAAATACCTTATTCTGTCGGTTTATTATTCGTGTTTGCACATTTTGGACAGTTACTGTTTGTCTCTGATACTAGAGTAAGATATCTTCCTCTCAGAACACCCAGTCCTTCAGGTTTCCCCAGATAAGCCTTGGGTACAATATCAATGTCAGGCTTTGTACACACACTAGGGGCAGACATACATAACTGCAACGCAGTTATCCCTAAATGATAGGGATAACTTGGAACAAATCATAGGAAAACTTCCATTTACAACTGAAACCAAACGCTCAAGCACTCTTTGCAAGTTAGATGAAAATTAACACAAAGCTGCTCATTAACTTTGAAAGCCCTATCAAGTTTCAGATGAGAGAAAGCAGATCCAGTGGCTCCAAGGAGGAGAAGTGTGAGGTACATGTAACCCTCAGTCCTTCACTCCGTGCCGCTGACCCTGCAATGCTCAGGGCACTTCTCAGTCATGAATTGATTCCCAAGTACTTCAGCTGCAGGATGAGGACGATGCAGCACATCACAAGCTCACACTTCAGCAGTGATTAGTGAAGCCTCTTCACAACTATCTGGTACACTCTTGTTTTTGAAAGATTTGCCCTGGAACTCAAGACTTACCCTGGAGAGAAACCCTATTCTAAAATATTGACTGTGGGATTGCTGATCTCCCCTTGTTCTTCTATGTCAGGGGTTCATAATAACAAAGAGGAACTGACAGGCACAATGGCCAGATCCATTCACTTTTCACCCTAATGAAGGACCCACTTCATCCTTTCTCCTGCACTTGAACCTTAATCAAATTTGCTCATTTTGGGCTGTGACTGGGGCTTTGATATTTCAGTTACACGACGTGAAGTCGGCATTAGGTCTGCAGCAGTGGCAGTGAAGTCTTCACAAGGGAAGAGAGTTCTGAGCTTGTGGAAAGCAAGTGAGGGCCAGAGCAAAGAGGAAAACTAAAGGAAAGTCTGCTTGGAAATCCCTCCTGTGTACAGGGAGAACTATTCCACAGCACAACAGCCACCAGGGCTATTTACAGCATGAATTAATTATTCCTCTACACACAGAAGGGACAACTACTTGCTGCATTACAGTATTCCATTTCAAAGCACCTAAAATAGCATCCAGCTTGTTAGATTTTAGTCCTTTAACATCATTTCAGTGAGGAAAGGCTGAAGGTGTCTTGTTTCTAAACTCTGTATTCCTACATAACTTAAACTGAAATTACTAAATCCAAACAAGACAATCCTCTCCAAGTGGTGGACAGTCAGTCCTTTCTGAAGGAGGACAGAAGGAGGCATCACTGTTTCCTATAATGATTTCAAGTTTTGCATTTGTATATATTATTCCTCTCGGCTTCGTGGCTCTTCAATTGTTTTGCAAAGATATTTTTCGTAGAGGTCGGTTTGGCATTTTTCAAGCACAGAATTCTCTGTGAACAACAATTAAGGTGTGAGGCACTCAGTGCTTGACAGAGCCCCTCAGTTTTACGTGCCTGCTGCTCCATGACCACCCTGGCAATAGCAGCCTGCACAACGTTGGTCCGATCCAGGCAGTCCATGCAGTTAACGCGGAAAATTCCCTCCTGCTTACAGATCACTCCAGCTTGGTCCACCCTTTCAACAGGAAGAGAACAAAAGCACACTGAGACACTTAAAATCCAGTGTAATTCATCAGTTTCTATCTGTAAAGAAGACTTTACACATGGAGCACTATTTATGGTTGCCCTCACACCCCAGCCACACCCCACGCTGAATTAACTCCTCTTGTTCCAATTTATCCCCCTCTTTAATCCAGGCTGGATATCAGACATAAATCCTGCTGAGGCCGCAAACTTGAGATGCAATCAGATGCTGAATTTAACTCATGCATACATAACACAAGCTTTCAAGAGCAAAGGCATTTAATTTCAGGAACAGAGAAGCCAGTGATAATGACAGCAATACAGAACAATCTAAAGCAACTGACTGAGGCTGCAGCCATGCTTGTTACCCAAATGGATGAACTTTAATCACTTCAAACTAAAGGTCAAACCTGTCTGCTTGCTGTCAACAGCAAGGCTGCTTTAGGGTTTGTGGGTCAAAACCAGAGTGTTTCACATTAAATGTGAGTGACCCTCAAAGTGTGAAATGCAGGGAACCTTGGGCAGGAAACAACACCTGAGAATTTTTGCTGTTACATGAACACCAACACTTCAGAAGAAAAAGACTCTGACAAACAAGCTGGACACCAAAAGAGAAATATAAAACACTCTGGTTTGGAGAAAATTAAGGTCTCTGAATATCTATTGTTTGTTGGTGTTTTCCTGTGCAAATGTTCCCTACTAGTCTAAAAACAGTTAAGTACCTACCAGCACCACTTCATGTCAAGAATAATATCATGAATGGCATCAGTCAGTGTCTGAACATTTTCGAACTTCATTCCTCGGCTGAAACACAGATTTACACAGAAGTTAGTTTGAACTAGAGCAGTGACTTCACTTAACAACTTTATCTTATTTGTAATGTTAACTAAGATAGTGTTTTAGCTAATTGAGAGAAACAAGCATTCTCTCCTGCAATGAGCTTTAAAGAGGAGCCAATAGTCAGAACTATTTTGCAGTACAGTTCAGCATCCAAATCCAAGGCAAGAGGTTAAAAGATCATTAAATTCCCAAGACCTCACATTTTTTAATGCCGCTTCCATTAGGAAGAGTAAGTGTGCAGCTATTCAGGCATGTGCAACATTCTGTTCTCATTTTAGTCTCTAGAAGAGAAACTACTGTAGATTTGGAACTGGGATGGTGAGTCCTGCTTTGCCAGTGATTGTACAGAGAAAACCACCAGTAGACACATCACCTCCTCCTCCCCTACCCCATCTGGTTATTTTTCAGGACTGTTCTCAATTCACTCCTGCTCACAGTGCAGAAACAGTCCTGGGTCACTACAGCTGATCGTAGCAGAAAAGTGAATGAAGGAAAATGAAAATTCCTCTGAACAAAAGATTAATTATCAAATCAATCCAGGGTGCCAACAGTGTTCTGAGAGGGGTTTCCCTTCCCACTGCCCCCTCTGACAATATCCACTAATGCCATACTCAGTCAGCCAGTAATGCTCTCCCAGGGCAGCTGCAATCCCTAGATTAAGTTTGGAAGTGAAGATTAAACCAGTTCAGGCCCCACACAAATGCAGCCTGCTTGAGGGGAGCAGGAGAAATACATGGCTGTGACAGATGACATGCTTGGGCACGTGAGCACTGCTTTAGAGCATGGCAGCATCAGAGGGCAGTGATGAAAACAGCAACTACTCACACTGGATTAAGACAAAATCCGTGTATTTTATATTGAAATAACAGCATCATGAAAGAACCCATCATGTTTTTATAGAAACAAGCAAGAGTAACAGAAGTAGAGAATTAAAAGCAAAATGCTACACAGGTTGAAAAAGCAGGTCAGCCACGGCTTTACATTCATGGCATGTTTAAGGAAACTCTTCAAATGTGTGACAGTTAAGCTTGGCCCAACAAGTAACTGCGTGTTTCACAGGTCAGGGACACAACATCACAAACAGCAGTGCTTGGTTACCCATACTTTAAGCTTCACAGTGCTTTAGTTCAAAAACTGTATTCTTGTTTAAAAGAACAGTGTTTCACGCAGAAGCAGAAATAAAAATTAGTTTTCTCCTCCTTTATACTCGCCTTTCATGCCAATAAAAAGATGCAAAGTGACATTTTTAAAAGGTTTCTTACCAGTGCTCATGGAAGTCAAATGAAACATAAGTCAGATTTGCATTGTTGTAGAGAAGCACTTGTTTAAGGTAAGCATCTCCAATAATCTTCTCTCTGCCTGTCTGATCCACCAAGTTAATAATAACCTGTTCAAAAGTTTAATTATTTAACACTCATCATCTGCTACACAACTTGCTTAGATTTACACCATGCAATAACAAACAGCTCAAGAGTTAAAGATTTGTAGCAATCTTGCTGAAGTTACAATCTTTGATAGATTGTACCTAAAGCACATAAGCTCCAACAGTTCCCTGCCTACACAAATTTAAATACAGAGAAGCTCTGAATGCACGGGACAAGTACACAGAAATAGGCTTTACACATTTCCATAAGTTATTACGGGGTTTTACTGGTTACTTACAAGAATAATAGAATTTTACTTTAGGTTTTTCAATTTATGTACTAATCCTCCAATTGTCAACAAGCTTCTAAAAAAACCCACAACACATCACCAAGAAAAACAACCTAAAACCATTAACCTTCAGCCCCTGCATTTTCATGAGACTGCCATTCTGTCATGTAGCACCCACCTGCTTTTTGTAATTTTTCAGCTGCTCTTCGAAGTGTGCACGAAAACAGGACACGGTTTCATTTTCACCTACAAGGCAGAGCAGTGTTAGACAGAAACAGCCTGTTCAGCAATAAATCCTGTTTGATGTATTAAATCATGCCCAAATTTGTACTCTAAAAAACCAAGATACCTTAGCTTAAAGATAATAACGTTGTACAAAATTACTGTTATAGGTCTTTCATTAATTTGCTCAGCTTCAACATTGCTGTTACGGTCTAGTGTACAGCAAACACGTTCTTGAATTTTGCTGCATTTTGCTTTTTTGTGCAGAGGAGATGGGACAAAAATTTAACTTTTAATAAGCCTGCTTCAACCTTCTACATATGCACCCCATTCACAAACATCTCTTCCAAAAAAAGAGTTCCAGGGGGCCCTGGTTTTTAGGTTTTTCACCCAAATACTCACTCTTGTCCAGCCGGGGCCGTGGGTTATATCTGTATCCAACTTGGCTCCAGAAAACAGGCACAGAGCCTCGTGTTTGGATATAGGAAAGGGTGTGATTATGGACATGGATCAGTTGCTCTGTCTCAACATAATTTGCCACGTTTCCATTTTTATCAACACCTCTGCGCTTATACCGCATTCCTAGGGGCAATGAGAATGGTCAAGTCATATTAAAGTGTTTGCCTTAAACATTAATAATCTATGTTGCTGTTTTTGACAATGCTAACTCAAGACAATGGTTCTAGCCCAAATCCATGATCAACAAGTCACTCCTATCCTAGTTTTATTCCTCAAAAGTTATTTTGCCTACATGGATAATGTTTATTTACTGGTGCACTATGAGCAGCAGAACGTAAGCTGACAGCACAGGGCAGTTTAAAGTCACAAATACCTCTGGTCCATCTTAAAAGACACATTTCCTCCTGTTCTGTCACGTTCAGCACAAAGTTTTACTTCAATGCTCAGTGTTTTCCATGAACCTAAAGGCCAATTTTACTGACAGAGGCTGCACTTCTCACAGTGACCCCACAAGCAGAGAATTTGCATGTTCCACAAAACAGAAGCCTTCCCCCTCCTTGTTTTAACTTGTGTAACTAATTCTGCACATTAAGAAGAGACAACGCTCCTCTGACTATAGTTTTATGCCTACCCAGCTCTGAACTGCTCATTAAACAGAAATGTGTTTGCATATCCTTGACTCAAAGGACAGTACATCATTATCTCAGAAAGGATGCAGGTGGTAGCAAAGGAAAGGGAAGGAATAAGAGAGCTGGAAAAATATTCAAGGTCATGGAAATTCAGTTCCAAGTCCTGAAGCAGCACTGAACCAAACTTTGAGCTGAACCTTGATGGCACAGAAGGGAAGAGGTTAAAAGCAGGGAAGGGAAAGGAATGTAAAATACCTAAAAAAGGGACCTTTATAGAGAAATTGTCAGGTCAGCATTACAGCCTTTAATCAGGGAGAAAATTCTACACAGCTTACGCTCTGGACTAGAACAAAGTGATATTAATAGTAAGAAGGAATCAATATGAAATTTTCCCTCTAGAATTCAGTTGCTGTAACAAATCAGTATGAAAAAGGCAGACTGCAAACTAGGTACTACTCTGAAACCCTGAAGTATTTACTCCAAGTTGTTCTGACAAACCATTTTCCTTGGAATTGAATTAAATGCATCCAAGTGAGCTGTGGTACAAAGGCACAGTCCTGTAGCAGGGTAAGCTCCACAGTTTTTTTTCTGGATTTTTTCGACATGTTAAAAACCCAACTATGTAAGAAAGGAGTTGGAGACATTGCAGAGTGTCACACAGACTGAAAAGCCTGGAGATGGACAGGATTTTTTAAGCTGTAAAGTGATTCAATCTTTCTTTCCAAGATCCCAAGGGCAGGGAATGATTTCTGTTTGCCTTGCTACTCTAAGTCAAATAAGGTACAAGACCAAAGCACGGCCACATTTCACACCTTGCCCCTCAAAAACATCTCCTGGGACACAGGCATGCACACAAATGGCTTTTCAGCCTCTTCAGCTGCTGCCAAAGCCCTCAAAGAGCTTTGAAAGTGTAACTCCCATCCAAGCCTGCCAAAATCTATCAGCACAGAGTTACGAGCAAGGTCCTAACCAGGGGCATCTCCGCAAAAATGGGAACTCTGCCTCAGCAACGTGACCTCCAAGGAGCTTTCAGTGCTGCTGAGCAGCCTGGTGAAGCTCAGCAGCAGCCAGCCCAGGTGAGAGCCGTACAGAGCTGCGTGCTCTGCAGCCTCTCCCCTCCCTCCTCGCAGCAGGGCAGGCTGGCAGGGGCTGCCCATCCGCCGAGCACTCAGCAGTGAGCAGTTCCACCGCTCTGCAGCGCTCACAGACAAGCCCAGCACGCCGAGGTGCGTTTGCCCACCTGCTCTGTGCCGGCTCCGGCGGGAGATCAGCGCCACCAGGAACGTCGGGTGAACGTCGTCCACGCAGGAGGACTCCTGAGGAGGAGTGTCAGGACTGCTCTTATCATCATCAGAAGATTCGCTGTAGTTTACCACGAGTTCTTCAATCTGCACAAATCCTTGAATGATGGGGATAATCCAGAAGTCCACTTCGGCATTCTGGAGGTTACAAAAAAAAACCCAAAACATTTACTTTCTTGTTGGTCCAACAGTACCTACAATTGTTTCTGCTATTTCTCATGTTTGTAAAACAGATGCTTCACATGCTTTTCGTGCTTTAATTTTGGCCATATCCTTATTTCTGTAAGAGATACCAGCATTTTTCCTCCATCAGTCACAGGGCTTTTAAATCAGGAGGAAGAAAAAGGAAGCATTTTCTGCTAATTTCTGCTTTAAGGCAGGTTTAAAACCTCTGTGTGGACACATACTGTATCACATTTATACAGGAAGGTAGATGGTAGCATGTTTTCAGCAAGACATAACAGTATAAAGCTCCATATGGGTTAATTTAGTCCTCCAGACAACTGGTTCATGGCTCTGCACCCTAAAACATTGATTTCTTAAACAGAATCGAGATCCAAATTCCCCACTAACTCAAGGTTATTCATTTATATCTTATAACATGAAAAATACAACTCATTAAATTCCTGCATTACATAGAACTTTTCACAGAGGACATAGGTTTACCCTGCTGTGACTCCATAACCATTTTTTCATGTATAATTGTCAATGAAAGAGGAGCAGGGCATAAGGCAAGATGTCTGCTGTCATCCCTAAAGACAATCAGACTCGATCTAAACTGGCATACAGAAGTTAGAAGTTAGCCCTCGTTCTATGAGGTTAATTTAAAATGATGGAAGGTCATATATTGAAGAAAGAGTGATGGTTTGCTGCTTCTTGTTGTGCTCATTAGCCAGGAAAATGTTTTATTTACTGTGAACAGATGTTCAGAACAACTTGTTCTCCACTGCTTTTACAGTGAGCAGCTACTGTGCTCAAGGAGATAAAACACTGTCCTCCACCATGGAGGACCAAAGTCTTCTCTCAGGGAAACTTTGGAATTCAGTGCTTATTTCTTTTCTGGCTCCTGCCATTTATCAAGTTCAGCTCTGTTCAGGGATAATCCATTTCACATAAAAATACAACTCAAATTTACCTTCAGCAATCAGCACAAACATATCACACCAAGTTATTCTACACTGCTTTATGGCAGCAAATGTTTTAATTCTGCTGCAGCTCACTCCTCAGCACTGATCACAGGCTGGTTTGGGGAAGGAGGCAGTGCCAGCTGCTCAGCCACAGAAGGCACAGCCCTGATCCTGACCTGTCTGCCAAGCAGGTTTGTAATCAAACACCCACGAGGCCTTAAGCAAACATTTCAACTAAAAAGAACTAAAGAGTGGCTCTGATAGCACACGTTCGAAATAAGACTCACATCAATGCTGATGAGATCTTCAATCATGTGCTTGTTCCAAAAGAATCTGTCATCCACCTGTTTAGAAGACAAAAGGGCAATGTTTGCAGTATTACAAGTTAGGTTTGGCAGTACCTGTGGGAAGAACACGGCTGTCCATCAGTTTATTCACTGCACCTGTACAGACAGGTCAGTGCCTTCAATCAAACACTTCAGCTCAGGTCGTGCTGCTGCACACTTTTGTTTCCTTGCACCCCAGCTGGTTGCAGGACAAGGTGCTCAGCTGCTGTAAAATGTGACCAGGCAGGTTTGGACCACGACCATTATTGGCCAGCTCATCCCCCAGGTGGAAGAAACAAACACAAAGCACTCACTTTCCGCCACAGGGGTAGGTTGGTTTTCTCACACGCGCTCTGCCTCTGCACAGAATTTGTCAGGTCATAGCTCAGGCTGTAGTAAAAGGAGTCTGAATCCATGAACATCTTGAACAACTCCTCCAATAATCTCTTCTCCAGTCTCTCTTTCTCTTTGCTTTCTCTGATCTGAGAGAAAAAAAAAACGCCTGTCATGTTCTGTGGGTGAAAAAGACTCCAGTCATATTTTCCATCTCTAACCTTGGAGGACAAACATTTTCCCAGTGATGAGCAGGACCTTAAAATTCCCAGCAGAAATAAACACAAGAGACAGCAGCCACAGAAACATCATTCTAATTTTAATAACTGTTGTTTTGGCTTCCTAATCCAAGCCGTTATTGTGTTAAAAGCAGTTAGATGAGATTGGATGGTGTCCTCTGAGGAACCAGGCACCAAATTTTGTGTCCAATTCTATATTGTAAGAGATACTTATGCAAAGCAATTTCTGGAAGTTCAGAACCTCACTAGAAGCTAATCCTGGTAAAAAAGAACTCTATTAGAAATTCTGCCAAAATTAAGTAATTACAAAATGAAGAAAAAAAAAAATCACAGAAGAGCCACAGCTAAATAATAATAAAAAACCTAAACTGGGCATACAGACAGCAGTTCCACATTCTGCATTTTTTTTTAAAGGTCTTTGTATTCCATTTGATCATCCATCAAAACCTTTGACTTATAAACTCAACATATTGGAACAAAGAAGGAAAGAGCAGGAAACTTTACCTTCTTTTTATTTGGAGCAGACACGTTAGATTTAATTTGGGTAAGAGTCTTCAGCAGGAATTTTGTGTCATCTGGGGACTGTGTTATCTTCTCTGGCTTGTTTATCCCAAAATGGTGCTTTTTACAAAGCTAAAATAATGACATTCAAATAAAGCCAACATTTAAATACTCTTTAAAAAGTTCAAAGAAAACTGAAAGTCTATAAAAGCACAATTTTGATGTCTACAAACCTAGGGGAGACACTGAAATAGAGGGGGAACATGCAGGTTTCCATCTGTAGCCTAATTCCCACTCTTCTATGAAAGAAAAGCATTTTCTCCTGTGATTGTGAGAATCTCTGCCTCAATTTGACATAACTTGAGTACCCAGACCCACCCCAACTTCCACCAAAATTAAATCAGTACCACTCATTTTTATCTTTGTTACTTTGTCCATTCTCTTTTGGGGAAAAAAAGAAAAATTGCAACATTTTAGGTAAGAACTTCCCTTCAAGCCAAATTATAGAGCTAAGATTCCAAAATGAGATGAAAGCAAGAGAATCCATTTAAAAATATACTTTTATACTCCCGGTTCAGTAAATCTTATTCTTGTGTGCTATTCCCAATGATCTTTATGAAATTTGGGTATTATTTTGCTGCAATTTCCCTCCCCAGCAGAACCTGTGATTTCTGTTCAAAAAAATACTTCTTATCAAAAAACAATATCTAAAAAAGTACAAAATGTTCAAGATGTTTGCTTATACCAGGAAAAAGAGATAAGAGGCATTTGACTTTTATTTCACTGAAGCAGGAGGGGGACAGTCAGAGTTTCTTGAGGATGGCCTTACCTCCAACTCCAGATCCTGAGGTTCTGTCTCAGAGAGAGGAATCACTGCAATCTTTGTTATTTTGCAAACCTCGTGATCTCCTGGAAGTTTGCCAATCAATGCTTTCTGACGAATTAAGAGCAGCCACCATGGTAAATCTGGGGAAAAAAGAGATTAGTAGATGCTTTCACTTGACCTGTCAGGAATTTATTTTGATTAGTGTGCCAGAAACCGTTTGACCAGAAGAATCCTGTGAATGATGATTTGTTATTGTTGCGTTTCGTTATTATGCATTGCAATAAAATCAAATAAAACTGAGGAAAAAAAAAACCCTTAAAAATATTTATTCAGTCTCTAATATACTAAGGAGATTAACTATCTCACAGACTTACATTAAAGTTACCCCTGCTTCACCTACAGTAATTAATAATCTCTGGGATAATGCACATTCCCACTAAAAACAGCACAATTTGAGAACAGCTGGAGCTCAGGCAGCGAGGTAAGAATTTCCCTTTGTAGCTCCTGTCCTGCATCAAACAGCAAACAAGGCGGACACAGGTAACACCTGGTTACAAGATTCATGAGTGAAGAAGTCTGATGAGCAAACGTGGACTGCACCACAAAGCAGTCCACACGCGTTTAAAGGCTCGTGGCACCATTCCTGAAGAGCAAAAAGTGGTGGAGAAATTCGTGAGATAAAAATGAACTAAGGTTTTAGTCTTGGTCTTGGTGACCGGTGCATTCCATGCACACATCCAGCCTACAGCACCTGCAGCTGTAGCACCCCCACTCTAATGAGACAGGGGGACAGAGCAAACATTCCCACTGCCTGCTGGAGAGTGCCTGGACATTCCCAGATCTCAGTCCCCTGGCTAGAGCAGCAGCTGTGTGCTGGGCTTGGAGGAGTCAAAAGCAAAAGCGCTGTTAAGGGAGATGGAAAAGGCAGAGAAATTCTTAGAGACAAACATAAACACTCACTACTTCTCCCAGCTGAGAGGCAGCCAGCTGAGGCCAACTGAAAAGGTGACATAAAGACACAAAAAGCCTGCTCTGATAGACTTAAATAGGCTCCCACATTTGTGATGGCAGAATGTGTCATGTATTATGCCTCTGAATACGATCAACAGCCTTTGAAAAGCCTAGCTAGCAGCTCTACAGAAAATACAAACTCTGTTCTCCTTGCTCAGTAAATTCTAAACAGCATTTCATCCTCTGAATGCTTAAGAAAAACACAGAAACCCCCAGCAGTTTCTTTTATCTAAAGAACAGGAATAGACACTGCCAACAGAAAACTCTCCACTCCTCCCTTTGACTCTGCATTAATGCCCTTAAAAAAGAGATATATTTATGCTAAGTATTAAGAAGCCTTGACAAATTTTAAATCCTCATAACTACAGAAGTGCTGTGAGAGCCAGAGGGAGCCTGCCAGGAAGGCAGGAGGGGACGGGGAATGAAGACAAGCACCTCTTCTTTCATTTCCATGGTCCTGTTCAGGATTCTGATCTCTGCAGGGTCAGAGACACCTCAGGCCAGCAGGGATCTCAGGGGTCACCCTGATCCAGCAGGGTCAGAGACACCTCAGGCCAGCAGGGATCTCAGGGGTCACCCTGATCCAGCAGGGTCAGAGACACCTCAGGCCAGCAGGGATCTCAGGGGTCACCCTGATCCAGCAGGGTCAGAGACACCTCAGGCCAGCAGGGATCTCAGGGGTCACCCTGATCCAGCAGGGTTAGAGACATCTCAGGCCAGCAGGGATCTCAGGGCTCACCCTGATCCAGCAGGGTCAGAGACACCTCAGGCCAGCAGGGAACTCAGGGGTCACCCTGATCCAGCAGGGTCAGAGACACCTCAGGCCAGCAGGGATCTCAGGGGTCACCCTGATCCAGCAGGGTTAGAGACACCTCAGGCCAGCAGGGATCTCAGGGGTCCCCCTGATCTCTGCAGGGTCAGAGACACCTCAGGCCAGCAGGGATCTCAGGGCTCACCCTGATCCAGCAGGGTCAGAGACACCTCAGGCCAGCAGGGATCTCAGGGGTCACCCTGATCTCTGCAGGGTCAGAGACACCTCAGGCCAGCAGGGATCTCAGGGGTCACCCTGATCCAGCAGGGTTAGAGACATCTCAGGCCAGCAGGGATCTCAGGGCTCACCCTGATCCAGCAGGGTCAGAGACACCTCAGGCCAGCAGGGATCTCAGGGGTCACCCTGATCCAGCAGGGTTAGAGACACCTCAGGCCAGCAGGGATCTCAGGGGTCACCCTGATCCAGCAGGGTCAGCCCTGAGGCTGCAGCAGCTTACTCCAAGCTGTCACACAAGCACCATCTCCTAGAACTGCCCAAAGGACACCAAATCAGGAGAGGAGAGTGACACAAATGCCACAGAGGGTGCTGGAGCAGCTGCTCTGTGCAGCTGTAGGGAACATGCCTTGGAGAACACCTGCCTTGGCCCCCAGCATCCCTCCAGCAGCCATGGGGAAAAGGAAAACAACAGAGTTTATCAACAGCGAGAAGAACCAACGAACAGGTTAAAAAAAAAATCCTTTTGCAAAGGAGAAATTGAAATGCTGCCAAACCCACTGGCAACACATAAAGATGCCTATCAGTCCATCTGAAAAAGCTGATTTCTAGCAGGCAAACCCAGCAGTCTCTGAAAAGCCAGGGCAACTCAAGCTTTCACCACAGGGCACCCAGGCAGATATTCCTGCTGGGCAGTCCTATAATCTCATCTACTTCACCTGCAGAAGGCTGGCCACACAATTTACTCCCAGGAGATCACCAGTCAACAAACAAAACAGACACTCACTCTTCTAGGAAAGGCAACCATCTAGAGCTCCAGTGAATTAATTAGTAAGGTTCTAGTGGAGATTAGTATAAGGTAAAGGCATTTCTGAGCAAACATGCCATAGTTAAAAACTGGAAAATGAAAAATCTCTGCCCAATCTATATTAACAAACCCTGGTAACAAGAACTTAAGAGCTTAATACGGACAAGTGAGTGGAGTATCCTTTTGTCATTTTTAAAAATGCACTGAAATGTCATCTTGGTGTAGATTGCAAAACTCTTTGTATTATAGCCAGAGCCACAGAACAGTGAAAGAAAACAGGAATTCCCCAGCAGATCAAAAGCAAACAGTCAGGAAGCAATTATGCAGATAAAGTATGCCCTGAAGTAAAAGCTTCAACAATAGCCATAAAGGCAGCATATTATAATAGCCAGCAACATCTAAATAACTGAATCCCTAAATGCAGAGAATGCGCTTCTGCAGTCAGAAGGAAAAAAGCAGTTCCACAGATTTGTTATTGCCTGCTCAGAGTGTGAGGCACGGTGTGCACTGCAGAACAGGACAGCTGTGTGCCACTCCAGAAAAACGCACGTTTCAACCCATCTCTCAGGATATAATGTTCATTTTTAGTGTTTTATGAACTGTGGCAGAGCAGATGGCAACAGCTAGCTTGAAGTATTGCATCCAAAGGAAGCTATTACCTCTCATTCCTCACTAAAATGGAAATTTACTCCTCTGTTGTTTCAACAGTCAGCACAACGCTGCTGTTTTTTTCTTAACACTTCCCCAACAATCTAGCATTTACTTTCCCCCAAATGCTTTTGCAGTAACTTTTCACAAACTGTACACGAGTTTACTAAAGATGCTGCTTTCTGCAAGTATTTTGATTTTAGCCAAGAAATTCTACACTACCAATTTCATACTTTTTGCTACTTGAGTAATTTAAAAATTGGCTGCATGCAGAAAGAATGCTTTGGGTTTTTGACTGTATGAAATTCAGTTATATCTCAATGAAGAGATTTCAGACGCTGAACAGCCTGTAGCTTCTATCAAGATTCAGAGGCATGCTAACAAAAAAAAGCTGAGGATAAGGAAGGAAGAATTCAATTTCCCTCCTGTTTACAGAGTCTGTGGACTCTTGCCAGCAGCATTTAACCTGGGTCTTAATTAACCAGAAGAAGACTCCAAATGAATCCAAGTACTGGGGTGTGCTTTGACCAAGAAACAGAAGAACCTGTGGCAGAAATGATTTTTTTAAGTGGCAGCTGCTGGAACTGGTTAAGAAATCCAGCTTGGGTTATAGTCAGATATACTGGACAACAAAATTAAATTCTATAAAGGAGATACTTTATGCAAGGGATGTGTTTGCCCCTACATGGGAAGATTATGCAAAGGTAATTTTAACTGTGCACCTCACCAAGAAAATGTGCAATGATCTGTTGCAGTAACATCGCCACAATACACCCTAAAACCCTTTTCCTTTTAGTCCCATTGTTACTCTGCATTTTCTTACAAGTTGTTTAGGGATGGGCCAGAAAATGGTAAGCAATTATATTTTTACACTTTGATATTCAACCAACATTTTATTGGTTGGGTTTCAGTTCCCCACAGACACAAAATGAAAAAAGTATCTGAATGTTCAAGAAAATTCACCGTGGGGAAGAACAAAATATTGCTTTAAATAGATTTGAATCTCAAATGTGAGTGTATGGTTATGTTCAGAGGTACAGCTGGCCCTCTCATGTGAAAAATTCCTTGAAGAATTAAAGAATAAACTATTTAATATTGGCTAGCTGGTTTCTATGAGACAGCTTCACTGCCACAGCAGCTTTCCTACAAATTCTGTATGAGGCAAGCAATAAAACCAGCAAGATTAAGAGTAAATTAAAAGCCAACCCTAGTTACAGCTCATTGGCAAGGGTATTCCAATGCTAAATTACAGGCAGCCCATGACTGATTACAGGGACATTTCAAGGTCATCTTAGACAATTCCAGCAATCTTGCAATAAGCAAATCTTTCAGGAACACATGATGATCTGTGTCCAAGACATTCAAGTGCACACAGACTTTGTGACAGCTCTGGAGCTCGCTAGTAACAACTCCAATACTTAAAAAGGCATTAAAAGTTTCCAGCACTTGTGTGTGCTAAGGATTTTTAAAACCTCTTTTCAACAATAGCTGGTAACAAGGCTCTGAGCAGGACAAATTCACCAAATGAGCTTCAAATTAAGTTTCCTGCTCCTCATACCCTGGGGGCAGAGGAGAAGAAATCAGAGCAGCAAGTCCTGTAGCAGGTCAGGCATTTCACCCAGCTGCTGCAGCACAGTTCTCCCACTGAGTCTGGACAGAAGGGTTCAGCAATGTTAAATATTTATACAACTTCTGCTGATAAAGTTTCCAGGTGACAAAGATTTATACAAGAATAAGTAATGAAGACAGGTTACTGTTACAGACTGCTAGACGATTCAGCCTGAGGATAACATCAAGCTGCACCTGAATATGATCAAGTAGGAGTTCACTGAAAACAGCAGGTTTGAGTAAGACACCTCAGTCCGCCCTCTCGTTGTGACTGCAGCCTGATGGATGAACACCCAGCAGGAAATGGCAGCAAATTCAAGGAGCTCTCAAGAGAAAAGTAAGGATAAACTGCTGGAGGTTATTTTGCTTCAGACGTTTAATAGTAGAAAGCAAAACATCATTTATATTTGGACAGTTGCACCACTAAATACCAGAATATCTACAACAAAAAGAAAGGATGAAGAGTTTGTGATGGTGTCATCTGAACAAGGCAGAGGCAAAAGGAAACGCTTCCCCTGACCTAAACAGCAACTGAGTGGAATGCCTGGATGAGCTTAATTGATTCACTAGCTCCATAGGACACATGGAAAGAAGAGATATCAGGCTTATTACCTGATAATCTTAATTTACCTGACAACAGCAAGCTGACACCTGTTGAAGTGTCACACTCCGGGGAAAGTTTCAACTCGGATTTCATAAGCAGAGGAAGCAGCTCACAATAAACACACATGCAAAGATCTTCAGTTGCCACAACAGACTAAAAAGCCTTCCAGAAAGCATCTGAGGCCTCCCCTTTCAAAGGCTTTTATAACTGGACTCCCCAGAGAGAAGGGGGGAAGGCTTTTGTGTACCCAAGGGCCTGGCTTTAAAACAAAACACCACGCCCCACACAAACACAAAAAACGTGTGTCAAAACCATTCACTGAGCATTTTCCCACAGCAGAAAAATGTCATTACTGGAGTTTAGCCATCATTCATCATGGACAGCACATGCTGAACAGCACAGACAACCTGGATGAAGAGGAGAGAAAGTGAGATGGAGTCTGAACCACTTCACATCACCAGATCTGAAAAAGGATGGCTGAACACATCTGGAGAAGGAGCAAAGACAAAAATATCAGGGGAAGTCAAAGAAGATGAAGTGATGAGCTAAGAAGAGGACATGATCATGAACTTCATGGAGAGTTGAGCTCTGAACTACCACTCCCAGGAACAGGACCAGGGGTCACAGCACTGATAATTCCTAGCACTTATCTGCCCTACACTCGTGCCAGGGTGACCCAGCCCCTGTTCTCCATCCCATTATTGCCATGCTCAGCAATCTGTTTCTACTCAAGGGACCACAAACATCTGATCCATTTCAGCACTTAATCCATCCTGCCCTCCTGGAACACACTTGAAACTTTACCTGGATTGATCATATTGCCAGGCACTACTTTAAATGCAGGGGGTAGGCACTCACAAAAAGAAAGGCACACAGCAAGGGTTTATGGCCAGCTTTCCTACCTGCCAGCAAAGAGACAGCCTGAGCTCTACTGGCAGAGGTATCTTCCTGGACAAAGCTGGTATATATCAAAATAAATACTTATTATGGCTCCAGGAATTTGCAGCTGATAAAGCAAAAGGGGCACTGACTTAATTTCCCAGGAAACATTACTAATATCTGTTAGAGACAAGCTTATCATTAAAATAACAACGAATTCTACACCTGCTTGAATTTTATAGCTCTGTCATTTAACTGCAAACAAGTTTAAGTGCTCCATTTTGCTCCTTTTCAAATATTCCTCCACCAAGGCAGCAATTATTCTTCAGGTTTTCATTGAGAATTCAGGCCTTACACTTTTGTGAAAGCTTCCCTTATTAGTTTTTGCACTGTACCACAAGAGAACAACAGGAATCTCCCTGAAAGGATTATTCCAAAAGGTGTAAGAATTTTATAAATCTCACACAGAGATTCAAATAGAACTTCAAATACAAGTTTCCACTATCTGTGAATGCAGCTGTCTATTTTTACGAGACAGTGCCAAATCACAACACGTACATCACTGGAGAGCAGAGTGAATTTGCATGTGCAGCTATAACATAAGCACCTTGACAAGTCCATCTGGGGAGTGCTCCTCCACAGCAAAGAGCACCACACTGCTCCACTGGAGTGATTATTATTGTTTGCAATACCACAGAATTTCAGCAGTCAATAAATAAAAAACTCACCAGAAGTGAACGAAGCACATACCTGTATGAAGCTGGACTTTACCGATGATTCCCTCCACCAGGCCCAGACAAATGGGGTTCCAAGCCAAAAGAAGATCAGTGGCTGCAAAAAAGAGCAAAGCTCCTGTTTTTAAACAGTAAAACCAAACAGGACAATCAATCCAGTGACAGTCACCCTCTCCACTTTCCCCACCTTAGAAGGTAGAAAATGTACAATAATTCCCGCAATAATAAGAGGATGCACACGTCCGTCTTTGCTTGCTACCAAGTAGCTATGAAAAAAAGACTAAGTTTCCAACATAAAGCCCCACCAGAGATATTTTCCAGATTTTTGAGGGGGGAAAAAGTTACTTTAGGCAGCAGTAATTGAATTTAATAGAAGCTTAGTTCTTCTCCTATCCACTGGAATTGTTAAGGTAAGCAAAATTTTACATGGCTGTAGTGAAACTGAAGAGAGGTCACTGAGTTAACAACACAGCTTCAAAACCTAGCAGATGTTGCCTTTCACCCCCAGCTCCCTCCCATTTGGATCCAATTACTATTACTTTCACATCCTCTTTCTATAAACATGCACACACAGACACTTCCTCTTTTGTTAAAACCCTCTCCACAAGTACATGGAATATCAAAGCACACGCAGTAAGGTTTAGGTTTCTCCTGCTCTTAACAAATTCCAGTGAACCACATAGGAAGTAGAAGAGAAAGCAGGAAGAAAATGAGTTTCTAACTGTGGTGCAGTACCTGTTCAAGGATTCGAGAGTGGGGGAAAGAATGAAGTTCCTAATTCAAATCTATAAAGTGAAAACAAATACTTAAAAGCAAATGTCTGTGTAGGAAAGAAAAATCTCAAAAAGGAGGGCTTTTTTTTCTATACCACGAAGGACAAGCTTGTTATTATTTACCAAAACACACTTGTTCCAAGGTAAAAGAGTTTATCCAGTTTTAACATCCAGACAAATTGAATATCTTAGCTATTGGTGTAAGTAGATGAACATTTGAAAGAACAAACTCACAAAAGAGTACAAATCATCTACAAAAACACTTTATCTACAATACTGATGTTTCTTTTTATAAATCTGAGGTCTGCAGGCGACAACTGATAGCATGATTTTATTTTTTACACACTTGTTTTAAAACACTGAATCCTCCTTGACACATTTGTAATTGAGGACTCGATATTCCAAAAGCACACACTTTGCTTTCCCAGCTTCCAGCATGACATTTAATAGTACTAGATACAGCTAATTTCCTCATTACATGCAAGCATTTCCATGAGCTGCGAAAGAAATTGCAGTCAGGGTAGATGTGGAATGAACCCATTAAATGGGATGGATCACAGGTGCCTGGACACAGACAAGCAAAAACTAAAAGCCCACAGCAGCAGAATTTAAAGCGATGTTTGCAGCAGCATGCAGGGCTGCAATCAATGTGTGCAACCACGCTGGACCAAATTCCTGCTTCCTCCTTTCTCCAGACAGTGACCTGAGCTGCACAGAACCCTGTGTGAATTATTTCAGAATAAAATGAACTCCTTAAGGAGACTAACACAGAACCCTGCGTGAATCATGGCAGAATGAAATGAACCTTTTAAGGAGTCTAACATAGCTGAGCATCAGGAAATCAGTGACGGTGGCACAACAGACTGAAGGGTTTGATGCGCTCTCAATCCCTGCTGAAGTTCCTGAACACATCTTGTATCCTCCTGACAGATTTGTGCTCATACCAAACACGTTCTAGAAGAGCCTGAGCTCGGTTTCACTCCAAATAACACACAGGAGTATCTCTGTGCCGAGTGGGCAATCTGCACTGCCAGCAAAGAGGAATGCAGGCAGCCCTCCTCTCTCCCGAACCTTCCACCTTCTTTCCCAGTTCACCCACACAATCCCAGTTTCGTCTTCGCCCTGGGGCTCTTCTAGAGCTGCACTGTCTCACACTTCATCTACTTCCTGCTATCTTTGTAATTAGCTTTAAATTCATATTTCCACCACAATAGGTAAAAGTCAGACAGAGATATCAAGCAGCAAACAAAGCCAGGCACAGGAGGAATTTAAAGAACCAAAATCAGAGAAGGTTTACCACGGCTACCATAAGCACAGTAATCTAGAAGACATCTTAGGTGTTTCTCTAAAACTCTCATTTCCTGCTGTGACAAGATATTAGCAAGAAAACCTCACTTGATATCCAGAGCTTTCCTCTAAGAGTTTACAAGATATTAAAGAATGAAGAAACAAGCTTTTTTTTTTTAATTAGAGGAATAAGGAAACAACACTTTAGAGCTGCCTGTAAAAGGACAGAAGAGAACTGGTGCTGGGGACTGCACAGACAATCCAAGCCCTCTCCAGGAATCCTACTGCCCCAGCAGCAGAGACACAAAGAGAAACTGCTCTAAACTTTAAGTACATTTGGAAAAGAAGAAAATGTATTTGGAATCAAATGCATATTCCACTTCCAGAGTTTCAAGGCAGCAAATATGGATCCACCCGCTGGGCAGCACTGGCTCTTAGGTAAGTGTGATCATCAAGCTACTAATGGTAAAGGCTGACTGCGTGAAGAAAATTTTCCATGGGGGAGGCAGGGCATAGGGGGGAAAAAAAAAATATATATATATATATATATATATATATATATATATTTAGCAATTTATGAGGGGATTATCATGGGTTTTTTTCAGTGCCCAAGAAAACCTAGATGCAAAGAAGCCTTACAGGAGAAATGCTTGTAGGCTCTGAGAAAATACCAATTGTGGAATCACACTGACTTCCTTTTGGTGACAGCACCACAAAATTTGTTTTTCTTACAGTATTTCTAGAGAACTTTCTACATGAAAGTATGTGTGACAGCACAGAAGCAAGACAGTTTTTTTTAACTCAATAAAACATATCTGGTCCCAACCTGATCAGAACTCTGTTATTGGTTAGAATCCAGTTTCCTGTGTGACAGCCGTATCTCAGGTCAGAGTAAACACCTCATCATGCTGAATAAACGTCACTACAGTGATACCAATATGAACCTCCTCCTCCTGATGAGTACACTCTGGAAATACGAGACGGATGAACCAAACAAAATAAAGGTTTAAAGATAATTTCCCCACCAATCTCCAAAGATGGGCTTTCATGCACTCCTATTTACACTGTATAGGAAGATTTTTTTTTTTTTCAGCTTTTGTCTGACACTAAGATTGATCAAGACTGTTCCCTTGTAGCCATTTGGTAAAAGTGGCAGCAGCAATCTCCAGTCACTATCTTGCATCTCTGAAAATTAGAACCACTCTATATTTAAAATCATTACATAAGCAAAGATTCAGAGATCCAAGAATGTTAACTGCAAGCCTGCAGGATATAAGTATTTAACTGCATTATATTTTACAGAATTTAAGAGGCAGTCTAAGATGGTAGACAGTGATACACGCTACAGAAGGTATCCACATTCTTTTGAAGTCATTAAAAAAAAAAAATCAATATAAAACAAAACTGAAAATCCTCAAAAGTTTTCAGGTGGCATACATGAGACTTGGCCACATTTCTGACTGCTGAGAGGACTCGGGACAAGCTTGTTTCTTATTTCTTTTTTAAAGAAATACCTATCAGTAAGAATTAACCACCACAAGGCTCTATCAAAGCAAACTGAACTTTGCTTACAGACGAAATAAAAGATGTTTTGAGATACAATGTGAAATGCAATTTATCAATAGCTACTCTTGTTTTCCCATACAAACTTAACCTATATAAATGTCATACTAGTCCTCCTTAGAAACTCACAGAGCCAGGAATAAAGATTGATCAGCTTTAAACTGCAACACAATGATGTTGAAACAAACTTCTTACAGTACTGTGCTGATGATAAAAGAGCAGTGTCTGCTCAGTCACTGCAGAAAATCAGAAGCTGTGTCCAAAAAGAATCACTGTCAGCAGTGAGATGAGTCCCATGGAAGATCTTCCCCGAGTTGAAGAATTCTCTGCTGTCCTCAATGTGTTTAAATTTGAGAGAACTGCCAGTGCCTGACAGGCCTTAACACTGATGTATACACTTGCTCACCAAGTTTCCATGCTGAAGTACAAAATTGCTCATTCCTTCCCTTATCCTACTAAATAAATTCAAGTTACCGAAACAAATGTTGAGGTTTTTTGCTGATTCCTGTCAGAGATTAATGACCACTGCACAGCATTTACCATCACAGCGATTGTATCAGCATTCAGTTGCAGCACAAGAGAACTTCTGTCACAAATCCAGAACAAAACCAGCTTTGATGTGATTGACTTCCACCACCACCCTCAAAGCTCACCAGCAGCGCTGCAGAGCCCTGCAACACCAGATAAAGTCTCTTTAATTCTCTGTGTTTACACAAACACGACCCTGATAAAGGTGATACAAAAGCAACTTGGAAGAGCATCAAAACCCAAAACTGCTTTCTGGCTCTTTTTGCTGTCTACCACCAGCTGAGTCGTCCCAAGGTCAGGCACAAGCTCTGATAAGAAAACAAACCATTGCAGTGGGATAAACCACTTGCTCAAAACAGAATGGCTGGAGGCAAGTCTGGAGAGGCAGGCTGGCAGCTTCCACTGGAGAAAGCAGGAAGAAAAAAATATTTGATTTGTTATCATTTGAATCCAGCCCATACTCCTGAGCTGCTGCCTGGTTCAGTCCATTGAGCAGATGTAATTATTTCTCTTCCAAACTTGCTGTAGCTCAGGGGGCACACACACACCTCTTATCTCCTTTGCTGTTGGCATTTGGGAACGAACCTCAGCTAGAAAGTGTTTCCTGGCAGTGTAATATAAAACATACACATCATCACTGAACTTCCTCTGGTTACACCTAACCGTATGAGCATGAACATTAACATGTTAATTCTCAAAAAGTCTTCCTGGACTCTGACAGAGCACTAATTCCCCATCATTTCCACCATTCCACACAAGCCATAGATATTTATATAGGAAAAAATAAAAGCAGAATGACTCACGTCATTTGGCTATGTATAGCCAAAATAAATCACACGGCTCCACTAATGTAGATTTTAACACCAGAAGCGTTAATTGTCAGGAAGAAGCTCCAATACTATTTTAAAATAGATTTCAGGGTTGGGTATTTTTTTCTTTAAATTGTGTCTGCTTTAGATCAAAAACAACTGAAAGACTTTATTATTAGCATTATTTGACCTTCATGACCCCCTGCAGCTTTTTAAAGGAAAGTCTGCTTTCAAGTTTCAGTTCATCTTTGAATAGAGTTCTGGAATTTTAGCCAAGATTAAGAGATTACAAATTAACTGGGAAGACTTAAGAATATAAAGCTGAACTTCTTTCTCTTGGAGGAGATAAAGTACTATTTATGCAAATAAAACTCAGGCTACCTGAGCTTTCCTTTCAACACAGATTTTTAAAACTATATTTAAGCTACTTGCAGAAAGATGAAGCATTAAGACATTCAGTATTACGCGCTCTTAGTTGTTGTGAAGTGTTAACTTTATTTACGTGAATGTCCTCCTCCAAACTTTAAACAACTTATCAGCTGATCACCTGCCTTACTGGGACACTTCCCCTCAATATCTCAGCATTAAAAGAGATGAACACAAACAGGTCAAGTACAATTCAGTGACAGATTTAAAGCACTGGGGACAGGAGCATTTGTACATGATATTTGTATTGCTGCTGCCAAAGCAGGATGCAAATCCCAGAGAAAGTACCTAACAAAAATAAATCCCTACTACTCATCTCGATAAAGAAATACTTCTTTGTATTCTGGTGCAGTCAGAAAATCCCTTGAGTCACCAGGCATTGCTTGGGAAACTGGAAAACATACTGAAAATGTTCAGTAGTCTGGAGAGTGTCCAATGTTACATGGAATTGCACAAGGAACCCCTGTACTAGAAGTGGAAACAAACTGCTGTTACCAGTGTTTGTTCCAAACACTGGTCCTGTGCATCAGTGGCCTCCAAACTTTATTGTCAAATGCCACACCAGGAAAAACAAAACTAGCACACATCCCAAATATGTATATTTATTTATTAGTCCAGTAGAACACATCGTTTATATTGCACGCATTATAAAACATACAAAAGATAAGAGGTTTAATTGATGAATAGACACTATTTTAAAACAGCTTTTCTCTTTATTAATGGTACAAAATATTTTCTTCCAACACCTCCAGTGGACTGCCTTGAGCAGCCGCAAGGTGTGTGCACCCCACTTTAGGTGTAGGTGGTTAAATATATGCCACAAATTGCTATGTGCATTTCAACCATTTGAAACAAGAATCAGCTCCTCCCACCCCTTCCACAAACCTGTAAATACCATTCAGAAAACTGCCCAGCAGGGACTCTTAAAATTCAAATAAGTGCCAAGCCACTGGAGCTCAGAGGGTTGGTTTTTTGCTTGGTTGGTTTGTTTTGTTGTTTGTTTTTTTTTTTTTTTCAGACTTTAGAGCTTCCCTTTATTCTTCACATTGCTGAACTCTGTTAGCAGACACATTTTCTCAGAAGTAAAACCGAAAAGGAAAAAAATATCTTTTATCCTTCCAAAAGCAACAATTCTGCACAAATTAATATTGTTCCCCACCAACATACATTCATTCCCATTTTTAGCTGGTATTTCAACAAAGCTCAAGTTGTGTGAGGATATACCCTTAAAGCTAAGAAAGCAGTAGATTTTCTGCATTTCTTTTTTTTAAACCTATTTACTCTGCAAGAAGGAAACTATCAATCAGGCAGGAGAAGGATTTTATGCAAACCTACTTACAAAACTGACAGCTTAAACACTGTGTTCACTCCTTCCGAAGATTGTCTATTAAAAGTTTGCTCAGCTACAGCTACACTGAAAGAAGAGCACAAGAAAGCTATTCTATGCCCAAAAATTTAAAATACAAACATTGACTGAGCAGAAGGATTTCAGAATTATGGAAATTTGTTTGTTTTACTAATCACTGAGCTGACTTATGCTAATGCTTCTTAAGAGCCATGAGAGAATTACAGCATGAGCCAAGTGTAAACAAGGTGAAGTTTTCCCTCACTGTCACCTGTTCTTCTGATGCCATAATTAAATTTCCTCTCTGATTGTCCAACTAATCAGTCTCAAAGCACAAGAAGAGTTATGGATTGGAAACAGCCATTTCTAACACTAAATAAGGGAGTTAAACTCAAAAATTTGGCATGTGTTTCAGGAACAGACAGGATTTCCAGCCACTCCCCACCCCCCATATTCCACCTTTTTTTTTTAACTATTAGGGACAATTTCACTACCCAGATAACAAGCAACAAGCAGAAACATATTTTTTAAATGTTACTGGAAGGCATGCAAGTATAAGGAGAAACTTAACCATCACCCCTATGCGCAAAAGTTGCTGCTTTTCCTTCACTGAGAAGCAGACAAAGAAAAAAAACCTGAAAGATAACAATGAATGACAGACCAGCATATCTGCCATTTACATCTTGCAACTACCTCTTGGGCAAGGGCATTTACTTTTATATTTGGCTCAGAACTCTGTTTTCCAGTTCAAAACACGTTCGAGGGCCTTGTTTTCAGTTTTTCAGAGTCTCAGCAAACACTGCTCCAGGGCTCTATTCAAGTAAGATTTCTGCCTTAAAAGGAAAACCTCAGTGTTCAAGTGCTATTTCATTCATTTGGGATCAGCTTTTCAAAAGAACAAGCCTCTCCCAGATTTTATTGGGGAAGATGTTTGGAGCAAGAAAATACCACTGAGGATTAAGTATTAATATTCCTGTTTATACTAAAGCCAAGCTTTAAAAAAGAACAGTTTCTGCACTATTTCCAAATCCTTCTTCTAGATATGCAATCAACAACTTCTCCTCTTAATACTCCACTCCTGTTCCTTTATTTTCTATCCCATTCCAATCTACACCAGTTGTTTTGAAAGAACACAAGCAGCATATCAAACAAGTGGCTGCCTTGTCCTGCAGTTTAGAGTTTAAAAACTTAAAATCACAAATGTTTGAATGTTTCCTTACACACAGAGCTGAAATATCACCCACACCATTAAACCGTGAAACAACCCAACAAGAACAGTGTTCTCAGACAAAAAACCACAAGGCCTTGGTACAGATGCAGACCTTTCTTAATTGAAATCAGTGTCCTCTGTTCTAAGTATTTTAGCTGCAGTTAGTCTGCAATTTCCTATTCAATATTTAGTTAATACTAACTTATGAGATCAAAGATGAGTCACTTCCACCAGCAAAATACAAGCCACAGAAATCCACTTGAATTAGATTCATTTTCATTTTGGGGAAAAAGAAAACAAACAAAAAAAACCCAGCAACACCAGAATATCAAGACATGAAGCATTAGGAGTTTTTCATGTATTTAAAGCCTCAGGCCATTTCAGCATGGGCAGGAATTCCAAGACATCTACGCATCTGAGTTGTGAAGAGTTTGGCATTTTCAGAAATCTTCATAGCAGGAAAGGGAGAGGAAAAAAAAAAAAAAAAGAGGAACACCCTTGTCATACTCAACCCATCACCTACTAAGATTCAACAGAAAAGTAAACACCTCATGTCAAAGTTTATTTAATTCTCACCAGGCTAGGCTTTAACACACTATCAACCCACTGAAGTCTCAGTTTTATGTTTACTATGCTCTATTAAAAAAAAAAAAATTAAAGAAAAAGAAAAAAAAACCCAAAACATGGATGGAATTACAAAGTAGATCTTGTTTATAAAAAGTATAAAATAATTTCCCTTTGATAAACATATAGGAGGAACTCTCCTCAGAATCAGAAGCTACAACCTTTAATAAATGTATGCAATATTTAACCAAACAAAGGGTACAGAATACATGCAATATTTAATCAGCCCAGCTCATTCCCCTGGTCCCCTCTGTTCTCTTTCACAAGAAGGAAAAAGCAGCAACAGGGACCCAACTGCTGAAGGTTTTTTCAGCCTACATTCCCGCTGGGTTGCAGCTAATGCAGATCAGTTCTGACATCTGGTTTGTCACATACGCCACAAGTACGTGGTGCTGACAACCAAGAAAGAGTAGGGAAAAGAGGGAACAGAATGAGCAAGCAAGGGTGAGAGGCAGTGCAGAACCCACTGCAGCTAAAAAGGTGTCAAGAAACAGCTTGAGGTTCCTTAGGAAGTAACTTGAAACACAGAGATAATTCCTCTAAAGCTCCAGCCTCCCGTGGAATTCGTTTCCCAGAATAGATAGGCAGTTTCCAAGACATACTACTGAAATTCAGGAAGGCAATTTTGTATGAAATGGTTCAGTAGCATGACTTCACACTCAGGCTGTCACCTCTGAGAGCCATGTCTAGGACTGCTCTGCAGGCTTAAACTTAGCAATACACATTTTGGTAGCGCTGGCACCACTCCTTCGCTCAAGGCCTTCACCTGAGCACTTCCAGCCCTCCCACAAAGGAACTGCTCCTCCTCCTCCAGTTTACAGCCATGAAGAAGAGCTCAGGAATTCTGACAAGTCATTCCTACATGACTCCTGCAACGCCTTTGAGGAGTAAGGCAAGCACACAGCTGGAATATTAGATGCCCTTATGATTTGTGATTCAGAGATGATTTCACACTATCAGACCGACACCTAACCTGAAATGTGTTCCCTGCTACTCTGAAAACACTGTTTGGTAACGCATCCCTCACTAGAAGTATTCAAAGCGCATTGCTTCAGCTGCTGACTCACAAACATTTTCAACAGACGAAAATTAAGACTGTAACAATAAATTCCTGAAGTGTTTGTTTGAAACAAACAAATGCTCATCTGCCTCTAGTTTACAGTTCCAGAGATAAAACACAACCCATCTTACCCTTTCAGGCAGAGGCAACACAGCCTTTGAGCATGACATCCCCAAAAGCTGTGCTAGACTAATTCCAATCTGTGTACCCCTCAAAATATTTGGTTTGGTAGGTTTTTTCCTCCAGAGCGGTGGGAATCAGCATAATTACAAGAACTAGTTTTAGTAGCAACTGTTCCCAATCTTACTTGGCTTTACTGCCTGGAGTATGATCAAGGCCAGCACAATGATAACAAAAGCTTTCACACCACAACAGCCTCATTCCTTTTTCTGCTGCTAAAAAAGTGGTGGTGAGAATTCAGCGTCTTCAACACTTTTCATCCTTTACACACACACACATATATATATGTATACATATGCAAATATAAACACGTATTTATACAGACATCATCAATAAAAAAAATATTTGTAATCTGTGTGGAACGACCAGACAGGAGCAGCCACACAGAGCATAAACAGAGTAATCCAAGAATTAAATCCTGACCAAGACCTGATGTAAGGCATTTAAGGCATGGTTGAACAGCACATGTTTTCTCACTACATTGAAAAAAGTACACTCTCGACAGCCAAATTCTTTAAAAAAAAAAAAAATCTATGATGCCAAGTGATTCATGGATTTCCTGCAGGTGACTCATTAGTGCTTTCACTTTAGAGAATAAAAAAAACCCAGAAACATCTTGTAAACACAGGCTGACATCCTTCAAAAGAGGGCCAACCTCACACTGCTTATGGCAAATATTTACCAAGACTATTTGCCTTTTTTTTCTTTATATTTGAACTGTTATCTCCATGATTCAAAGAGGTCAAATACAGCTTTCAACATCAGCAAATTTCTGAACATGCCTTTATAGCTGATGGAGGAGAGTACTTTAAAGCTTAGCATCAGCTCTTTAGATTCAGACCTACCCTCTCAAGTAATGATTTGCAAGGTTTACCAGTATTATCTATTTCAACCCATGAACGTCCAAACATTAATTCAGAGCAGCTTCTGTGAGACAGAATTTTTAAAACCAAGGCCTCCAAAACCAAGCAGAGACACACAGCTAGATCACAGCCTTCTGACAGATTTTTAGACATGTCAATGAACACAAGTTATGACTTCGTTGTTTAACACAGCAGTGACTCATCACACAGAAATCCATTTACTCATTTCCAGGCAGTGGCCTCAATAATAAATAGTCAAATGTAATAAAATTGCAAACTTGAGGATATGCAGTTCTGTCGTAATACAAGAAAGAGCTATTGATCCAAGAAATACTTCCTGTGAGAGAACTGTTTCTTCCTTGGGCTTACTTCCAACCGACTAAGGTATTTCATCTCACAGACCTGGAGTCCGCTGTCAAGAAGATGACCCACAGACTGGAAAAACAAAGCTGCAAACACAAGGAAATGGGAAAGCTTTGCTAACAATCGAGAGTTTCAAGCAGGCATGGGGACTTCACTATCACATTACCTTTCGTTAATCTGCAGGTCACACACAATAGGGATCACATGGAAACCACCTGAAAATGCAGAGGCAGGCGAAGGACAAAATGCTGCTGGAACAGGAGGCAGACAAACTGCTGGGAACTGGTAAAGCCTCCATCAAGTTAAGGAACACCAAGAAAAAATAAAACACAGCAATGGCTGTGTGAAAGCAAGGCACTGATGGTTTTAGAAGGTAAAGTTATCAAACACTAATCTCCAGAACTACAGATCACTGTTTGTGTTTTAATTACTGTGGGTCAAGGAAAAGCTTTTAGCCCCTGCAGGAGGCTGCAACCATCACAAACCTAAACCTGAGGGGGTTTCCCCCCCGTGAAAGCACACATTTCACTGACTGGCAGTATTGTCTGCTAGCTTAACACCAATCATTTTGTAAGATTACTTGCAAATCAAAGTATTGCCGGATTAGTGAAGCTGATGGACAAGAATTAGTCACACTAACACAGATTGCAACTGTATCTAAGAGAGAAAAAAAAAGCTGCACTGAGAAGACACAACTCAAGGATGAAAATATAACACAAGAAAGTGAAGTATGAAAAACAGTTCTTTGGTAAAACACAGATAACAGTATTTGATGTTTATGTTTAAAGTTTGTCCAGCCTTTCACAGAAGCTCATAAAGCTCAGATAGCAAACCTGGTAATATACACGTTTAGCCATCTTTTTTGGCATAACACAGATCCCAATTTTAGAAAGCTGTAACCTCTGTGCAGCCTGCCACATCTGGTGAAACACCCAGCTATTTAGAGTTTCTTTAGCACGTAAGTGGGGTCAGCATGGTCCTTTACATGAAAGGTACATGTTAGAATCACAAAGAATGACGAAAACTCATAGAATGGTTTGGCTTGGAGAGGACCTTAAAGACCATATTGTTCCAACCCTCTGCCATGGGTAGGGAGCCCATGTTACGCAAAGCAAGATAATTTCCACGGGTGGCATTTTATTTTTTTAGACACCTTTACTGAGTAACCTCCTAGGTAGGATAGGAGAATTACCATCGTTTCAAAATTTCCTTTTACACAACTCCATCTCAATCTTTGTTTGCACTGCCTCCCCTTCAGTCTCATATTAATACACAGCGGAGCTCCGTGTAATTGTCACTTGCACAGCCCGTAATCACCGAAAAATTTAGAAGCACTTTAGAAGCCACAGAATCACAGAACGTCAAAGGGTCGGAATGCACCTTACAGATCACCCGGTCCCCACCCAGTGTAGCCACCTGTTCAATTCCTCCTGGAAGAGGCCACCGCGGGACACATCTGCCCAAAGACCGGGAGCATCCCTGATGTAAGGCTGACACCGGCCCCACACGGCCCTTCTCCCCCAGCGATGCTCCCCGGGGATGACCGGGAGCCTCCGGACACCGCCAGCGATCCGGGTCACACGGGGCGCGGGGCAGCGCCGCTCCATCCGCGGGGAAACGACCGCACGGAGAGGGAAGGCAGCGCTCCGGCCGGGACACCGGGACAGCGTGACCTCCCGCGGCCCGGGGGACTGCGGGGCGATGGGCGGCGGTACCGAACCCCGCGGTACCGAACCCCCGCGGTACCGAACCCCCGCCCGTCCCCGGCGCCCGGGCGGGTCCCAGGCCGCCCTTCCCCGCGCAAGCGGCGGGCGCGGCCGCGGGGGTCTCACCGGCTCGCAGCTGCAGGCTGCCGTCCCTCCGGCTGCACCACAGCGCCCGCTCCCCGCTCTGCAGGATGTAGTGGTCCTTGGCTTGGAACAGCTCCATGCTCGCACGCCGGGAGAGAGGGACGGAGGGAGGCAGCGGAGGAAGGGAAGGGAAGGGGCGCTCCCGCCGCTCCCGCCGCCGCGCGCGGCCCCGGGGCGGAAGGGGGAATGGCCGGCACCGGGGAGGGGGGGGGGGGGGGCGGGGGGGGCGGGCGCGCTCCCGAGCAGCCGCGCGCGGGGGCGCGCACGCGGGCGCTGTCCCGGAGCCGGAGCGCGAGCGGGCGGAGCGGGCGCGAGCCCGGGTTCCGCTCCCGCCGCCGCACGTGACAGCGCCCGGCCCCGCCCCGCGGGCGCTTAAAGGGGCAGCGCAGGGGGCGGGGCCTGAGGGGGCGGGCACCGAGGGGCGGGGTTGGTGGGCGGGGCCGCGCTCCCGAATCCGCCTGACGGCTGAGGGTGGTCCCTGCGCCCCTTCCCCTCACACCGGCTCCCCTTGGATCGGCTGCCCTCAGCCCCTTCTCCGCAGCCCCTTCCCCTCAGCCCGGCTCCCTTCAGATCTGCTCCCCTCAGCCCCTTCCCCTCAGCCCGGCTCTCTTCAGATCTGCTCCCCTCAGCCCGTTCCTTTCAGCCCGGCTCCCTTCAGATCGGCTCCCCTCAGCCCCTTCCCCTCAGCCCGGCTCCCTTCAGATCGGCTCCCCTCAGCCCTTTTCCTCAGCCTGCTGTCCTCGTTCCCCGCTCCCCTCATCCCCGCTCTCCTCAGCTCGGCTCCCCTCAGCCCCGTTCCCTCCATTCCCGCTCCCCTCTCCACATCCCCGCTCCCCTCAGCCCAGATCTTCTCATGCCCTCTCCCCTCCGTTCCGCCCCCCTCAGCCCTCAGAAGGTGATACACGGGAAAACTCGTGGTGAAAGGAAATCTCAGGACCCTGGCACAGGGCTCATCGTTATTTTGAATATTTATCCAGGAGGCGGCACCTCCTGATGGAAGAGCAAATCATTCCCTCCGTCTTTTTTGCAGGCAACTCTGAACAATGTCCCTGCAAACTTGTCACTGCTACAGACCCTTCCCAGCCTTACGGAGGGCTTGTCCACAGGCTTCCAGAGCTTTTGTTTCATTACAGAGGCTGAAGTCCCACTCCCTGTGAAACTGAGGAAGAGATGGACACAGACAAAAAGCATCCTGTTCTGCACACAGGGATGGGAGTGATGGAGCAGCTCTGGTGGGCACCTGGTGTCCCAGCGAAGGGCTGCTGGCTGCTTCAGTTTGCAAATTAAAAGATTTGCCAATTATGGTTAAACCACCTACAGTAGGAGAAAAACAACTACTTTCAAACCACTCTTTGAAAAGATTGGTTTCTCTCATACTATTTTTCTCCATTGATACATAATAGTGATGCTACAAAAAACTAAGTGACTAAAGGACATTAAGAAATGAGAAATCTCGTTATTAAATGTGAACATTCAAGAGCCAGGGAAGAGCTTGCTTTTGGGAGGTACTGAGCAGCCAGTCTAGAAAAGCATTTAAGTGCAGGCATGACTACAAATGTACAATTTAAATTGGCTTAACTGACCATTAACATCTTTTAAGATAAGCATGTACTTCAGAACTTTTCTGGTTTGGGACTAGGAACTAAACTTCACAGTGGGTCAAAACATTATTTTTGCTCCCACGTCTTTAGTCTGCACTATCAGTCACTAAATATTTCTCACTTGCCATATCATCTCTATTCTGCTTGCGTTTCCCAAATCGTTCAGTGTTGTAGCACAATGCACAGGGTTGCCATTAAAATGCTTGCAGGGATTTCAAGGACAGACTTTTGCTTTGCCCTTTTTTCACGCTTTGATCAGAGTTTTTTCTTTCCCCCATGGGTAGTTTTCTGTTTGCATTCAGTGTGTTTTCCATAGATTCACAGCTGGGTGCAGTTCCTACGAGCCTGTCAGCTTTAGTTAGCATAGGGGGAAAACACTGAAAGAATAATTTTGCATTTTTGCAATTCATTGTCACTGGCTAGTGTTAAGGAAATGCATCGGCTGATAATTAGTCATGTGCTCTCTCAGTATTACCTGATTGCCAGCAGCTTGATTTCAGGTTTAAATGTTGATTAACGGAAAGGGATGTGATTTAGTAACACTCCACACCTGAAGTGCAATTGGCTGGATAGATTGGACAAATACACCACTCTTCCTGAGGCGAAGGGTACCAGATTTGGAAATGGCACTGTAGGCAGTGTGAGGAACTTTATTTCTAAACATCCATCATTAAAAAGTCGTGAAATAATTTTTTTGTTTGGCTTCAATGCTCCTGGCAGCTTCCAGAGAAACATTAGAAAAATCTTGGGTCATCTATTTTGATGCCAAAGTAACTGCAGAAGCCTTTCTTCTTACCCTTCATACTCCTTGCTAGTTTTTAATCCAACTGTGCTTTGTCCTTTCTATTTTCACCCCTGAGTGTCCGAGCAATATCTCTGTATTCCTCCTTGGCATTCCCTTCCCACATCCCTGTAATTCTATTTTCCTTTACAGTCAGGTTACTTTGCCCTTCTGAAATGTGTTTTTGAAAAGGCTTCTGTGTGCTTTTTAGAGAGAGTCTGTTGTGCATTAAACAGAGATTGGAGAGTCTGGTTTGGGAAGGAACCTCCTCAGAACAAGAGTAACACAAGAGGGTCTCCTGACAGGCAGTACAGAGGATAAAAGAGATTTGTTTGGGACTAGAACATTTTCTGAAGTGCCTGTAAATGTACTGCTGAAAAACAGCTGTGTGTTGTGTTTTATAACAGAAAAAATACAAAACTACTGGAATGAACCATTAGCTTTTTGGCAAGAAAATGAAAACTCTCAAAACCCAGTGAAAGCAGCTCTGCATAAGAATTTTCACCTGGATTTATTTTTAGCTTTCTTTTAACTGAAGTAACTTTTTGTGGCAGCTGCAGTTACCTCTAAAGGAAGAGGAACTCTGGTATTGCCTCCTTCCCCATGAAAATCTCAAACTTGCAATGGGAATATTTCTATTTCAGTGAGCACTAAGAAAAGAACAAGCTACTTCCTTCAAAGCAATGTGTTCATGGTTAATATCTGCAATGTACACTGTGGCTTATGGACAAGGTATTTATTTCCCTCTGTTGCACGGGCTGTTAAGAGCAAATCAATGGGACCATTTTCAAAATCAAATTAGAATGTTTTGACTTCCTACAATTCTTTTATTCTGGAATGGCAAATTGCACTTTGATGACTACCAAGCTGGTGCACATAAAAAGATTCCTTAATCTACTGTTGGGCTGCCTTCCTCAGTTAAAATACAGTTTATACTATACCAAGGCCACATTTAACTCATAATTTCTCCAAAGTAAATGGCAGGCTGTTCTTCATGGCCACTGTAATAAAATTTGCATCTCATTTAAAACAGATTCCACTTGCTTTTCCTCAGTCTGAAAAAAAAATTGGTTTCATTACCCTTTGGAAGGACTTATCTCCATTTCTTTACTTTTAATTTGGGCTGGCTTTTTTTAAAGAGCAAAATAGCTCACATTACAAAAAGAAAAATTCTGCATTTAGAATGGATAAAAAGTAAAATTTCAGGATCATTGGAATATGTCTTTTAGCAAAAGAAGATTTTTTTAAAGGTTGTTGTTGTTGTTGTTGGTTTTTTTCTGATACCATTTAGCCAACTTAGATTGATTTTGCAATTAGCTTTCTTGGAAGTTGCCTTAATTTCCCTAGGTGTTTGTTTGTTTGGTTGGTTTTTTTAATATTATAGAAACAAAAAAATCATCATCTTTGTAACATTACTGGTATCCACTGACTCTAGCTTTTTCCTCAAGATGTATCAGAAGATTAGACAGTAAAACAGCAAAAGTAACAAAATATGCATATTCCATTTTTGCATCACTTTATGTGCTGTGAATACTGTGGAGGCCAAGCATCAAATGACACCTGAGGAAAAGGAGATGTTGCCAAGTGCTGAAGTGTCATACATGTCTTTTTGTCACTTTTCCCTGGGTTTGGCTGTCCTTGGAAAAGGAAATGTATTAGCTATTCAGTGTAAAAATCTGTCAGTCATATGTGATGGAAATAAATGCAGGAAAAGTGAGGGGGGCAGAGGGTTGAATCACATTCCTCTTGCTCCCTGCTCTCCTGGCACTCATTATTTGTCCAATATTTATGAATCCTTATGCATTGTTTCCATCTGCGTCATGCCCAGGAGCCCCAGTTCTGGACAAGGACCCCACTGCGCCAGGAGCTGTGCAGGGACAGCAACGTCTGCTCAGATCCCAGGGATTCAGCACTGTTACAAAAGGCAAGGTCAACAACAACCAGGTGTTTAAGGGATGAACAGAAGATATGAGGCGTTTTTCATCAGCTTGGAAGCTAGTGGTCTCAGCATTCCAGGATTTAAGCACTACCGAGTTTTGATGGAAAACATACTTTAGTACTCTATTCAATTAAGAAAGTTTTAACACTAAATATTTATATCACTCTAGTGGACTCCATTCTCTGCATTGAGAATAACACGCTTTCAAAACAGCACATGTGCTTGTACAGCTGCAGCAAGAGCATGTGCAACAAACTAACTCGGGGTCAAACTCTCCTCACCCCAGAAGTTGCTCCAGAGGGAACTTTTCAGAGTAAATTCTGACACGCTGTGACATTCAGCAACAATACTGAATGCTGCTAAAGCCAGTTTAAATAATCCTTTCCTCCTTCCCAGCTGTGTGTTTCTATTCCTGTCCCATGCCTGCACTGGATAGCCACAAGCATTTGTGCAGCATATTGTCAACTGGATTTGCAGATGCACAATAACCTATTAAGTACTATTTATGAAACTGGGCTCCAAATTGTAGTAACTGAAGCTAGAACAAACTTACCTGGCCTTACTGAGCAGAAGGAGCCTAATTCTGTGGGGTCAGGACTCACTTTGGTGTCACTCAGACAGTGCCAGTGTCACAGTGAGCAGAGTCAGACCATGTCTAAGGTATGGACACATTAATGCCAACCATACCTACGTTAGGAAACAGTGCGATAAAATTGGAAAGGGCTTGGAGAGCTAAAGAGCTGGTGCTGAGGATCCAGCTTCTGAACTATGCACACTCCAGGGGCTTTATTTAAGATTAGATCTAGTTTTGTCCTACAGACCCCTTAGCAGCTGGAGCCTGTCAGAGGCAGTTCTGAAGTGCATCTCCTGTTTTCTGTGGTACCTCTTAAGGAACCCAATCCATGTGCTCACATAGAGAACAGCAGAGCCCTGGGATGAGCCAGGATGAGAGAGTGTCATCCAAAGGAGCTTTTTCAGGGACCATCACCTTTCCCAAATGCCATGAGGTGGCACAGTAAGAGTGGTCTTCTGGAAGCCTTGCTGTACCTCAGACAGATTCACTAACACACAGATGAGGTGACTGTTTTTAACACTGTAAGTGAAATTGCTCTGGCAGAAATTTGGAGCCATAACAAACCTCGCTGACACATACCACAGGTCTCCAAGAGAACTCATATTTACAGAACCTCAGACTCTACATAGTGCTGCATTTACACTGCAGATACACCTCAGTGTTTAGGAGGAGTAGGGATGTGTGAAGTTCAAAAAGTGACAGTCTCTTCCCAAGAGCAGAATCTGTAGCTGCCAGGCAACAGTTTAGGTCAAAAAATACTTACCAGCTTTTCCTTCATCTGTGGCATGTGGATAAAAAAGTCCTATATAGATCTTGCAGTCCTCAAGCTCTTGATGCTCAGTTAAGTACTGTGCCAGTAATTAGAATTCTTATGACTCTCAAGGGTTGAACGAGAAGATTAAAAGAACTTTATTTTCCTGTGAGATTATATGTTCTATACTTGAGTGGCTGGGAGAGATGATCATTGCTATATGCAGGCTAAAAGTGTTTATTGCTGGCTTTGCTTTTCTTGTGCAATGCTATGTAGGTCATTGTCAAACCTAGGGAAAGAAGATAGAGATGAGACTGAAAAAGAAGACTGAAAATCAGGAATCGTGAGTCCTCGTCCTTGAACACACAGCAGGTTCTTTACACCACACTTCTACACTTCTAAAAGTAACATTGTTCCCTACTATGCAAAAGTGTTATAGCCTGACTATATTGATCTGTGTAAAATGTTTTAAACGGCCATGGCAACAGTTTACATTTGTATTTACATGCAGGCAAATGAAAGCAAGGTCTATCTTTTATGGTAATAATAATAAAATAGAATTTATGTATGGTCACACCTCAAACAAATTGGGGAAGTTCTGTATTTTTGTTGGAGTCAGTCAGGTTCTGCATTTGCAGGGGGGACCGCCAGTGAGAATCAAGATTGGAGTGGAACAAGGTGGAATAAGAGCCACGTGAAACACTTGGCAGTGTGCTTTTCATTTTGATATTTTAATTATATTACAATGTCTATCTATCTGAACAATTTATATACTGCATTTCTGTAATAGGTTTTTACCCTGGCTCTGTGGCTATGTGTGATAAATTAGACAGCTTTGACAGCTATGGAGCGACACAAATGACTCAGCTTCACCCGATGTTTCTGAGATAAGGTCAAAGGCATTCCTAAACAAAATTTTAAAATCTCCTAGAAACTTCATATAAATGGTCAATTGCCTCTTTGGGGGAAGACATACATGAAGAATTGCAAGGCACCCTTTCGTTTATTAAGGCCATGTACACCATTACACCATATAGGATGTGGGAGGAAATGTAGGATGTAGGAGAACTGTCCCTGAGTAATTACTGAAGGGAAAATTACAAGCATGTGTTGTTGTTGCAGGAGTTGCACTAGGTCATCAGTCTGGTAGGACGGGGTGGAGACATGATCAGCTTGGGGAATTAAGTGCTGACCTTTGAAAACTGACAGCGGATGAGGGCCCAGAAAGTAGGAAAAGTACTCGGGTTTCTAATTTCCTACTGTTTTCCAAGGTCTGTGAAACCACTGGGCAGTTATAACTTCCTATATTGAGGAACCTGTGCCACCATCCTGACCTTAACAAAGGGATAGGATGAAGAGTCACAGAATTTTAGATCAGTCAGATCCTTTTTCTCAAATGAAAAGAAAGAACAGAAAAAGAATTATCAAAGTATATCAAAGTATGTACTTTCAAGTACCTGCAAGACAATGGAGTGAACAGTTAAGATAATAAGCATGAAATTGAATCGACATCCTTTGTTCTTATGACAGTCTAGCAGTCCTGGGCAATAGCTGTGTCTGCATTTAATATAACCTTTGATCCTGTGATTTCCCTATAACTATCTAAGGAAACATGGCCCACTTCTGGCACCTCCACAGCCCTAACATTTGGGAATTTTCTCCTGGAGAGTGGTTACTAATGGTTCACACTCTAGTTTGGTGCCATCCTGTATCTTTGCCAATTGCCCAAATAATGGAATAACAAGTGCACTTAGTAAACACATCAGGTCAGAAGGGTCAGAAAGCCCACTGTGAATCAGGATTCCATTATGAGGTTATTGTGGCAAGGTGAATAAATTACCTGAAATGAATGAAATGCCTGGCAAGAGGAAAAATTTTCAAGATTAATAATCTTCTGTATAAATACAAGCTCAGGAACAGCTGGTTAATCAGGAGTTCTGGGGTAATCCTAGACCATAAATTGATAAAGGAACCAGTAAAAAAAAAGTGGAAAAAATCCATTTCTACTACAATGAATACACAGGAGCATTATGCATAAGATCTATGCAGTAATCCTTTTACTCTACTCTGAGCCAGACCTCAGTGGCAATTCTATATTCAGTTTGATACAACTATTTTAAGAATTATCTATAAAAAACAAGCCAAAGGAAATCAAAGGTAATCTAAACTTCAAAAGCTGAGAACTATTATTTGAACAACAGGGATTTTTTGGACTAGTTTCTCATTGGAAACAGGAAAACTGTCTTGAAACACACAAGAATTGCTGGAAAGAGGACAAGAAAAACTGGTTTCCTTGCCCAGTGTCGCTGAACCGTAGAATGGTGGAGACTGAAAGGTACCTGTGGTTCAAGCCCTCTGCTCACAGCAGGATCAGCTAGAGAAGGTTGTCCAGGTTCATGTCCAGTGGGGTTTGGTATGTCCAAAACAGGGACTCCACCCCCACAGGGCAATCCGTGCCACCGTTTGACCACCTTCACAGAAAAATAAAAACTCTTAACTCTAAGGGAAATTCCCTGTGTTTCAGTTTGCAGCCATTTCCTCTTGAGCCTTCACAGGATTTCCATGAGAAGAGTCTAGCTCCATCTTCTTTTCTTCCTCCCATCAGGCATTTTCACACACTGAAAATGTTCCCCCCTGAGTCTTTCCATTTTGGGGCTGAACAATCCCAAGACTTGTTCCAGAAAATACAAGTACTGAGCATAATCACGGGACGAATGAGTTAGACAAACAAAGAAGGAGTTAGAAACAAAGCATTTGGCTGAACAGGCCTGGGAATAGAGGGCTCAATGACATTATCCACCGCTGCTGTTGTTTATGAACATGTTAGGCAAGACAGGAATGAGGTAACGTGACCTCTTCCTATTCACAACCTAAAAGGATTTGCTGCACCCTAATTTTTATGAATCTCAGTCTCTTTGCCCATTTCCACATTTCTTTAACCTTTTTTTCACCCATTCCCTGTCTTCCTTGTCTCATGCATGTATCTGTTAAGCAGCAGTAGAAGTTTCTGCCAAGGTGTAGCAGCCCCACAGAACCGCAAACCCTTGCCAGCTGCAAGAAATTGCAACATTCACCCTGCTCAACCCTCTTTGCTTTCTGTGCCCCTCCCGGCTGGGTTCTGAGCCTTCGGAACAACGGCCTGAATGCCGTGTCCTGCGTGCAGCTCCTGTGAGGTCACTGTTTCGTTATCAATATTGTGCAAATTGAACTTAGGCAGCCAGAGCCACCTGAGAAATGGTGTAGGATTGTCACATTTCAGGCCAGTGGATTCCAGCACTTCCCTGAGGCTGTAGATACTTCACCAGAAGGTTTGGGCCACAGCTTCTCAATTTATTGTTTTAATTAAGAAAAGAAAGCCTCCTCCGTAAGAATTTTGTTTATTTCTGTGACATTTATCAATGCTTTCTTATTTTTTCCTAGGCAGCTGTTGTAAGCTGTGGAAGGAAAAAGGAAAAAAAAAAGAGAAGAAAGGCTGACATTCCATTTCTCCCCCTTAGACATATTTACCTCTTTACAGGAAAAGCAGCCCTGAATGTGCCAAAAAACCCACCCCAAAAGTGAGAAAGCAAACATGAGCAAGTCCCCAGATAACTTTCCTGCTCAACTAAACCAGTTTGAAACGAGGTTTCTGAGACCAGCTGGTGCATCACACAAGCAATTGTTCTGTTCGGCTGATTTGATTTGCCTTGAGCTGCGACGTTGATTACAGTGAAAAAATAAACACAAACTCCAGTTAAATTTGCTAACAATCTTAAAAATAGGAGCACCTGCCCTGCTGTTAACCAAACACAGCATCCAAAAGCAAACACAGTTTAAGACTAACAAAATTAACCATGGTCATAAGTTTGATTCTCAGTTGGAGTATGCAATTTTAAATATCAGTTTTATTTAATATATTTTACTCCGTTTAATAAAGATGAAATGAAAAATTTACGTCCTGCTAGAGTTTTATAATAATGTCTCTGGGGGAAGGGTTTGGGGAGCACTGGGAATTAACACACTGGGTTATATAACTGACACTGCAAATAAATCACTGTGCTACTTGTAAACTGGAATAATGGGCACAAGACCTATGCCCATGGAGTATTTCATGACTGGAAAGCACTTTGGAATCAGGTAATTAAAAGACTACATAAGTACGCACAGGAGCATGCAAAGTTCCCTGAGATGGAAATTAGGTGAAAAATAAACCCCAACGATTGTGATAATAGGATTAATTTACGTGCACACTAGTTCCATGGTGCAAAGACCAAATTTTGCTCTGTGCTTTACATATCCTCTTCCTACAGTCCAGTTTGTTCAAGGGAAGGCTGTCTCAGCTATGCAATCATAAAGATTGGAGCAATCCTTAGAGCCGGATTTGTGGCTCCTTGGCAGCTTTTATTGGTGACATAAGTGGCTCTGAAGGGATAGGAAATCACATCCTCCTGGCAAAAAGTGGCTTATATGAATTCTGACCTGGCCTGGCTTTGACCAAGAGCACCCTCAACAAAAGAAATATTTACTGAATAGATTGTGATTTTAATAACTTGCCCTTTCAAAAAGGGTTTTTTCAGAAATCGAAGTGTAGCTATGCCCATGCTGGTCAGAAGGGAGCTCTGCAGATTGTTAGCCTAACCTTCCACTTGAGGCAGCGCTTCATTTAAAAGCAGGGCTGAAATTTTATACTTCGCTCCTCCTCACGGTACATCTTCCCAGTCTGTAGAAGGAAAAATAACCGATACAAAGCACTGGAACTGCTTAAAGCCCGCCCTTATCTTGTAGTTTTGAGGTTTTGAAGGGTTCAGACACCGCTGAGAGCAACACCTGAGCGTCTGTGCCGTGAGACCGATACCAGCACTGCCCTCTCCGGCCAGACGCGCGGGGCTCAGCGCCCGCCCCCGCCCCGGGGCCGGTCTCAGCTGGGGCTCTGACGTCACATCCCCGTTTTTCTGGAAAATCGCCGCTTTGGGGTTTCGGCCGCCATCCGCGGGGCGCTGCCGCCCCCTGCCGGCCGCGCTGCGTCACGGGGCTCTGACGTCATCCCCTGGGTGCGGCGCTCTGCCGTGCCGCCCCCTGCCGGCCGCGCTGCGTCACGGGGCTCTGACGTCATCCCCGCGGTGCGGAGCGCTGCCGTGCCGCCCCCTGCCGGCCGCGCTGCGTCACGGGGCTCTGACGTCATCCCCGCGGTGCGGAGCGCTGCCGTGCCGCCCCCTGCCGGCCGCGCTGCGTCACGGGGCTCTGACGTCATCCCAGCGTTGCGGCGCTCTGCCGTGCCGCCCCCTGCCGGCCGCGCTGCGTCACGGGGCTCTGACGTCATCCCCGCGGCGCGGAGCGCGGGTTTGTCACGGGCTCGGCTTTGGTGCCAAGGCTCTAATGGAGCCTTTTCCGGGCGCACCTGTGTGGAGTCACCGAATCGCAGAATGGCCGAGGTCGGGAGGGACCTTCGGGATCATCCAGGGCTGTCGCCCGCCCCGAAACCACAAACCGCATCGCTCTCCGGGCTCCTCTCGCACACTGCCGGGGATGGTGACTCCACCAGCCCCATGGGCAACCAATTCCCAACGCTTGAGAGTGAAAATGCAGAGAGTGAAAAAAAATTTTTCTGATATTTAATCTGAATGTCCCCATCTCCAAATCTGTGTGATGAATGCTACATTACCATTTACTGGCACTGTTGGGCTCTTCCACTGAGTGGATTTTGCCTTTATCAGAGCTTTATGTAACAAAAGATGCTAGATAGGAACAAGTTCCTCAGCTCAAGTCCAAGGAAATTCAGGAGTTTAGATTTAAATCTGACAGATTCTCGGGGTTTTGTTTTTGCCAAGATGCGCCATATACACATGACCTGCTTGAGTCAGACTGGAAATGTCCATTTGAGCTAATATAAAAATTGAGTCTTTTCTTGCTCTGTCTTTTACATAAATATTCTCGGGCTCTGTTCCAGCTTCTGGAAGCAAAGGAAGCTTTGGCCATGCAGTCCTTGAGACACAAAATCCATCAGGGAGGACGGGGGAAATTGTCAGCACAAAAAGCTCCTTAAATCTCCTTCCTCTGAGAGGAGAGTTACAGGAAAAGAAACCGCAGGAGGGGATTACACCGATGGATCAGGCTTCATTAACAGCTGCTGGAGACTCATGCAGAGCTCCCAATGGAAAACTGAGGGACAAAAAGTGAAAATATCACCATGCGACACTGAGACAATTTCACCCTCTTGGTGACGTAGCTTGGATGGATAAAATATGCATCAATTATAAAGATAAATGCTTTAAGCCTCTCTGTAAAAATCTGAGAACACAATTAATTTTAATGTAATTAAACCAAGAAAGCATCACTTATGGTAAAGAAATAACTTCCATCAGCTGTATCAGCAGAAAGTACAATACACACTCACAAATAATAAAGGTATGTCTCAATTCTACATTCTTTGTTTGATAAAAGCTTAATATTCAAATGAGTGAGTAAAAATTTGCAAACTTTTTCTGGGTGAACAAGGCCTGGCTGATTCATTCTCTCCTGTAGAAAAGCCAGGCCCATCACACCAACACTGACCTGCTCACTAATCTCAAAAGTAGATGTCACTGAGGGCCAAGGTATTTGAAACCACAGCTTCCTCCAGAGTTTTTTCCACTTCAATTTACCATCCTTTCCCTCAGTTAGGTTGTGCTCAGTTTCAAACCTGCAGGAAATTAAGAGCTGCTGGAAAAAAATCTAGATTTGTTCTTTCTGAATCTGCAGGCTTGTATTTCTTTTGAGATTGATGGCTTAGGATTGTTGATGATTTTGAGATTTGGAATGAGGATTACAGTGGTGGTTATGGAATAAAGAAGTGCAGAAATAAGCCAATGGCTTTCTTTCGGGTTTATAAACTGAAACAAACTCTAATGCCTGTGTTGGGGATAATTATCTCCGTGTAGATCCCAGACTGGAAATGTTTATTGCTTTTATGTGAGTATCTAGAGTGCCACGTGCAAGCAGGGTTCTACAAAACCCAGCTTGGAAGCCGAATCTGAAACTATCCCCTGTTAAAATGCTGGATATCAACGTTGTTTGTTGTAACTGGAACTGCAGGAGCCCACGGCCTCCAACGCAAACCTGACGCCTTTTATAAGCTTTGAAAAGAAATCCTAGGGATGGCAGCATCCCCCAGAGCCTGGGGAGCATCCTGCCGACACGGCGGGCACATGCAAGACGAGAAGGTTCCCTTCGCTGTTGCAGGAAACCATTTTCCACGGCGCTCCCCCTGCTTTGCCAGCGCCGGAGGAGATTCTCGGAAGGCGCAGCGGCGGTGACACTCAGGCGACGCTCAGGCACGGGAGGGGACAGCTCCAGCGTCCCGGGACATCCTGGAAGGTGCCTCGGGCTCCTCTGCGGCGCCGTGCCGCGGCTCCGATGGCAATCCGGCACAGGGAGCGCGCAGCGATGGCAATCCGGCACGGGGAGCGCGCAGCGATGGCAATCCGGCACAGGGAGCGCGCAGCGATGGCAATCCGGCACGGGGAGCGCGCAGCGATGGCAATCCGGCACGGGGAGCGCGCAGCGATGGCAATCCGGCACGGGGAGCGCGCAGCGATGGCAATCCGGCACGGGGAGCGCGCAGCGATGGCAATCCGGCACAGGGAGCGCGCAGCGATGGCAATCCGGCACAGGGAGCGCGCAGCGATGGCAATCCGGCACGGGGAGCGCGCAGCGATGGCAATCCGGCACAGGGAGCGCGCAGCGATGGCAATCCGGCACGGGGAGCGCGCAGCGATGGCAATCCGGCACAGGGAGCGCGCAGCGATGGCGATCCGGCACGGGGAGCGCGCAGCGATGGCAATCCGGCACGGGGAGCGCGCAGCGATAGCAATCCTTGGTAATTCGGAAGAAATAAATATAAGAAATACCCATTGTGCCTCTTACCAGAAGGTTTAACTCCAGCCATTCATTCTTTATGATACTTTTGTGTGGTGATTACCCATACAGTGGCATCAGCAGTACAAGTTTCAAACCCTACTGGCTTCTCTCTGATACAAAGGAGACAACTCAATTCCACACCAGGATAAGCTCAAACTCCATCTCTTTGTTCCATGGCTTCTCTTTCCAACAAGCAAAAAACAATTTGTGCCATTTTTGTGGCAGATGTACATGAAATTATTAGAAACCATGCGCAGAGGCGCTGCGGGCTCGCACCCCAAATCCGAGGTGCGCCAGGAGCCAGGGCTCGGCGATGCCAGGAGCCGGGGCTCGGCGATGCCAGGAGCCAGGGCTCGGCGATGCCAGGAGCCGGGGCTCGGCGATGCCAGGAGCCGGGGCTCCGCGATGCCAGGAGCCGGGGCTCGGCGATGCCAGGAGCCGGGGCTCGGCGATGCCAGGAGCCAGGGCTCAGCGATGCCAGGAGCCAGGGCTCGGCGATGCTGTTCCTCAGCTCTGTCGAATCCACGGCCCCTAATTTCACAACCACGTCTGGCTCTTAGCGTAGTCAAGCACCAACTATTTAAGGCAGGGATTCCCTACGCAGGTAATTGTGTGTTATATAACAAGAGTTATGCGTCTAAATGTTACTGAAGGGGGGAAAAAAGGTATAACAATAATAATAATAATTGCTATGATTCCTGCCTTCTCCAGTAGTGCCTATTTTCCTTGAAGTAATCAGGGACTTGTTGCTAGGTAGTTAATATTAAAGGTACCTTAAATATTTTAATGTGTCTATGCCTGCTGTTTCTAGGCAGCAGTATTTGTTTATGATATTGTTATCCAACCCTACCTTATATCCTTTATTCAGTGTAATCTAATATATCCATACAGCCAAACTTCAGCCCTGATACTTTTATTTGTCACGGAGTAGTATATTGAAGTAACAACACTTCAGAATGAAAAGATGCCTCTGATGTGGAAGATTTAATTTTTGCCAAGGTGCTAGTTAACATTCTTAAGATCTAAATGAAACAAATAAGGCCATTTAAAATTCAGAGGTGCTTCAGTGCACTTTCAGCACCAGCTGATGTTCACATCTGCCATAGTGAAAATTTCCAGTTTTAAAGTAAATGGTATGATTTTGCTCTTTTGGGTGGAGAGAAGCCCCATTTGGATTATTTACAGTTACCTTGACCCATGTTTTCATGCTTCCAGGCATGTTCCATCTTAAGAGCTGGCTTTATACCGGGTATGCAGTCATGCAGAAACTTTGATAAACATTTGAGTTTATTGGCTCAGGGTCAAGACCACCTTTAATTGATGAGAGAGGTTAGAATTGAATTCCCAGTACTTTTTTGACCAAACTCTCTAAATTTTTGAGATAAATTTTCACATGCTCTATCTTGCTCTTTTTTTTTCTAAGTGGTAATAGGCCAAGGGAAAGAAATATGTCATGGTTGTTGGAAATGCAGCTGGGGAGAGCAGGAATGGAGGTGAGACAGGAGCTCATCATCAATGGTGACACGAGGGAAGGTCTTGGGGACCAAGTACTCACTAACACCTACTGAAATGCCCAACTAGGGACATGTGTTAATATTTTACCAGTCCTTTGGAAGTAAAAATTGCTGTATGTGTGGCTGCTGGGCAAAACTGCTTTAGGTTTTCCTTCCTTCCTTTTCCTTTAAATTTCGATTTAAATAAATTAGGAAAGCTTGCATTGGGGTAAACATTATGCTTCTTACCGACAGATTTTACAATCTGAGCTGTGCACTTGGAGTGGCAAGACAGAGCGCTGGCAACTCCTATTCCTTGCCACAGATCAGTATGGGCTGCAGAAAAAAAACCACATTATCTGCCTGCCAACCCTGCGGGAAACACGCAAGGGAATTATTCCAGACACAGCTCATTCTGCAAATGGAGCTTTCCTGACAAGACAGAAGTGGATGAGAACTCAAAGTTCACGAAATTATGAAAAGCAATAAATCAGGGCTTCAAGTAACCCATGTGGATAATTTTGCAAATCTCATCTGTTCACTGTCAGGAGCTATAGAAATGCAGTAAAAAGTTCTAAGTTCCAGGCTAAGTTCTATAACCCCTTTGCTGCTAAATCCAGTGCATTTCTTTTACTCTTTTAAAACTCATGTAATACCCCATTTTTAAAAATTTATTTGTCAGATGGATAGCAGACAGATCATCTATCCACTCAGCAGATATAAAGCAATAGTATTTCAAAGTTTGTTACATTTTCTTGCCTGTTCGCTTCATTCCTAACATAGGCACCATATTTCATTAGAAGGAGTTAATTATTTTCATCTCTGATCCATCTCCAGCCTTTTTACCAAGACTTCCAACAACGTTATCCTTTAGTGCAAACCCTACCAGTGATTTCTGTGTTTGTTGTGGAACACGTCAGAGAACATTGCACAGTCCTTGAATGCATGTCAAGTGTAAAGAACCAGGGATGAAGAACTCCAGATTACATTTTGAATTCTGAAACATGAAGTGTGTCCTTACAGATCAATGCCCTTTGGAATTATTTTCTGAAATATGTGTGGCAAGTGCGCTTTTCTTCTTACAGTCAGAAATTTAGTGTAAGATCCTCCACTTCTACTTGCCCTGCAATTTGCTGTGCAGGGACATACGGAAGCTAAAGGCTGCCTGGACCTGTTCCTTCCTTTCCTGCAGATTTCCAGCTTCTGCAGTGCAAATTCCAGCAGGAACGACTGAACCAGCCTCTTTATTCTTTAAAGCTCCTTATTTATAGATCCTGGAAAGGTGTTTGACTGAGAACTGGTGTGTTCCCCTGCTTTGTAACCAGCCTCTTGCCCATCCTAAAATAACTCTTGCTCTGGGTTACAGGGGCTGGCATTCAATTACATTGGTCTCTAGTGTTACAGACCATCCACGGTCCCTGAGCTGCTCACTGGCACAGGGACTGATCCCATGCACAATCCTATGGATGTGTTCTTTGGGCAGAGCTCAGGAACCCAAATTATCCAGTCTTAAAGGCTTTTTCTTCGTGCAACCAGGACAGTGTACCTCAGTGTCACCCATTTATCTTTAAGCAAATGATTTATCTTGAGAAAAAAATAGTTTAAACACGCTTGTTCATTCGGCTCTCCTGTACCATTGCACATAAATAGGTGAAAGTGCCAATAAAACCAGTTTGTTAAATGCTAAAATGATTGTGCTCATATTTCATTAACTGCAGTACTGTATCTACCCAGAGAAGTTTGGCTTTGGAGTTTTAATATTTACACTAAGGCTCCAGGAAATGGTATTTTGTATGGTTAACTTCTGGCTTCAATCTCTATTCCACAGCAAGTGCTGAGCTCAGATTAGTTTTTCCTGAAGGCCTAATTTACCCAAGTGGCCTAGAAGGGCTGGATTTGCTTCTGTCAGAAAAACTGTTTTACTGCTGGCTTTTGTAATAAACCCCAAATTTCATGGTATTCGACTTTTACAGCACTAAGATTTGTTTCTAGGACATTTGCATTTTATTTCTTGGACACAACAGGACCAAAAGCACAGAAATTATTGCCTATTACTAGACCTTCAGCCTAAGCCATTTTTCCCCCATGCTCATGTACATCTTATTTAATTTCACAATATTGTGCCTTCATATTTGGTTACCTCAGTATTTAAAAAGCTCAATACATGCACATTTAAGGAGGGAGACTGAAAACGTAGCAAATTAAAACCTTCTCATAAGCACAGCTTGACTGAGTTTTGTCCTCTTCAGCAGCTGTGTGCCAGCCACCAGAAGCTATTTTTTACTTATAATTATTTTTAAAAGAGATACCTTCACCGAGGACACGATCAGGGCTTTCCTTGACTTACCTTGACCTGAGGTGCAGGGGCAGAACCTGCTTCTACAAACTGCTGTGCTGCTTTCCTGCCTCCTGGGTGGAGTGTGATTTGTACCCCTCTCCTTCCACACCTTGCCTGCAAACACAGCTGAGCCAACGTAACGCTGAAAGCAAAACATATCCCAGATAAAGGGTTTGTCCCTCCCTCTGGAGAGAACTCGGACACCAGGCCTGTCTCACCCCGCCCCTGGGGGCAAGGTAACTGCTGCCCCTTCCTCAGGGCGTGGTGTGGTGTGACAGTCTGTAAATAAATAGTCAAAATGCCATATTTACAGGAAACACAATGCCTTGCTGCTGTGAGGGTTTAAATATAGAGAACAGGCCACTACTGGCATTTAAAATAGCACTGGCTGGACAAGATAGTGCAATCAGAAAATAGCCTAAGCTTTTACTGTGGTTCTGGGTACAGGCTTTTCAGATCCCTCCTGCCACTTTCAAATGAGCTGAAGCAATGCCTTTCACTGACAGGCGATCGTTTGCTTTTGAATAAATTGCATTGCTTGACATTTATTCAATTTTTTGAAATGGCTACTGCAAATGCACTGTGCATTTGAAAACCTTGCATTCAACAGCACAGCTGCTGTTTGTTGTGCACGGCTGTATTTGAGAAGTAATGTAACATAATTCTTATGGCTTTAAACTCCTAATTACTTTCTAGCTGTGTTTCAAACCCAAGTTTCCAGTTACTACCCAGGGTCAAAGCACAGAGCAGGTAGCACCATCCTGCAGAAAGGGAAGCAGAGGGATCCCCTTCCCCTCCTCTGCCAGCCCACACATCACTGGTACCAACTCAAGGCAGCACGCAGGCTCTGCAGAGTAGGTCAGGAGCTCACAGGGAATGGGTGGGAATCTTCAGCTGCTTCCTCCTTGGCCACTCCCTCTCCCCAGCCCATATGCAGGATTTGTAGCTATGCTGATGTGTCCAGACATATAAGCTGGACTGGGCGCAGTTTAGTCTTGAGCAACAGAGGAAACAAAGAGAGACTATGACTCAGAGCACCAGTCTCCAGCTAGGCAGCTCCAGGGCAGCCAAATGTACTTTCCCTTATTAGGCCACATCATGAAACCTCACTTTGTTTTGAGTTGTACCTTATTCTGCAGTAGTAGCACCGACTTTAAGAATCAGCTTCTCAAGCAGCACTTGGCAGAGTGCAGCTCTACCTCCAGCTTTGCTTCTCAAAAGAACCCCATCAGTCGTAACTGAATTTGACTCCACCTACTCTGACCAACACTGAAGAGTGTAACATGAATCAGGCTCCATTAGCAGCAGATGACATGTATTAAAAACCTAGCACACGTTTAACTTCCTGTAAATACTACAGTTTTAAGACTGTAATCCTAATTTGCACTGTGCCACCTCAGTTAACAAGGTGGTTTTGATCTGGATTATTTTAGTGGTCTACTAAGAGAAACCATTAAGAGATAGGGCCTTATACCTCCCACAGTCTTTGCTTAGAGAGCATGGTTCTAGAAATGCACAGCTGATTTTCCTCAATTTAAGTATTTTTGTTACATGATGTCAGACATGTGCCCTCAGCTGAAATGTGACCCTGCACGAGCAATGTGCCACTGAAGTGAGTTCATGCAGGAATTATGCAGGCAGCTGAACTTTCACACCTCCTCTTTCTAGAATGCCTCAAACGCTGCTCCCAAAGCTGGAGCAGCCAAAAGGTTACAAGACATTGTGTATTCTCACACGGCGCTGGTGACTATGAAAATGAAACTAAAAGAAGCATCAACCTTCTACCTACAACCAAGCACACAGTTCAGAGTCCAAATGCTATACATATCACATTATCATTAACCTGCTATATTGTTACTTTAAAATAAAGAGTGACAGTTCTCAATGACCACTCTCAACCTGCCTCTTTTCTTAAAAGAAGAGATTTTCAGATGGGTTTAAACCTTATTTCAAATCCACTCTCATGATTCTAAATGTAGCTCAGTAAGTGACCAATTGCCTTGGGCAGATATGTCCTGGTATTCATAAATTTGGGGTTCCGTGCTGCAAACATGCTATCAGGTAAAAGAAAATTTGCATTTGTAAAACTACCAAGTCAAGTGTAACTTCTGGAATTTAGTTAGGACCCCTTCCTCCCCTGCACTGACCCTGCTGCTTTCATTTCACATGGATGTAGCTGAAAAACGGTTTATCGCCCTTGCTTAAGTGCAAATTGCTAATGTCTTTGAACAAAGCATTGCTTAGAACTGTTCACAAAGTGAGAGGAATCTGACTGACTTTATGAATACAAAATGTATTTCTAAATACAGAAAAGTGTACTTCTGCATACAAAACTCCGTAATTGTTAATAAAAGAATAATGACTTTGCAGAAGAGGTTCAGATCTGGAAATTTCTGTAAGACAACCACAGATCTCAGTGTTATAAACATTTATGCCAAATGGTGACTTCCAGGGAGAGGGAGCAGAAGCGCTCAGCCAAATTCCTTTCTCAAACCATAGATGTGACACAGCAACAACATCAGAAGGGAGGACATGAACAGAGAAAGGCATGTTTTGGCCTTGATGAGAAAACAGCTGTCAGACCTCAACTATAATGCTGCACCAACAAACCTCTGTGTTCAGAAGAGCGCATTTAAAACCAATTACCGCCTCTACAGTTCAGCTTATAAAATGACAAGACTAAATTAGGCTTCCATATTATTTTATTTTCCCTCTTAAAATATAGCATTGAAGTCCTGCACACATATAAATATCCCTACAGTTTCTTACACACTTTCTATCCATCATTACTTAAAGTGCCCAACTGTGAACATTAAAAGTAAAAACATTACTGTTAAGAGTGGCTATACTTGTAGGAGGACTGGTATTCTGACAATGCAGGCCGCTGATTTTACAAAAATCACCTGCAAAAGAATACACCTTAAACAACACGCATCAATATTAACCCTGAAGTCACTTCTCTTTTCCATTCAGCTGATCTAAAAGCAATTAACGTACAGGGTTTATTTTTGAAACATGTCTTTTACATAGTGTAAGAATAAAGGATAAATGCATCACTTTCTCTCTAGCTCCCTCCTTTCCCTACAAAGTGTTTACTGTGTCCCAAGCTGCTATGTTGATTAAAACCAGTTGAAAAGAGCTCCGGAAATGCATGCAACTTAAAATTCACTTAAACACACTTTAAGTTATAAAGTCTGAGAGATTGTAATTTCAGCACGTGGCTACGGTTCAGTTGGGTTATTGGATGTGTTTGTCGTGGTGGCGAGATTGGTAAACACTTCTTCCTTAGTTTCAGGCTGATGTCTTTCCATTTTGGTTTCCTCTTTAGCATCTTTATTACTGGTATCTCCCTTGCTCTTGACTACCACAGGTTCAATCTCCATGATTTCCTGTGGTGGCTTAGGCTCTGGCAAGTTTGGCTGAAGTCCATCAACTTGAACAGGTTCTGGGACGTCTTCTGCTTTCTGTTCAAGTTTTTCCAAAATGGTCTGGACCTTCCTTACACCATCTCTCCTGGCCTGGCGCACATCCGCGCGACCCTCAGGGTCCACTGAGTCTAGGGCTAGCAACTCTTTGGTCAAATACTCTTCAATCATCAAGTACTTTTTGTCAGTTTTCTTGCCTTCAAAGGAGTTGACTGCCTGCTCAAGCATTTGTACTTTCTCCAGAATTGCTTCCACTTTCAAAACACCAGGATGCTTTTGAGGTTCTCCCGATTCCATCGTCTTCGGTGGCGCCGCTTCTTCGGGAGGAGGCCTTTCCTGGGGGGGAGCAGCCTTAGCTGGGGAAGGAGCCTTTTTATCAGCTTTCTCTGCCATGGCTGGAGGCTTCTGGGGTGGTAGTTTAGGATCTGGTTCTTGGTGGGTGACCTGAATTGGGATATATGTGGAGGGTGTCTCCGTTTCGGGCGGCGGGGCTGCCTTGTTGTCAGGCTTGATTTCAGGAGGAGGGGCTGGTCTTGGTGGCTCCTGAGCTGGGACTTGTTGCTGAGAAACCTGGTGAGCAAGGCAAGTTTTGTGTTGAGACACAAGGCTCCTTATTTCCCTCTAAAGAACAAGTAATCTAACAGCTAATTTTCTGTACTTCTAGTAGTGCAATTTCACACACACTAGACGATCAATCTTCCCTGAACATCACTGAGTTTTACTGTTTTCAACTGAAAAACAGCACTGTGCTAAACAGCTATTATTGCCACCAATCACCTCTCCCAAACATTACATTTCAACCCACCAAATCCTGTCCATGCTCAATAAAATCAGCCCCACCAGCAGGTTTAAAAGACAGGACCTTTGAGCAAAGCCTTTACCTAACTTAAGTCAGCGAGATTTCTTGCAGCTGACTGTGACAGTCAGGATTTCATCCTGTTTCACCAATTAAGAGCTCATCATTCTTGAAAAGCCAACTACTCTGCAGAGTTTTAATCACATTTTGTGCTATTCTCATCCTATTCCTGGTTTCAGGACATTGCTTTTTTGGTTAGTGCTTATTTTTAAGCTTTAACCTATTTACATGCAGAGGTTACTGTGTCAATCTTATTACACTGTAGCGATTAGAGACCGTCTTTGGGATTACTCCAGTTTTAAATCATCAAATCAGAAATCTCTTGAAATTGAGCCTAGTTTTGAAATCTTAGCAGAAAACTGAAATTTACTGCATTTTCCCCCCCGACTCCCCCTTTGCCTGAGCACATAAACAGTGATTTTGAAAGATACTAAATCCAGCTCTCATGGACTTAAATGTTGGAGCAAAATGGTTGGAGTAAAATATCCGTATTTTTTTTAAAACAAGTACATAAATGGCCTGCACCAAAAATCTGTTGCTGCTTTACATGTTAAACATAAATTTTGATTAGGGAGTGCAAGCTCTCACCCACAAAAATAAATTAGCACTGACCTAGAGTATTCCATTAAATCCTGAGTCTTCCTTGTTTTGTCCCAACCTGGGTTTTCAAAACTATTAACCTAATTCTGCTCATGCCATTTTTCATGTGAAAAGTCTCCAGAAAAGAAACCAAGGCTTGTTTCTGTACCTATCCTCTTCCACACACTCACAGTTGTTTAACTCCCAATAGCCTTTTAATTGTGGTTTTAGTAAGAATTCTAACATGGAAAAAAATGTTCAATGAGCAGCAGGTTCCGTGACCAAGAACATGCTTCAAGTCAGAAGAATTAAAAGCTCTGAAATTTGCTTATCCTCTTTCTTCATTGCAAAAACTACTTTCTGCATCTGATGCTATCCCCTAAATGGTTCTGAGACATCAGTGAAGTATATTTACATAGATGTCCCAAATCCCACAGACCTGGTTTTCTGCTCATAAACATAATGCAACATCAGTGACCTCAGTGTAATTACACCAAATTATACTCTGACAAGAGAAGATTAAATCGTGTGTTAAATCATGTTTCAGTGATCCACCACAGTCCTGACAGGTGGAAAGGCAGCTTGCTGCTTATCTCAGGATCTCCCAGGCTGTTTAAATCTAGCAGTGGAGATTGCTTTATGTGCTTTCATGCATGTGTTAGTACAAGCTCATTCTGCAGCTCTAGCCACGCTCAGGTCCCTGGCAGGTGAATCACTTCCCCATTCTACATACCTGGGGTCTGTCTACTACTGTCTGCACTCGGATGGGAGCTGGGGGCTGCACCTGGGTGCTCACCCTGGCCGGGGAGCTCTCCCGACTAGAGGAGCCTCTCTGAGCCACTCTGAACGGAGACTGCGCTCGCGCCGCCTTGGGCTCCCTCTCCTCCGGCTGGATTTTGTGGAACACCGGCTGGTGGGCTTGGAACTCGCTCTGCTGGGCAGGGTAGTGGGTCTTCTGTGCCTGGTGGTAGGCTTGTGCTGGCTGCCGTGGCATATTTTCATGGATCACAGGGATCGGAATATAACCGCGAGGAAGCGCGTGGCTCCCCGCGTTGGGTCTGCCAGAGGTCTGAGGGGAAACTGTTGGAGGGTCAGATGCTCCAGGAGGTTGAGGCTGCCACGAAAACAAAAAGGCCATTATTAAATGTTAACTGTCGTGTGCTCACAATGCTTTTCATTTCCAAAGAGAAAAGGGGGCAGCCATCATAAAAACTGAACTCGTGTTTCCGGCACGCAAGGACTCCATTTCCCTGGATTTTTGGCCAAGAGCCTCACTAGACAAACCACAAGTTGTGAGAGCATCATTATAACAAGCAGGAACCTGAGCTACAGCATTCCCAGCCCTGAAATGAGCAGGGAGTGGATGCTCAGTCAGAATGTTTGCTGTTTTTGCATGGCTGTTCCTGTCTAAACCTGTTAAATTTGAGGCAAACTAAAGCTAAGCAAACAAATTATGTGCTGGAGACAAACCCAAACCCCTAAGAGCACACAACGCTGACTTCTGATCCTGGCCACACAGATTTTGTATGTTTTGTCGGGTTTTTTTAGAGCATGCCATTAATTTGGGAATGCAGATACGGCTAATCCCCCTTTGCCCTCTCTCCTGTGAAAGGCCAGACTGAAGCTGTGAGAGGAGAGCATGCAAGACAGGAAAGAAGGGGAACAAGACCTCTCTTTTGGTGCTGATTAACTGCTCAGCTGCCCATGGAACAGCAGGAACCTTGAATAAATGAATGATGGTTTGCATGACAGCACCCCTCAGTGGCACTACTGATGGCACTGGTGATGTGCGGCACAGGGTCCCCAGTACAGGCAGTGGTCACTTGGCACCCATGCTGAGCGTGGAACAGCAAGTTCTGAGGTCCTCCCTGCTTATCTCCAAGTAAGTGGCACAGAAGACACATTCCTAAAGCCATTCTGCAGACAAGGCAAAGCTGTACAGAGCTGGGAGAATGAAAAGCTGAGCTTCCTGTCCATGGATAGGCATGGTTAGTCAAGACAGCTGAGAAACCTGCCAACAGGATTCTAATTACATTCTTCAAACTCCAAATGGGTTTCAGAGAAGATGCCACCACTGTTCAATTACAGACCTGATATGTTTTCAGCTTGGTGAAGGCTGAATTTCCTGCTCATCTTACTTTGAATAAAAATGAGGCTTATATTTCCATATTTTACAAGAACACCGATTTGCTAATTCTCTACAGAGAGCAGGCCCAAAATCTCACCTTCTGAAACACAAAACAATCAGGGTGGCTTTTTTTCAAAGAAGTTCACAGTCTGAAAATATTTTCACATGCCACTGAAGGACAGAAATACTTTACAGCTCCCTTCTAAATCTGTATGTATGTAAAGCCATTACATACAACTGAAATTTGCAATTAGGAAGCAAAGGTCTTCTGAAGCGCACTGGGTCATTAGCTGGCTGGACACTTGTCTCCTACTTTGACTCATGGTGCAGAACACAAGAGGCTCATCTTCACCCTCCACTTGTGGGGGAACCCGTACAAACCCTAAAACAACCCTCCCCTGCCACAGGGCCTGCTCGGCTCTGCATTCATCTCTGCAGAATCATTCCAGAACAGAAGGGGGTGACGCTAGGAAAAAACCCATACGTATTTATGCTGCCGTGACCGAGCACTTTCAGTACTCTGGAAGCGCTGGGAAAACACAACCCCGTGGCGAGTCGGCCTCTCCGAGGGCCGAGCCGCCCGTGTGACATTCGGGCCGTAAACTCGGCGGAGCCCGCCGCAAGCAGAACCCGGCAGCGCCGACGCTCACCTCGGGTCCGTGCGTGGCCGGCGCCGCCGCAGCTGCCGGTGTCTGTCCACATTGTTTATCGGCCGCCGCGGCCTCGGCCGGGCCCCTCGCCGGCGACTCGGGGCCACCAGAGGCCCCCCTGAGGGGCGGCTGGGCCTGCCCCGGGGCGGGCACGGCCTCCGCCTTGTACCTCTGCGGCCCCGGCTGCGGGGAGAAGCAGGGGTGCTGCTGCCGGCCGTCGATGCCCTCGTGGATGACGGGAATGGGGATGTAGCCCGCCCGCAGCTTGGGGTAGCCCACGTGTCCTTCTCGGGCCGCCGGCTGCTTGGGGCTGTCGCGAGACGGGCCATTTGCTGAGGACTGGCCTTCCTGCAAGTGAAAAACAGCAGAGAGCGTTCGTCGGTGGGGCAGTAAACACTGTAAGAGAGGGCTGCCCCAAAGGTCTGCCCCGAAAGCAGCATCAGCTGTGTGTGAGGAGCCCAGAGCCTCTCGGGCCTATGGAGGGCAGCTAACGGCAGGTGCCAGCACTGCAGGCAAGGGGAGAAAGTTAACAAATCTGCTTATGCGTGGGGCTTTCACCCCCACTTCTCACTAGCATCCACTTGTGCTTTGAAATACCTGCCTAATTCCACCTGGAATTTTTTATCATGCATCACCAGCCCACCTTCTTCAGAGGGAGCTAATCCAATTCAAACAAGAACCAATGGACCAAAGACATTTCCTCAGCACCTCTCAGAACACATCTGTGCTACATCTGAAAAGGCACTTGCAAAAAAGACTAATCCAAACAGAAGCACAAATATATTTTGGTACCCTTCTTCCCACTGGCTATTTGAAGAGATACTGACACTGCACACAGAAGATGTATACACTTCCAGCTAAGGAGGACCTGGTTCAGCATATATTGAGGGAGAGGGAAATGGAAGGCAGCTTAACAAACAGGAAAACAGGTTTAAAAGGTTTAAAAATCCCTGCGTTGTCTGAGTACGCTCACTGGACAATGTCAAAGCTCTGGCAAGGGTGGAAGTGGTTTGTACTAAGAGCCCTCACAAGTCCTCTAGTAAGTTCTTCCTGCATCGGTCATTCTATTTTGAGACCCCACGAGGGCCAAGTTCCAGATGTATCTCTAAGTCAGATCATATAACAGGCACCTCTGTCATTCAGAGGGTAATGTCATTATTCAGTAAGAGGAGAATTTAATAAGGGGACATATGGTGCAAGTGCTGGAAATCCTATTTTTAAAGAGGTGTTTAAGCTGCAAAAACATTTCATGTCGCTCCTGTACACATTAACATACTAATTCATCAGGAATTCACTTTTTTTACCAACCAGATTATCAGTGTTCTTCCTATACAACAGTATCACCTGAAAAAGTGATTTCTGAGAATTCCTCTTAGCAGTAAAACTGCAAAGAACACAGGCTGTTATTTATGTAAACTAATGAAGACCAAAAAAAAAAAACCACAGAAAGGAACAAGTTCAAAGTGTGAGCCCCACTGTTCCATTTCCTTTCACTCACTTAAAAAAAAAAAAAAAATCTTCCACAAAGGAAGAATTCTAGAAGAAACACAGAGGAGAGCCAAGCCTAGAAGGTTCGCAGAGAGAAGCCATCTGAAGCTGGCTTTCCCAGCTGCAGAACAAGGATGATCTCGTGCCAACGTCGGCACCGGGATCCACGGATGAGTCACTTTGAGTTCACCCTACCGGGAATGCGCGCTCCTCTGCTGCACGCAGGCTGTCCGGGGGCTTTCAGAGCCCCACACGCCAGCAAAGCACTCACACTTTCACCTTCCACCAGCGCTCCCCGGCCCCGCAGCTCTCCCGGGACGCGCCCTTACATCAGCAAGCCGCATTCGGCGGAAAATAAATCTGAGGTGTGCTCAGCTGACAGCGAGGCGAGTCTGTGCCGGAGCCAGGCCGTGCCGGAGCTCGGCCTGGGAGGGGAGCCGGCCGTTCCCGGCGGGAAGCAGCACCTTGGTGCTGCGCTGACTCCGGGCATTCTGCGAGCGCCAGCTGCTCGGCAGTGTCCCCGAGCGGTAACCCGAGCAGGCACCCCACCTACAGCCACGGCTCCCACCGCTATAAAAAGGAGATTCCCTCACTTCCAGCGGCTCTGCGGGAAGGGTGGCTGCTGGGAAGGGTTTAGGAGCTGGGTGGGCCAGCAGCACCCACAGCTGCTCTGGCGTGAGAAGGCTGTCAGGCAAAGCTGCTCTGCGCACCTGGGTATCCAGAACTGCCCCAAGGGAGTAGTTGTTTTGGAGTCTGCACTGTCTTTAACGGCTCCATTTGGGGGTAAGACCTCAGTTCTCTGGAGGTATTCACAACGATAAACCATTCAACATGGACAGTGTCCCACTCCCCCACTCTCCATGAACCCCCCCAAAAGAGTCCAGCCACGGGCTTCCCCTCCCTTGTCTTCATGTTCAGACCCGTGAGGCTGCCCTTGTTTTGAACCTTCTGAGCAATCTGAGAAATCTGCCACTGCAACTTAAGCCCTGCTAGGAAATACAAAAGAGACAGCCCAAATCCAAAGCAAAAATCAGGTTGGACTGCTTTTTCAAAGCATCCAGTTCATAAACGAAGTAAAGCTTCTGTCAATTCTTTGGGGGTTTTTGTTTTGTTGTTTCCTACACTTTTTTAATAGACTATACTCCCACGATTTCTCACATATTCTTACAGCTTCAGACAACCTGTGCTGCTCCTGTGGAAAGTTAGTGTTTCAAACCGGTCCTTTGTTGCAGGCTTTTTTCCCCTGTAGTCAGGTCTAACCACAGAGGCCTCAGCTGTGCAGTCATACTGGAACAGCCCCTGGTAAAGGAGCAAATGCAGCGTCCTTGTTTGTCCTACCATCAGTGGCTCTGAGGCACAGATCAGGTTTAGGAAAGGTGCTCTCATCACAACTGCACTTCCTGATCTACACTGTCCCCTTCAACCCTTAATTAATACTTAACTCCACAAACAGTTGCCTACATTAGCCAGTTTGTATGACCACATCTTCAACATTCTTTCTTCCCTGTTTCTTTTCTTCCCACTGTCCCACAGTCACAAACTTGGGAAATAATCCAGGTATTCTAAAACTCCCACCACAGGGGAATGACACCAGTAAGGAAGCCCTGGGTTCAGGGAGATGCTGACAATGGTTCAGGTCTGTATTCAGCGAGGATCTGACACAGCAGTGAGTGCGTGCAGATCCCAGTGTCCCTGTCTCCAAACTTCTGGCCAAAGCAGTTCTGTTTTGTGCAGGAGAGCCTGTGTTTCCAGCCTGGGCAAACAGGTTCTGGAAGACTTCAGGAGAAGCTCCGATGTGCCTGGGGACACTGTGGCAACGGGGAGGAATGGGATCAAGCTCTGGAAAACTCTCAACACCACGTTAAAGAAATTCACAGGTTCCCTCCTAATGCTTTAATTCCACAGCACAGCCAGCACAACAAAAAGTAGCCATTTTTTTGTTTTATTTGCCTTCTAACACATACAGTTCTTGCTTGTCATATTAACAAACCTGCTACCTGGAAAAAGTCCAGAGCTCACATTTAACTCCAGTCTGCACAAAGAGAAATTACCAAAAAATTAATGACAAGTCTTCATCCATTATCCTTCCTGGTTTAAGTATAAAAAACCAGGAACCCAGCTCAGGTTTCTGCATTAAAACAAATTGAAGCAAATTTCTCCTGCCCTCATCTAAGGAAACAGGAAGTTCCTTAAAACTGAGAGTAGCTACAAGCAGCAGAGTATCGAGTAATTTTCAGCAAGTACCAGGACTGACTACCAGCAATCCCAGCTGTGATCACACACTTAATTTACCTTGAAGAGACAGAATCCCTCAAAAGGAGGGAGCACAAAAACGCAAATGCCTTGAGCAGCTCAGAAATTTTCACAACAGTTCCAGTCGACATTTCAGGCAACCTGAAATACCAGCAGGAACTCAAACCCAATCCAGCACTTCAGGAGGTGCTGAGGTAAGTCTTCACATCCAGGCAAATGAGGTTTGGCCCAGCTGCAGGAGGGACAGTGGAGCTGTGCCTGAAGATCTGTTCAGGAGCAGGGACAGCGCTCACACCTCTCGGGACAAGTGTTTCTGTTGTGAGGCCATCACCAGGATAAATAAAGGTGCAGCCAGCACGAGTTGTGCAACTGGAAAAAACACTTCATACCCCTACATCCTACTGCCGGCTTCCCGTGGGAAGGGCACTGTCAGGACTGACACTAAAATCCTTCAACTTGCTCCCATTTTAAGTGAGTGCTGAAGCCATGAATGGAATGAAAAAAAGCAACGGCAAGAGCAAAAGCACAACGTTGCACCAGGATTCCCAGTACAGCTGTACCATCTGGAGTGGATAATGGATAATTCCTAATGCGCCCTGAGTCTGCTCAAATGTTATTCCAGACTCAAACACAAACCTGCAAATTCAGTCACTGCTGATGCCAGGAAATTACCACTAGAGTTTTCCAGACGGCTCTACTGTTCAAATTAACTTTGTCAAAATACCTGCATTCGTGTTAAATTATTTGAATAGTTGTACCACATTAGAATCTCCCTTTTGAGACTCTTTACATAATACATTTGTCATTCCTCAAACATTAAAATGGTCTACAGAATGAAGTCTAAAATCTCCTCTGCTGCTATTGCACTCTTGCATTTTTCTTGACCTGTACTGATGTTATTTGCAGTACAGTCAACTCAGTCTCTAAAGCACGTATTATTCACACATGTAGCATCCCTGTAGCTCTCGTGGAGCAGCAGTGCAAGTATTTAAATTGCACCTATTTTGTAAATATTATCTAGCAAGGGGAAAACAAAATTTACCAACACTGCCAAGAGAGTAAACAACTTTTCTGTATGCAAACAGATGGTCGACTGACTCCAGTGTCATTCTGAACTTGTAAGCTACTGCTATAGAGAACCACGCAAACAATTACTCTGGTTGCACAAATGACTGAGAAAATAGCAGTACCTGACAAAATCTTACTTTAGAACACACCTTTCATAACTACAAACCCAAATCCTATATATATAGGAGGAAGGGAATAGCATGATTCTGCTCTTTCACAATCAAATGCAGCAATATCACCAAAACGAGTGACATGACAACCAAGTTTTGTTCACACACTTGCTCAAACCTGTATTTTGTCAGAAATTGCCATGAATAACCAAAAAAGCCAGTGGTACCTAGTATCCGAATTAAGAAAGAAGTAACTACTCTGTTTATTAAAGAAAATACCATTTTTGTCCTAGAAAGGCGTAATTTTAACCATCGGGATTAGATTCCACATCCATTCATACTTTACTTCTGGCCAGACCTTCTTTCCTTCTCAGTTGTATAAACTACAGAAGTACTACACTACCTTTGCTACCAATAGAAATCAAGATATCCCAAGTATTTCTAATAAGTTCCTCACCAGTGCTGTGTGTTTGAACATATTAATAGCACAACATCAGCATGAGCTGGGTTTTACTAACACTTCCCAGAGAGCTACATGAGTTGGAAGGTACCCAGTGATTTACTCTCAGTGCTGACTCCAAAGTTCTTACAACCCTGCCTCAGCTGCTGCAGACATTTGCATTCTCACCCTTTTACTCACAATTCGTGCTTAAATATACAGACTGAGCACATAGGCATTTGAGCAAGATATCATTAGCTAATGACTGAAGGAAACCATGAATAAGCTTAGTTGCATGAGCTGTCTCAGTAGAACTTCGTGTCAGTCGCATCATGTAACCCAATTACAGGCCAAGCTGCTTTTGATGTTCTACTTGCTGAATGCTGAGTTTTATTTCCCAACGTACACATGTGTAGGCAAACAGGCCTTTTGTTCTCTCTTGTAATTATCGAGTTGTATTATACAAGTATTACATTAACATTCGCTCTAACCGATGCCATTAGAAATAAATAAACACTATTAAAAACTGAAGGAGAAAGCTAATCCTAAGCTTCTCAAAACAGAAAGCCTCACTGGAGCAAATATGTTGGCTAATCTTGCAGATCAATCTTGTTCCAGGAACAAAACCTGTCCTCTTTTAATCACTAGGAGGATTCTTTCTTAAGCTGAAATGCCTTGGCGCAGACATGACAACACCTGCCCTGTGTGCCCATGAGTGGAAGTTGGCACTGAAAGAACCTGATGGGCCAAGCTGAACATGTCTGAGAAAGAAACAATGACTGCTCCAAGGAGCAGAGTGCTCTTGGAGAGCAGCTTTAGTGGATGGAGGTGGAAAAAAGCCCTCTAGAGCGCTAACAAATATCCTTGCCAAGGGTGATGAGAATGACACCTTATTCAGTTATTTCTGTTCACTGCCTCATTACCTAAGAAGCAGGTGGTCAAACTGTTGCTTTCCTATTAGTTATAACCCAGGAATCTGAAATATATCAGAAAGCACAAGCCTCAAAAATTACCAAAACAATGCCGCATTAAAAAAAAATAGGAGAATAAGCAGATAGTGAAGAGTGGGCTGTGAATTTCAGTTTATAGTCATGCTCAACATTTTCATCTAAAATTTCATTTTCTACACAGCAGTTTTCTGACTTCACTTCCTTGAAGAGCAATTTTCCAACACTATAAAAGCACTTGCTACATGGCACTCCATTTATTAATTATAAGGCTTTGCCATCAGCCATAAAAAACACACTTTTGTGCTACCTGGGTGATGTCAGACAAGTCTCTTCCCCACACCATGCCTGATTTTCCTGTCTGTAAAACCAAGAAGGAAAAATAAAAATAATCAAACCAACAGCTTCTGCAACATATTTAAGACACAGCATTTTTCTTTTTTGCCTGTAATTAAGTAATGTGATCTGTGTGAACAAGCCATTTCTTCTAATTTACATTTACCTTGGCATGAAGAGAGACCACAGCTTACCTAGAGAGTGATACCGTCTGCACACCCCAAAGCATATTGGATTGTTACCTGCCTTATCATGGTTCAAGTGGGAACAACTCTATTTTTGCCACGTAGTCACGGAAAAGTTCTGCCTGTGCATACAAGTGTTAAAAATACAGTTCCCAGGTAAGAATGCTGCCACCTGGCACAAGTGTTCTTCCTTTGTCCTTTAGGTAAGAGGCACACGGTGCCAGGAGTCACACAGAACCCTGCAACACTCTGCTTTTCCTCTTGCATTATGTCCAGTATCATTTCTTCGTGTTCCTGATTAGAGCCACCTCTTGTTTTCAGGTTAATTGGTATGTCCATAAGTTAACTCCCTGCTCACCATGTTCTGTCAGGGAGGACTTTAAATAACTACACCAAGCAGCTGCAGGGGATCTGGGCAAAGCCAGGACATAACCCTCCAAAAAAAATCCCCTACTGATAATTTTACCACTCCTACCTATTAAGCCTTTTCTGTGCAATATTTTTTTTAATCCAGTAACTAACTCATTAGCCTGACAGAATGCACTTCAGCATCAGGAATGTAAAAACACTGCAGGTGGAAGAGACCTTAATTGTTACTAAGCTGACCTCACATTCCCTTCCCCTGAGGAGAACCACTGCGAGAGGTACAGCTTCAGAGAGGCTGTTCTGACCTCTCAGTGCAATTTCTAATTTGGTCTACCAAGGATTTTTTCAGTCAACTTGACCATGAGAAGTCAGTGCTCAAAAATAAGCCCACTGCTAAAGAGATGCGAATTGAGTGACTTCAGACTTATTTGGGGAAGCGGAGAGAAAAGAGACGCAACAGCCATGAAGGGAGAGGATGGAAACTTAGGTGTAGTCAGTTGTTCCCCAACAAAGCATCAGCAGCAGGGTGAGATAGCTTCTTCTTCCTTTGTTCAGGCCTGTGCAGTCATTGCTGCAGCCAATACTTAGCATAGATCATTTTTATGGCTGCTCCCTGACTCGTGCCTGGCTGCTGCAGCTCTTATCTCAAACCCAAGGCACCAGTGAGCTATTGATCACTTCAATATCCGCTAGTGAAGCTCAGCACAGTCAATTCCTTTGGTTTATTTTTGGCTGCATTATTTCCCAGGGGGGTTACTGCATGTGGAAACAACACATAGAAGGGGCATCGATAAATACCTACACGAATCCTCTTTGTTTTCTTCTTTAAATGCAATCTATTTTTATCAACACTTTGGGGAACACCAAGTCAACAATTTAATGTCATAAGACAATCTGGCAGGAAGTATGCAGAGGTGTGATACTTCAAGTTAGCACAGAAAATAACTACATCAAATAAGCATGGGAAATGAGTAATTCTATCAAAAAAAAAAAAAGGAAGAGTGACACTGCTAGTAAACACATTTTTTACTAGATGCATATGTCTTCACAGTATTGATTGCACCTTACTGTTTAAATGTCTTACTCTTAACTAATCAGATCCTTGAAAGAAAATCATTAGTCTACCAAGAAGCTTCATTAATAAATGTTTTCTGTCATTTGCAAAGTCATTCCTAATTTCTCACTGAAACAACATGAGATTTTTTTTTCCTCTTCCTTATGCTGCAGTGATTTCTTACATGTAACAGAAACAAACACACAGAAGAACACTCATCCTTCATGTGGGTAAAAAATAAAGAAGGCCAGACGGAATGAGGAAATAACAGAGAGCCATCTGAATTCATAAATGCACCTAAAATATAGAGCTAAATGCAAAATCAAGATCTGATTTCGTTGCTTTAAAATGGCTTTGCTATGGGTTAAAATTTCAGAAGAGCCACTTCAACTTTTACCTGATTATGAATCTGGCACAGATTACTGCAGTCAGCATGGCTACACTGATGTTAAGCCTAGGGTAAGTGAGAAGACCAAGATCAGGCACTTGGGAACAACAGGATTTTATTATGACACTGCCTCAGCTACATTCTTACCTAGCTAGAATATCTCAGTCAGCCCTAGATCTGCGCTCCAGTCATTGTCCACTTTACAGTGTAACATCTCATTTCATTGCCTAATCTCTTCAGAAAGGGAACAAACACTCACAGACAGAATATTGGTGGATATAGTGCAAGACCACCTCAAGGTTGGTAAAAAATTTATTAATTTCACTGTCAGATTTCAGTGAAAGCAATGCAGTGATGGAGTCAGCACCAGCTTGATCTTTGTATAATCATCCTTGAAAAGGAGCATGAAGTCTGAAACATGCAGTCAGCTCTTGTGATTCTCACTTCTAAAAGCCCCAAGTCCTCATTTAAACTCGGCTGAGAATGAAGGCAATCACAAAGCTCTCCCCATCAAATCTCTTTTTTTGCTTTCATTTGTGGTTATGTCCTTCCTACCTGTTTAGGGCTTAACAGAAGTCTGGTGTCTTCAAAAATCCTTGCTGGATTTGAAATTCAATGTCAATGGGTAATTTGCCTTCCTTGGCATTGCCTAGCTAAGAGAATATTTAGGAAAAGACATCTTTTCCTTGGGCCTGATTCTAAGATTCTTTTGCTAACTAGTGTCCTGTCCTTGTGAAATACCATGGTACTCAAAAAACTGATGATTTCAGCAGCTGTCCACAAATTCCAGCAGACACGTTTAACTCAAGGCTCTGATAAATGGCTCTGTGAGAGCAGTTACACACAACTTCTACCACTATGAACTTTTTTTTTTTAAAAAGAAGGACGTTTTTCAGATAGGAATTCCCAAGAATCAACAGTTCATCTCTAGAGGCATTTCTCTGTCTCCAAACCCAAAGCAAACATTTCTGCTCACAGCCAGGAATAACAGATTTTCCTGTTTGGAAAAGAGCGTATTCCACAAAAGCTGTTCAAAAGCAGCTTTTTGTACCTGTGACATCCCTCGCAGCTGGCAGAAGAGGCACAGAGGCACTTCTCATCACCACAGATTTCACACAAGATTGGGGTGAAAATTTGTTTTGTTTCAGGCACCCACTCGAGCAGAGGGCTGATCCATCAGACAGCTTCCAACTCTCTTCACACAATTATTGAAAGCAGCTTGACTCTGACTGCTCTGTTAAATGGGTTAGTTTCAAGTGGTATTCCTGGAACAAAAGCCTTTGGGTAAACAGCACACTTTTCTTCTCAAGTACATTCTATGGTTATAAAAACCACACTATTTTTATTTTTACTACCATAACCACCAGTGTCAGCAGGTGCTTCCAAAAAGGAGAGAAAACACTTTTTTCCTATGCTAGTCTCAATACTCTTATTATCAAATCACATTTTTCTAAGACCTCTACATTTTATTACTAGAATTTATTTACAGATCAAACGAACTAGCACTTAAAGAGCTGCAAAGGGGGTTAATTTGTGACAGAGAAGCACGTCCCTTCCTTTCCACAGCCAGCTGCTCTCACACCGAGCTTTCAGTCACGGTCTGCGCTCGCAAACCGGGCAATTACTATTTTAAGAAACGGTAAGTTCATAAAATAATTAACACTTCTTTAGCGCCTCTCTCCTCACGTTGGCAAGGGCAGAAAAAACTTCCAAGAGAGGTCCGGCGCAGCCGCACCCCGCAACCAGCGGCTCCTTCCCCGCTGCTGCGCGGCCCCGACCCTGCTGTCCCTCAGCTCCCCGGGGCTCCCCCGGCTCCGTCCCTCAGTTTCCCAGGGCTCCCGCAAACCCGACCCTGCTGTCCCTTAGCTCCCCAGGGCTCCCGCAGCCCCGACCCCGCTGTCCCCCGGCCTCGCCCCTCAGCTCCCCAGGGCTCCCGCAGCCCCGACCCCGCTGTCCCCCGGCCTCGCCCCTCAGCTCTCCATGGCTCCCGCAGCCCCGACCCCGCTGTCCCCCGGCCTCGCCCCTCAGCTCCCCAGGGCTCCCGCAGCCCCGAGCCCGCCGTCCCCCGTCCCTCAGCGCTCTCCAGCCCCGTCCCCGCCCCGCAGCAGTCGCTGCTCCCCGGCGCGGCCCCTCCCTGGCGGCCTCCGGCCCCGGGCTCCAGTCCAGCCCCGGGATCTCCGCGCCCGGGACGTGCCCGAGCCCCTGGCCGGGAGGCACTCTCCGGGAGCCGGGCAGCCCGGCGTGCCCGCGGTTACGCGATGAGAAGCGCAGAGAAGCGCGCCGAGACGCCGGGGGAATGGCTTTCCCACCAGGCGACTCCGACTCGGCTCAAGTTTCCAGCACTTTCTGCCCGCAGCCGCCGCGCTGTCGGGTCAGAGGGCCGCGTTTGTTCCCTCAAGGAACGGGCTGCGTGCGCCAAAAGCCGGAGACCCTGACCCGAAAGGGCCATTCCTCAGGGCCCCGGCTGCACCCCGGCCGCTCTCCCCTCCGCGCCTCTCCTTCCATGGACATATTTGGACTGAGATGCGGCTTTTCCCCGAGCGCGCTTCGGAACAAAACCGGAGCGGCAGCTTGCCGGCAGAGTTTGGGACCACGGAAAAAGAAAACGGCGAAAGAAAAGAGAAGTCGGAGTCCGAGCCGGATCTTTCCTTTTCTCAAGGCATCCGACGTCCGGGCAGTTCACAGCCGAAAAATAAATCAGGTTCACCTCTCCCCCGGCAGGCCGGGCGGACTTCACCAACTTTAAATAAACATTACAGGGCCGAGGTATCAAATGGTTGAATGCACAAAAAAGGGACTGCAGTGCGTCAGAGACAAAAGGCAGCTCCTGCCCTCACCGCATCGCCACGCGCGGGGGGAGCGCGGCCCCCCGACCCCCCTCGCCCCGCCGGGACACCCGGCCCGGCCACCGCCGCCCGCCCTACCTGCGGCGCTGCCCGCAGGCGCGGGTCGCTCCAGGTCGTGGTGCGGCTGTTGTGATCCACGAAGAAGGGCCAGCCGGTCTGCGGGTCGATCTTGATCTCCCAGCCGGGGGGCAGCGGCTCGGCGCTGCCCTCCATCTGAGGCGGCGGCGAGGTCTGCGCGGCGGCGCTCATGGCGGGGCAGGGCCGGGGGGGCCGCGCCGGCCGCTTTATCCGCCGCGGGCCGGGGGCGGGGGCGCGGGGCTGGAACTGTCTGGAAACGGCGGCGCGGGGGGCGGTGGCGGGGGAGGGACCAGGGGCGGGACGCGGAGGAGGAGGAGGGCGGGGGACGGCGAAGGAGCCGCCGGCTGGAAACTTCTGGCCGTGTCCAGCGCGGTTCGGTAGAACCCCGGGGTACCGGGAAGGGCTCGCTGGGAACGCCCCGGGAGCCGCGGGCTCGGCGCAGGACGGCTCCGTGCGCGGGCAGGGCAGGGCTGCTCGCCGCGGGCAGCGCGGGGTGAAGGCACCGGGCGGAGCTGCCCTCCTGCTCCGGCCGGTCCCTGCCGCGCACCCCAGCCCGTCCTCGGGGAGCCCGCAGCCCTCCGGCGCTCCGGCACGACCCACTGCCCGTGCGGCGAGCCAAAGAGCAAAGCTCCTCCCCAAATCGCCCTGCCCCGTGACCGATAATTCCAGGTTATTGTGGCTGATAAACAACAAAAAGTAATACTTCTCGAACGAGGGTGTGGGCAGGCGTTGTTCTTCAGATTCAACTGGCTCGAACTTTCTCAGCGCTTTGCAAATGCGTGTCGCGGTCCTCGGTTTCACTTAGAAATGCACCTGAAGGCAAAGAGAGTGTCTGTGAGGTTTAACACGGTGGCTTTCCCATGGGTGCTCTATCAGCACGTCAGACACTCGGTGGCTTTGGTTCGAGGTAACTGTGCCTCACAATTACACCACTTGTAGTCATCTGACAGTCACAGGAGCGGCCACAGATGCCTGTAGATAGTTACTCTAAGTAGAAGAGTGAATGCCCAGTGTCCCTCAAATGCAGAAGTTACCTTCTGCAGAGCTATTTGCTTAGAGGAATTCAAAGTATGAATCCCTCGGAGATAGATGCTGAGGATCCTGAAGTTATCTCTTATTTCAAAAAGACCCCTGCCACTTCACACCCCTGAGCACAGCCAGGATCTCCTCCTGCTCAAGACAGGATCAAAGATCTCCTGATACTGCTTGACACTGATGGCCATTCATCTTTTGACAGGGGGTTGTGTTTATCACACTGACAAACAAAATAATTGCTGACACTTGCTCCTTCATTCCTGCAGCTCTTCCATCCTGTGTGTTCCTTGCTGTCAGAGCCACACTGCTCCATCCCACCCATTTTTCTGTCCCCACTGTTGTGTGCCTTTGACTCCTAAGGACTATAAATGGATCGTTTTTTCCCCCCCAGAGCATTTACTTGTGGATGTCTGTACTGCCATCACTTTTTCTGACTCACCTATTTGCTAAGCAGCAAATCCCAAACTTTGCTCATCTCACAGTCCTGTACTGTGGTGCCTGTCCCTGGCCATGTTTCCTACCTCTGCTGCCTCTTATGCTCTCAGGTATAAGACCTCTGCTCAGCCTCACCAATGTCAGTGGTAGCCTCAAAAGGCGTAATATCAGCGATTAATTCTGCTTCCAATCTGCAGAGGAATTTCACTCTCAGTTTTGCAACAGAAAGGCACACTTAGACCATATGTTCCCTGTAGCATATGCCAGCATCTCTTCCAAATCAACAAAAGCAGCTGATTCAGACACGGGGACACAGATGTTAAAAAGGTCCTGCAGGAAAATTACTCTTGTAAGTTGAGGAAGTGATACAGATGGGGTTTGTAGCTGAGAGAATGTAAACAAAGGCACAAAGAATGGGGGGTCTTTTACTTTGCTGCAGCTGGCAGCCGAGCTAATATACTCAGCAGAGCTAATGAATAAGGTCAGCAAGTAGGTGAAAAATTAATGGAAGGAAATTTCAAAGGGATCTCTAACTTAATTTAGACATTTTTGTGGGGGCATACCCTGCTAAGAAACAGAGGGGGCTGCCTTTCACAGGAATTATCATGAGCTAGTGATTCAAGATTCACTTGAACTGCTGCAGGGTCGACAAGCATCCAGCTGGAAAGAGAACAGTCTGAGCTGACAAGGAAAAGCCTTTTAGTGATTGAATTTAGTTGGCAAGACATCATGTTTTTTCTGTTAATTAAATTGTCTTTCCTGACAGGTAGGATTTAGCCTGGTTTCCTGTGCAGGTGAAAGCACTGCCGGTGAGGCAGGTTACGCAGGATATCTTTACAGGGATTCACTGCTCTCTGGTGCTGAGGTGTCACTGGGCCATAGCTGTGACCCTGAGGAAATGTGGCTTCTAGTTCATATTGTCATTAGCCATCCTTCAAATCAGAATGATTTATGAAAGTGTTCGTGTAGGGAATACTGCCAAGCAAAAATATTGGCTTTGGGAAAATCTGTTATTAAGATAAGTAAGTCTCTGTAGCGTCTGGCTAATCTCAGATGAGACTCCAGGCTCAAGGTCTATATGCTCCATTTCAGAAGGGAAAACACTCAAGAAGCATTTTCTACTTTTTGTGTTCTTCATGTAAGTGCAGACACAGCACTCCTGACTGGCCCAGGTTCCTATCTGCACAGCGCTTCATAAACCTAGGAGTACCTAAGTAAACATTTGCTCCAGGGTGTTCCACTTCAACTAGAAACCGTGTAATTGTAGTTACTCAGAGCTGATGTACTCTCCAGGGTCTCCTTCCATGTTTCTTTGTCTTGAACCTGGGCTGCAGAGAGCTCCCTCCCAGCTGCACAGCAGCTCTAGCTCAGGTCATACAGTGCAGCGCTGTTGTAATAGAATTGTTAATCACTGTATTAATCAAGCAGATATCTCTGGTGTGTCAGGAAACAACATGTCTTGCAGTATGATCTAAACTGGCTTTCTACCTCGTGAGTACCTGCAGCACTTTCACAGGTCAGCTGAGCAGAAAAGGCTGCTCAGCAGGACTGGGAGTTCGGAGTTGCTCTGGATGAGGCGCTGCTGTCAGAGAGCTGTCATTGATGAACCTGGGTGAGGGACGTGTCTGGCACGTGGCAAGGGCTGTGTGCCGAAGCAGGCTCCAGTCCAAATGCTGGATGCATTTGAGTCATATGAACACTTAATAAATGCAATAAACAGACTTTCCCAACCCTCAGATTCCAAAGACAGGATGAATTTGACCTGCATGATTTCCATCACTTGCCGCTTCATCCAGAGTATCACTGAATAGCCCAGGTCTTCACTGATTTTGTTTTGAATATCCTGCTCCAGGTGTATGGACCATTTCAGCTAAAAGCAAAAATGTCTCACCTCTGAATTACAATAACCAGAGCTGTGCAGATGTTTGGCTTGATGATTTGTTCAGAATCAGAGCTGTTTGTTGGGCCACTGGTACAACAGCGGCCTGTCTTTAAGAAAATTAAAGGTGCAAAGAGATTGATAATCTTGTACTAATCTGCCACTTATGCTACAGGCCACTTCAGGACTGATTTCCACTGTTTGGTACACAGTTTAGTGTAACTGATGGTGAAGTAGAGAGCAGAAGGAGGTGGATGAAGCCATCCACAAGCTGTCTGATCTCACTCTGGCTGCTGCATGGTGCAGACATTGCTTGGCTCTTAGAGCTTGATCATGCCATCTGCTTATTGGAGTCACAGCAACTGGCAAGTCATTTGATAGATAAATATATTTCCTATGAACTTTAATAGAAATTCAAAATATTAATAAGAAAGAGTGCTAATTGTGCTGCTTAAGTGGAGAAAATCTTTTTAAAAGCACATGTTGCAACTACACTGCAACTGCACTAAATCTGGGCATTCACAAAGCACATACTCAGATTTCAGAATTTCAGATTTTTTTTAAAAAAGACTGCAGGAGCCAATTCCAGCACATTTTTTACTTTCTTTTCCCTTTTTATTTCCACCTGGAATGCAATTTGTCATAAATCAGGGAGCAAATCTGGCTGTGAACACAGCAAAACCAGCTTTAATTTCTGTGACTTGAATGCAGCAAAACCAAAATTCAATTCCAAACGTAGGCAGCAGGAGACTATTTGAACGTTTAGAGCTACTCACTCTCTTAATACGTAACGAGTGGCATATGTAAGGTCAATTAATCTTTCCAAAGAGGCATTATTGGCTGCTCATTCACTGTTCTTCCAGTGCTGGTCAGACCATGGAGGCAGCTCTTTGGTTTAGCGGTGTCTGAGCATACCCAGGGAGCAGAACTTTGTCTTCCTTAGAAATCAGGAGGAGGAAGGAGAGTCAATCTGAGGCGGTGCTTTAATTGCCACTGTGGCCAGCACCCATTAGAATTGAGAGGCTCCCACCTAGTGGATAATCTGCCCTGCTGTACTCCGGGCTGCCGTGGTCCGTTTGTGCTTTGGAACATCTGGGTTATTTTTCCAAAGTTTACTGGCAAATCTCGGTCCAGAACAGAATCATTTCCAGACCTGAGGGTGCCCAATAGCAGACACAGGACGGAGTTTGGAAAAAACAACTGAAAAAGGAGTTTAAAAACCCCCTTTCATGAGCAAATCTATCCTTTTACGAGCAGAATGTGGCACATGTAAAGGCAGAAGTGTTTCTCTAGTTTCTGTGGGTACTGCAGCTGATTTAATTATATTGGTGCTCTGTCTCTAATCATCCCTTCCAAATATTTTTATTCTCTTGAATCGAAGAAGCAGATGCAGAGCAGATAGCATCTCTGGCTCTCTCCCTGGCACAGCGGAGTCTCAAAGGAGGCTGCAGACTGAAAAGAAAGAAACAAATGCATGTCCTTTAGTCTCTGCTCCTTCTGGCTCTCCTTGGAGCAGCGTTTGCCTGGGAATTCAGCTTTAGAAGTGCCAGCATTTCCGAGCCGTACAAAGAGCTCTTTGGGTCCGTGCCAGGAATGCAACCCCTCCACTTCTTAGGAGTGTAGCTGGTTGCTCGAGGCTGCCTGGCTGATAAGAGCAGTTGACAAGGGTTGGAAGAAGCATTGGTGCCTCCCCTCTTTTCTCCTGGAGCTGTTTCCTGCTGAGCCCTCACCCCAGGCCCCCTCCAAAGATATCCCACAGCTGCAGTGCCATAATTGCTGTTTGCCCACCGAGGAGATCCATCACACAGGACAGCCGGATCAGCAGATGTGAGGGGAGGGTTTCTGGACAGTGTTACTGCTCAGTGGATCAGCTATCTGATCCATGGAGGCATTTACACATCCACTCGATGCTGCAAACAAGTCAGAAAAACCAAAAACTCCAACTAAAACCCGAAAACTAAAACTCTTTGGTGGCACAGAACCCACACGTTCCTTTAATGGGGAGTATCGCTTTGTCTCTGCTGAAATTTGAACCAGCCAAGAAGTCAGCACAAATCTTCACTTGCACAAGAACCTTCAGGAGATGGAGTTATAAACAAAACCCTGCTTGCAGGTATCCTCTTGCAAAAGTGAGTTTTGCCATAGTGAATTTTAATACAGTCTTCAGCAGTAGAGAAATCCAAGTGGAAAATCTTAGTCTGCATACATTTGAAAATAACAAAACAATAGCCAGGGGAGGCATTTATAAAAGACTACTTATTATAATAATTTTCCTCTGATTTCCTTGCTAACAGAGTTGAGTTAAAATCCCATCTCCAGCAGTGGCTCTGACTGGCTCAGGGGATGGTTTTTGTTGGATTGGATGGCTCAGGGGCTCCTGCAGCAGGGTCACAGAGGGAAAACCTGCAGGTCAAACCAAACTGCCACTAACTTCCTCCTTAAATTAGAACTGAAAACTGTAATCTGCAGCTCCTGATCACATTTTATCTTCTGCCATCCTTACTCGAGGGTCACCTGGTAGGGCAGAGGGGCAGGAAACTGGGGACTCCACTGGTGCTCCTGGGGTTGAGTCACGGCTGCATCTGCAGAGATTCAGAGGGAGATAAACCTGGATAATGCATAAAACCTGGAGTTCAGAGCAGCTGTAGGGAAATACTTTCCAAATTTAATCAATTTTCTGAAACAGAAGATTAGGTGATGCTTATCTGTGTTTATAGAACTGCAATTTTGGTCTGTAGTAGCTAAAAGGATTTTTTTTTTTTTTCAATCTTTGGCTGTTTTTACCCAGAACAAAGCTGTTTTCCTTTCCCACTGTTTATATTTCTAAATAGTCCAGGGCACTGTAAAACTAGATTTTTGTTTCTAAGGGCATATTGCAAATTTTTTCATATCTTTCTAAAGTCTCATATTTTGTTTTATTTTCTTTTTTTTTTTTTTTTTTTTTTTTTTTTTTTTTTTTTTTTGGCTGAACATCGTCTATTCTGTGGTTTAAATATCAACTCTATTAGAAAAAAAAAAAAAAAAAAAAAAAGACACAGATGGTGCAAAACACAAAAACAGTGGATCTGATTTCCAGAGAGTTATACTGGCATGGAAAGATCCTTGCTAAGCTTTGGGACAGCACAGCCCTCCTTGTGTTCCCTGGTGCTGGGAATGTGGCCTGGCAGTTAAATGGAGCAGATCACTTCCACTCTTCAGCACATCCTGAGTTGCCAGAATAGTCTGCCTTAGCAAGGTGAGAGAGCCAGAGAAGTTTGAGAAGCAGCAGAGTGCAGCCATGGTTTCTTCTTCCAACCCACAAAAACCTTTGGAGATTTCTTAATTCTTGCTGATCTTCACCGAGAAGGAAAAACCTTTGATTTTCTTTTGCCTTTGTGTAGAGAAAAATTAAAATACCATCCCAGAATAATCCCGTGCTTAGGGCAGGCACTGGATTGTGGTTCAAGTCTTGTGGCTCTGACCCAGATCAGAGCCTTTAACCTTTATTTCTTGCAGCCCAGTTCAGCTCTATACCACAAGATTACTGAATGTGGAGGTTTTTGTCTTTTGTCTGAGAATTTCACTGGATCCATATCTGTGTTTCCCGAAGCCCATCCTGCATTAGGTGCAAATTTTTGCTTGGAGAATTCTGTTTTAAGCCTTTACCCTCCACTGCTTTAATCAACAGGAGCAGAACCCAGTTCTGGGACTGAAGTTCTCTGCGTTTCACCAGGGGTTTTCAGCTCCACATCTTCTCTGGGAGCAATGCCAAGTCTGAACATCCAGGAAGAACTTGCAAGAGAGGGAACTGAGCAGTCTGCAACAATATCCAGCAGGCAGCAAGACTCAGCAGAGCAATAAACAGATTAAAAGGATATTGCATGACTGAGCCCTTGTACTGAACACCCAGTGTGGGATGCTGTGATCTAACACTGTCTAGACAACCATATCCTACATAACTTTCTTTCCCCTCTAACATGGATACAGCCAGAAGTTTCCCAACAGAAAATATATGAAGGGAGTTTCAGGTTGCAGGTTTACAGCCTCACTAGTCAAAGAATATCCAGGTGACTTTTACACAGAACCTCAACCCTGTTTTTACAATACACATTTATCTGTGTGCATGGTTCCCCTTTTTGCTTGTTCCAGGGCTAAAGTCTTAGAAACAAAACCTTTGTAAGAAGTTGTGCAAGGTTGTGCATTTGTAATACGGTGCATTTATGTGTCAGTAAAGTGTGTTATAATGTATAATTAAGGAGAGTGTTCTTGTTCATCATTATTTAGCATAATTAAACAAAGATATTGAGTGATAATGAAGTATGCATAATGGACAAAAATACATTTTAAAAACAAGTAGGTTTGGAATAACATCTCTTTTGGTTCTGAGTAGTCAAATAAAGACATTTCCTATACTGTTCTGCTTCATGGTTTTGGAATAACAAACCCTTGAGCTGCAAGAATCAAAATTTGAGGTAATTGTGATAAGCAGATGTCTCCTATTAAGATGTCCAGGGAGTCACGTTCTCTTGGAATATTCTTCTCCAGTTTCACAACAGAATTAAAGATGCTGTGAAGTTTCTGGCTTTTTGAAGCCGGTCCAATTAAGACAGAGGTGGTACAGCCTTCAAAGTTTCTTTTTATGCACCTCAGGAAAGCAACACTGCATCAAGTTTATGTGTGTATTTAACTCCCTGATTTTGCCAGACACATTCTGCTGCTGTTGGCTCTCTGGGATCCCAGCCAACGCTTTTTCAGAGTTTAGACCATGATCAAATAGGAGCAGTGTGACGTAACAGAAAGTTTTCTTGTATTTTAGAATACATGTGTCTTTTCTTGCTGCAAACAGGGAAGCTGACATGACAAATTCTGGATGGCATTTGAACTAAACTTCCAGTAGACTGGCAGTGCCTTTATGTTTATTTTTGGTGGAATGACCTTTCCATGTGTAAAGGCTCTAGATGGTTCCTGATTAAGTTATACTTCCATATGAGAAACTTTCAGCTCAGAGGAATTAGGTGAAGTTTTAACAAAAAGGGTGTTCTCCTGAAACAGAAAGCTATAATGAAATTTGCTTTTTCTTAGGTGTGGTGGTGGGTTTTTTTTTGTTTGGTTTTGTTTTGTTTTGTTTTGTTTTTGTTTTTGTTTTAAATTGCTGTCAGTTATTACCAACAGATTTTTGGTAGAGTTGATGGGGTTGATGAACTATGAAAAAAGAGAAAGGACTCTTCTGGTTTTGACCTACAGGTAAGATTTCTTTCTCTTAGCAGAAGTTAACTGATATCAAAATAAAAAAGTATTGTGACACAGGAAACTGATCTTTCTTCACGTTTTCTCATTTTTAGAAGTTTTAGCTATTTGACAATTCCTTTCCTGTTTACTTATGAATTATTATTTAATTAGTTTACTTTGCTCAGCTCCCAGCCTGACCTAGATCTGGTTTCCTACCTGTTTGTTGTGAGGGAAGAGCTTTGGCTTTGTCTGTATTGCAAAATTCAAATAGCTCAGACTACTAGCCCCATCTCCTTGTAAATGCCAACCTTCCAGCTAAGCCAGGTAAAACAAAATACATTCCATTTAGATGAAGCATTAGGTTTTGGGGGGAGAATAAACATATCAAATAAATAACAGAAGAAATCAAGATCAGGAGTGGAAAGCATGTTTTCAGGAGATGGTTTAAGTTCAGGCTGGTTGTAGTCCATAATTCTGTGCTACTTCCCAGTTAGCTCACAGGAATCTGTGACTGAGGACGGGGTAGCAGTTGTGAGGAGACCTCCAGATTTTGCCTCAGATATTTCTGTTACACATCTGAAAGCATCCGTATTTGAAGAGTAATTTTAAGTTATTTATATTCACCACGCCTGGTGTTCTTCAGGAGTATAATTCAATCTGTAAAGAAAGAAAGAAAGAAAAAAATCAAAGTAATTTGATTTAAAAGAGGCTGGATATCAAGACTAACCCTCTTGCTATTGCAGTAAAGATGCTGAAGAGCAAGAAAAGATTGTATTTAAGTCAGTTTCCTTCTGCCTGCTTCCCATCAGGGCTCTGACCTCACTGTCCCACATCTCACAGCCTCTCTGCTGCTCTGTGTCATGCTGGGTGAGAGCAGCTCCTCAAAGATGCTCTCCCAGATCCCTCCCCTCCTGCCCCATACCTTCCTCCTCCCTTCTGGGAAAACAGCAGTGCCAGAGGCAGCACTGGCTTCTGACCCCCAGGACATTTTAATTCCACATTGCCCTCCTAGGGCAGCTTGTGCTCCCTCCCAGGTGGACCTACAGTATCCTGGGGTAATGATTAAGAACTCAAACCTTTCTTGTGTCTTGATTTTCTTCATAAATCTGTAAAATGTGGGTTCCGTAGGAAAAAAAAAAATAAATTAAAAGTGCTTTGATTTTAGAGCTGAGTTGAAGATCAGTTAGTAAACCATCTCTGCAAGATTTCACTGCTGCAGCAGAGCTGCCAGACTTGGAATTAGGAATAAGGTGTGCAAGCAAACAATTTCCAGCAGATAAGCCGCTCTGACAAAGAGATAAATCAAGAGGCAGTTCCAAAACCATTCCTTCGCTGGAGTCAATACTCAGTGAAAACCGTAATCTTGTAGCATCTGGGCAACTCTCTGGGCTCAGCTGTCCAGGCAGAATTTTACCCAGCAAACAGAGCCCCTGTCCAAGCCAGGGACAGCCAGTTTCTCCAGGAGGATGCTGTGGGAAATGGTGTAAAACTCCTCACTAAAGTCCAGATCGACACATCCACAGCCTTTCCTCATCCACCAGGTGGGTCTCCCTCTCATAGAAGGAGATCAGGTCGGTCAAGCAGGTTTTACCTTTTCCTAAACTCGTGTTGGCCGGGTCTGATTCCCCCCATTAACAAATCTCAAAAGAGGCACTTGTTAATGGGAGAACATTGTGCTACAATGGGGTTTTCTTCCCAGAGAATTTATCCTGGGATCAGTGCTATCCAACACTCTCAATACTGCAAATATTAAACCCGACAGAAAAATTTCCATACACACTTGGAGAAGACTCAGCCAGTGTCTAATTGCTTTATTAATTTCTTTATAAAGGGCTTCATTCCTTGGATGTTGCTGTAATGAAATTTATACCCACTTTTTGCAGGGACCTTGAGTATCTCTGAAACAAACCTTAGTTTATATTTTTTTTATTGCTGCATTAGACAAAAACACATTGCCAGGGCTTTGGCAGTCCGGGCAGCATGTTCTGATGCTGTCCATACTGATGCTGGTCAGTGATGGGTGCCACGACATCATTCTGTCTCACAGCACCTCACCAGTCCTGCTGCATCATCCCCTGGAGCTGCAGGTACTGGAAAATGGCACAACACTCAGAGAATTCCTGCGATTTACTGCCTGTAGACCAAACGTGTGACATAAACCAAAAAAGTCTTTGATCCATGCTGGACACAGAGATTCCTTACCCGAAGATCTCTGGCTATTCAAAATCCACGCTTAGAGTACCCCAGTAATTCCTCACATATTCAAACTTCTGTGTTTTAAATACATTTTTAAGAGTTACTTAAGCCATCTCTCTCTGCATCCGTGTGCTAGAACAGAAATGCGTGCCTGGCAGCAGTCTTACATGTTTAAATTAAAGAGAGGAAAACACTACTGTGAGAGCAGCAGGCACGAAAATATCAAGTTTGATAACTATAAAAGCAGTTTTCTCTGCAATATTACTTTTTTGGAAGTGGGGAGGAGGGTGTAATTAAGAGTACTTGAATGTTCAAGATGTGTACAAACTGATTTTTTTTCCAGGGTGAGAATGCTATGAGCATTCTGCAGGAGCTGCATGTGAGGATGCTCATCCTCTGCCTGCGCAGAGCTATCCCGATCCATTTCCCCACTGACATTTCCTAACCTGGCTTCTCTCGGTGGCCCCCTAAGCATCACACGTCTCTTAATCCTGCCAAGGAACTGACAGGGTGCTTTTGCACAGGCAGCCTGTGGTGGTGCATACACTCATGTGGGGCTCATGAAATCGGAATTCTTGGGAACCACGGCATCACAGTGGTTTGGGCTGGAAGGGACCTTAAAAAACCATCTGCCACACACAGGGGCAGCTTCCACTTCGCCAGCTTGCTCCAAGCCCCATCCAGCCCGGCCATCCTTCTCCAGAGGCTGACGCTGCCCTCAGTGACACATCCCAGGGTAGCGCAGCCGCTGCCGCCCGGCACAGGCCATGTGGAAAGGCCGGGATGAGCCTCGGGCCACAGCGGGTCGCGGCGTTTATCCTCCCCACACGGTGACACCGCGCTTCAGAGCGGCCTTGGCAGCTCCGTCCCGCTCTGTGGGGCCGGGGCTACGCCCGGGACCGGAGCTGGGATTAGGGCCGGGATTGGGACCTGGACCGGGACCGGGACGAAACGAATCTTCCCGGGCTGCCGACGGCCAATCGCGGCGGCCCTGGTGCGCCCCCGCCGTGCCGCTACCGCCGAGCATGCCGGGAGTTGTAGTTCCCTCTTGGCCATGTCGTCGTTTTGTTGGCGGCCAGACAAACTATAACTCCCGGCAGCCTGCGGGGCTCCGCCGTGCCGTGCCCGGCCGTGCCTACGATCCCCATCGCACCCCGCGGGGCCTGGAAGAAGAAGCGAGTCCGGGAGCGCGCGGGGCGGCGCCTGCGCAGAGCGCGGCTTCCTGAGCGTCTGGTGGCGGCCGCCATTTTGTGGTGCCGCTTCCCTCTCCCGCTCGGGATCTGCGGCCGCGGGACCTGGCGCGGGGGCGACGCGGAGCGGGGGGAGCCGGGGCCGCCCGCACCCTCCTCACCTTCCCTTCGCCTCCGTGCGCCGCCGAGCCCCTCCGGCGCTGCCCCCGGGCGCGGCTGCGGAGAGAGGCGCTCGCCCACCATCATGGAAGACGACGGGCAGCCCCGGACCCTGTGAGTGGGGAGGGGGCGGCGGGGTGGGCAGCGGGCCCGGGGCGGAGCGGGGCGGGGGCAGGGATGCGCTCCCGAGGAGCGGGGCCGGGGCCTCGAGGGGTGCCGGGTGAGCGGTGGGGGCTGAGCGGGACAGAGCCTGTGCGGCAGGGCCGGCAGCGGGGTCCGGGCAGGGGGAGCGGCAGAGCGGCGGCAGGGGAGCGCGGCGGCCCGCACGGAGATTGCGCTGCACCCATCCAAGGAAAACACGGGCGAACCGCAGCTGGACCCGGGGCGTAACGGGGTCCATCCCCGGAGGCTCCGGGGTCCGTCCCTGGGGTTTGGGGGTGCAGGAGGGAGCCCCAAGGCTTCGCCGGGGAGCACAGGCCGCCCCCGGGCCCCCCCTGCACGGCGATCCCGGCGCTGGCAAAGTTCTTTGTGCTCTCCCGGCTGTGGGTGGGATGGGGAGCGCCGGGGAACCGGGAGGGATGGCTTTTCCCTCCAGCGTGTCACGGTGTGGTTCAATAACAGGATATCGGGCCCAGCAGAAAGAAATAACTGTGTGTTGGCCGTGTCTCTCCGGGCCGTTTAGTCACTTGGTGGCTGTCATCCGTTTTCTGTTTAAAAATACAAATCTGAGCATTTTGGGGTTGCTGTTGAGTTCTTTTCAGCTTTTGCAGATGCGGTTTTGATGAATTTTCTTTGTCCTGTTGGCTTAAACGAGGGAGGCTCGCACTTGTGGTCGGGCACTTGAGCGCAGGGATTTTGTGCTGCTGCTGCTTTTAAGCAGTTCCCAGATTTCCAGTGCGGCTGCCAGAGGGTGTTTCGGGCTCTGTGAGCGGTGCAGCATTCGGGCTGTCCCTGGGAGAAAGGCAGGCTCATGCTCGGGCTGCCCAGATGGCAAACACAGCACAGGACAGTGCAAATGAAATCTTTTGTCTATTTAGCTTTCGGGACAGTAGCCTTCAGAAAAGCTCTCCAAGATAGTCTGGACTGAAAGCCGCTCTAAAGAAACTACTGAAACTGAGTGAAATGTCCCGTAATTCTGTTCTCGCCACCAAAATGATGACTTGGCATTTAAGGCTTCTCAAGGCAATTTGTGTTTTTTCCTTCTTTCTAGGTCTGCAAAAGTTCTTTTAAGTCGTTTATAGTATAGTATAAGGACTTAGTCTTTACTCCCTGAGATGCATAGTTTAAATAAGCGTATCTGAAATACTTTTTGTCTTGATTTCCCAAATGATCTGAGTTTGCTTGGCCCTCAGAAGGGACCTAGGTTTGAGTGTTGTTTTAGAATAGGAGGAGGGAAAAGAGCAGAGTCACACAGTGTTTTATTCAGTTTTATTTTAAAGGCTCCTTTCTTCATTATTGAGTCTTTTTCTTTCTTTTCAAGAACTTCTGTATTCCCACTTAGATTTAAAATGTTGTTTTAGTTCCAGCAAGTTTGGGTACCACATTGGCCATGGGTGCTTCCCAGTGACACATTCCAACAAGGACCTGACTTAGTCCCCTTAGTTGCTAACAAGAAAACCATAAATTTGTACTAAGATGTCTGAAATAGCATCTCTACAGCTGCCTCAAATGGTTCATTGCACATATCTGTCTGTTTCATTTGTTAAACTAATAAACAGCATGCACATTAATTTCCTAGTAGTTTTCTAGTAACCACAATCACAAAGGGTTACTTTCCTGTAATTATTTGTAGGCTTTTTGCATGGAAGACAAAAATTCAGCTGCAGCATTTTTTGCATTTTACCTTCTTGTCCCTACTTTTTATCTGAAATGTCTTTAAATTTAGAATAGCAAGTCATGTTTTAAAGATTATTTTCCTGAGCACTGCTTTTCATATAGAGCAGTTGTGATCTCATAAATAAAACTCGCTGTCCCCCAAGAAAAACAAATAAAAATATTGTTAGTTGAACTTCTAAGTTTTTATTGTTTAGTTTATTTGGGGAGGGGGAGGGGAGAGAAAGTGAAGAACAAATTGTTTCAGTAGTTATTGGACCATGTGCAAAAGCACTTGATTGATAGTGTAAGCAGTACTTATTAATGTCTTAGTTTTTCACTCCTGAAGCAATAAATGAAATCCAAAATCTGTAAATTAGGAAGGAATTTTCTTTTTTAACAGTTGCAAGCCATTTTTTTTTTTTTTAATTTATAAAAAGCAAAACCTACCTACCCACTGTTAACTCAGTGTTTATGCCCATCTTAAACAGTTCAGGAATAAGGATGGTTCTGATTTACAGTGCTTACGGGGCTGTTATGTTGTTTCCAGTCATGATAGGTCACTCATGAACCTCTAAGAATTCAGAATATTTTCTGAGGCTTAATATAGAAAACTGACACCATTTGCATTTTTATTTCTTGTGTTTCTTAATTTTATAGAAACATGAAGAATAACCTTAGATATTTTCTGCCAAAAAACTTTCCAGGAATGGGGGCTTTTTTGTGTGGTTTGTCACATGTAATTTTTTAGCTGGTTCTAAAATGAGCTGTGGGCTTCTGATTTTTGTCTTAATAGAGCACTTGAAAGCTCTGTTTTCTATGAGTACTGTTAGATTTCACAGGCTGTATCAAAGTCCTGTTTCTACTTTAAAGTGAAAACTAAACTATCAGAAACCTGATGTGTTGCTAATGTTATCAGCTCTCGCAGACAACCAGAAAAGTAACAAAGTTGTATTTTCTTGTTGATGCTTTTAGAAATGTTTTGTGTGGTTTGTAGGTATTCAGTGACTACTCTGAAGTCACTGTTATCTCATCAGCCTTGCCATGCTGTATTCCAAGTCTGGAATGTGGATGGGGTGCAGGAGTAAAGCTTCACCGGGATTCACTTCAGTTCTGCTCAAGCCAAAGAGTTGAGTTCCAAAACTCATTATGGACTGATATGTGCCTCTTGTGTTCTCTGATAGCTCTACAGCATCTCTGAATTTCAAGCAGTTTGTTATTCTTCGTGTTGCCAGCAGCATTCAGCGGTGTAATTGATAGAAATTTATGTCACAACATCTCTCTGTCTATAGGTTATTGATGTTTGGTTGTGTTTTGTTGGGGTTTTTTTGGTTTGGTTGGTTGGTTGGTGGTGGTTTTTTTTTTTTTTTTTTTTGGTAGCTGCTGATGAATTGGTATTTAAGTGCTTCAGGCTTGCAGAAGGGAGTGAACAGTATTGCCTGTGTGCAGAAAGGCACAACTTTTGCTGCCCTGTCACATCATCCAAGATCACCTGTAGAAATTTAGTAGGTGCTTCTGCCCTGCTGGGTTTTATAACTTTTAAAAAGTTTGCATAATAAATCCTCTAGATTGTATCAGTCCAAAAAGATTGAAATACCATAGAGCAGCGTGTTAGGAGTCTTCTGGTTTCTTGAGGTGTGGTTCTGATAATTTTGATTTCATGAAGTAGAAGATGCTGTACTGTTACATCACGTGTAAATGGAGCTAGAAAAGGGAAAGCTGACCAAAGGCATGGGTAGTGGGTGATTAGCATCAGCTGAGCCAAGCTTTGTGTTTCCAGAAAGGTAAGGTGTCTGCTCCTAATGTGGTGAATACATTTATTTCTTTAGTTCTGTAGTGTTCAGACATTCACACTGGATGTGTTTGCTTGTATGTTTTTATTAAAGTGGTCTCTTGTGCTGAAGGAGGTGATGCTACTGCAGTCTCCTTAAATGGTTACATGAAAGTAACCATTAAGTCTTATTTTTCAGCATATTGTTTCAAATTTCTAGAGGTTTGTATTCGCATATTTTGCATTTAGTTTGAGAGATTTGGGTGTCTCTGGGTGTTGTCCTTGCTACATGAACCTTTACTGTGCAGTATTCTCAGCGTGTGCATTACTGAAGTTTGAGTTTTAGCAACTTGGGAAGGGTGGGAATGGCTCTGACTAATAGTAATATTACGCACCAAGGCAGTGTTTATCATACACATTTGGGGAATTGATGGCCCACTAGCATTTCACATCCCATCTGAATCTAGCAGCCAAAGTAGTCCCGATTTTGTGAAAAGGCAGCTTGTTTCATTCATCATGCAACATTCTCACTTACTGTTTTGCTGAAGACTTGGTGGTATCAAAACCCCACACGGTATATCTTGTATCTTTTAGCAGTTAGTGTAACTTTTCTTACCTCAGTTGATTGCTGAAGAATGGCTTTCCCTGGCCTCTTTTTCTAATTTTTGTCAGCCAAGAGGAATTCGCCAGCTTGATTTTCAGACTTGTGTTTCCCAAATACATGTTAATATTATGCAAAAGAGGATGATGTTTGGTTTTTTGTTAGTGTTAATTGTACTCCTTACTGTATCTGATTTGCAGTTGAAATAATGTTAATAAGACTTCACTGTATTTAATTTCATATATGCTGTGAAGGTTTCGTATTAATGAATACTGTTCTGCAGCATGCAGAGGAAACCAATACTTGGAATAAGTTCACATCACCACTGACCCTTTATGTTGGAATTCCTACTGGAATATACATTTTCCATCTGGTTATAGTAGTATCTGCAAAGGTTAATATTTCCACTAAAAGCAATTAGTGATTTACAATTTATTCTTGGTGAATGATTAACAAAAATTTAGTTAATATTTCAGAAAGAAGTATGAATGAATGTTTAACTATGTAAGTTTTCAGGATAGAACTGAAAGTCAGTGAGATGGACAATTTATCCTGTAAGGTCTCTTAGAATTCTGCAGTTCTTAACTTATCTGCTGACAGGCTTCATAACAATACAGGCTTCTGTTAATGACTTGTGTTAATTCATATGTATTTAATAAGTAACTAATGAGCGCATGAAGGATTTTATTGGATGTTCTGTATTCAGGTGATACTTCAGAAACTCACTCTGGCTCTCGTAGCACTGGAGTCCTTCTGACAAAGTGCAGAATTGCCCCATGGTAGCTGAAAGGAGAACAACATAAACAAACATCTGTTGATAACGTTGTGTGGTGTTCTGATGAAAACAAACAGTGTCCATTTTAATTTTGTTGATCCGGATGAAAGTCCAGCTGTCAAACACAGCTTTCCAAAAATTTTCAAGGGTTGCCCCTCAGAGCAATTTCGGAGCACGCCTTTAGTTAACTGAAAATAAATTTATCTATGAGCAATAAGAAACACTTGTTCACATTTATGTTCGCTGTATTAACAGGTCAGGCTGACTTCAGTTTGCAGTTTTTTGATGTTCTGTAAAAATGAATAAAGTGTATATTCTTTCATCTTCTAAATCATAGAAAGTTCTGCTCATCTTATTGGTTGCACTTGAATTCTTTGTGCCCGGACAGGCTTATTTATATAGATGATGAATGTCCCTCTGCTGATGGCTTTTGACTTCTGTTACTGTGACAAGCCTTTCTCTTTATTGATTACGTTGTTTACAATTTGATTACAAGTTAGTCATATTGTTAAAAGGAATTGAATTTTGCGTTCATGTCTTTCTCACCTGTTATTGTGACCTGGTAAATCTAGGACTTTTATCTAAACTTGATAAGTACTTCAAAACTTGGGAATATTTCTCAAGATTTACAAACTAACAAAAATCAAGAAGCCTGGGTGGTATTAAAATAACACTGCCAGAATTTTGGGGGTATTACCAAGGTGGGAGCTGTTGAGATAGTTGCTGTATAGTGCGTTCCTATGCTGCATAAATTGCCTTGTCTGTTGGTGAGTGGGCTGGCTTTCCAAATGTTCGGGAAACCAGAAAAGTTGAGTTGGTTGCTTGCAAGGCAGCACAGTTTGTCCAAGAGCTGCTCCTGAGCTCATGGGAGTTAGATGTGTGTTTGTACCCAAATTCAGAAGTATTGATGAGATACTCAGTGGGAAGTGAAACTTAAAATATCATTGCCCAGTTGGTTGCTTGTTCTGCACAACATTCTTGAGCAATGTTCTTCGTGGTTTTGACATCTCTGTGCCAAGAAAATGATTGGCACTAGGTCTTGGTGTCCAGTGTTGTCTGAATCGAGCTTCACTTCTCAGTTGTGTGGCCAACGTTATAATTTAGAGACCACATGAGTACTGCATTAAAACTGTGAAATAATTTATAAATACTGTCTTTAAGATACCTGAGGTGTTTGAAAGGGAGATTCTTTATAGGTGTTTAAGTTTTTAAATCCATAATTACATTTTAAAAGATGGTGATTTCTGGTTTAAAATCTTGGTTTTTTTGTTTCCTTGTGTAGCTATGTAGGAAATCTCTCCAGAGATGTGACTGAGGTTCTCATACTTCAGTTATTCAGCCAGATTGGACCATGCAAAAGCTGTAAAATGATAACAGAGGTAAGGCCTTCCACATCTGGGGGGGAGCAAATGTAATGTAACTTTATCCTAAGTTGTCCAAAACAAATGAAGTTGAGGGCTTCTTTTGACATTACTGGCAGTGGGTTTCTTTGGGTTGATTGTGTTTGGCTGTAGGGATGACTCTGTGCAGGGGAGACCTGGTGTGTGCAATCCTGTGCTTTTGCCTGTAGCCCTGACATATCTTCTACCAGCTGGTGATGAGATTCCACTTCATTTAAAAGATTGTTACCCCCTCTTTGCAGAATCACATTGTTCTGATGATCAGAAACCTTATTATTTCAGGTGTTACTCATGGCTATTTTGTACACTTTTCACTTTATTTGAACATGAGCCTCGGTAATTCTTGTCCCTCTTGAATAAATTGTTCTTGGCTATGGATGAAAAGTAAGAAATCCTTCAAAATAAGTTTGACTCTTTGTCAGCTTTTTCTGCACCAGTTCAAATACCTCTTGTCTGCACCAGTCTGTTCTTAAATTAATTTTTCCTTGAAACAAAGTGACAAAATTTCCATAGTATTCCAGATAAAGTCTTTTGCCCATAGTGTTGGTAAGTATTAATGCTTTCTTATCTCCATTGTAAATACTCTGGCACCTTTATGGTTGGCCGCCATTTCTGTGAGCTTTTTGACACATCCTACAAAACTCCCTTCTATTTTTCCTTCCTTCTATGTTTATGACTGGTAAGCTTTGAGCAGGCAGGGACTAATCTGAGCTTCTGCCAGGTTTGAACTTTGGTCCTTCATCTCTGGTTTCTATATACTCTTCATACTTTTTACTACATCTTATGCTTCATACTAGCTTGTAATTACAGATTTCTTGAGGACAGTTACATTAGTTTTATGTCAACATTGTTAATGAAAGTATTAAAAGGCAGGTCTTGTGACTGGAGTTCTTTGGGAATGCTACCACAAACTCCCCTGTGGGCTGCTTCTCCTTTCAGTGGGTCACACAGCTTGTTTGTTTCTTTGTTTTTAGTTTACCATCAGCTTGCTGCTTGTGTAATCACTCTCATCTTTGTCTGGACTAACAATTTCCCATGTGACACTTTTCTCTGCTGAATTTGCTTTAAATTTATTGGAGAAAAATAACAGAAGGCTGACAGATCACAGTTGTTGGTTTTTCTGTGAAGAAAGTTTTGATTGTCATGTGCTCTACAGACATAAGGTGCTGCTGCTCCCACCTTTGGCTGGGTGATAGCTGTTAGCATCAGTTTGGTTTCTCGAGGATCAGATGAGAAATTCCAACAGTTTTACCTTCGTTGAGGCTTTGTGGTTTTCAGATCTTTCCATAAGTGAGACATCTTTATGAAACAAGTATATAAACAAAAACTGCTGGCAGTTGTGCTCAGTCACACAGAGGTGACAGCACTGGGTTCACCTCAGCACCTGCCAACAAGCAGTGACAGAAGTGCAGGTGGATTCTAGATGGCACTGGCCTGCAGCTGCCACGGGACCTGTCCATGGTGTCCATCCTTCTACACTGTGTGACAAACCTGTCCTAGGAACTGAGCCATGGTTAGGTGGTTCTTACCATTGTTAGCACCATCATCTTTTAAAAACCTGTGGTTTTTCTATTTTAGCCAGGTGTATCAGGTCATCCTTTGTCTTTTGTACAGTATGTGACATGAACGCATCAAGTGTTGAAAAATTTCAAGTATTTCTTTTGGGGGTATACAATACCCAGGCTGGTGGCACAGTATTTGTAGATCGTTTGAGCACCTAAAGATCTGAGTATCCGCAAAAGAGATTCTTATGTTCAGTCAAGTTCTCAGTGCTAAAGACCTCCCTACAATCTAAAAGTAAGGCTGCACTTCAGCTGAAGCATAAACTACACTAAATTTCTTAAAGAAGCCTTAAATGGGTTTCCCAAAGTCGTGTGGGAGGAGGGGTGAATTAAGGCTTTCTTTTGGGGGGCATCTGAGGGTGAGCGTGCTTGTAGAGAACTTTGTGACTGAAACTTTTTTTATGGTCTCGGGTACATTTTCTCTCATCTGTTCATTGTGCACCAGGTTACAGACCCCAAGTTCTGCGGAGGATGCCTTCAGACTCCATGAGCATTTTAGGTGTATAAAGGCCTTGTGATCCATTCAACTTTGGTATCTGAGCAGCTTCAGAAGTAGACAGGACTATGTTTGAAGCTGGACAATCCAGTTTTAGGGGGAAGGATTAGACTTGGTTATCAGTGTAAGTGTGTATGAGTTGTCAGAATTTAAATAGGAAAGCTAGAAAAGGTTTCTCTTAACTTGTGTTTCATCTGTGTTCTACCTGGCTCTGGGGAAAGTTGATAGGTGAGAATGCTGATGCCAGAGAAGTTCCTCTGTGCTAGACCCTTCCCTGTCCATGTGAGAAATAACTTGTTTAGGGTAATATTAGTGTTTATCATCTTTTGGTCTGTGCACATGCTGAATAGTTAATGGAAATGTTTTGGTTAGAGTTTTTGTACTCATTACATCTTGGAGGTAGATCAAATCCAGTGTTCAAGTTGGCCTTCACGACATCCTTTCCACTTGATCAGCTTTTCAGAAAACTCTTCTGTTCTTTGCACTTTATACTCTGGTATGTTCATTACTTCAGTGACCTCTGTCAGTGAGTATTTTTAAAGGTGATTTGATAGGCCATCCTACAAAAACAGGTTGTACTCAAGGTTTAACAGAGTTAACAGTCAATTGATTGATATCCTTTTCCCTTAGTCAAACTAGTATTATTTCCCAGTTGTTTGCTATACATTTTTCACATGAGACTGGCGCTGTGCAGCTTCCAGGTTGCTGCCTACTGGTGGTTTTCAGTCAAATAAAAGGAAAGACTTCTTAAGTAGGGCAAGAGAAAATTGGTGAAAATGTGTCTGGGGAATGAACCTTTCCAGCTTTGAGTATATGCATGAGGCAATTTTCTTCTCTCCATTCTTCCCCCTTTTCTCCCCCTTTCCATCCAGTTTGCAGATCACTTTTCTGATCAGTTATTTTTAGTTCAGTAAACTTCAATCCTCCTTCAAAGCAAGCTATCCTTCAGGAACTGCTAGATCTTTAATAAAAAATCCATCTTAATAACTCTTGCATTTAAGTGTAATGTCAAAGGCTATTTCATAAATCTGATGCAAATCATTCTGAAAGTTTCTAGCTATAAGTAATATATTTTCCTGGATTTTCTTCTCAGCAACCCGATAGCAGAAGGGTCAACTCTTCTGTTGGATTTTCTGTTTTGCAGCATACAAGCAATGACCCTTATTGCTTTGTGGAATTTTATGAACACAGAGATGCAGCTGCTGCATTAGCTGCTATGAATGGGAGAAAAATTTTGGGAAAGGTAAGTTGCTCACGTGGTAATATTAGATTTAAAGAATATAGATTTGCGTGAAAATATTAATAAACCCGTTGAAGTTGTTTTGCCAAGATTAAGTATTGATAGAATAATCTTTTAAAAGTAGTGATACAAAAAAAGTAAGTCTTGTTTATGAATTGTATTATTTGTGATGTTCTGTTTATGCTGGTGTTTTATATTAAATGGTGATTTGTAAATGTTGACAATTGTAACCCACCCTTGAATGAACTTATAAAATGTAAGAATTTTGTGAATTTATTCTAAATCTTATACTTGTTTTCAGGAGGTCAAAGTAAACTGGGCAACAACACCAAGTAGCCAGAAAAAAGATACATCCAGTAAGTAATGTAATGCCACCGCATCACTTCTACACAAATCCTTCACAAAGTGGTAAAAATTTATCATAAATGCATTTAAACATAACTTCTCTCCTTCCCATCTAGTGTTTAATAGAATTGTGCAAACTAATTCTTCTGTTTCTGCTTTACAACTGGGGAAACCGGAGTGGACAGATTAAATTGCTGCTGCTCTTCACATGGAATCCTGAGCGTTCCTGGTTCCCAGTGCTGTGTGCAGAGCATCACTTTCTCAGGAGCTGAAACTTTAGAAAGCAGTTAAATATTTGATTAGTAAATTATTTATTTTCAGATCACTTCCATGTGTTCGTTGGGGATTTAAGTCCAGAAATAACAACAGAAGACATCAAGTCAGCATTTGCTCCTTTTGGTAAAATATCGTAAGTATCATCATAAACATTTCCATTATCAGTCAGAAAATGTGATAGTGAAAATGTGTTTCTAAGATGAAATGTTGTTTCTTATCTATTGAGATAATTTTTCTGCTGTTTTCCTTGTGGTGGGTGGGTGGGTAGTAAAGAGGGGTTGTATCTCAGTGTGTTTCACAGTGTAAATACAGTAATGTCATTGTGTTCTGAAAGCAATGTGCTTTGAATTGAATTTATATGCTAATGTCCTTCAACTTCTTATTAAAATTTAATTACTGCTCTAAGTGTGATTTTTTTTTTTTTTTTTTTTTTGGTGTTGAGCATGTGTACAGAGTAGTGACTTGACAACTGGTATATATTGTATCCTGGGTGTGTTTTATGTGCATTTTTGCTGCATTTCATTGGAAGTGTAGAAAACTGGGCAATTGGAATGTATTTCTATAAGCAGCTAGTTAATAACTTGGGAAAGTTTTGAAAAAAGCTAATATTTATGAGAATGAAATCTGGTTTTTGGGATGATAATGGGATGAATTACAACTATCTTAAATGAAAGAATGGTGGCTTTACAATATGTGCACATTTCTGCCAGTTAAGAGAATGTTTCTTTAAATTTCTCATGAACAATTCAGGTGATACTAAATCACCTGGTGTTCTAATTGAACATATTTAACATTACAGAATCTTTGAAAGTGCTAAATTATATATGTACTAAAGAGTACTGCTACAAAAAAAGTCTGTTAATCTTTTATCAGTTTATCTTTATAAAAATCAAAGTTGCACATGAACGTTTTTGTACTACTTTACAGGAATATATTTCTAAGAACAAAATTCTTATTTTTCTCTTGTTCTGTACGCATATTTTTAAATGAATCATAAATCTTATTTCTTACCTCTGCTGTTTTGTTTACTTTGCTTTTTGTCTCTTAATGTGGTAAGTAGTACTGTTTTAAAAATCGATTTAAAAAGAATAATTCAGGTTTCTGTTTCTCAATCTTTATTTATACCTGAGACCTGCAGTTTTTCTAAAGTCCAAGTCACAATTAAAAGTAATAGCATTCTGGTTATTTTGCAGAATTGCTCATAAGAATGGACAGGATCTTGAAGGCTAACTGCAAGGAACTGTGCACACTGGAACTCAGTTGTAGATTTTTTCTCATTTCTATTTATTCTTATTATACATTATTTATATATACATATTTTAGTATTTACATTTTAACATTCTATATTCAGTGCAGTTCTATATTTCCAATCATTTTAACTTACTCACTAAAATTTCTGTGTAAATTTGTTGTTTTCGTACTGGTGTGCTTAGCATTGTTGTTAGTTTTATTCTCCTTTCTTAAATTTCTGAAAATGTCAATTTTTCAAAATTTACAGCTACCCAAACTCCAAAATGATGGTAGAGAATTGACCAAGAAAAATAAAGAAATCTGTTAACAGGCCATGTATGCCTTTTAATTCCTATTTTTTCCTCTTTTTCGATTTTTTTAATATTTCATATATTTTGTATCACTAGGCAGAAGACATTTAACTATTTAGAGAATGCATGGTAAATTAGATAGAATTGTTACAGTAATTTATAGAACAGTAAACCTTAGAGGACCCTAGCCAATAGAATATTAGAAAAGGAAACTTTGTTTCTCTTATACTTCAAATTTGAACATTCTAGTTATAGCCAGTATAGGTTATGTGCATAGGTTGCATGTTTATTACATGTTATTTTTTTTGTCCTACTGCTTTTTTCTAACAGGTAAAGAAGCAATAGGGAGAGTTCAGGAATGACTGTAGTTTTAGGGCTAACTGAATTTATAAGAAAAAATTATGCTCACAATACAGTGTGTGTGGTTCCTTTTAGTTTTTATTTTGCAGGTTATCAATACTACCCTCATATAGCTGTGCTTCTTTTCACAGGGATGCACGGGTAGTTAAAGATATGGCAACTGGAAAGTCAAAAGGCTATGGTTTTGTATCTTTTTATAACAAACTGGTGAGTAATCACAATGCAGGTTTAAAATAGTTCCTCTTTTCCATTTTTAGTTTTGCCTGTTTATGTATTCGCTGTTTATTAGGCTTCACCCAGGGAAACAAATTTACACATACAGGAGCTGTATGTATGTTTAGGACGATGTGGGGAAACTGTGATTCGTTTTCCTTAAATATTTTGCATAGGAAAACCACACAGTTCCAGGATTTGAGGCATATGAAGCCTGCTTGGGTGGTCAGAATTCCTACGTGTCAGATCTGTTTTGGTGTTCTATAACAGTTACCTGCAGCTGTCATAATCAGAGAAAAAGTTTTAATTTCTTCAGATCTGCTAATGCCATAAGATAGTGCAATTGAATACCTTGATTTAGTGTATTTTTCTAGTTACACTTTCTTTGTTCTGTGTTACATCTGAAAAAGCAAGGAATTAATTAATTTAATTAATTTCCTTGTACCCCTCTTCCTTTATCATAAAGTTGTGTTTGGTTTCTGTGACCAGAGGGGAACTGTAACAGTCATGGAATTAAAGTTACTGGATTCTTTTCAGACTGAGTCATTAAAACTCCAATTTGAAATTTCGTATTCATTCTACAAAATTAATGGATGAATTCTAAGCATAGTACTGAAAAGTACTCTAAATTTTCTGTCCTGATTGCTGTTTGTTCCCACAGCAGCTGCACCTGTAGGGTTATGGTGTGACTGTTCTGGGCTGGTACTTCAAGGCCTGTTTTTCAGAATGTATCATTCTGCTAGATTTGGGAAAGTGGGATATAATCCCAGATTTCAGGTACTCCAGCCTGAGCTGTTAATGCATAACACATTTAAGAGAAAATTGAACTCCTACATTGGACTGGGTCAGTTAAGGCTTGGGCTCTTTTCCATGTTTGCCTCAGCTGTGATCCTCAAGCAGGACAGCAGCAAGAGTCATCAATAGGGTGTTTCCTTTTCTAGTCAGTTCATTATGTGTTCACCATGTTTTAGGAGCCAAGGGTGCTTGAATCAATTGGGGTGTTTCTTTGTCTGGAGGTTTGATTTTTGTCTTTTAGATTGAGTTTTGCTTCTCTTATTGGTCATCTTTTGTAATTTCGTTTTTGTGTTTATGTGTTTTCAAAATGAGTACTCAATATAATTAAAACCTAGAAAGATCAAGGTCCTGAGTTTGAGAAGAGAATTCTAGCTGGGAGCAGCTCACCTTTAACTTGTCCACATTTTCTTTGTCCCTTGTGCTGGGCAGTTTTTTCCTTAAGCTTTATGCCCTTGGAAAAGCATTTCAAATGTGCACTATTTGCTCTGCCTGCTTTCTTCCAAAGCAATTGGGAGAAAAATTGCTTCTTCCATCTGTTAGCAAACTTACTCTTATGTACCAGATGTTTCTGCTTACACTGTGAACTCAAAGATTGTCTTCAGTTTCATGTTTGAGATAAAAAGTGGGCCATGGATTCTCCTGTGTGTTCGTACAATGACTTTTAACATGCAGAGAACTTACAAAGCATCTGTTGCACACCTCCAAGAAGCAAAAGAAACATTTAATGTTAGTTGGTTTATTTCAGTGTTTTTACCAAATGGCTTCTGAGGACCTTCTCTGTAACCAGTTGCCTTCATGCTAATTACCGTTTGTCTGCTTGCTATGATTGTTCAGAATTTCATTCTCCTAGTACTGCTACTGGTTTTGTCAGTGGCATTAACTGATAACCAAGTCTTGGGAGTAGATTTGTGCATGGTTTTTGTTTGGAAGTGCTACAATCTCTGTTTTAATCTCTTCAGGATGCAGAAAATGCTATTGTACACATGGGAGGCCAGTGGTTGGGAGGCCGCCAGATCAGAACTAACTGGGCAACAAGGAAACCGCCAGCCCCCAAAAGTACACAAGAAAGTAAGAGCTTCACATCATGCTGTGTTGTGTTTGCTGTCTTTTCGCTGTTCAGTGGGGGAATAAACCATAAGCCAGAATGATATCACTTAAATCATGTATTAGCTTGCCTTCCAGATCTTGATTAGTTTTTTTTGGCATTTTGTATCAGCATTGTGGTGCCACTACTGATCTGTCATAAAATATTGAATGTGTTTGTTAAATGTGAAATTCATGCTTATGTATGAGGTAAGTGTCTGGGTTACTGTCAGCCCACTACTGAAAATCAGCCTTCTCTCTTTACAGATAATACAAAACAGTTGAGATTTGAAGATGTAGTAAATCAGTCGAGTCCAAAAAATTGTACTGTGTACTGTGGAGGAATTGCCTCGGGGCTAACAGGTATGAAGTGTTCTCTTATTTTTTATTACTGAGACTTTCTGGACACCAGGATGGTTACTAATTCAAGAACATTTTATGTTGTAGATCAGCTTATGAGACAGACTTTTTCACCGTTTGGACAGATTATGGAAATAAGGGTGTTTCCAGAAAAAGGTTACTCATTTGTCAGGTATGGACAGAGAAAGCAAAATCTCTGGGTCTTTGCATGTGGTAATGCTTCATCTCTCTGTAATTTCACTTGATTGAACTTGTCCTGATAGTAAAAGCTGTCACTACATATTCATAGAATAATTTGGAACTTGTAAAAAGGGCCACCAACGTTTTTATCTGAGAAGGTGAATGTTTGTGAAAGCAGATATTTTTCTCTGGATTTCCTGTATGTATGGAGTCACTGTTTTTTAAGTAATCAGGTGGAAGTACTGTAAAATATAACATTGGTTTGTTTTTACATTTTTTAGGTTTTCAACCCATGAAAGTGCAGCACATGCTATTGTTTCAGTTAATGGAACCACAATTGAAGGACACGTTGTTAAATGTTATTGGGGTAAAGAATCCCCAGATATGACTAAAAACTTCCAACAGGTAACCTTAACCTTTTCTTTGTATTACAAAAGCAATTGTGTTTATACCTGTAATGACTTCCCAGTTATAATGGCTAAATTTTGTGGTGGAGTTCTTATGAAATTCCATGTTCTGTCTCAGTTATGTTCCAGTTCATCAAATTGGGCTAGTGATTTTGATGGAATATCTGTTACTGTCTTCTGGATATGATCCAAGATAGGGAGAAACTTTGAGGTAATTCTAATTCTTGCTGTTTTGCTAACTGCAGATTAGGTGGCTGTCCAACCAAATAGTCTTTGGGGTTTCAAGCACACACAAATACATTTTTCAGTACAAGGATCTAATTAAGTCACAGTGACATCTTACTTTTCAGATCTCATTATTGCTTGTTTTAGCTCTCTGATTGATATAGCCAAAACTTTGCCTTCAGCAGCACAAATGCAATATACGCCATCTCTAGAACCTGAAGTACAATGGGTTATTCTTTCTGCAGGTGGATTACAGTCAGTGGGGACAATGGAGCCAAGTATATGGAAATCCACAACAGTATGGGCAATATATGGCTAATGGGTGGCAAGTACCATCGTATGGAATGTATGGCCAAGCATGGAATCAACAGGGTTTTGGAGTAGAGTGAGTAACTATATTTAATTTGTTAAAAATATTCCAAGAACGCTGCATCTTAAGTTTCAGGCTCATTTGGGTCGAGGATTGCACAAGGTTTCAAAAACTTTAGGGGGACTCCTGTGTGCTTTAAGTTTATGTTCAGTGCTTGCCATGAGCAGATGCTGGGGTGAGTTGCACTGACTTGTACCTGATGGCACATACCATGTGTGATGGAGGCACAAAGACCAGTGTGGTAAAGCTTTGGGTGCTGGTCTTGCCTGGTATCTAAATATATTCTGGATTCTGACTTGAGGTGCTGAGTCTGAGCCAGGATAGTTGCCTACTGGGAGACAAGGAACTACACACAGACACTTTAACTTGTGCAGTTTCAGAATTTGGGTAGGTTTTTAGTAATGGATCTCTCTAAGACTGAAGTCTTCACAAGTACTCTTTGTTTTAACATAATCTTGAAATAACTTGTTTGCCTAGTTCTCCATTATCTGGTGCCAGTTAAGCATATTAAGTAAGCCCTGACAAACCCATCACTGGTGTTCATGCCCATGAGGTATTGGGCATTTCTTGCATTTCTGCATCACTGATTCAGTTCCAGCCACCTGTGTGTGTTCATGCTTTTGGAGGCAGGTGCCACATCCAACTGGTACCCAAGGTTTGTGGGGCTTTTTTTTCTCCTTTGTTCTTAAAAAGCTCATGATATTTTCAGGAGTCACACGTTGAAGAGTTTAACCTGAATTACTCATTAAAAAGAAGAAATTGTTGTATTTGATACAAGTAGTTGTGTAGGAAGTATGTTTTGATGTTGTTTGTTTTTAAGTTGCCTTTCCCCACTTTTTTTAACCATCCTGTTTCTTTTTAAGCCAATCTCCATCTGCTGCCTGGATGGGTGGATTTGGTGCTCAACCTGCCCAGGGACAAGGTGCTCCTGTAATACCTAACCAAGCTGGATATGGTATGGCAAGTTACCAAACGCAGTGAGCTGGGACTCTGTTTAAAAGTGTGTATTTCATGATAGGCTGCAGTTTCCAGTGACATTCTGAAGACTGGAATGTAGACAATGAAAAAAAAAAAAAAGAAAATATTTATTTTAAAAATGGAAATGTTTGGAACCTTTAGCACAGCTTTGCTTTGGTGAAGGACACAAATGTCTTCTAGTTCTGCCTTTTTAAGTTTTTGTTCATGATGGATATGAACATGTTTTTCTTTGTGTACAAAAATTAAAAATAAAGTCAATAAAGACAATTCTGACTACAAATTTTGATATAGTAGGAGAAATGGCTAATGGATTTGATCTTTAGGTTACCATTCCTTTTTTTTTTTTTTTCTTTTTTTTTTTTCAGTGTTTTATATCATTGTGCTTTTAAGAGAAATGAGGTTGAAAAACAGCGAGTTGCTTTTATTAGTTGAAAACACACATCCTGAAATAAACTGTGGACCAATCACTACAACCTGCGAGACAGTATTGAGTTTTCAAGAAACCTATGGACATAGCTCAAAGTATGTGTAGGTCTTGGAATAATTTTTTAAAAAAATATTTAATTTTTCTACGTGCTTACAGAAAACAACTGATACAATGAATAGTTCAGTCTGAAATGAAAAACAGTACTGTCTGAGAAATTTCACACAACTTTTACTGTCCACATTCAGGCACACGTTGAAACTTTTCAGAGCCGGTTTGCTTGTTAAAACTGTAGTAGTTTACATTTAATTTTGAGAAGTAAAAGCGTTTTTACAAGTATATTGTTTGTATTTAAATCAGACAGTCATACTTGGGCTTTTACACAAAGTTTGAAGGCTACACATTGTAAATATTTCATAATTACAGTGTTTCAAAAGCATGCTCAAACATAGAAGTAGCAATGTAATTATTCAAAGTAATACTTAATATACCCTACTGCTTTAAATGCAGTAGATTGACAAGAATGTGCAAGACTGATATTTCCAAAGTTGGCTATTATGTAAAGTTACATAAAGAACTATAACAAAGAGCCTTAATTTTAATTTCATAAATCTTTAATGCATCACCTTTTTGTCATTAGAAATACAAATTTTTTGCTTTACATTATTTGGTATGTAAATACCTTGGTTAACAACCTTGTAAACCTATTTCAAGGTTATTATAAGTTGTATAGTATCTTGAGTGTTTTGAAAAATCTTGATGTTTTTTAAGTCTAGAAATATTTTGCCCAAGAATTTTTTAACAAGATTGTTAAAAACATCTTATTTTAGAGAATATTCAATGTGCCATTTGGTAAATGGAGATGCAGTTGAAACAGTACACTGAGTTGTGACTTATTTTTAATTAAAGTTTTTGTCTTTATGGGTGGTTTGCATGTGATGAACTTGTACAGAGGCTGGGTTGTTTGTGTACTGAGTGTGTAAATGGATAAATCATGAAGATGTTTAAATGGTATACTTGGGTTATTTCTCAATTATTTTATGGATACGTTGATATAAACTGCCTCAATAAATTTGAAGTTGAAAATGAATGTAAGTTAGATATAAGTAATGTGTCCTCCCTGTGACAGCTAGAGGGTGCAAATGCCTCAGCCGTAATCTGGAATGCTGAGGCAGGCACGGTCGGAAGGGAAAGGGTAGGATTTGCAGTGGTAGTTCAGTGAAGCCAACTTGCATTTTAAAAGGAACAGGAAGCTTGGTTTTTAGAGATGGTGGTAGTTCTAAGTGAGTGTCTGAGAAGCTGTATATTTTCTCTTTTCTGGTTCTGACCATGCAGGTGTTGCGAGGTAGAATAGTCTGTTTGGAAATGGAGATTTGCGGTTGTGTTAAACCCAGCCAGGCTGTGCAAATAACTACACTTATTGTTGTAGCAAATCACATGAGGGTTTTCTTTCCTCCTCTTTTAGTGACGTGTGAAGTAGTACCTTGACTTTTAGATCAGGTTGAAAGTGAGATGTACTGCAAGAGCAGTTTAGTCAGTTGGCTCAGCTGCACCAGAGGTACTTGTGACTCTGGGCATCTAATGCACGCAATAATGACTGAAGTTAGTGTGGAACCACGAGTGCTTGTGCTGGCAGAGTTGGCCCTTTATCTCCTTTCCTCCTTTACAGTGTACGTAGTGTCTTTCCACTCAAGACAGGACTCTTGTCTACAGGACTCTTGTTTTTCTATACATTTTGTACATGTGTGTATATCTACGCGAGGATCGGCCTATACATTGTAGTTTGGGAAAACCTCACAAGTAAGTCTGTGTTTTTGTTACACTCAGCCAGATTAAAAAGTCATGAGTCAGTAGAGATACGAACTGTGAGTTCCTTTAGGATTTCTTAGACTTCACTTGAAATCTGGGGTTTCCACATCCTTCTAGGTGTTTGCCATATGGCTGTTCTGGGTGCATGCTGGTGTGGAGGCAGTTTGTTCTTTAGGCGCTACTGAAGATTTAGATGATGCAAGTACATTGCCACATAAATGCCCATATAAATGGGTGTGAGATTAAGGCAGTGATCTTTCAGGTCTCAATGTGTAGATCACTTTAAATCTGATTATTTAATATGCCTGCTGTAGAGCTGGGCCGTACCTGACCTGTATTTCAGGATGAAAGATAGGATATACCTTCTGATTTAAGTCTTTTGTCATTGATTTTTATACAGCTTTTCTGTAACGGTGATATTTCTTCGCAGACTGCTCAAGGTGTGGGGGTCTCCAGAGTCCTTTAATGTTTCTCTAGCACTGCGAGGAAGAGTTGTAAATTAGATTGCTTTTAACTCAGTAGCATTCATAAATGCATCACTGACAATTTTTTGGCACCAAAGAGCCTCTTGCACCATACTGCTTTTATGAGTGACACTTACACTGTTGTAATTTCTCTAACTACAGAAATCAACCACTACCTAACCCTTACCACTAGAATTTGGATTTCAGAAACACTGATTTATTATGGCTTAAGTTGATGCGTGCAACCTCAACCAAGGTTGTAATCTGCATTTGCAGAAAATGTTCAATAAAAGTGGAACATGATAAAGGGCTTATCCTGTATTTGTCATCTGTCAAAGCATTGTCCCTCTTTGCTGTAGAACTGACAACAGGCAGACAAGGCTGAACTTGTAAACTATGCACTTGCAATCATGTAAAAGATGTTTTATTTAAAAAATTTTCGTACAAAATCATTTTGTATTTTGCCGAGTTGCAGTAGTAAGGCTGTAAATCTAAGGTTACGTGTAGCTTCTCATCTGTCCTGCCTCCTTGTGTATATTTGCTAACAGTTTTTAGACATACTCTTCCTGCAGAACCTTCTTCTTACTGAGATAACTTCATGAGAAGCGATTCACTGTACCAGAACCATTGCCTTCATTTCACTCAAAAAAGTCTCGCAGTGAATAAGGCTTAGTTTTGCAGAAAAATAGTGATTTGTTTTTCTTGTGTTTGTACACAAGGAAGCAGACTTAAACTGTATGGACATGATTAGTGTCTGATACTTCTTAATTATCTGACTGTTTTTGAACAAGGGCACAAGTGTTTGTTTTAATCACGTAAAACTGTTTCTTGGTCAGCAATAAAAGATTTTGTTGCACTGTTCTTACATTGCAAGATACAGGCAATCTTTTGTTCAGTATGCTTCCAAAAAATGGGTGGGGTTTGTGAAGAACTGCCTTGCTCCAGCTTGAATTTTCATCTCTAGATATAATCTGGGATCTGGATTGTGGCTGTAAGAGCAAAAGAAAGTTCTGTTGAAAGTGAGTGAGAATTCATTTGTTCTGATCTCATGTGGTGCCTGTCCCACATTGATAAATTTAAGGGTGTCACGATGGAATGAAGTTTCTGTTCAAGAAAAGGCAACTGCAAGGCAGTAGCTTCTGGGAAAGGTCTTTGTCGTGTTTAATTTCAGCTGACTTCTATGAATCCAGTTGATTGTTTAAAGAAAGCCCTTAAAAGTTGTGCTTTTCAGTATCACGTGGATAAAATCCCATCCTGCTGTACTATAATTTCAAATCAAAGAAAATGCTGAAGTGTTTACTGAATGTTTTACTTGAAAAAGAAACAGGACTTCATGTTGACAAGTGAACACTGATTGTGTTGTCCTTCTGAGGCTGTGTGCTGATGTAGATCATGAATGTGTGAATGACATGCTCTGCTCACTGACATTTAAAGAGTAATGACTCAAAACGTTAATTTGACATCAGTAATGATTATTTGAATACAAGTTATTCTTGCTTAAATACACAGCTCCCTATGCTTTGATTAAAGCTCATCTGAATCTTACTGGTTATTAAAGTGTTCTTGATATGCTGTGGGAAAAACATGGCTTTGCCTTCTGTCTTAGTGTTGAAGCTGTCAATAAGACATCAGAGTTGCACAGACTGTTTTTTGTTCCGAAGAAAAACACTTAATGAAGTTGTCAGGGAATTCAGTGTAAACTGACTTTTCTGTGCTGATGGGTGATGGCGTTTGAAGGTTTCCCTTGTAAAACGGTGGCTCAGTTTCCATTCCTTGCATGAACCTGGCTCTCTCCGGGCTCAGATTCTCAGCAGCTGTCTTTCCCAGCTGCGGGCGAGGAAGGGAGGAGGAGGAGGAAGGGGAAAGATGGTGGGAGTAGGTGGTAGAGCCCAGTGTGCCTGGTGCAGCAGCAGCAGTGCCAAGGCAGACTGTCAAACACGTTTAGGATCACAGCGGGTTTTACACAGACACTGCAGCAAAACCCCGAGGGTTGTGGTCATTCAGACACAAACTTGCTTTATCTGCTTGCTTAAAATAACGTGGGTTTAAAATTACAGAAGTAGAAACCACATAACCTCATTGGTTCCTCAGACAATAGGTGCATATTAATCAGCCAACGTAGAACACTGAAGGTGACTAAACAAATAAAGGAGCAAATTGCATTCAGCATCTGAATTTGTAGACTTTTACGTACTGTAGACCTCTTAGCTTGGCGTTCTGTTGCGTGTCTATATTGACCTTTTTATTTGTATAATTGAAGTAGTTTCAGATATGCACAGCTGCTTGTTGAACGTCTTCCCATGCTTGACAGCTTCTGGAGCAGGGATGGATAAGGACTGAAGAAGAATTGTAGGTCTACCACATGAAACAATGGATAATGCTCGCATTTCCTGGATGGAAATTGACTTACTAGAGCCAACTCTGTAGAAGTATAAATATGACAGGAGATGATGAAAAGCTGCTGTCTTCTCTTTGAGTAGCTAGTTCTTTGACCTTAATAAATGGGGAATTATTTCTGGGCTGTTGTTCCATGAAAAATGCTCTTGATGTGTTTTTTGTTCCTTTCAGTGGGGCAGATCTTTTTCACTCCACAAATGATTTGTTTCCTTTAATGCTCGGTTGTCAAGTGTGAGGGGAAAGACCAATTGATACAATTTATTGCTTATTCCAAATCTTCCAACTCAGGTACTGACTGGAGGGAAAATTACCCTCTTAGTTATTAAAAGAACTATTTAATTTTGCAATATACCTTTGTAGAACCGTTTCTACTTCAGTTTCACTTGCACCCAAAAGCACAAGGAGTCTACGCAAATACACCTTGGACTCAACTGCTTCAGGCTGCTGTTCCATCCTGCTGCACCAGATCTCATTGTACAGTCAAAGGCTGGAAACATTTATACCTTGCTCCTTGCTTTGGTAAAGTGCAAAGCTTGTGTTCTGTACAGAAGAAGTCTGTTCTGTATATTTGCAAATACGCAGAAAAGGCTGAGGTGCAATGTTTTCTGAACTCTTGCTATCGTGGTGTGAACTGGGACTTCTTTCATTCCCGGGTACATGCTGTGGTTTTTGTAGGAGGAATTTGTGTTTGTGACATTATCTAGAAACATGGCTGACTTCAGACTAAAAAATAAAATGTGAATGTTTCTAGGATACTAGGTGAATGTTGCCTCCTGCTTGGATTTATGTATTCTATTGAACAAGGATATGAAGGTCCAAAAACATCTCTCAAATTACCTAAAATTGATATTTTCTTAAGGGAACAAATCTGTATAAACTTGCAGTATGCATATAACAAGATCTTGTTCCAGAAGTGTAACAGCTCTTCACTTGTACTGCTGATACATTTTGAAATGCTCAGTACCTGAGGTCACAGCACCAACAGATACTGCTGAATGTATGCTGCATTTTGAAGGCGAGGTGATGCTGTGTTCACATTGACTTCTGAAAGTGTTCCGTGCAGCATCTTTTTGTTCTGTGGGTTTTTTATGGAAGAACACAGAAACTATCGTACAAGATGTATGCATAGAAATTTCCCAAGGTATGTGACATTTTACTTTGAATTCATGTTCCAAGATCACAGTGTCTAGTGCAAGTGTGTGACAACCTGCATGACTTGGAAGTTGATGTTTCCTTGAAATGCTTTTACAGCAAAACCTTACTGAAAGGTATTTCTGGAGTCTCTCCTGTCTGATTTCTGAGTAAAAGATGCAAGGTACCAGTTAGAGGGATCCAGGTATGTCTGAGTTTACTGAGGCTCTAGAAACAGGCATTCCTTTGTAATTGTTTTCACTATAGAAAATGCCTATGGATATTAGAATTGTGAGTTCTGATTCAGTTATTGTCAGGGCCATGCATCACTCATTTTCCATGCTCCTTTTTGCTGTGTTTCTCACTTTAATTATGTTTCTAGTCAACAGAGCTGTACTTGCTTTTCATGCACCAGGAGACAAGTCTGTTGTATTTGCATCTGGTTCTTAGCAGAAACACACTGACCTCAGGTATCATTTTTAATATTTTACTGTAATGCAGAAGTCATTGATTTATGTTGTCTATACCTGCTTTGATATTTATAGATGGGTGTTGAAAGCATGGGTTAAATATATATATTTTTTATTTTATTTTATTTTCTTCAGGTTCATACCAGACTGAACATTTCACAAAAACTGGGTTTTCTTTATTGCACCCCCCATTCAGTCCTACCTATGTGCAGTCCAGAAGGGCTTAGAACGCTTTTAAGATTTTGATGATTTCTTATTTCATTTCTAGTTGAGTATAAGAATATTTTACCAAGTCAAGATTTTTATTGCTGTGCAATTGCTTATTGAAAACCACATTTGTTCATCTCAAGACTTGATTCATGGTTCTGCTTTATTTTCTGAAAGCTGGGTTTAAGTCCTGTAGGTAAAAAAAAAGGTATTTTTCTTTGAAATTCAAAGGCAATATAAAAGGAAAATACAATTCTTTCTTCTTTATAGAACAAAGTTGAAGGAAAAAAAGTAAGAGTGGTTCATCAGTAAGGTTGTTATCAAACCTAAATACACATTTAATATTAATCTAATGAAACATTTTCTTCCCTGTCAGATGCAAAGACCATAAAACTAAAAAAGTCACAATCACACTTAAATTTCAAGCTTTGAAAAAACTAAGAAAATGCAAAGATCATAAAACTAAAAGAAATCACAGTCACAATTATCAAGCTTTGAGACACTTGGTCTTGTTTTTGTGAGTGCAATTTATGAAGAGATAGGTGTAAGTGATGTAAGGTTGGAGCACTACTGGAGTTACTCAGCCTATAATTTAGTCTCTGCATGTTTGAATTCGTTGCCAGAGTTTTGCAGTCTGTATTTTGGCACACAAAGCTGCTGGAGTTGGAGGTACTGAGGAATGTTCCACAAGATTAGGGATGAAAGTTGACCCTGTGAACCTCCTTATACTAGAAAGTATTACAAAGGAGCGGCTCTGAGCTTTCTGTGAGTTCAAAGTGAGGAGTGCTAAACAAATTCCCCTGATTTATTTAGGCAAGCCTGAAATAGAATATAATTTTCTACTAGAATTCTCCTCAAGGCTGTTTTATGTTGTGTACTTCGCAGGAAGGCTCTGTTTATATTTACTCTGTGTGTATCTTATTAAAAGATTAAAACCTTTTATTATCTGCTCTTTTACTCTGGTATCTAATACCTACAAACCTTGATTTGGCTTTGAACTGTGAAAAACCACCCCAGATCTTAGGATCCAGTCCCATTGCTTCCTCTGAAAGGACAAAGGTTAACCACACTGTGCTGTGTTCTAGCAGCCAGTCACTCATTGCTTTGTGGTAAAGCTAAAAATGTCTGTGCTGAAGCATTTGGGTAAAATCCCCCTAAATCTGAGTCCCTGCAAGTTCACTATACTCTGTGCTTTTCAGCCTTGGCTGATGAGGAAGGAAAAGCTTTGAAGCCATGTTTGCCAGCCCATCATGAATATCAAGATGTTAAGATGAACATTGATGAAGTTTGAAACCTGCCTTTATTGAACCTGTGATACTCTGAACTGTCTATGATTTTTTTGTGCACGAATTCTTGATGAAAAATGCCTCATTTTTTGGCCAGCATTTAGTTAGCAGTACAGTATCTAATCTTATTTTCTGCTCTTAAACTTTAAAAGTCTAAAATCTGATTTTAAAGGGCTGGGATTTTTTGCAGAGAAAAGAGTTTCCTCCTTTGAAGGCATCCTCATCGTTAACATTTCTAATTTTAAGTTCCTGTCATCACATAAGTAAGTTCCACCTCTACTGAAATCAGTTGCATTATGTTGATGTAAATGAAATCAGGTTTAAATCATGAGTTGGGGTTCTCACAGTCTGTTGATTAATTTTGAGTCTTCCAACTGCAATTTGGCGTTGAAATGAGCTGTGCATTTTATGAATTTTCTGTGATGTTATTCATAGCTCAGCATGTTCCAGAATAGATTTTTGCAATGGCAACAGCTAAGCACAACTCCTTTCATTTCTTTTCAAATCCAGCTCTTTATATTTAAGTAAAATTACTCTTCAGAATACAAGTCAAATTTTAAAATAGAATCTTTGTCTGAAATCACATTATCAAGTGTGCGTCTGCCTTTTTGGGTGTCTTGCACATTCTCTTTCCCCCTACACGCATTCACACCTGTTCCTGCTGGTGTCAGTGGGAAATCTGCTGAACTTTATCCCAACTCCAAGCTGCCCTGGTTTGGATGATGAGCAGCCCAAGGCTTGCTCTCACACCATGTGCTAACATGTCATGTGTTTGCAGAATGGAGCAGGAAGAGGCTCACAAAAGCTTTCAGGGTCACTTTTAAGGGCGCTTGACAATAGAACAGATTTCAGTTTTAAGGGTTCCCAATTTGTTAGGTGTCAGTGGTAAGTGCTCAGAGCACACCATCCTCTCTATTGCATGGCCTGCAGCCAGAGGTTATGAAACACGTGTATGGATTCATTTTTAAGGGAAATTTTGCCTTGTGAAATTAAGGAAAAGCTAGTAAAAAGGTGATGCAAGGTCTAAAAATCAGTGTAGAAATGTAGAGATGTGGCATGTGGACACTGGCACTGTTTGAATTAAGTCATAATTTGCTATATATATGGGTGTTGCAGCTTATTTGTGGAAAAGGATGATAAAAACACCAGCAAACGAACCGTGCCTGAAAATCTCCACTGAATTCACCTGGAAGGAGAATTCCCTGAATTTGCTTTGTCTGATGAAGCACTGGGACTCGGACACGAGAGCAGAACACACAGAGCAGCGTCCGGAACATGACCCTGAGAAGTCAGGCATTGGTGTGCCCACCTGGGATTCTGCCTCTGCAGGAGTATTTTCAAGAAAAAGGGGCAGAAACAAATATTGGAAACATTTGTATCGAAGCGAGGAAAGGAACCCAAAATGCCTTTGATCCTAAAGGTCAATTTGTGGCCGATCTGTAGGTCTGGTTTCCTGTTACACGAATGGACCAGGAGCTGGGCTCTCGGGTCTCTTGGGAACACCAGCACAGGCACCACGAGCACAGTCTGACCTCCGAACAGTCTCACAGTTCTTATGTGCTCCCTCAGCCCCAAATCCTTGACATTAAAGCTAATCCGGTAACTTCTTGTCAGTACACTGCCTCAAAGATGATGTAGTTGTCCTAGGAGTACGAGTTCCTAAGGCTTAAAATAGAAACTTTGGGCTTTGTGACCTGATTCTGAAAGAAAAATAAAATCTGGTGATGTCTGTACCGCTTCAATGTAAACATTCTGCCTGGATTACCTGGCACTGGTGGATATGACTAAAAAAAAGCTTTGGGAAGTGCACGTCCAAGCTGTCATCTCCCACCCTCTGCCCCCTGCTCCTCTCCCGTGTGCCTCTGCACGTGCTTCATCTCTCCCAGCTGTGCCACCCTGGCCCTGCTGCTGCTGGGGTGTTACACCCTGCTCTGCTGGTGCTTGCACGGAATTTCCACTTGTGTCCCAAATGTGCCGGTCTCACACATCTGCCTGGAAACACCACGTGCAGCTGCTGAGCAGTTCCCTCAGCAGAGCAGCACACTTTCATATTCTTTTAATCCACTCCCAAAGCCAAGAAATCTTTACCAGCTAACGAACAGCTTTTGGCACCGGTGCCGAAGGCAGAGGTCCGGGGGGTGCAGGCCAAATCCCTTCAGCTGGAAGGTATTGTGCTGTTGTTTATTTTGGAAGCGCAGATGCAATTGATTCTAGTGTTCAGTCTTCTGGTGTCACCAATTCCCAGGAATGAGATCTTGGCCTTGTGCATGTAAGTGGAAAATATCCATAATTTTCAGTGAGATGGGGAGCTCATCCAAGTTCCCTCTGTGAACAGAGCTTCTTAGCAATGTGTTGCTGTGCGTTCAGGATGGGATTTGGCTGAGGTGGAAATAAAACAACTGTTGACTTGTCTGCAAGCAGTGGTTTTTGTGATTTTTTTTTTTGCGTATTGGTGATATTTCGAGTGGGATTTCAGTGCTCCCATTGCCTCCCACTACTGTTTTGCTGAGGTAATTGTCTGTTTGATGGCTTGCAGCTTTGTCAGAATTACACAAACTTCTCACGTGCTGGATTTTTGAACAAATATATTGGTGAAAACATTATTTCTGAAAGTGAAAGTACCTTTGTTAAAATTGCTGTTAGCTTTTCTGATCAGAAATCATTATCCTTCAAAGTGTTGGAAGAGCAAAGGAGTCACTCCAACACAAAAAGCTTGGCATGTCTGTTTTGGTAAGACAGAACACAATTTCATGAAAGTGCCCATCTTGGGGGAGTGTTTTTGCTTCTTGCACCTGCTCCAAGGTGGCTAAAGCAAAGACAGGAGGGTGGCTGGTGGCGGATGGGGATAGGGACACTGCTGTCCCGTGTCCACGATGACAGGAGCAGGCTGAGGAGCAGGGGACTTCAGCCGGGAAGAGTTAGAGGAGGGATGGATGAGCAGGGTGGGCGCACGGAGATAACAGGGCTATGAAAGCGGGGCTCAGGCTGAGGAGGGGAGGGGTGCGAGGGGGTGAAGCCCCGCCAGTGCCCCGGGCTGTGCCCGTGTCTGTGCCCCGGGTCCGTGGGATCTCCGGGCAGGTGCGGGGCTGGCGCTGCTCCCCTGGCGATGCCAGTGCCTGGTCCCCGGGCGGTAGCCGTGTCTGTGCCCCGGGCTGTGCCAGTGCCTGGTCCCCGGGCGGTGCCCGTGTCTGTGCCCCGCGTCCGTGGGATCTCCGGGCAGGCGCGGGCCTGGCACTGCTCCCCTGGCGATGCCTGTGTCTGTGCCCCGGGCTGTGCCAGTGCCTGGTCCCCGGGCGGTGCCCGTGTCTGTGCCCCGCGTCCGTGGGATCTCCGGGCAGGTGCGGAGCTGGCACTGCTCCCCTGGCGGTGCCTGTGTCTGTGCCCCGGGCTGTGCCAGTGCCTGGTCCCCGGGCGGTGCCCGTGTCTGTGCCCCGCGTCCGTGGGATCTCCGGGCAGGTGCGGGGCCGGCGCTGCTCCCCGGGGCGGGGCGGGGCGGGGCGGGGCAGCGCGGCCGCCCTCGGGCTCGGCAGCGGGGCCGAGCGGCGCCCGGGATGTTCAACCGGGCCGTGAGCCGGCTCAGCAGGAAGCGGCCGCCCTCAGGTACCGGGGACGGGGGCGGCGAGCCCGGGGAGAGCCCGCGGCCGCTCCCGCCGGGGAAACGCCGCGCCGCGCCGCGCTCGGGGCCGGGGCCGGGGCCGGGGGAAGCGCGGGGCTCACGGAGGTCCCTGGGCCCCGGCGGCGCTGGGGGCCGGGGCCGGGGCTGCTCGGGGGCTCCTCCGGGCCTCGGCGAGCCCGCGGGGCCGCGGGGATGCGCGCTCGGGGCGCGCCCGGGCAGCGGAGCCGCGCTTCCCGCTGAGCGCGGAAGAGGGAACCGCGTCGTGCTCGGGCTTGTGCCGCGGAACTGCTGCTGTTACCGGGGCCGAGGAGACGGCCCAGGACATCAGAGCCGGGCTGTTCGAACTCCAAACTGACTTTGAGGAGTTTGCCTTTGGAGGGAGCGTTTCTAGCCAGCCGGAAGGGAGATTTCCGAGGAGTAATAACGTAGGGCATCACGGATCCCTGTGTGGACAGGCGCTGTAACGCGGTTGTGTGTTTCGTAGCCCCGATGCTGCGAGTCTGTCGGTTCCGAGGGGTGACGGCTGATGTCTGTCACTGCTGAGACATTTGGTGCAGCTGTTGCAATCTCCAAATCCTAGAAAATAACGCTGTGTTTTGTGATGCGCAGGAAGAAGTTGAAATCTTTCTAAGAAAAGCCGCGAGATCTTTGTTTGAGTTGTTTGGGTTTTCTGAGGCTTTTTTGCTTTGGGGTGTTTTTGGGTCGGGGAGGCGGGGAGGGGTTCTTATAAAGGCTATATGTCTGGTGAACATTTTCAGAGATGCTACAAAAGAGGAACGTCCCTTTAATTTCCTTCCTTATAGTTAAAAGTGGAATCCAGTAGCCATCTGTTGCTGGAGACAGTCAAAAGAGGATGTTGAGGCTCATGCTCTGAACACCCCACGTGTGCAAAGGACAGCTCTGCTCTAGCATAAAGGGCTAAAATTCAGCTGCTACTAGGAAAGTATTGTTGTGCGAGGATTCATCCGCTGATGCTTGGATACATGGAAAGTAAGGGAATTTTCCCCTTTCAGCTGCTTGCTTATGATGTTTCCCACAGCTTCATACCTTGGATTTATTAATTCCAGACTGGTGATCGTTGCTGGGTAGGCATTCCGGCTGGGTAGGCACTGTAGGACAAGACAAGGTATTCAGAATGCTTTTCAAGTAACAATAAAGGCTCGTGGCTTGCAGATTCATGGTCCAGGTGGATGAAAGGGAGGAGTGGTCAGAAGTTCTTCAAAAAGAAGTGGAAGCAGCTTTTCTTGTACACCAATGTTAAGCACAGAGTAAGGAACGTGCTGTTGGCACGGCGCTTTTGTCACTGTGTGTGTGTGGCAGTTGTTGTTTGTTAGGGAGTGTGCAGAAGGCGTGTGCGGGAAGGAGATGGGCAGAACAGGCGACAGGGCAGGGACGCGTTCGGCAGGATTCTGTGCAGGGTGTGAGTGTGTGCCGCTCGATATGGGGCCACAAAGGCCACGGTATCAACAGCTGGGGAGGGCCAGCAGCTCGGGAAGCCGCTGTAGTGTGCAGTGCCTCTGGAAGCAGGGCGATCAGCGTGTCCAGCTCGATTAGCCGTGAATGAAGCGCTCCGTTTGATGGGCTCCCGCAGGTTTTCCCTCTTCGCGCTTGTCAAAAACAAGGGCCGGGACTGGGAGTTGTGGCCGGCAAAGCTGTATATATCGATGGTATTGATACCCCCGGGGATTCCAGTCCGAGTTCCTGTTTGGAGGACGCAAATATTTGGCATTTTTGATAGCACTCTTCAGCTGCTAATCACGGCGTTCTGAGCGCTGCACTCACCGTTCTGCTGCTAACAAAGAGCCTTTATCCTCAGCCTGCCGCTGCCGTGCCATTGTGCGATGGGAATGCGCCTTCTGCGAGTTTTCCCTCGAAAATAACGCTCCAGATAACGCAACTGCCTGTTTGCTGGCTTGGGAGCATGGAGCGCTCTGAAGAACGGTGCTGTTAAAAGAAGCACTTAATCCTTTGCTGCGCTGGTAGGAGCAGCGGCTGCTCCCTGCACATCGTGCGAGCGGTTGTGTCTCTGAAGCAGATTTCCAACTCAGTGGAAAGTTTCTTTCCGCAGAAACTCGCACAACTGCGCTCTGCTCTGCGTGCCTTGCTGCCTTTCTCTGCCTCGTGCTTTCGAGCCCGTGTAAAAGACAGCAAGCTCTGCTCTGAAATTTAATCAGCGTGTCATCATGTAATACATGTACTGTAGTGTAAGGAATGTGGTTAACCTGTTCATCATCTGATGCACGTTGTGTGTGTTGCTCTTACCAGAAATACTGGTGGGAGAAGTGCCATTTTGTTGTGCCCTTTGTGATGCAGAGAATTATCTCCCAGTTTTTAGTAACAGCAAATGTCTGCCTTCCTCATTTAAATGATGGTGCAAATGTATGTGCATCTTGGTTGTTGTTAAACAATGGTATCAAAGTTGTTGTTTCCCAGGCTGTATTGCTCAACTTCGTCAGCAGGTGATTTTAACAGGAGAAAGTTATCTTTTTATAAATATCAGAGATAAACAGGTGTCAGGAGGATCATTCGTGTAACTGCACTGCTGTATTGCCTCCTCAAATGAAATGTTCCAGACTCATTTGTTTGCCCTTCAGTGAAAGTATCATTTTTGAGGTAATTTAGTAATAGAGATGGATTTGGACGTCAGCTTCTGGAGTCATTTGTGGGGAAAACCTCTTTCCCATCTTTTAATCTCCTAAAAAAATTCTGAAAATCCCATATTAAATCTGCTACACGAAACCAGCGCGTGGAGTGGGAAGTTACGATCCTGCCTGGGGGGACGTCGGGTCACTTTTGTATTAAAATAAATGCTGGTGATGGCATATTTAATGGGACATAATAAAAATACCCGGCAGTTTTAATAGCCTCATAAAATTTCAGGGTGTTTCCTACTGCCACGTGCATTTTATGTTTGCTTTGAAGGGGAGTGTTGGTGTTTTCTGGTGGACATGGGGATTGATGGAGCCCACCTTGGTGCCCCCAGCCTTGGGGTGGGCAGTGCTGGGAGCTGTGGGCTGGGCTGAGCTGGGATTGCACCTCCGGTGGCACAAACACCTGAGACATCCCACAGCCTCTGCTCTGGGGACATAAACGAGGCAAGGGATAAATGGAAGGGTTGCAATGAGCAGACAACCCTTGTGTCTGCACCACAGTGTTTCTGGGGTTGTGGGGAGCTGGGGAAGCGAGGAAATAAACTGAGTGACAGGGTCCTGTACAAGGCTCAGCAGAATGGACCTAGGAAGATGTCATGTTGTCCCTCAAAAAACTGATTTTTGTTCTGTTAAGGCTGTAGGAGGAGAATGCAGGGAAAAGGGGAGTAAGGGGAGCAGAGCTTGGAGGAGACAAGGAGGAGAGGGGGAAGAACATACATGGAGGGGTAGAGGTGGGCTGTGCTGGGTGGGCTGGAAGTGAGAGGAAGATGGGGAAAATGATGATCAGGGAGGAGTGAGAATGGCCAGCAATAAAACTGAAGATCAGTCAAAGCAGCAGAAGAGAAGCAGATGGACGTATCCTGGCTTTGTGGAAGGACTTATTCTGGCCTTTGCTCACCAGAGGGGTGTTTTTTGGTGGTGTTTTGTTTTTTTTTTTTTTTAGATTTTCAAGGCTCTGGCTCATTGAAACACACGCTTTTCAAAGTAATCATTAGGGTCCACTTCAGATTTGGCTGGAAAAGAAGCACTGGGAATCCCATGTTCGCCCCTTCTGTGGTGTGCTAAATCATATGCTCAGTGAGGGAATGGCCTGGTTCTACACACACAGGGCTGCCATCCACTCCAAGGTGAACACGAACATAACAACACACCCGAGCTCCTCAGAGGATTTTGTGTTCTGCTGCAATACACTTGGCCGTTCCCACTCAAATCTCGCAGATTTTACTGAGATTAGATGCCCAAAACCTTTGAGTCAGGCTTCTAAAACAAATTTTTCAAGTGCTAATCAAGAACCACATCCTTTTGCACGAAGGGGGGCAAACTGAGGCTGTGTTCACTCACTGCGCTCTTGTCACAAGTGAAGGCTGCAGCTGCGGCTTGGAGACAATCCTTAGGTTCTGGCTCCTGACCTTTAAACTAGCGGGGAGTTTCTAAAACAAAATCCCCTCTCCTCTCAAGGCAGAAGAGATGTTCAATCATTTAAACCAGTCGTAAAACAAACAGATTCCACAGGTCCTTACCAAGCGAAGCTCAGGAGCCTCTGCTGTCATGCCAATATTCTGTAGGGCTTTAACCTCAGCTTTATTTCCAGTCACCAACTGGAAAGGGCATCTGCTAGTGTGTATTTATATATATATGTATATACATATATGTAAGTGTGTGTGTTTCTGCATAGAGAGTTTTTTGAGGTACTTAGTGAGGATTAGTTTCATGGTGAAAGAAAGGTTTTTAAAAGCAGAGCTTAAGCAGAAGTTAGCCAGATGCAGATTTCCAGTATGCTGGCAGGGACAAATGAAGGAGTTATAAATAGAAGCTCTACTGATTGCAGTGAGAGTTTTGTGCATCCCTCCAGTGCATAGTGACCTGAAGTGCAGCTCTTATCCTTCTGACTTCCCTCCTGTGTTCCCAGGGCATTTTGTGTGTTAAGAGCAGAGGAGGCTGAGCACTTTATGTCTGTGTTAAGAGTTTTGCAGATGAGCAATAGCATTCCTGGAGTTTTTTCAAGTAATAGGTTTTCTGAAGGGTAGCCAGCAAAGGGTTTCTTTTTTTTTTTTTTTTTTTTTTTTTTTTGCCATCACCAGCCTCGAATGAAATGCACTTGTTCCTGGGATAGACAAAACAGAAATTGGATTCCATCTTTGCTGTCTGTGAGAAGGCCGGCTGGCAGGTCAGGAGTGGGCACAGTCCAGTACACCTCATGAAAGGAGAATTTCAGGACATGGAAACAAACAGTAAAATCATCCTCTTGCCCAAAACCAGGTTGACTCAGCTGGAGTGAGGCTCTTCTGCTGGGTGTCTTTCCTCCCATTGGACTAGGTTAATATCTTGGGCTGGTTCTCCTGCCAATCAAACCATTGTTTTCCTTTCTCTCTCTGCTTTTATCGAGCATCCAGCTCTCAATGATGATCCTCTCCTTAAAAATAAATTTCACGTGTGTGACTGACCAGAAGTTCCTTTCGGGAAGCCAACACCATTGACAGTGCCAGAGCGAAGTACGGACAGTGGTCATTGTGTTCCCCAGGCAGGAGGTGCTTGAACTTCTGTAAAACAAAGAGTGCCTCCTTCCATGCTCATGAATTATGTAGCTGTAAGGAATTTTTGCCTCCTTACAGGCAAAGCAGAATCCAAGGGTCTGTATGTTGTATTTATTTTCAGTTTTATGGTGTTTCCTTTAAAGAGAGCGGCTGAAATCAAGAGTGCAGGGGGAAATGGGGGAGACATCCACGTGACTGATACTTGTCTTTTCTAAAGATGCTCCTTTTTCCTTTCCTTTTTTCCCCTCCACAGAGATAAATGACGGCGAGGGCCACCCAAGCAGCAGCCACCAAACCTTGAAAGGAACCTCGAAATGGGCGACATCACTGGAGAACCTCCTGGAGGACCCGGAAGGAGTGAAACGGTTTAGGGTCGATATATTACATATGGATATTTACATAAAGCAAAATCCGGGCTTTAAAGCAGAATGAGCCTCAGCATGAAGGGTGCTCACGTCCCTCTCCTCTAGACAGGTGCCCTGAGCAGAGCTGCGGCTGTGCCACTGGCAGCAATCTGATGACTCCGTGGCTCTTGCTCTGTGTTCAGCAGCTCTGCTGAAAAGATTCAGTTTACTACAAAGTGTGGGCTGGTGCAGCTCAAAATGGCTCGAAGTTTAATTAGGTGAGGGTGGTGAGTTGGTGTTTGGAGGCCTTCTTGCCATATTAGACGTGAGAATAGGAGCTGCCTTCTTGAGAGTGCTTTTGCCACACCATGCTGATGAAATGCACTGGGGTAAAAGGGTTTTCTGCCAGACTGGTTTGAAAAGCGAGTTAAACAAGAATTACAAAATGCTGATTTCAAATTCTTAAAAAAAAAAAAAAAAAAAAAAAAGAAAAAAGAAAAAGAAAAAGTAATCTTGGTGCTGTTTAATTCCTTAGTCTCTATTTTCTAACACTTGAAAGAGAAAATTGATGATCTCAGAGCTATAAAATTTTCAGTCATTGTATTTCATAAATAAGTTTACTGTACATTTTTCCCCTTTTAAAGCATGCCTCACTTTTGGAGGAATGTGCTGTGTTTAAACAGCACAGAGAGCACAGCTACATCTTCTGCTTCAGTTGGTTTAAGTGAATTTACTGCCACCGATGATCACGTTTAGAAACACTTTTATTTGTAGAGATTTTGCTCACTACAAAAATCAGAAAGATGCTACATGAGAATCCCAAGTGTTTTTTGACCCTCATTAAATCAGTTCATTTTACTCACCTGGTAATGAATTCAAATATTTTTGGATTTCCCTTGGAGCAGAGGCTGTAAAAGTGCTCGAGTTATTTAAGGGAGGCTGAAGAAACAATTCCTGTTAGTTACTGCTGTGGCCCGAGATGAGTGCAGCCCATCCTCCTCCTGGAATGCTGCTTTCAAAGTGCAGAATATCAGTGTTCAGCATCAGTTCTGCAGATGCACGAACACAGTGGTTCTGTGACACTGGGCTGGGTAAACTCATGGTAAAATTAATTGTAGGCACCTTCTGGTTCTAACAGCTGTAATAGAAGGGAAAAACCACTGAGAAATTGGATCCTAACCTTTGTGTTGTTTGTGTTTCCCTTTCCCAGGAATTTTTAAAGAAAGAATTTAGTGAAGAAAATGTTTTGTTCTGGTTAGCATGTGAAGAATTTAAGAAAACACAGGGAAAAAAGCAGGTATGTTTCCTAAATAAATTCTACTTGTCAACAAAGTTTACTTAGCAGAGCTGGAGCTAAAACATCTCTGTTTCATAATGTGCTTTTTGTGAATGCAAATAAATATATTAGAAGAACTTGCACTAAAATCACCCTGGTGGAATTGTTTGGAAACAAATCCGGTTCTATTTCAAATCAAAACAAAGTGCTGAAATTGTCAAGTTTCCCGTGTTTTGAAAACTGAACTTTTTGTAGTTTCTAGGGAGTAGCCAAAGTTTTATTAATTCAGTGATGTTGCATCATCTTGTTTGCAAATATAAAGATACTTCATTCAGAACTTTTTTAGACCGCAGCAGCTATTATACAGAAATTTACACTGCTGTGATATCTTAGTGGAACATAAGAATAACAAATGTCCCAAACAAAAATATTTTACAGCACCAAAATGAAACATTTGGCCTTATCAAATTACAAGTTACAAAACAAAAGGGGTCTGTTTAAACTTTTCTGCTTAAATATTTATCCAAATTGATGTATACCTGCAGAACCTTTCCATTTTGATGACAGCTCTATCTTTCCAGTAGGAAATAGTCTATTGGAAAATTTTTCAACCAGGCACCTCCAATAAGTTTTGGTTTTTTCCACTGTGTGGATTTTGCATTACATTTAGATCCACCAGGAACACAGCATCCACTTTCACATTTAGACTTTGAAGCCCATAGGATCTGGCCTAAAATATTAAAATATGTACCATGGTTTGTTTGCTTGTTTCTCAAAAAGTTTTTGTGTATTTTTTTGTTTTGTTTTGTTTTGTTGTTTTCTTGAGAAATTTCAAGTTTATCTGCTCTTTAAGAGCTCATTCAGTGAGTATGAAATTAAGGAATTTCAAAAATCCAAGTGAGTATCCCTGTCCTTGGGAGTTAGACTCCTAGAGCTCTTTTTTGATTTTGAAATCTCTCTTGTATGCTCTTTACCTGAGTGCAGCTCTTGTTGCCAAAGCACACATTTTGGCACCATGAAGAGTGGGAAAACGCCCCTTAAACCTCTTCCAAGTGAATCACAGAATCACAAATTTGGAAGAGACCTCCAAGATCATTGAGTCCAACCCAGCCCCAACACCTCAACTAAACCCTGGCACCCAGTGCCACCTCCAGCCTTTGTTTAAACTCATCCAAGGATGGTGACTCCACCACCTCCCTGGGCAGACCATTCCTGTTCTTTATCACTCTTTCTGTAAATTTCTTTTTTCTTAATATCCAACCTATATTTCCTTTGGTGCAGCTTGAGGCTGTGTCCTCTCCTTCTGTCAGTGCTGCCTGGAGAAAGAGACCAACCCCAGCTGAGCACAGCCATCCTTCAGGGAGTTGTGGAGAGTGATCACGTCACCCCTGAGTCTCCTTTTCTCCAGGCTGAACAACCCCAGCTCCCTCAGCCCTTCCTCACAGGGTTTGTGCTCCCAGCCCCTCACCAGCCTGGTTCCCTCCTCTGGAAGTGCTCAGGGGTCTCAATGTCCACTCTGAACTGAGGGGACAGAGCTGGACACAGCACTCAGTGTCCATCCTAAACTGGGCACAGCACTCAATGTCCATCCTAAACTGGACACAGCACTCAGTGTCCACCCTAAACTGGACACAGCACTCAGTGTCCACCCTAAACTGGACACAGCACTCAGTGTCCATCCTAAACTGGACACAGCACTCAGTGTCCACCCTAAACGGGACACAGCACTCAGTGTCCATCCTAAACTGGGCACAGCACTCAGTGTCCATCCTAAACTGGACACAGCACTCAGTGTCCACCCTAAACTGAGGGGACAGAGCTGGACACAGCACTCAAGCTGTGGCCTCCTGGGTGCTGAGTACAGAAGAATGAGCTCCCTGCTCCTGCTGGCCACACCATTCCTGATCCAGGCCAGGTGCCTTTGGCCCTCTTGGCCACCTGGGCACTCTGCTGGCTCGTGTTCAGTCACTGTCACCAGCACCCCCAGGTCCCTTTCCTCCTGGGCACTGTCCAGCCACACCGTCCCCAGCCTACAGTGCTGCAGGGAATTATTGTGGCCAAAATGCAGGACTCAGCACTTGGACTTTTCAGCTTCATCCTGTTGGACTCTGCCCACCCATCCAACCATCCCAGGTCTCTCTGCAGAGCCCTCCTACCTTCCAACAGATCGACACACGCCCCCAGCTTAGTGTCACCTGCAAATTTACCAGTGAAGGACTCGATCCACTCATCCATGTCATCAATAAAAACATTGACCAGAGCTCAGACCCCCGAGGGACCCCGCTGGTGCCTCCTGCCAGCTGCATGCAGCACCGCTCCCCAGCACTCTGGGCCATGCAGCCGGTTCCTAGCCCAGCACAGAGTGCTCCTGCCCCAGCCAGGGGCTGCCAGCTTGTCCAGGAGCGTGCTGTGGGATTATCAGTGCTTGGAGGAACGGCAGCAATGCCAAGGAATAGGAATCAGATGGGAGAGCTGGGCTGGGAGAGGTGTTACGGAGTGTAGGTGTAAGAGGGCTGCGTCCAGGCTGTGGGATTCCTCTCTTAAGGTCAGCCAAATATTGTCAGCTAAAAGAGTTTCCCATCAGATTTTCAATAACAACTACAACAACAGATTTCCCTGCCTTTCCAAACAATGTATTTTGGTTAGGGGAATCTACTTTGTGTAAATATCCTGTGTTCTGCACTGAAAAAAAAAAAAAAATCCCCTCAAAACAATTTGCTGGGTTTAGCTGTGAGTATTTTTTGAGTATTGATAAATCCATAAAAATACAACGATACTATTTTTTGCAAGAAGAGGGAAATGTTCAGTTTGACTGTGAACTTTGTAACATTTAGTAATTCCGGTTTTGTGTGTCCAGTTTTGTGTATTCAGCTGCTTCAGTCTCTCATTAAGGTCCATGAATACAGAAAGTCTTGAGGAAAGAACAACCAGTCAGTCAGCTTTTCTGTAAAATCCCCTCGCTTTCAGTGGGATAATAATCATATTTCTACTTGCTAAAAAATGTCCATATTTTTAGCTGATTTAGGATTGCTAATTCAGGATGCCAATACCAAAAATGTTAAAGTGATGTACAGGGACGGGAGCTTGGTGAATCCTTCAATGAATTGCCAAATGAATGGACAGAGACATAACTAGGTTTTATTTGGGTTAATTATGCAGAACCAGTCATTCCACAGCATGGTCAGCCTGGTGTTGCCCAAATTATTACAACTGGCTGAATAAATGTGCTTTAGAATGACACAGACTTACAGTAAATTTTTGTAGCTACTGCTTATGGGCGGCTTTGTTTAGATAATTTACAAAGCCAGGAAAAACGCTAAAAATAGAAATCTTTCCAGTGTTTATGGCAGCATGAAGAGTGGATTTTTCTTCTGAAAGTTTGCATCTCTCCTTTGTGCTCACAGTCTTCTAAAACCAGTTTTTGACTTGTTTTGTAGTTGGCTTCTCCTTACAACTGGTTTCCCGCACAGATTAGCTCCTAGACGCTGAGGCTCTCGGTCAGATGAAGCTGATATCAATTTAACCCAGACTGGAGTGAGTCCAGAGGGGGACATGGAGATGCTCCCAGGGCTGAAGTAGCTCTGCTCTGGAGCCAGGCTGGGAGAGCTGGGGGTGTTCAGCCTGGGGAAGAGAAGGATCCAAGGAGAATTTCCAGTGCTAAAGGGGCTCCAGGAGAGCTGGAGAGGGACTTGGGACAAGGAATGGAGTGACAGGACGAGGGGAATGCCTTCAAACTGACCTAGGGCAGGTTTAGATTAGGTATAAGGAAGAAATTCATTTCTGTGAGGATGGTGACACACTGGAACCCAGGGAGATGATCAATGCCCCATCCTTGGAAACCTTCATTGCCAGGCTGGATGGGGCTCAGAGCAAACTCATCTAGCTGAAGGTGTCCCCTGCCCCTGCAGGGGGTTGGAAGTACCTGACCTTTAAAGTAATTTCAAACCCAAACCATTCCATGATTCTGTGAATGGGATTTCGCCCCCCTCTTTCTAAAGGATGAGATAAACTTCTCATTGCTTGCTGTGAGAGTGCTGGCACGGGGTTCTACTTGCTCAGTTCAAGCCTGCCTGAAGGCCACCGCATGAGCAGTGGGTTAGGCATGCATCGTGGCAGGGATATTTATTATTATCCTTTCTCTGCCAGCCTGGTTTTGGTTTTGTACAGGCTGCTGTTCCATCAGAGTGGGTGATGCAGGGAGCAGGGGAGATTTTTGGCAGCAGGCAGACTGCATCACTGGTCTGGGCAGGATTTAGATGGACTGAGTTCAGCCCATCAGCTTCCCCCTCAGCTCAAGGCACATCTCTGTAGCTCAAAAACAACAACAGAAGAAAGGTTACTCCTTTAAAATTGAAGTTAAAATACAAATTGTAGGTTGAGAAAGCAATTGGGTGAAGTCCACTGGTGGCAGTGAGCTCTGCTGCCACCCATGTGGCCCTTGTGTTAGGGCATGTGTTTAATTACTGAAATGGGAGGGGTGGGGATAAGGGAATAAAATTTAACTTTGAATATTGCGTTGGAGTTAGTGGTATGTTGTTGCATTTGTGACTGTTAATGAAATAAACGACATGTCAGTCGTGCTGCTTCCCAGGGTTTAGATGTTTCTCCTCTTGCAGCTGAGCTTCAAAAATAAATTACAGATTGCAGTAAATGCTTCCAGCAACAGGGAATACTTTCAGCTATTGCTATAACCCACCAAAATATGCACGTTGAAGTTTTGTAGTGAATGATTCCAGAACAAAGTCCTGCACATCCAGGAGTTCCTTCCGTTGCTTCCCACGTGGAATGTAGCAGGGTTTTAGCAGGGCTGGGAAATGCTGCACAGCTGCTGAGTGCTGGGAGCCTGGTCTGACGAGCATCTGGGGCTCCCTTTCACCCCATCTGGGAGCCACACTTGCTTGGGAGCTGAGCGTGCAGGAGAGGAAGTGGGACAGAATATTGCATCCCCTGGAGAGAGCGAGGGGGCTGCTGCAGGCAGCGCTTTGTACTCAGAGGGGATCTGGCACGGGCAGGGGGAGAGCGCACAGATGGAACTGGGGGCTGCCAGAAATCCTTTAGGAACCACCTGTGAACAAGGTCCCCGTTTAAGAGCTGTTCCAGTTCCAGAGCAGAGTCCCCTGTGCCCAGGCTTCATTTCCAGGCTGATGCAGAGCAGAGCAAGCCCCCGAGTGAGCAGGGACAATCTCTGCCTCCTCCACCTGAACCTGGCTCTGCCTGAGTGACATTTGGGGGGTGTATGAACACACTGGCAGCTTTAACTGTTCTTTCTTTTTAAAGCAAATTATAGGCTGCAGTTAATCAGCTGCTGCACTGCTGAAGCATAGACATAGCAGAGCAGTTCTATTTGCAGCAGAACCTGTGAGGTTCAGCTGTGCCTTTCCATATTTCCCCTCTGCTGTAGAGCCAGGTCCTCTGTGTCTCTGCAATGGCCTCCTCTCCCTACCACAGCTCTTTCACTTCCTTTCTTTGTTATTCTTCCTCACAAAATCCAGAGAGCCTCCCTGTTTCACCAGCCTCCCACACAGTCCTGTTGTTCCTCTCCATGCCCTTTAAACTTCCTCACAGTTACTTCTAGTTTTGTGTTCCCTCTCCAGCCTCCCTCTGCTCTTTCTCTGCAGTGCCCAGCTCGCTCCTGTGTCCTTGGGCAAGCATCTGCTGTGATTAGCAGTTCAAGCAGAGCAGATAACTTCTGAGCAGCTTTTCCCTTGGTGTGTGCGCTGCTTTTCCTCTCCCTTTCTCTTCTCTTGCTCATTTTCCATTGACTCAGCAGGAGGGTAATTTTTTTTTTTTCCCCCCAGTCCTTTGCCCCTCTCTCAAGCATGGCTGAAATTGGACAGCTGGTTTAAAAGGCACTTAGGTGGGACTGGCAATACAATTGCTGATGCAGTAATAGCTGAAGGCCCCTTCGTGCCTGCATTAGGACATTAACTTTGCCTCTTATAGCGGCCACACCTTTGATCCCTTGGATTAATTGCTCATTTAGAACAGAAGTGGCTGACCCAGTCCTCCCCGAGCTGTGAAACACGTTGGAAATTGTTAAAAAAGAGCTCACTGTGACCTCATGCACTCGACACGTAATGTTCTACCCACCAGGTGAATAATGAGATTTAAAAAGGAATATTAGAGAATGGCTGTCCCCTTCAGCAGTGACAGAGCCCCCCCAACTCTTTGGGCCCCCTGAATGCTCAAACACATGCAGCTTTTCTCCTAATTACCCCCGAGTGTAAATGTACCTCCGCTGTAAAACCTGGAAGTAATTCTGAGGCTCCTTCATGGGCAGGGTTTAAATGTTTCCTTCTTCAAGCCCTGGTCCCATCAAAGGCACAGCCCTTTAGCTGCTGCTGGAGCCCTGGTTGCCCATCAGAGGTCCCCTGGGGACACTGCTGAGTGCCCAGGGCTGGGCATGGCCCAGAGCAGCTGCTGCTGGGCTGCTCCCAGCGTGCAGAACTCAGATTGCAGCGGGGGCTTGGCTCTCGCCCGCCTCGGTTCTCTTCTCCCTCTCTGCTTCCCCTTATCCATCCATCTGGTTAAGGGCTTTCCACTCAGCTGCAGGGGCTTGTGGCCACTTAAGCTTTGAAGCTTCAAGATGCTGCTGGGGTCAGGATGTTATTGCTGTCACTGGTTTGAGAGGGAAGAGCTCTGAAATCGGGGCAAACACCAACAAACAGCTTTGTGCGCTTCACGCCCTCATTTATCAACTCGCGGGGGCTGCTGAGAGCCGTATCTTGGCCTCAGCCCAGCTGGTGTTTTCTCTAATCGTGGGGTGGGTGTTGCAGGTGAGCTGCTCTGAGGTAATGCTGAAGACGAGGTGTGTGGTGTGACACTGTTCTCTGGCAGTGGCATGGGCTGTACACTAACTTCGCTGAATTTTCCCCTGCAGTGAGTTCCCAGCTTTTCTTCCTCTGGTTTTTTTTGCCCACACTGATGATGTGCTAGGAAAAACATTTGTCTCGAAAGCAAAGACAAGGTGTAGATGATGATGCTGGGTGGTTTCACACTGGCTGCTGAGATTTAAACCTGCTCACTGCTCAAAAACCCACTTTCACTGCTGAGATTCAAACATCCCAACCTGCTGAAACCTACCGAGACCTGAATCCTGGCGGCTTTCGCTGATATCAGTGCAGCTTTTGTCCTGCAGGGGTGTTCCTCTTCCAGAACAAGTGAGATAAACCTGATACAGAGAACATTCCCGCAGCAAATAATTCTTTAAATCACTGTCCCTTTGCAGATGCAGGAAAAAGCTAAAGAGATTTACATGACTTTCCTGTCCAGCAAAGCTTCCTCCCAAGTGAATGTTGAAGGGCAGTCCCGTTTGAGTGAGACCATCCTGGAGACGCCTCACCCTCTCATGTTTCAGAAGCTCCAGGACCAGGTAAAGTTATTTCCTTCAACAACACAGTTTCATTCTTTTTTTTTTTTTTTTTGTCTGCTTTTAGTGAACTCTGCTTTTTAGCCATGGCGTGAGGTGAACAGCTAAGCACAGAGCTGGGTGTATTCCATGTTGGGGATATTAATGCAGCTGCTCTGAGATATTCCGGGTTTTTGGCCCCCATCTCACGACAACCAATTAATTAAGAGACTCAACACAATCATTCTAATTCCGACTCGGGACTTTCCTGGAAAACTGGATGGAGTTTTCTCCTGGGTTCCTGCGTGGGTAGCTCGAGAATCGCCCTGCCCAACTCAGTGCCTTCGTTTTCCTGCCTATTCACTTGTTCTGAGTCATTGCTGATGTTTGTTTCTGTAGTTGCCACTGGTTTCCTTGAGAGATCAAATGTCTTCATTTTGCTCTGCTTTGGTGTTTATACTGATGTGAATGTAACACAATTTTCTGAAAACCCTCCTCTTCTGCAATGTGCAAGGCTCCGAGGAGTTGGTCTCTGCTTTGCCTTTCCCTGAAGAGCTTGGGAGGTCTGGTAGAAAGTAGAAATTTTGCAGGCATGTCTTTAGGTGGTAAATTTTCTTGATATTTAGCTGATTTCAAAGCATAAGTTATGAAGTGAGTCATTCTTATCTGCAGCTTTCCAGCACTTGCAGTACTATTTTTAATTCCTGTACCATCCTCAGGACTACCTGTATTTTCCATTTGGCTCTTCCCTTTTGTGGAGAAACAGCACAGTGATTTAAACAGTGTCTTCGGCCCATTTCAACCAGGTATTGAATACATTGGCCGGGTCACTTGGAGGGGTCTGAGGAGCAAAGGCTCTGCTGGTTTTCAGGCAGGTTCCAAGATGTTAGCAGTGGAAATACCTGAAATACAATTTCCATGTGAAGAAACAGAGTTTTTAATGGAAGAAGTTCTGACTTGGGGGAAGGGAAGGAGATGTTCTGACAGATCTAAGCACTGCAGTTCGGGGTGAGTGACTCTAAGAGCGAAGCCGGAGAGAATACCAGAGTTAAAATATTTGCTGTCTTATAAATGACATGCACATGGAGAGCCAAGGATTAGTAATACCTGAACTGGAACCGTCCTTGACCAGGGGCAGAGGAATCCCACTAGCGTGGGAAGGAAATCTGTGAGCTTTTAAAAACAAATGCGGAGCATTTATGGGTCATTGCAAGTTTCCAGCGCTTGAAGCTACTGTTTATTGCTGTTAGATAATGGCTCAGAAGAGTTATGGTCTTCTCCAGTTTTCAATCCTTATAAAGTTATGAAGAGTGGTGTAGTTTGTTCTCTCTCAAGAGCAGTGTTAGCCACTGCTGGCACCGTGGGTCTGAAGTGGAAGAAGGCAGAGCTGGAAGCACAGAGGCTGGTGTAGGGCAGCAAGAGCTCCAGCTCTCACTGGGGGAGCTGCTGGGGGGTGGGCTGCTGCTCCTGGGGCGGCCCCAGCTGCCCCAGGACATTGGTTTGTGCTCTTAGAGTGCTTCAGAGAAATAAACCCACGTGCTGCAGAGTACCTGTGGGGGCAATGTTGCTGCTCCTCAGAGGCAGTGAGGGCACGGAGGTTCTGCTTTGGCACGTGGTTATGAACCCTGCTCTGTATATTTGGCTGAGCAGGCTGCAGAAGATCTTGATCTTCAGTGCTCTTTCTCTCTGGGAGATGCTTTAAGCGATAGCAGGAACCAGAGGGGTCTAAGTTCTTAATGCAGGCGTGAGGTTTTAACAGGAAATATCTGCCTTATGACTTTTTTCCCTTGAGCTGGTGGGATAAATTTAATTATATTGTAGCTAGCCCGTGCCAGGAGGTGTAAATTGATTTTGCTTAGCTCCGGAAGAGTTCAGACCCTGAAGATCAGGCTCTACAGAGAGTGGGTGTTTTGGGATTTTAATTTTTTTTTTTCCATATTACAATCCGTAGCTTAAAGAATGATATTTCCACGGTTTTAGACACGAACTTAAATATGTAAACAAATAGTGCTTAGTAAAACCCACCACGTAATTTATTTGTAAGGGAGCTCTTTCAGCAAATGCACAGACAAGAACAGTGGTTTTAGGTGTTTTCCTGTATCTGTCCAATTTCCTCGAGGATGTGAAATGAAAAAGCAGCTTGGGATTGGTTTTTTCCTCCTAGCAAAGAGCTGTATTACCTGACTGAACTATCAGTTAGGAGAGAGGCCTCTGAAGGTAAAGATGAGTTATCCACACACGGAGCAGCCACATCTGCAGGTCAGAATCCAGAAATTTGCCTTAGAAATTCAGTCATTCTGAGTATCATAAAAAAGAATCAGTCCTGAAACATGACTCAGAGAGGCTCCACCAGTGAAATAATAGACTTGAGGGTGGCTTTGGTTTTGCCCCAATTACAATTTTGAAGTTTATTTTTTTTCCCCCTTCCCCTCTGTTTCAAGAACAAGCAAAATATAGCCCTGACCTTGACACCTGAAGAGATTCCAGGCTCCTCTCCCAACCCTTTTGTGTTCAGAAAACTCCAAAAGAGTTGCAGATTTTTCTTTTTTTTCTCTTGTCTGGAGTGGTATAAATAGAAGAGCAGCAGTTATGCTGAGGGATGAGCCTGAACTCAAGCCCTGGGAGAAAAAAGCTGCACTTCTTGTTTCCATGCTGGCTGTGAGAAGCTCCTGGCCTAGTGAAAAGTGTAATTACACAAATTTAATCCACCAGCAATTTAAACCCACATTTTAACTGGCAAAGCACATCTGTACCAGGTCAGCTCTTTGTGGCAGGTTCCTGCAACACTTCTCATCTGGCCTGAGACCAGGCTTGGCACTTGGTCTAAAAAGGATGGGAGGATTGGCACAGGTTTAAGGAACATTGGCTAAACCGGTTGTTTCAGTGTTTGTGTAAATTATGTTATATTTCAGGAATTATTCAGAGGCTTTCCTTAGTTATCCAGGGCTCTGCATGAGTTACTTGGCAGCATTCAGGAGCCAGAAAGGTGCATAAGAGGTGTCCTCATCCTTCAGCGCTCTGCCCTGTGGCCCTGAATGCCTTCCACACACGCTGCCAGGAGCATCTGATCATCCTCCTCACTGGCCAAGGCACCTCTCCCCTCCAGAGTTAGGTGTGCAAAGCTGGCTACTGTGAAAGCTCTAACTTGATTTTTAAACTAATGTGATGGTTATTGCCCAGCAGTGACCATGGAACCCACAACTGCTACCCTTGGAGAGCTGGAAGTGAGGTTTTGTTAAACGTCCTGCTCTGTAGTAATGCTCTTGTACAAACAGAGGGAAAGGACATTGGAATTAATGCATCCTTCCCATTTAAAATCTCATTTTCCTGAGGTAATTTGCTCTGTGCTCTTTTCCCTCTCTTCCCAGATATTCAATCTCATGAAATACGACAGCTACAGCCGCTTCCTGAAGTCAGACATATTCCTAAACCATAAGAAGAGCGAGGAGCAAGAGGAGAACTCACCAGAGGCTCAGACTGCAGCTAAAAGAGCATCAAGAATTTACAACACATGAGACACAATGGATCCCTTCAGGAGAGGCAATACAATAAGGAAATTACACTCAGGAACAGCCTAGGTTTATAGCAGTTGCATTCAGGGCTTGGAAAGCTCAAAACCTTTTTAGGAGATACTTACCTTCTTAATTGCTTGAGTGACTAATTGTTTTTGCATGATAGCTATTAACCAAGCACCCATGGAAGGACTGTTTCCCAGCTAAAAAGCTGAGGTATTCCTCCACTGCATGACTTGCCTTTCATATTTCACAAGTTAAAATGCTTTCAGTTCTTGTATTTCCTTTTGTGAGGCGTCTTGGTGACGAGAAATGGGAGCTAGCGTGGTCGGGTTCTTATTTTTGCCTTGTAATTTTTATTTGGGACTAGCTCTTCCCTCCTGAACTGCTGGGAGAAGCAGCTGAGGAGTACATTTCACATCAGTTTGTGGGTGAGTCATTCATAGCAAATTTAATCATAAAGGGACAGCATCTTTCAGGGTTAAGCTCAGTAGAATCCAGTCTCTTCCTGTGTGATTTTGTTCTTGCAGGGTGATGTCTGTTTTGTTTTGCCCTTGTTGCTGAATCAAAACATTTCCCTAGTCAGGATTTTAATTTTTGTATCTCCTAAATTCCACCCCCCACCTTTTTTTTTTCTTTCTTTTGCATTAGACAATCACCTTCTTCAGAGGATGGGATAATCTCTATTCCCTTGGGAACAAAGGCTCTGAAAGAGACAGAACCTCTGAAGAACTCCTAACGGCCATTAGGAAATGTGACAGCAAATAATGAAATATCCCTCTCAGGGCACACTGATCTCAGCAAAGCTTGTCTTTGTCCCTCAGAGCACTGTGACATCAGATGCTGCTGTCAGGAGACATCTGCTCTCCCCCAGGTCTCCTGAGCAATCCTGCTCTGTGCAGCAACAGCGCTTTGGCAAAGGACCAACAAACCAAATCTGGTTTTGTTTTACTCTTTTTTTTTATTTTATTTTTTTTTCCCCCCTGCTGAAATCGCCCTGCCGAGTTTTGTTTGCCCCGCTCAAATATTTCAGGGTTTCCTAACTGTGATTCTGGAGAGCTGCTGTTGGTTTTGGGGTTCAGGCACTCTCACATCCAGCTTGAGAGCAAAGGGAATTTATTCCTGCCCTATGCAATCAAAGGCTGGTAGAGAAAGGCAATTCCCCATGGGCATTCCATGTTGTCCCGGGAAGGTGTCAGCACTGAAAAGCGCATTTTGGCAGAGTTTTTCACGTGTTCATGTGTTTTTTGGTTAATTCTCTGCAGTGTTACTAAATTGCATTTTAAGCTGGGAAAGTGTATTAGCTACTTGCTCTATTCACAAGCTTTGCAGCTGTAGTCTGGCTGTTTCCCACTCTCTCGTTATTTACTCTTCCATTTTTTTGCACTGCTTGTCTTGAACTTTTGTTTATGTGCTGGCTAATCTAAATGCACAGTTAGCTTTTGAACATTTTGTACTTTTCTTCTTTTTTTGTCAGAAAGGCCAGACGTGTTTCATACACACTGCCACTATTGATATTTAAAATCTATTTGTCATTTTTAGAGTGCAAACTCACTTGGTAGATTTGATTATTTCTTTTAACTCTGAGCTGCTCTTGCAGGTATTGTGTAAAGGAAATTGCTTCCGTGGGCTTTTCCCTAGTTAAAAGTGGGGATGGAAGTTCTGATTCCTCTCCTAGAGCTCCATGCCCTGTTCATTTTTAGGAAGACAAGGAAGAGGTCAGTGCCCCCATATGCATATTGTAAGGTGTAATTCTTAGGCACTGAGTTAATGTTCTTTTTATGCTCTCGAAAGAATTAATGGTGAAGTCATATTCCTTCAGGCACTTTCTGTGGTATTTGACCTCGTGCTTCAGCTGTGTTTCAATGTTTTACTGAATAAGAATGAACTGAACATGTGCATGAATCCTTTTTTTTTTTTTTTTTTCTTTCCTCTGATGAGGCCTAAGAAATGGGACAATCCAGTTCTGGACTTGCCAACTATTTGTAGTCTCAGGATTACCCCTTTGGAAAATCCACTGTAATAACAAATTTTTAATGCCTGCCACAGCAGAGGACAGAACTTCTGATAGCATCAAAGTCCTTGGGAGTGGCCAGCTCAACCAGTTTAGGGCTGGGGATTTGTGTTTTCCCAGTGTTTGCTGCTTTAGCCTTAGTGATATTGAAAAATTCAGCAAGGGGACATTCATGGGAAAAATGCAGGATGAGCTCTTACCACGTTTTCATCACATGGGTGCACAGCGGATTCATTTTTAATCATATTGATTTTAAAAATGCATGAGCAAGGCAGAAGAGCCTTTGAGCATCCTGTTTTAAATTGATAATAACAGAGAATAAAACCAGGAGCCGTATGAACAAAGGTAGGGTGTCAAAGAGAGAAAAGAAGTTTGCAGCTGCTTATGAGCAACACTTTCCTTGGCACTATGCTCCCTGTCAGGCGCTGCTTTTGCTTGCTCAGAGCAAATGCCCCACGTGAGCAGACACAAAGGTGCTTTACACTGCCACGAGACAAAAGTTACTGAAATGGAAATGTTTTAGAGGCATCTCTAATCCTATGGTGTTTGTTTCAATGCCTATTATGTTTCTAACCTAATGTACCTTAAGCCACAGAATTCTTAATCTTTGAGTCGCTCCTCTACCTCAGAGGCTAAAAGCTGAGTGCAGCATTCTCTTTGTGGTGCCTGGGTTTAGTTCCAACAAGTAGATTTGCAATGTGCAGAAAGCAAAGATGTTTTTTTCCTATCCATTAGAATATCTGTATTTTTCAGTAAAAGGGCAATCAAATTAAAACCGTGCGAGCAGATGTCTGTAATTGCAATTTGTGTGTATGTGGGGAGAGTTGGTATTATTACAAACTTGCTTCTGGAGATAGGTGGCACAGAACAAACCACACAGCCAGAAAAAGAACTGCTTCCCCAGGAGTAAATCCTTAATTCCAGGGGCAACTGCAAACATTGCATCCCACCTCAGGCTGTAAGTGGGTGCTCAGAGTTGCTTGATGTAGAGATTAAAGATAGGATCTACTCTTCTTCATAGAACTTACACTGAAGGTATGAGCACACAAAACAAGCAAGAGAAGATTCATGCCTGATTGCATGCCTTAAACTCTACCCTATTCTGTGTTTCTCAGCTAAAAAATAAAAATATTCTACAGATACACCAAATTTGTGTGCTGTGACAGCTCTTTTATGTTCTGAACAGAGTTTGGGGTGAGATGGGGTCATGCCCTGTAATTATCCCATTTTCAGCTCTCAGTCCTTGCTAACAGTTTACAATCTGTCCTAGTGAGTAAATTTAATTTTTGGAGGTGGGAATGGCACAGTGGGGCTCACCTCTGACTGGGCTGAGGTCTGAGCAAATTGCAGTAAATCACTTGAACATGGGAAGATGCTTCTTGTACCTGCTTCATCTCCCATTTCTTTTGTTCCTGCTTCATTTCTTGCATTGCCCTTGCCAGCCCACTGGTGTGGAGAAGGAGGGTTTGAAAAATCAGAGGGAGGGAGAGGAAAAGGTTCTAATGTTCCTGTTTGGATAACAGTTTGGAATGTGCTTGTTTTTTACTGACGATTCAGATTTTAAGCGTGCAGCTTCTGCATCTGAGTTAAAAACTAATTAGGTCTGTGATGCAGAGAGGTCCTGTATAATTCTGTGACTGGTCCAAAGCTGAAATGTGGTGTATACTCCCTTTTATGAATTGTTTATAACTCTTTTCGTCCCAAAATGGGTCAGCAAGTCTTACAAAGTCACCCATTTTTGCCAAATGCCTGCCCCTGACAGAGCAGAAGCACAGTTTACATGACAGTGATCATTTCCCAGTGCCAGAGGCAGCTCCTCTTGTTCTGCATCCAGCACAGCTCGTGTCCCAGGGCTTTTGGCAAAGCCTTGGTTCAAAGAGAGCTGTGGGACATCCTTCATCCCGAGGAGATCTGTGACTCTGCTGTGCTGCCGTACAAGGGCTCAGCAGCTGCGCCGCAATTCCCACTGCCCCGGTTTGGCTGTAATTAAGAGAAGGATGCTCCTCGTCCGGGCTGCTCTGTCCTGGCTGCTCCCTGTGCAGATCCACGGCAGCCAGGAGTTAAAGGCTCCCCATCCCAAGGAGCTTGGGCTGCTGGGGGAAGAGACAGGGAAAAGCAGCCTGTGGCTCCTGTCAGGCTCCTGTCCTGCCCACGGTGGATCCTGGAGGCCTTTCAATGAACACCTGTTTTATTCTCTCAGCTCTGGTTCAGGTCTGCCTTCCCAAGGCTGGCCAGTCACGAGGTCTCACACTGTTATATGTTCTGGTCCATTTGCATTTTGGGGTTTAATTGTCCAATTCCAGCTCCAGGCTGTGAGGTCTCATCCTTTTTGTTCCTCCCTCCAGCCACCGCTGTTTGTGCTTTGGGGCTGTAAGTTGTCCTTGGTGTGCAGCAGGAACAGGATTTGTTCTGTGTCGCTGCTGTGTGCAGGGAGCTGAGTGACCCTGAGTGTGAGCTCAGAACATGAAATACATGGAAGATAAAACTTAAGGCATCAGCGGGAGGAATGGGAGCCGTGCCAAGTTTATCAGCACCCTCTCCTGGCTCTCGGCTGAATAACTCGTGGGGATTTGGGGTTTGGAGTAGGAGTCCGAGCAGGGAAAGGAGGCAGCTGCTTGTTCCTCACAAGAGCTGCAGCTCAGAGCTCTGCTGAACGCTGGAGCTGCTCTCTCTGTTCGGCACTCAAGGCTCTTGATGTCACTCTGGTCAACACCCGTGGGGATCCCCGTGCATGAGATTAAAATCGCTTTGGAATCCGGGGTTGTAGAGGAGGTAACACTCCGAGCTCCTGAACGTGCTGGGTGACACAAACCTGCAGGAAAGGGCCGGCAGCTGTCCCTCTCCCGAGCTGCTGCTGCTTCCCTGTGCCCATCCGATCCTTCCGAGGACGGGACATCTCCTGCAGCTGTCCCTTCCCTCTGCCCCTGCCCTGTGCCCATCCGATCCTCCCGAGGAATGGGACATCTCCTGCAGCTGTCCCTTCCCTCTCTCCTGCCCTGTGCCCATCCGATCCCCCCGAGGAATGGGACATCTCCTGCAGCTGTCCCTTCCCTCTGCCCCTGCCCTGTGCCCATCCGATCCCCCGAGGACGGGACATCTCCTGCAGCTGTCCCTTATCCGAGCTGCTCCTGCCCTGTGCCCATCCGATCCCCCCGAGGAATGGGACATCTCCTGCAGCTGTCCCTTCCCTCTGCCCCTGCCCTGTGCCCATCCGATCCTCCCGAGGAATGGGACATCTCCTGCAGCTGTCCCTTATCCGAGCTGCTCCTGCCCTGTGCCCATCCGATCCCCCGAGGACGGGACATCTCCTGCAGCTGTCCCTTCGCTCTGCCCCTGCCCTGTGCCCATCCTATCCCCCCGAGGAATGGGCCATCTCCTGCAGCTGTCCCTTCGCTCTGCTGCTTCCCCGTGCCCATCCGATCCCCCTGAGGATGGGACATCTCCTGCAGCTGTCCCTTCCCTCTCTCCTGCCCTGTGCCCATCCGATCCTCCCGAGGATGGGACATCTCCTGCAGCTGTCCCTTATCCGAGCTGCTCCTGCCCTGTGCCCATCCGATCCCCCGAGGAATGGGACATCTCCTGCAGCTGTCCCTTCCCTCTCTCCTGCCCTGTGCCCATCCGATCCCCCGAGGACGGGCCATCTCCTGCAGGGAGCCGTGCCCGGGTTGCCGAGCGCTGCAGCCGGACACGGGTGTCCTTACCCTCGTTCCTGCCGCCCTGCAGCCTGCCCAGAGGTCACAGGGCCCCACATCCCGGCCGGTGCCCGCCCGCACCCCCGGCTCGCCCTCGGGCTCTGGTTCCGCTCTGCGCAGAGCAGACCCGCAGGAAGGGCTGTGCGCAGAGCAGGGCTGGGCATGGGGATTATCCACGGACAGGCACCAAAACCGCCCTCAGGGGGATGTGCAGACACAGGGGCTTCTGTTTTCTTCGCAGTATAAATTTCAAGCGGTTTGTCCCCTTAGAGGAGCGTGGCAGCCCCTGGTTTTCCTGGAGGCGCTGCCTGGCCAGAGCCCTCAGCCCCGGGGGATGGTGGCGGTCACTGGCTCCTGGATGGGGTGACACGTCCCTTCAGCTGGCAGGAGCTCAGCTCCAGCATTAACAAAGGTGGTTTTCAGCAGGCCTATCTCAGCTGCTGCACCATTTGATGAGATGGATTTCAAGTGCTTTTCCATGTCATGACTAAGATGAGGTAGGAACTTGAAATATTTGACCAAGCTGAAGCTCTCCCAGAGTTACCAAAAAAATACCCTGACCTGGCAATAAATTGAAAGCTTTCAGGTTCTTTTTCAAGCTGCAGTCCAGAGGAACAGCTGGACGTATTTTTTTTTCCTTAGTTCCTGTTCTATATTTACCGATTTCATAATTTTTCCATGGTTTGAATACTAGGTTTAGACATTTTTTTACACCTCTGCACTACACACCACAAAAACATATCCCTTTTGCATACTCCAAGTGCCACAGAGATGGATCTGACAACAAAGAGCATAGAGGAGTCTGTAAAGAGGCACCAAACTATACAAAACCCCAAAACGTGAAGGACAAAAGGCAACACTGCTACAGATGTCACCAAGCCTGAGAACCACAGCGCGTGGCGAGACCTCAGGGGCAGAGTTTTGGCGCAGGTCATTCCCTGAAGGGATGGGAAACACATCTCTGTTGCTTTTCTTGCAGTGTTCAACCAGCCGCTGTCAAAACCTGTTCTCAACATCCTGACCAGGCTCCTTGGAAAATCCCCAGGCCCAGGGAAGACCTGTGGGATTCAAATTGCAATTAACCCCATAATGAAGACAATTGGGCTCGCAGAGCTCTGCCTCTGACTGCCGCTCACTCCACATCTTGCACACCATTTCTCGTTAAGGAAGTATGAAATTACCAGGTTTTTGTTGTTTTTTTTTTTTTTAAAAGCAAATCTTTCATCCTGAAGCCAGGAGGGTAGGAGCTCTGTGTTCCATCCTTTCATTCCTTTCCCCCACCCACTTCCTTTTCTACTGTAGAGAAATAAGCGATCTCTTTGTGATCTCCGCTTTCAGGAGGTTTCATCGCCCAAGCTGCTCCGTGGATTATCAGCGACTTCCCAGCTAAACAGATGGCTGGAAGTGACAGCAGCGCTGCAAGGAATTAAGGAAATTATTTCCATCTCGGGACTGGTCTCGTTCACTACGTTATGCAGCTTTAAAGCATTTTCCACCCGCTCAGATGAGTATTTGTGTATCATTTACGGAACGCGAACAAAATCTCTCTGAAGCAAAATTTCCAACCTCAAGGCGAATTGTTGCTGTTGGAGTCATCACTGGGGCTCGGGCAGATGCTTGAGGGAAATCCTATCCTCTGTAGTGGGGCCAATAGCGCTGCAAACTTAAAGATGATGTGTCTTTTTGTGAGCTCAGGATTAGGCAGAGAACCAGCCTCTCACTGAGCCAGTAGCAGCAGTCAGGAAAAACTACTGAGTGTGGCAATATTCTTTTGGTAATGGTTTGTGTTTGTTATTTCTACTCTTTGCTCTGCTTGGCTAAAAATTCCCTTTCGTGTGCAAGCGTGGAATATTCTTCTGTGAGAGGAGAGCTGCCAAAACCTGAATCAGTCTTTTTGTCTCTTCTTCTTTCATTTGTGGAAAAGAGAGGCTACGAGTTAGGAAAACAGAACTGGGAAGTGCTGAGCCTCTTCAGGGCTCAGCATTTTCAAAGAGGGATGCCCAAGGATGCAACCGACCCCCAGAGGGGTGGGAGTGGATGGAAAGGGAAAGCTGCAGGGCTGGGAACTGCCAAAGGTAGATTCTGTTCAAGGTTACAGTGCTAAGGGTCAGCTGTCCTTGGGTACAGAACTGATGTCCCAACAGGGCTCTCAAACTGCACAGAAAAAGGAGGGGGAAAGTCAGTTTCTATTTTTTATATTTATCTGTTTAAAAAGGTCTTCACGGTGTGCTAAATAAAACTGAGAACGACATAGTAGTGACCAGAGTGACATAGACAAAATCTGCATTCGGCCAAGTTCCAGTTTTTGTCTTGTGTGAAATGACTGATGAGACCAAGACTGGGAGAGCAGGGAAGCTCTAGCTATACCCTGAAAACCAATATTTACCTCACTGTTATTTCTTAATTTGCCTCTGGGCGGGGGCAGCTGGGAACTAAGACCTCCAAAATCATGATATGGGTATGTCCTGACAACTTTAATTTTATTTATGTGGCAGAAATCTTTTATTAAGCAGCATTTTGCTTCAAGGCACGTCTTGCCTCACCAGGATGGGAGATTTATGAGCATCTGCACTAGAGCAGAATGAAGCACCCACTTCCCAGAGGATGTGCAGACATCACACCCACCCTCTCTTTGGTCTGTGTGGTCTCCACCCTGCTCCTTCACCCTTCCATTTTGCACAGGCATAACCTGCATCAGGATTATTACCCTTTCCCCCGCTTCATATTCTCCTTTAAAGCTTATAAATATGGTGGGCAGGTGTGGTTGTACCTCTGGACCACAAACCCTCTTAAATACCTTATAAAAACCACCAGTTTTCAACAGGGAAAAAAAAAAAAAAAAAAAAAAAAGGACAGTGATAGGAAAGAGAAGTGATTGTTAATGAGTTGAAAAAAGGAAAATCCCACCTCCCAGTGTGGTCAGCACCACAGTTTTCCATGTAACCTGTCCCATGATTATTTTTTCCCCTAACACTGGGCTGTACTACACAGTTCTGGTGCATCTCTGCTTTAAAAACAAAGAGAAGGGTTTTGCTCGGGGGTATTTTTTGGTTTTGTTTTTTGCCAGAGAGACTGGAAGTGAAGGTTTCGGTTTGCTGCTGCTGTAGCTGTGCTGATGTGGATGGAGCTGTGGCAGAAGCACCTCTGGCTGTACCTTGCCAGCTGGTTCCTGGGAGCCTGGAGGTGCCACAGGTTGGCACTGCCCCGCTCCTTTGGCTCAGAAGGATCTGCAAAACTTTGTTCCACCAAGCCTGCAACCCCATTTTCTATTCCTACAGCTAACAGCCCTAATTTAAACGTGATTTAATCAGGTGACAGCTTTTGCATCTGCTGCAGGTTCATTGAATTAGCACCACTTAATAGATTTGCTTTTTGGGGACCTGTCTCAGACGCCTGTTCGAATTGACAGAAGCCAGAGATACAACCTCCACCATTACCTTAATGCTGGGATTTTCAGAGGCTTAAACAGCGCCTAAAATTGCCTCTGGAGCCAGGGGTAACATTTTGCTAAATGTTCTCCTTGCCCTGCTGTGGGATGGAGCTCTGGTGACCTCAGCACAGGGTGGACAGGGACCAGAGGAGGCTGTGAGGATGGTCAGGGGCTGGATCACCTCTGCTCTGAGGGAAGGCTGGGAGGATTGGGGTGTCCAGAAGAGGAGACTCCAGGAGACCTTAGAGCCCCTTTCAGCACCTAAAGGGGCTCCAGGGGAGCTGAGGAGGGACTTGGGACAAGGGATGGAGGGACAGGACACAGGGAACGGTTCCCACTGCCAGAGGGAAGGGTGAGATGGGATGTGGGGGAGGAATTGTTCCCTGGGAGGGTGGTGAAGCTCCACTCCCGCTGAGCTCCGTGCGAGGGGAACACGGCAGAGCCGGGACCCCAAACCCCATTGTGGCTGCGGGACCCCAGGCCCCCACTGTGACCGTGGGACCTCAAAATCCCCACTGCAGCCCGGGGACCCCCAAGTTCCCTTGGCAGCCGCGGGACCCCCAGATCCCCATCGCATTCCCGGGACCCCCAAATCCCCATCGCATTCCCGGGACCCCCAAATCCCCATCGCATTCCCGGGACCCCAGATCCCCATCGCATTCCCGGGACCCCAAATCCCCATCGCATTCCCGGGACCCCCAAATCCCCATCGCATTCCCGGGACCCCCAAATCCCCATCGCGGCCCCGGGACCCCCAAATCCCCATCGCATTCCCGGGACCCCCAAATCCCCATCGCGGCCCCGGGACCCCCGGCCCGTGCCGGGCCCCGAAGCACCGGCAGGGGGCGCGCTGGGGCCGCGCGGGGTCCGGAGGATTTTGGGGGGCGTTATTTGGGGTTTAGGGGTCCCTGTGTGTTATCTGGGGTTATTTGGGGATCTCAGTGTGTTATCTGGGGTTTAGGGGTCCCTGTGTGTTATCTGGGGTTATTTGGGGATCTCAGTGTGTTATTTGGGGTTTAGGGGTCCCTGTGTATTACCTGGGGTTATATGGGGATCTCAGTGTGTTATTTGGGGTTTAGGGGTCCCTGTGTGTTATCTGGGGTTATTTGGGGATCTCAGTGTGTTATCTGGGGTTTAGGGGTCCCTGTGTGTTATCTGGGGTTATTTGGGGATCTCAGTGTGTTATTTGGGGTTTAGGGGTCCTTCTGTGTTATCTGGGGTTATTTGGGGATCTCAGTGTGTTATCTGGGGTTTAGGGGTCCCTGTGTGTTATCTGGGGTTATTTGGGGATCTCAGTGTGTTATCTGGGGTTTAGGGGTCCCTGTCTGTTATCTGGGGTTATATGGGGATCTCAGTGTGTTATCTGGGGTTATTTGGGGATCTCAGTGTGTTATTTGGGGTTATTTGGGGATCTCAGTGTGTTATTTGGGGTTTAGGGGTCCCTGTGTATTACCTGGGGTTATTTGGGGATCTCAGTGTATTATCTGGGGTTTAGGGGTCCCTGTGTGTTATCTGGGGTTATTTGGGGATCTCAGTGTGTTATCTGGGGTTTAGGGGTCCCTGTGTGTTATCTGGGGTTATTTGGGGATCTCAGTGTGTTATCTGGGGTTTAGGGGTCCCTCTGTGTTATCTGGGGTTATTTGGGGATCTCAGTGTGTTATCTGGGGTTTAGGGGTCCCTGTCTGTTATTTGGGGTTTAGGGACACCTTCCACTATCCCAGGTTATTCCAAACCCCGTCCAAGCTGGCCTTGGACACTTCCAGAGATGGGGCAGCCACAGCTTCTCTGGGCACCCTCATGACTCTCAGAGAAAACAAACAAAACCCATTCCTTCCTTCCCCAGGAGGAAAGATTTGTGGTGCCATAGACCCAAATATGACAGTCTTTGCTGCCACCAAGGCAGCAGTCCCAGTGAAAATTACCTGGACTTTCTAATGGTGCTCCTGCCCCTGATTCTCTGCCTGTGACATTTTGGTAGCACGGAGAAGAGCTGATACCATGGATGTGCTTCCCATTGACTTGCAAGCGCTGTGCAGACTACTGGAGATTGCCCTGCATTATCTCAGGCTTTTGCAGCTCCAGGAATGAGGGCAGAGAGGCAGAAACGTGGTACCCTGAGCTTGCTGAGCTGCCAGAACGAGCACGGGAAGCTCCCTGGCTGACACTGCTTCAGTGTGGCCCATCTGCAGTTTGCAGCTCAGCTCAGGTACTGAACACAGACAAAACGAACCTGGTGAAGTGCATCAGAACATTTCTGTGCCTGACAAGCAGCCACCCTGTCCATGACCCTTAATTTGACTTTTCCCACATCTTTCCTGCACTCTGGATGCTCGGCTGTGGATTTGCTAATGCCTCCCTGTGCTTTTGAAGCTGCCATGGGATGAAGGTGGGCAGATGAGGCACTTTGGGTTCTGGAATGTGAAAAACGCCATTCACTTGTTTTTGAAATTTTGAAAGTTTAATAGTAAATAAGATGGTTATAAAAATAGAATTAGAGTAAAAAAATTGAACAATTAGAGTTAGGACAATACGAGACAATAAAAAACAAAGTTACAGACGTCTGGGTGCCTTCCCGAGCAAAAAGCTCCGAAAAAGGACCCCTGCTAACAAAGGACCATCTCTTAAAAGCAATAGCCTGTTGAATATTCATATATTTCATACATGATGCATAAACTCTATTCAAACAAAGAACCGTCTCTGGTTAGTATCACTTTTTTTTCCTTTAATCTCTGTGGCATTCTCGAGGCTGAGAGAGGCAGAAGGAGTTGGTTTCTTCTGATAAGGAAGTAGGAAATTCTTTTTTTCTCTGAAAGATTTACGTTTTCCTGTGGTTGGCATACAAAACCTACACTTTAATTACAAAACTATATTTACTATACTATCAAAACATTAATACAACATTAACAATTAATACAACATAATACATATAGTAAATACCTTGCGTAGAGCCATATAATATGCATTTTTCACAGGAATAACCACGCTGCCTTAATGTGTCCAAACCACGTGGCAGTGCCAGCACGGTGATTGTGATTTCACACAATTAGGAACAAGGAGACTGCTCCAGTGCCTCATAGAGCACTTTTCTTGGAGTTGTGCAGTGTTGTCAAAGTGCCACAGAGCTGCCACAGGGCTCAGCAGGTCCCGGTGGATTCGCTCCTGACACGGGGCAGCTGCAAGCAGAGACAAGGACACCAGCGCCGCTCTCCCAGAGGGAACAGCACGTTCCCTGTGCTTTCAGCCACCCCGGCAGGAAGCTCAGAAACCTGGATTAAAAACAGGAAAAGAAACAAAGAAACAGAAGCCCCGGGAGCTGCCGTGCTCTGGGGGATGCAGCAGCAGCAAACTTCACCGCTGCTTTGTTCTGCGACAAGAGGGGTTGCATCTGCCTGCTCCACTGCTCACCTGGGGAGGTTTGCATGGAAGGATAACAGTGTAAATCAGAGTGTAAAATCAGTGTAAATCAGAGCATCCATCACAAACACCCACAGCACTGCCCCCAAGTCAGCTTCACATGTACTGAGAAATGTGGGTCCTGTCCTCCTGCGGCTCTGCCCTTTCCCTCCCATGAGTGCAGCAGTTACATTCGTTTATTCATTTTCCATCTCTTCTTTAGCTCCCACCCCCAATATTCCTCTTCCTGCGCTGCAGGCACTTCATCCCTTTTCTGTACTCCAATCTACAAATGACTTTAAAAAGAATCAGAAGCAGTGAGAGATGTAACTGTGGCCAGACCTAGTCGGTGAGTGTTTGTTTCACATCTCAAGCTGGTGATTATGACTAAAATCTCGCCATGAGCCTCTGGTGAAATCCAACAGTAAACATGCCACGTGAGGCAAGCCTTTGACATCTGCAAACGGGTGCCATCTGCTTCTCCTTTTAAGAGTATTGACTGTCTAAGAAAGGAAAAGAGATGCGTGAAACTTGGTGTGAGGTCAAAGGAGTGTGAGTGACATCAGGGGGTTCTGATTGCAGAGTAAAATGGGGATAGACTCACTCTCCACACACACACACAGCTCTTCTTGGCGAGTGGAGGGGAGATAAATGAAGTCACACCTCCAGATTTGGGGGAACTTGGGGTGCACGAGCAGTCATACAGCCCAGATTCTTTTTAAGGCCAGACCAAGACCTTTTCTAAATGAGGAACCAAGTAACATCAGGAGACAACATTTTGACTCAGCTTTTTGCAATTCTACTTCTGCTCCCACCCCCAACCCCTGGAACAGGGACCAGGGCTTTGCTCTGTGCCAGGAACAGCTCCCTGCTTCTCTCTTCAGGGCACACTTTGCTCCCGTGGTCAGCAGCCATGAAGTTGGTGTGTTCACTCTCATCTCCCCCACTTCTGGGCTGTTTCAGACCCCTGGGCTGTCAGAGGAGCTTCAGCTCTGCTTGGCTCCCCTGCAATCCTGCCTGGCTCTGGCTTTCCAGGGATTTGGGACTGACTTCTCTGTCTCTGTTCTTAGGTGTTACAAGCCAGCCCTTGTCCCAGTTTCACACAAACTCCTCGCAGTTTGAAAGCTTCACGTCTCAGCTGGTGCAGGATGGCTGCCTGGAGGGTGGACTGCTCTGCAGGCAGCTCTGAGAGGGTTTGCTGAGCTCTGGGTGTTGTAGCAGGGCTGTTGCTGGTGTCCTGGCAGACTCTGGACCGTTTCTAGCACAGGGCAGTGTGCTGGAGCAGTGGCATCCCTTGAACAGCACCGAGGGAGAGATTTGTGTGCAATTCACTTTGCTCTTGCTGTGAATGTTTGCTCTAGTTTGCTTATGCCCTCGGTCTTACAGGAGAGCATCCTCCTGGACTGTGCACATCCTGAGTGCCTTATCTTCCACGAGGGGTGTGACTGTCCCCTAAATACCCAAAAATTCCTCCTAAAAGAATCTAAAGGTTGGTGGATAAGGTGGGTGACTCGTGAAGCCTACACCTTACCAAATCCCACATTTCCTTTCACTGGAGGCTCCCAGGATGACGAAAAGCTGTGTATTAAACAGGATGGAGAGTTTTGCTGAGGTGAGAGCTGCCTTGGCCCCGCTGCAAGAAGGAACACGATAAAGAGCAGAACCCCACGAAGCCAAATTTCAGACTGTGGGAGCAGAACCAGAACCTCCCATCAAAACAAACATGGGGCTGCTTTTTCCCAGCTCCAGGGGAGTTCCCCATCGCCTGTGGCACCGCACACCCATCCAGCACAACGCGCAATTACAAGCGAAAAGCTGCTGGTGTCTCACTTGAACCAGGGAAAGCTTTCAGGGGACAGCGGGGGTTTGATAATGAGAGGTTTCAGGCTGCAGGTTTAAATGGAAAGGGGGAACTCTTTACGCGTGGCCAGCAGTGTCAGCGGCAGCTGTTTCACACAGCCCCCACCTGTCCGGGCCGGGGGACGAGCGTGGTCTGTGAAACAGAAGCAGGGGAATGCGGAGGGCTCCCGCTGCGGCAGGGCAAGGCACGCTCCGCAGGGCACATCGCCCTGGAGGGGCTCGGACCTGGGGGCAGGGACCCGGGCTGGCGGCTCACACACAGAACCCACCTCCTGCTCCTCCACAGGGACTTACTGATCCTGGTTTGCCTGCAACGTATCCCCAAAACTACTGTGGCTCAGGGAGTACCTGAAAATCTTTGGAAGGACGAGCAGTAAAAAAATTATTATTATTATTATTTTTTTTTTCCTACCAAATGGGACAAAGGAAGACTTTTAAGGGAAAATTCCTTGCCAGGAAACCTTTTTGATGCTTTTAAAAATTTTTGTCAGGTACTCCTAGCAAGGCCACATTGTATTTCTGTACGAAGGTGCCATTATGTATACAACAGCACTGCAAACAATCAGGGCTGCAGCAGGGATGACTCAGAGATCCATTACTTTGTGAGCATCGTGACATCTCTACATGCAAATTGTTACTGTCAGCCTCGTATTTGTATTTGTTTGTGGCTCATCCAGAGCTCTGGACACAGACCCTGACCCGTGGGGGCCGGTGGGGGTGCAGCTGCAGTGGCCACTCACACGGAGAGTTTTGTTCTCTAACTGAGAATTGCTTTACCCTCAAATGAAAAAAACGACAGAGCAGATAAAGAAAAGGGAGTGCTGCACCTTTGCAGCTGGGTGGAAGCGTTTCCATGGGCTCCTGTCCCACTCCTGACCTGCTGGTCCAGCAGCCAGGGGGGTGATGCTGTTGGGGGTCCTGCTCTGAGCCTGCCCTGCTGCCAGAGAGCCTAAAGCACCAACCTGAGTCCAGCTGATGGTCCCATGGATCACATCCAAAGCTCTTTAGCCCACAGCCGGGCTCTGAATACGTGCATGCAAGTGTTTATGGACACCCTGGGTTGATAAGGATCTCTAGCTCACCCAGGGCACCCACAAACACTTGTATTTGTGGATGGATTCAGAGTGGGCAAACACTTATGAATACCTGGAATAAGCGAGAAGCCTCGGAGGGTGAGTGGATTGCAAACCTCCTCTGTATTCCTTCCACAAGCACCAGTGAGCACGGTAATTACCCCACGCAGTGTGAGGGGCAGGAGGCAATTGATCGCCCAGTGCCTAGCCCTGGTGCAGACCGGCCCCGAGGGCAGTGTGTGGAGGTGCTGCCCTCCCGGCGGCAGGAGGTGTCCCCTGTCACCGGGGACAAAAAGGAGCCCTGTGCTGCCACAGCTTATGATGTGCCAGCCGTTGCAATGACATCCAGTGATCTGTTTCCAGCAGATGATACCAGCACTGCATCTCCAAATCCAAACTGGGGAGCCGCTTCCCCAGCTGCCCTTCCTCTGCCATGCGTGGGCCGTGAGCTGTTCAGGGCAGCTACGGCTTCTTGCTGGGAACATTTGCTCAGCTTTGGCTGAAAGGAATCCTGCTGTTGCCATGACCTCTTGCCGAATTTGCACTGGTGCTGGGCTGTTTGAAGGCAGAGCACCCCTCTCCTGACACAAGCAGCGAGGCAGTTTGGATCTCCCCAAATCCCCAGGGCTGTAGCCCGTCTCCACCACACTGAGGAAGACAAGAGGCATAGGATTTCTTGGGAGGAATTTTTTTATGGCAGCTTCCTGCACCATCTTTCCTAAACTGTTTGTTCATTGTGTTGACCTGATTCACCTTTCGCCTCGCTGAGCTAAAGCCCTGAGTGTTTTGGTGTCAGGGATGCCTGGCCAGTCACAAGGGCAGCGATCTGCCTGCTCCAAACAGGCTGAGTGACGACTCCTGCGTGTGGCTCCTGATCTTCTCTAATTGCTGCCGCGTCAGCAGCCACATCAGGCTGTGCGAGATGACAGTGGGATGCTGTAATCCCTGCACATTCTCCTCTCACCTGAACCCTCTGCCTTCTTGGTGCAGATCTGCCGGCCTTCTGCAAAGAGCATCCAGGGGATAAAAGCAGCATTAATGGTTTGGGGGTCTCAGACCTCAGCAGAGGCTTCTGCTGCCTGTGGTACTGCTGGGAGCTGTTTGTGCTGGGGCTCAGCTCCGCAGGTCCTGCCCTGGGACTGGATTGTGTGTTAGAGAACGGGGAGGGAGAGTTATTCTGGGATACACGCCGCTCCCAGACTCCTTTGGATCCTGCTGAAACGGAAGGACCTGCCTCGACGCTGTGCCTGAGAACTCGCTACGTAAAACGCTGCTGTTGCTCCTGCAGGATTGTCAAACAAGAGTGGTCAAGCAGTGTCAGCAAGTGTGCCCTGCCCATCATCACGGAATATCCAGGCTTCCAGGATGTCAAGGTTTGTACGCCAAACCTCTCCTTGCAATATATGGTGACTGCTGCCTATTCTCCTGCAGGATGAATAGTGCCCTTGTGCTCTGGAAAGCTGATGTTTGATATGATAATAAAGTCTGAGCTGTGGCTGGGCGTAGAAAAACTTAACTTGAAAGGCTTTTATTCTGCTGCATTTTAAAAGCTGATTATGATTTTTAGGTTGATTTTTGTTTTTTAAATCGTTTTTAAAAGTTTGAGTTAGGAAGATTGCTTTGGTCAGGTTTAAGTGTTCAGTTACCTAACTTACTCCAAAAGCACGACCACTCCAGGCAGGGCCATCAGATTTGCTGGGTCCCCTCCAGAATGAAGTGTGATGGAATAGTGGGAGATCAAAAACTTGATTGCTTTTCAGTTTCTATGGCACGTCCAACCCACTATTTCTCATTTGAGCTCAATGTTGCTCATTCATTACGAGCGGGCAGCGTGCCAGGGGCTGATGATGGAGTGCCCTACTGAGACATTGCTGGGCTCTCAAACCAGATTTGTGGCTGCACCCTTAGCGAGGATCTAGACTTAATTAGAGCTTGTCAAAAACTGCATGAGAGATGGCTTTTTTTTTTTATACCAGAGGCATTGTCAGGCGTAATAAATGATTGCAAAATGTTCCACGACCCCGCTGTGGCTGTCATCTACATACAGTATAGTCTTTCTTTTTATTGATTAGAAACAGTAATATAATATAAAGCAGTTCTTCTCTCCAGCCAAACTGCTAAGGTTTTCAGAGAAAAAGCCATGGTCTGGCCTAAATTGCTGTACAGAAACCAGCTGTTGCTCATGGTAGCTTGAGACAGGCCAAGGTGTCTTGGAGTACTTATGAGAAAGGTGGAAGTGGCAGAGGAGGGACTTTGAAAGCCCAGAGGACATTAAACTGGAAAGGCAACCTTTAACATGGTGAGTTTCTGCCAAAAGTTTATCTCCCAGTCAATAAAAGGACTCATCACATAGATGTTCCCCTGAAATCAACCTAAAGATGCCCAGTGGGGGCTTGACCAGGACTTTCTTTAGTATTTAAATTACATTTAAATTATTTGAGTATTAATTTGGTTCGTTACAAAGAGGAGAGGCATCCTGCAATGGGAAAGGAGGGGGAAAAAATTATGCATATGGATGGTGAAGGTGATGATGATGATGATAGTAATAAACGTTATAGTTTTAAGATGTAGAATTATATTGAATGTGAAAATTGCAGTTCTAGTAAAAATACCCTGAGTTCAGCAGTTACCTGGGATTAAAGAAAGGGCTGGGGGGAGCAAAATGAATCTCTTAGACGTGGGATCAAGTTTTGCCCTGGGAAATAGCAGCTGCAAGCTAATGGGATTTGAAAAAAAGATAAACCTAAAGTTCTGTTGATATAGACAAGTGAGAAATTGTTTCAAAAAGTTAGATTTTCACTGAAGCAACACAAAATTGTGGCAGTAGGAGACAGTCAGCTGGAGGTAAAAGTGCTCAGCATTAACCTCACTCACTGGACTTCTGTTCCCGAAAGGGATTGGTACCAAACTGCTTGTTTTTCAGGCAATTTGGATTAAGAATCTCAAACACTGTCTAACAGCTGTTTATTGTATGGAACCTTATACCTCAGCTCCTATTTCTATTTAAGCCGACATATTTTAATTCAAATTTCCTTCTTCCTTCTGCCCCCAACCCTGCCTCTCCCTCCTCCGTTTAAAACAGTTGTCGAAGAGTTATTTGGGAAATCGTGCCTTCATCCAAATTTTCCAGGGTCTGGAAAGAGGTAAGAACTCCTCAGCAAAAGTCAACCATTTCCCAAGGAGGGGCTCGTTAGCCCTTTGCCTGGGGAGCTGCTGCTCGAAAGGCCACCAGCCCACCAGCCCTGGCTTCCAGGACAAACCTCTGCAGGAGTACTCCAGCGAGAGGCTGATGGGGCTGGGGAGCTACGGGAGCAAGAGGTGCAACAGGAAGACAAAACCTCGGCAGAGAGGACGCAGACCCTGCGAGGGTGCCGGCGCGGGAGCAGCTGCAGCGCCGTGCTGCTGGTGGGCCACGGCAAGGAGAGCCAGCACCGCTGCAGCTCGGCCAACCAGCACCGCAACGGAGGGACCGAGTGCGAGGCTCAAAAGGAAATCCAGAACGCCCTAAAGCTCTGCACTGGTGACTTGGACCTCGTCACGTCGCACATCACCGCTCCTCCAGAAGCGCTGGCGCAGAGGAAGTGATGCCGGGGCTGGTCGCAGATTTTCGTGCAGTCGTAGAACACAAAAGAGTTGTTCGTGTTCAGCACCGTTCTGATTTTAGCTCATGTATATCAGCCCCTCTCTGAAGCAGAAAAGGTGCTTGTTTTGGGATTGTTCCTGATTAACATAGCATGTATTTGTTTTCGATGACTTCCTGGAAAGAATCTGCATGATTGAGCCATAGGTGCAGCTTACAGCAGTTTTCTAAGTGCATGCATGTATTACTAGGATACTTAAGTTGCCTTCAAGAAAGGTGATTAGTGTCAGAAAAGTGGATTGTTTCCTGCTGTGTAGTTTGTGTTCATTAATCTGAAGAAAAACTCTAGTACTCTGCCTAGTTAGTTTGCTTGTTTTAAGCCTCTTGCTTTTATCATGTCACTGTGGCCCAATTAATTTATGTTCCTACTGTGACTTATTTCTGACACAGATGCAAAGAGTTGGTGAGAAATTACCGAATTTCACTCGTTACCTACCACATGTAATCATGTCTACATGCCACATGTAATCACACTGCAAGGGTCTGATGCATGGAGAGGCAAACACAGACACAAGATCTACTTTTAAATATGATCAGCCACTATGGTTTTATTTGCAGACTCAAAACTCCTTGTTTCAAAAACCACCACATGGGCAAAGAGGAAAAAACGCCACATTTAAGTTAAAATGATGGAATTAAGTATGAAAGAAAGCTCCCTCCCTCTTTCCTGCTGTAAGTACTAGAAACACATAGTGAATTCCTAATGTAATCTGAACTTCAAATTTTTTATTGTGTTTTAATGTTTATCATGGCCTTGTAAGTATAAAATGTCAGCTGCAGCCGAGTCTTTTCACTATGGGAAATGTCAATGTTTAATTCCACAGTGAATATCAGACCCAAAATGAGGCAATGATTTTAAGCTTCCAGAAAGATCTATTACTGGCTGTGGTAACATCAGCAATAAATCCCTCATTACAGTTGTGGTTTGAGTTGATGTTTCTCTCTGCTTTCAGACTAGTTTTAATGTGAGTTAACAATCAAACCATGCCCCTGGCTGCACCTAATCTCTTCCAGTGCTGACTCCTCCCCATCACTTTTCCCTCCTTGCTCCTCCCATTCCTTCAGCCCTGGTGGAACTTGCCCCAAGCTGTCTTGTCCTTTTTCCAGGTCGCATTTTCCTTCTCCCCAACACCTATTTGAAGAAATATTTCTTCTGCATTGCCTCCTCAGATCTTGGGCCTCGTATTTGTGTTTTTCGGACTGTGAAGATACGAGGAAAGGGGAGGGCAGAGGAAGGAACTTCTCACACCCTTCCCTCAGGAAATAACCAAGAGTTTCCCCTGCAAAAAGGGGAAGGGAAACAAATAAGGCTCATTCCACATCCTCTTCCCCATCCTGGGATCAAGATAATCTAAGGGAACCGAGATGGGATAGTGAAAGCTCTCAGTCCTTTGTGCGTGGGAGAAAGCACTAAATATTCAAGTTAAATTAATTTTTCCGAGTTCCCAATTGCCTTCCTGCTGGAAATGGAGGGAGCAGCCAATTAGGTGAGATTTTCCCGGCAGGAAAATATTTTTATTTTGATTTTCTTTTTTTTTTTTTCCTTCTTCTTTTTTTTTTAAGATTTAAATGAAAGTCTGAAGCTCATAATGTATTAGCAGATGCCATTGAAGGGATGCATCTGGTTTTCATTGTGAGTTTGCCAGAGGTTAGTTTCTCCTCTAGGAGTGAATGCATAATAATAACACGGTATTATGTGAGGGCATAATAATAACAGTGTATGAGGGGGAAGGAAGAGTATTAATGGGACACAGGCAACCTTAATTCTTTCATTTCTTAAACATGTGGCTTCGCACACTTGAATGTGTCCTTTTGAAGTTTGGTTTTGCAAGTCATTTCCGATCTACAGGCTTCTCAGAAGAGGGAAACTGCCTGTCTTTTTGTTCCTGATATTTTAATGACTGTCACACTGCCATAACCCCAGAGCAGCAGGTCTGGAGCATCCTGAGCCTCTCTGCAGACCTCTGCCATTTAAATTACCAGAGGTATGTGGAGACTTGCACTGTTAAGGTGAGACTGACATTTCCTGGCAGCAAAGGAAAACAAAGCTTCCTTAAGAAAAAAAATTAGCAGCAATCAAGTAATTAAAAATAAATCAGAAAAACAAGTGTTTTCTTCACTGAAAAAGTGGTGAGGCATTGGAATGGGTTGCCCAGGGAAGGTGGTGGAGATCCTGGAAGTGTTCCAGAAATGACTCAGTGTTCTGGTTTAGTGGACAAGGCGGTGTTTGGTCGAACATTTGACATTATGATCTTGGAAGTCTTTTCCAACCTGTGTGATTCTATGGTTCTGTGATTTACCCAAACATCTGTAAATGGGCTATTCAAGCTGCTAAGCCTCTGGGCAGTTTCTTTTCTCCACTCAAGACAATTCAGAGCATCAGTTTTTAACAGGCCATATTTAAATTTTATTTGTTACTTTTACTGAGTACCAAATGTGAAACAGAATTTCAAAAGCCAAAAAAATAGACTCTGACTTGGCAGAAACTCTTAGTGTTTCCTCCACCAGAAGAACCCCATAGAAATTTCACAGTCAGGCCCATTTATGGTATTTTTCATCTGTAAAACACCCTGAGGAATTAAAAAAAAAATTTGATGTGCCTTTTAAATTGGATTTCCTTCAAACAGTGTCATGGCTTTCCTCTGAGAAGCTGAGCATCCCATGTCAGAGATAGTGGAAAACTCTAAGAAGATTAGATCTCCCAGGAGGGAACATATCTAGATGTTGCTGTACAGAAAAACATGAAGATACAGAGAGAAAAAACCAAACCAAACCACCAAGAGCTGGTAGGAGAAGAAACAAAATTTCACCTCACAGCCTCTCAGATTGTTAAAACCTTGTGAAAAAATGGCTTGGGTTCGTTTGGAAAGTGATAATATGCATGACCTGAATTTATATAGTCTATTACATTGGGGTTTACTGAGTTTAGCTGTTGGGTGTAGCTGCTTTTTTCATGCAGATAATCTGTTTTCTCAATGTTCTTCTGTGAAACTTAATGCAGACGCTGCTTGCCACTAGCAGTCTCATAAAAAGTCTTCTTTATGCCTCTCTGAAAAATTCTTCTCTTCTAGAAAAAGCAGGGCATCATCACTTTCCTGCTGGTGATTTATGCAGCCACCATTTATCTCTGTTTGAGATCTACCTGTGTGGAACACTGAACAGCACCCTTGGCTGGGTGCTGTGTTCCTTCTGTAAATATATTCTCTCTGTCTGACTGGAGCTTAAGGAAAAGTAGGGCCTCGTAAATCAGGCAGAGCTCGCTTCATTTAAAAGCAGAGCATTCTGAAACCTGCTGTGATTTTGTCACCCTCTCCCCAAACTTACCCCTGAGGCTGCAAAAATTGTGTTGGCTGATGGTGCAGAGGGAGGCTGGGGAGGCAGGGGAGGGAAGGAGTTCTCAGGGAAAACACAGCCTGAGCAGAACCAGAGCCTGCACAAAGTGAGGTACGACCTCAGGTTGGTTTGTGGTTCCCTCAACCTCTGTGAAGATGTGATGGGACAGAAAACACAAGCCACACGAAGCCACAAAGGCATCCAGGAAGAGATGGGCTGCAGCCCACTCTCACTACAACCATCTTCAGGATCCAAAGGACCTGAGGAATTTCTGTTTGATTAGGTGCCTCATTAAAGCAAAACATATAGTTTTCATGTATTAAATTAAGGAATTTATTAAAAAAAAAAAAAAAAAAAGCCAAAAAACCCAATTGAAACAGTGGTTTGATCTAAATACAGCAGCACTGTGACATTACTAGGACATTATGTACGAAGAATCCAAGCAGCCATAGAACACAGAAGCCTTTATCTTCAGTAACAATCTCAAAATGAAACTAGCTTCATCAAACAATGTTAAAGATCTCCCTGGAAAGAGAAACAAAACCAAACAGACCCTCCCCACCCCTAACCCTTTGGATATTAGAATGACTTTTTTTTGTACAATATCAACAGCCACTAGCTCTTCTAATTGAGAACACTTGCTTTAGTTTATTACAAAAATGATCTGTTGACTCAGTTATGAAAGACAACTTTTAACATTGCTTTAGAAGTGTCTGCTCCTCTTATAGACTACAGTATTAGAAGTGCTTAAAAACATTTACTCCTGGATATGCTCTTGAAATTCAATCAGAAGGATATTCTGTGTGTGTTTATATACCAAATATGATTTTTAGTTTTTAAAGCAGGTGAAAAGACTAACCCTATTATGAAACTGCAGTTTTACAATTTAATATTAGTCAGATATGGGCAACCACATGATAGTTCATGAAATCTTTAGGTCTATCTACATTGTTCAGAAACACAAAATAAAGTTTTTACAGCTTTCAGCTTCAAAAGGCTAAAATGTTCAGTCTTTTAGAAGAGTGTCCAGTGTTTAAAAGAAATGCAATTAAGGGAGACCACATTCAATACACATGAAACAACTCATTTGAGCTTGCTAATTAACATATCTAACAGCTGCATGTGGGGTGATGAGAAAGGAAAATACATTTGCCATCCAGCCACTACCTGAGATGTTTCTTCTCTGGGAGTGAATCTTCTCTGCAGGACCACTCCAGAAAACCTGGAGTTCCCCTTTGGAACCCACTGACCCCAGGCATGTTGCCTCTTTTGTTTTCAGACCCAGTCTGCCACAGATCCATCTCTGGGACTTCACACAGCACCTCACTCAATGGGTACCTAGGGAATCCTTTGCAGGCTTGGCCAAAGAAGTTGAACCAATGAATGTTATTTTGTTCCCTTCCTCATAGCTATTTATCTCCATTCTGAAAACAGAGGAAGTGTTTTCATGTGAATGCCAGAACCACTGGCCAGATCTTCAGCAAGAAATGAATACTTAAACATTTGCACTGTCACCTCTTTGTCTGCTGGAGATGTCTTACAGAAGTGCAGTTTGTTCTGTTTCAGTATCTCTAAAGAACTAAGACAAACCAATAAAAAAAAGAGTCCTAATTTAGGAGAGTCATCTCACTAGTCATGTAAATAAAGAGCAGCTATACTAAGCCTATTTCATTTAAATAATAATACAAAGAGTTGATACTGATCTGGTTTATGCACAGACTCCAAAGTGCTTTCCATCGACAGACAGAGAGCATCCCTCCACGTTGGGGAATAGGAAAACAAAATTGCACAGAGGTTTGCCCAGGGCAGTGAAGAAAAACACAGAATAGGAATACAAACCATCACTCCTGGCTCCAATACATAAAGCAAGGAGAATACATATGTGCCAGCAGTAATATTCATGTTAATGAATAGGCAGCAATCTGTTTAAAATTGTTTCTTTCATAAAAGCCCATTTGTCACTACACCAGCTTAGCCGATCCAACAGCAGCAGATTGTATTTGTATTATCACAGAGACATTTGGGGGAGGTCAGCCCATAATACTATAGCATATTGTTGGCTTTCATCTTCTTTGATGAGATTTTTTATTTTCCCTAAAGGAAATAATTTAAAAATTCTCTGAACCAATTTCTTTATCTTTTCGGGTTTTGCATTTAAGGAAAGCCAATTATTACCAGCCAGCACAACAGTATTATTTAGTATAAAAGGAAGTATGTCCTGCCCAGCACACAAAAGAGAAATGTTGTTTTAAACTGATGCAGAATTCCTCTTAACTTTACCATGAGGGTGTTAGTAATTATTCTCCTTACACTAAATCTTTAGTAGTATTTTAAGTTAAAGGTCATATTTGTGAAAGGCTTGAGATGGATGACTCTGGAATCTCCTGATTTCCATGGAGCCACTGAACAGACTGTTTCTTCCAAAATTCACTGCCAAATGAACCTCCCTGCATGATGGAAGATGGTCCACACGGCAAGAGACAGAAAAGATATCCTTCCAAAGAAAACTCCAGTCTTTCCCAAAGATTTTATGGGAAATGCCAGAAGAATGATCTCCTCCGCACTGAGTAACTTAAGAGAATATGACAAATATTAACGGAACAAAACAATGATGGCAATTAATTGTGGAGCAGTGGTGAAAAAACCCACATCTTGTTCACAAAATGGAGCCAGTCCCTGCAGCCGCCTGTTCCACGGATGTTGGTGAGGAACAGCAGCTGTGCTGTGGGGTTCCGCATTTATTGCTCTTCCAGAAAAGCCTGGGCAGGGAGCTCCTGACTGAGGCTGGGACACACAGGCCTGGGTGATGATGTCCATGCAGGCTGGGGGGATTCCTACTTGCCTCATCCAACTGTCCCTTCTGACCCTGAGAGGGACAGCATTGTCTCTGAACCATGGGCCAGAGCCTTGTGTGTGCAATTCCCAGGTGACTGAAGAAACTCTGACCGACACACGATGACCCCAAGGAGGAACGGGCAGCAGTGTGGTACCAGCTGCCACTGCAGCTCTGCTCAAGATTCACACACCGTGGGACTTTACACACTGTCCTCCAGAGCTGACAGCTTCTGTGTCCTCCTCATCCTGCCTGTGGCTTGACCACTAATGCAGGCTGGTTTCCTGTTGGTTTTTTCAGTTGAGGCATGGCCATTGAAAAAGATCAACTGGATTTGAAATGTGGGCAAAGAATTCAAGCTGGATCCTGAGGTTTGGGTGAATGACCTTAGAATCAATCTTCAAATCAGGTGCTTTACTGGGTCAGCCAAGTTTGATTCCTACTGCTTGATGGCACTCTCAGCCATAGTTTCTGGGGTGACTGCAAATTGAGGTGGTATCAAGCTGTGTTTATGGAGAGCTGTTACGGCTCTGAACTGGCAGGAACCAGGAGTCCCTCATCAGCAGGGCCAGGTGAATGCTGTGATGTTGAATTCTGCACCTCCCTAACATTCAGTTTGATCTGCACTACCTGTTTGGTTTGATTATCTTCTCACCTTTCCGAGCTTCACAAGCAGGTTTTTGTTCAGGAACAACATCTGAGTCATGGCCATTCTTGTGAAAAACCTCTTTTTAGATAATCCAGGACAAGAGTGCACATCTAAAATTTTGGGTTCTTTTTCCTTCATTATTCCTTTGTTTAAAAAAATCCTCTCATCCAACAGGGGGAAAAAATGCTACAAGACTCAAGTGAACCTTGAGACATTGCAGAAAATGAATAGCAAACACCTGACTCATGAAAGTCTGTCGACTAATTACTGTTCATCACACTACTCAACAAAGATTTAAAAATAAAAGGCATGCTTGCATAATTCAGGATCAGATTGCAAAAGATTTCAGATTCTTAAAAAGAGCAAAGTTTGCTCATCTGTCTATTTAAAACAAGCAACCAGATCTGAGCATATGCATTTTTTGGAGAGAATTTGGATGGTAACTGAAGAAGAGATAAAGAAAATTAATCAGTCTGGAAAGCTATTACAGAACCACTCCTCTCTACTCCTTTGTTACCTGCAAGCCCATCTCAAAATTCACCTGGGATCAAAATACTAAAAATCTCATTGCAATGCTCTCCAAGATTGTATGATGAAACTGTAAGGTTTTTTTCAGAGTTCTCAGTGGTTTTTAAATTTGACTCCACAGAGCCAATGGCCAAATGCCTGTGTAAGCCTGGCGGTGCAGGGCACTGCCTTGACAGGGCTTCAGCCCTGAGTTCTGGGCCCAAATTGCACCTGGTCACACAATGGAAGTGTAAGGACTGTGCTCCTACCCCAGCTTTGAGTGCAAGGTAAGCTGAAAAAATTAAAGAAAAAAAAAATCCCAACAAAAATAAGAATCAATAAGAAAGGAATCCTACAGGTTTTGTTGTAGGCAAACCATGTCAAGAAGATCCCTAGGACCGGTCCTCAGCACTTCTGATGGATTTTAAATCTTCCAGGGCTGGGTGCTGAAAAGTTCTGCTGCCCCAGCATGGTAATACTGTTTGTAGTTTGTCAGACAGGACAGAGACACTCAAGGCATGTGGCATGAAATCTCCCTCAGCTGGTGGTGTTTTCTATCTCTCCCCTTCCTCTCTCTGCTCTGAGGAGGTGGGATTCAGAGGGGCTCCATCCCAGGTTTGATGCCTTCAGGTGCACATAAGCATCCTTTTTCCATGCCACCTCGAGAATTCAGCATATCCAACCCTAGCACAGTGTCCTCCAGGTATCCAGGGAGAATGAATGCTTTCATCCTTCCAGGAATTTGCATTGTCCCTAAGTCCCCACTGCCAGAGTCCTAGAGTGAGTGCTGCTGAGTGAGGACTGTCCTGGCTGAAAGGAGAGCAGGACAAGACACAAACACTGCCATTCACTGCTGTCCCTACAATGTCATCCACCACTAGTTAAGGCTAGTAACATCTAAAAGGTGTAAGACCAGCTATAAGCAACATTTGCAAGTTGCTCACCAGCTGTCAGTAAGGGATTTGCTAGCATTTCTCAGTACTGGGAGATGGTGAAGAATGAAGATTTTAGTTTTCACATGCCAAATTAGCAATGTCTCTAAAATCCTGCATCGTCTATAAGATCTGCAATGCCACCATCTGACAGGGGAGAATGGCTGAAGCCTCATCTCCCTGTCTTGACTTTTCTCTGTCAGCTGCTCTATGCAAGTCCCTGTTCTGTCTCCGTCTCACAACTTCAAACTGCTTTACTATGTCATTCCTGTGTGTTTTGCACTCAGGCATTTGTCACTATGAACCTCTTCCCCCTCAGCCCTGGCCACACAGAACATACACATGGCAGTCTAATGAATTTTGGCTGTTAAGACTCCCACTGGGACATTGCTTGCTTGGACCCTCGAGTAGCTCCACTACTGCCTAACAGGATTTTAGACACACCAGGGTGGCTTTGAGATGTTCCTCATGACCTAAAGGTTTAAAAAAATCATTGTAAAGAGTATGGGGAGCCAACAGAACCTACAGAATGCTTTGGGCTGTAGAGATCCTGCCTGCAGCTGGGGGCACAAAGGTTTTGATCTGGTGTTCTTAACAATAATAGTGAAACATTTAAGAAGAGCATGATTCTGATGCCTGAGGTACTGCTACTGATCCTGCCTGATCTTGTTCACCCTAGCGGGGACAGAATTTCTGTCAATGGTTAAAGGATCCTGGACAAAGAATGATGGAGATGGAAGAGGGAGTTATTATTTCATACTGGCATTTTATTCAGTTGAAGATCAAATTGAAGGGATGTGTCAGGGGGTGTTTGCATGACTGGAAGTGTTTAAGTGCAGGCACAGCCTTTAGGTTCTGCTACTGCCCAAAAGCAGCTCAGATCCCACTCTGAACCTCCACAGCTCAGCTCTACAAAGCTGTCACAAATCTCATGGTTGGTACAAACCAGACTGCTGAACTTCTCTCCTGCTGCCTCTTTGATATAGGCAGCTGTGGAAAGACCTTGGGCTTTTGGCTGCAGCATGGAGAATACTTCGAGTTTTGCTCTCATTTCAGCAGGTGCAGGTTTGAAGTCCTACAAAAATAAATGGACATTTGCTTTCCTGGTCACCTCTCCCTCAGCTTTGTTCTATCTGTTGTTAGACACAGCACAAACACTAGTGGAGGAAAAGAGCTTAAAGCAGGGCTCCTTTTCTAACTAAAAAGCCTTTGATGGAATAACAACATAAGTGCAAATCTCAGCTGTGCTGGTCCCAAGACATCACAAACCTTCAGCATAGTAAGTAGCATTCTTGAATGCATCAAAATCTTGTCTTTTAGCATTTAATGCGAGACATTACAAACTAATGAAGAGGAGAAATGTATGCAGTGTTGCTGTAAACCAAATATACAGATGTAAAATAATTAAGAATAAACTGTTCCATAAAAATGCGTGTCGATAAACCCCCGTCTGATAAAGTGATTTATGAAGAATTTTCTAGAATTGCTAAAAAGAATGATTTCTCATTTGAGGCTCTGGAAGTCTTGAGTCACATTTTGTTTCTTTTAAAAAAATGTCTTAAAACACATGGCTTTACAGCTGCTGCTTGGAAAATATACACCTCCAAAGTCTGACTTTCATTTAAATACAAATGTACAAAATGTAAACTGAGACAATAGAGAAATTTACAAAACTTTTCTTTAAAAATAATAAAGACAAAATTCAGTTCTAGTATGATGCTATTTAAATACGTGCAAGTAGTCATGTTCATTGAATTTCTATTGCAATGTTCTAAAGAGACAAATTTGATTCACACAGTCTTGAGTGCCACCTCCAAAAACAGACCTGAGTGGAAATTTCTTCTTAAAATGTGAGGCTCCACTGGAAGGAATGGATAGGAAAATCTCCATTTTGGGAGATCCAGATTTTCTTTTTTTTTCACTCAATGGTGGAGGCTCTCTCATCCACAGAAGCTCCAGAGATTATAGTGGAAGGATGCAACATGTTGTTTCATAGGACTGAGCTGGAACTAGCTGCTTCCAGTGGAGTTTGAACTTACGTGATTTGAATTTATGTGATGATTTAAACTGGCCTTTGAATTTGGAGAACTCTTTGAATTGTTCTGATGCTGCAGGAAGAGGAAGAAAATGACAATTAAATTCCCATACTACTCCATGGTTTTATTTTTAATCCTATGTTGTTCATTTTATGGCACCGACTGGACTGCAAGATTCTTGTTTGAAGATCTTCAGATGCAAAATATTCTCCACTTTCTTACCTGTAGTCTCTCTAGGTCAGCAGAACCATGGCAGTTCTTGAGTAATGCAGCAAAGAAGACTCGCTCAAGCTCCAGGAGCCAAATCAATTCACTGCAAAATGTCAGTATCTGCTAAATCTGACTAATACAGAGGATACCTGCCAATGCTCAGGCATGGCTTTTACCCTACAGAAATAGCCCAGTCTAAGAACGTTAATGACATTTGCAAGTGGTGCCATGGTGCCTCATAAAAGCTGCACATCACATTTTATCCAGGTCTTCTTTATTTTCTTGGTCTCCTACCTCCCTCAAAATGTGCATTTTTCTTTCTTTTCTTTTTTTTTAATACATAAATAAAGGATTTTCACTGGGAACTTCTTAAATCCATAGAACAAAAGGCATTTCAGCATACCACTGAAAAAAAAAAGGTTGGGTAAGAAGTTTTCAATTGCTGGAAACAAAACTCACAAGCAACAATGGAACTGCTGGTGGCAAAAAAAAAAAAAAAAAAAAATCACGCAAGGTAGTTGAAAAACTTAGATATGGAGGTAAATGTGAGAGCCAGCCCTCTCTAAGATGCACTGCCTTTCTCCTAGCAGAAATATCACCAGAACAGGGCTGTGAAATCAGGCATCTGCAGGAGTTTCCTGGTCTCAGTCATAAAAGGTCTCACCTGTCGCTTAAATATTCTCTGTAGCAATCCTTTCTTGGGTGGCTCTGGGGGGTAGCTTTTGTTTAGGTCTGGTGAAATAGTACCATTTGGTCCAAATACATTCAGCTCCTTGAAGCACTCTGTTTCTATCATCTAGTGGAATAAATATAGTGAGAGAGAGAAAAAGAGGAATTATTTGTCTGCACTAAATAAATTCCAGTAGTGCTAGGTTCTTCAAAGTCAGCAGTGTCTCCGGAGAGTTAACAGCTGGATTCCTGCTGGTGTCTGCAGAGGGCAAATAGAGTGTATGCAAAACAGAATCTGCTCTCTGTGTTTGCACATCAGACTTGTCAGAAGCTGACCCACAAGACTTTCTGCTCTTTCCTTTAGCATTGTAGATAATATCAGGCAAAGACAGGCACTCTTACAAAATCCCAGTTATTAGCAAGATCCCCCTGCCCAAGTGGATCTGCTCTTTGATGCAGAGCTGGATTCTGAAATCCACTGTTGGCTGTGTTTTGATACCAAACAGAAATAAAGACCCAGACACAGAAATGCTGGAGGAGTTCAGGGTCCAGAGTTAACTGCTGCAGCTGGGGCTGTGCAGACAGTGGGTGAGAGCAGGGTCACCAGTGGAGGATCCCTCTCTTAAGGATTTCCAACTGTACCACAGAAGGCGCTGAGAGCTGTCGAAACACCTCTGTAGAAATCCAGGAGGAGGAAGTACAGTAGGATCCTTGCCAATTTACACAAATACACAGAGCCAACAGATACAGTCACCTGAACCTGACATCTGTGGTACATTACAGATCTTGAAAGAGGCCATTTGTAACTCATGAAAACATTAGAGTCTGGCAAGTCATCCAGTAGCTATATATTACTGGAAACATAGAGCTCCTCTTAAACCATCTGTGTTATGGGGTTTATTGCTGTAATTTTGCTATGATACATCCTTACCTCATTTTGCCATGGAATAGACACCGATCCTGTGGAAAACTTGGAATAGAAATCGTCATCTGTTTGGTCCAGGTTAACTCCTTTCACTGTGGAGAATTGCTCAATGTCTAACACATCCTTGCAGTACACGGCTCTGGGCTATGTCAGCAGAAAAAAAAAAGGAGAAATGACAAGAGGAAAAATATTTCTGAGTTGGACCATGTGCTTTCATTCACAGATTCAGTCAAGTGAGAATGTCTAACAAGTGTGTGTCTGCATCCTCCTTCTCCAGACTTGCTCTGCCCGCATGTTTATCATCAAAAGCTGACTTCACTTTAAGCACATTAAGCTTCCTATTCTGAAGTCCTCAAAGCATCAGTCAAAGTGGGTTTTAGTCATCCCTGTACCATCTGGTTAAGAGGTGAGAGGAAAAGGGCAAAAAGAGCCAGAAAAGAAAAATGGAACCCTTCAGCAGTCTTTTCATTTAGAGAGGGAACAACAGAAAACCAGAATGTTTATGAGTGGCACACTGGAGAGAGCTCTGAAAAGAGGCCTCAGATGGAAGTGCCCTCCTGCCCAGGTAGCTGTGGAATTTGCAACCTAAAAATTTAAAGGACTGTATCCTCATTGCTAAGGAAAATAGAGGAGCTTTGGCATTTTTCCATTGTTTTTATTAATAGCTCAGCTGCTGGAAGCTGCCCAGAATTACCTCTATTAACTCTTTTAACTTGGCTGCATTTCTTCAAAGAAAGAGTCAAATGGCTTTGCCTTTTTGAACTACTTAATTTTCTGGGATGACAGAGACAAAACTCTTTGCAGTGACGCAACTTTCAGCTCATATTCCAGCAGCCAGCCCCAGGGATCAGAAAGAGTCATCAGTGGCTACCTATCCCAGGCGGTGTGTGTGCCCAGAGATTTCCCACCAAATGCTCAGCCACCCTTTGGTGTGCAGGGATAACTGAGGGGTGCTTGTGGGACCAGCCTGACCTGCTGAACCCCAACATGTGCGGAGTCCTACTGTCTATCTGTTCAACCCCAACATGTGCAGAGTCCTACTGTCTGTGTTCTACCAGGGCTGCACAGCCCAGGGGTCCAACTGTGCAGTACTTTATTTATCTAGTTCTGAGCACTGTGACCAAACAAACTGACCTAATTCCTGACAGAAGTTCTATTTGCTGAAGGCTGTATCCCTCTGCATTCCTGATAGCTGCAATCCACAGCATTTTTGTGGAGATGGAGTAATGTAGAAGAGGGTGGAGAGACATGGTTTGGGTAACAACCTCTGCCATTGGCTATATAGCTTTGGGTGATTCAGCTGACTTCAGTAAAGACTGGGAGATCTATGGATGAAGTGCCAAATAAATTAAATTAGGGGCAGCTCTTGAGCTCCCAATAAATAGCCATAAAAATTTATGTGCCTTTGCTTTTGCAAATACGTCTCTAAGATGTGCCTTCTAGGCCTTACGTGCTACAGTTTTTATGCACTCTGGCAGATCCCAAATTTGAGCCCAGAATTTTATTATTTTCTACATCAGAAAGAAATAGTAGCTTGTCTCTTATTTCTTCCCACTAAAGCAGGTCGTAACACCACGGGCTAATTGGCAGGAGTAACTAGGCCGCATAGTAAAATGTAAAGCAAAACCAGAGCAACTAAAGTAAACTTTTGTAGCGTTCAAACCACTTTGGTTTGGTTGAGCTTGCAGCAACCAAAGGGAATGGGAGCTGCCAAGACGTTACTTTCCTTAATATGTTAAAATGGCAGTGTTTACTTAGAACCATATGGGGACTTTAAGGATAGAAGCTCCAGACAGAAAGAGAGCCCTGCAGGAGGGAAATAATCAGATAACTCTGAGCACTGGGCTAGAAACCGACACTACAAAAGGGTGGAACAAGTTTTGTGGTTGCCAATGCAACAAAGACTTTCAGTATGTGTGAGCCTGGTGTGTAAATCTGAGTAAGGACTCGGTGTTGGGTTCTGTGCCCCATGGACACCAAAAAGCTCCAAATGTTCTCTTAGGTCCAAGTCACCTTCTCTGCTTGAGGTGACACTTGATAGCTGAACCTGGCTCAGACTGTGGCAAACTACTACTCATAATGATCCAGTTCCACAGAGCTCTGTGCTTTGTATTTCTGGTTTCACCTCCATAAGCCTGTATGCACACATGTGGCATTCACTGCTGATTGTCCCAAGCACCACCTGGTTCTGAGAACACCTATTTTCACAGTAATACCATGGATAAGGGAACACAAAGGTTCCCGGTGCCTCCAGTGTCGTACAGGAAAGCTGTGGTAAAAGGAGAGGGAATGGATCAAGCCCCAGATTACCAGCCTGCATCCACAGGAACACAGAGCCCTCTCTCCTCTTCCTCCCAGCCTCCCCACTCCAGCCCTGCCACTTAGCACACCTTCCTGGGGTTGCTACCCATGCAGCCAGCGATGACAGCCCTGAGAGAGAGAAGCTATTTTAGAAACAAACCTCTTAAAAGAGGCCACTGGAGGTTCTTGCTATCGTACTTACATCAGGCACAAAGGGAGGATCCAGCATTCCAGCTTCTAACCGCTTGAAATTCATGCTCTTGAAAAAGGGGTGTCTCTTCACTTCTGCTGCACCTTCCCCTTGACATCCCAGCCTCTGCTTCACGTCTTTGGTGAGGAGCTGAAACGTGCCAACAGGAATGGTGAGGGTGTCAGAAAAGCAAGAGCTCCACAAAGATATTTTTGTCTCCACTTGTTTTTGAATGTGCCCACAGGGAAGTACAGAGGGGAGTTGCAACTGCTGCTACTTAAAACCTGAAGTTAAATGGATTAGGACTGTTCTACAAGCTGGTGAAATCCTCAGAAAATCACCTGCTGTAAAGTATTTACAGCAAAAATAGAGACCATTTCCTTTGCCTGCTTTCAGTAAACACTTTGAAGAGGAGCTCTGACATACCCTACTACCATATAAAGATGCATATTCATAAGTTCCATGTGCTTTGTCTCAGTTCTTCTGGTTTTGTTCTTTTATGTTTGTAAGAATAATTTTCCTTCAGAAGAACAGGTGCTTAGGAAAAAACAAAAATACCAAACTGTATTTCCCTCACCCACTGCACCACATGCCAGTGCATCATGCGACACATTGAACCCACCCTTTACAGTCACGGGCTGATCTCTGCTGAGCTCAAGGGGAGTTCCATCCACGGAGCCAGTGCCCAGTAATTATCCTCAGTTCTGCCTTGTTTGTTTTCAGAGAAGGGCAGTGCACAACCTCCACCTGCTACAGCAAGTCCTGCCTGTTTCCCGGGTACCCATAATGGAGCAACGCCCACCAACTGAACTCAGCATCTTTGGTCTGTCACATAAGCAAAAATAAACACTGTGATATTTACATGGGAGACTCTACAGCACCTTCCAGGGCAAGAGAGCTGGAGAGGGACCTTGGATAAGGGCATGTCACAAACAGACAAGGGGGGATGGCTTTAAACTGAAAGAGGGCAGGGTTAGATGGGATATTAGGAAGAAATTCTTCCCTAAGGGTGATGAGGTCTTGGCACAGGTTGCTGTGAAGCTGTGAGAAGAAGACTTTGAGTTCTCATGACTCTCCTTGTCCTGAGACTAGGATTTTTGTTCCCAACAATCCTGTTTTTTTGATCCCAACAGTTTTATGCTCTAGCCTATTTGAAGAAGGTCTCCTTAGAATTTCCAGTCAGAATCTGTGAGAAGCTCACAGAACCTGTGGCTGCCCCATCCCTGGAGGTGCCCAGCTCCAGGTCGAACAGGGCTTGGAGCAACCTGGTCCGGTGGAAGGTGTCCCTGGGCAGAGGGTCAGACCGGACGGTGCTGAAGATCCCTGCAACACAAACCTTCCTGCGATTCCATCAGCGACCCTGAGCCGCCCGGGCGGTGCCGCCGGGAGGCAGCAGAGGAAAGGGCAGAGGAGGAAAGGGCAGAGAAGGAAAGGGCAGAGGAGGAAGAGCAGAGAAGCAAAGGGCAGCGGAGGAAAGGGCAGCGGGGCCGGGCGGCGATCGCTGCCCGGGGAAGGGGCCGGGAGCGGGCCCGGGGGCCTTTCCCGGGGCACAGGGGATGGGAAGGCTCCCGCCGCTCCTCCGCCGCTGTCCCCGGCGTTGCTGGCCCGCAGTCGGGCCGAGAAGCAGCGCTCGCCCGTGCCCCGGTGGGCTGTGCACGGTAATGGCACCGAAAGCATCGGCGAAGCCCTCGGCGCCAGGCGGGGCAGCGGCTGGGCTGGGTCTCTGAGGCCGGGCAGGCACCGGGCCCGCGGGAGCACCGCCGGGAGAGTCCCGGGAGAGTCCCACCCGGGATGGTGGATGCGAACACCTTTGGGAAGGCTGGGGAGCAGTCCCGTGTTCTCGGGTGCTGCAGGAGCCGGAGCCAGGCAGGCTGGGGCGATGCTGCCAGGAGATGCTGCTTGTGTGCCCAGCTCAGGGCCTGTGGGGCAGATCAGGGTCTGTGTGCCCAGCTCAGGGTCCGTGTGCCCAGCTCAGGGTCTGTGTGCCCAGCTCAGGGTCTGTGTGCTCAGCTCAGGGTCTGTGTGCTCAGCTCAGGGTCTGTGTGCCCAGCTCAGGGTGTGTGTGCCCAGCTCAGGGTGTGTGTGCCCAGCTCAGGGTCTGTGTGCTCAGCTCAGGGTCTGTGTGCTCAGCTCAGGATCTGTGTGCTCAGCTCAGGGTGTGTGTGCCCAGCTCAGGGTGTGTGTGCCCAGCTCAGGGCCTGTGTGCCCAGCTCAGGGTCTGTGTGCCCATCTCAGGGTCTGTGTGCCCAGCTCAGGGTGTGTGTGCTCAGCTCAGGGTGTGTGTGCCCAGCTCAGGGTCTGTGTGCCCATCTCAGGGTCTGTGTGCCCAGCTCAGGGTCTGTGTGCCCAGCTCAGGGCGTGTGTGCCCAGCTCAGGGTCTGTGTGCCCAGCTCAGGGTCTGTGTGCCCAGCTCAGGGTCTGTGTGCTCAGCTCAGGGCCTGTGTGCCCAGCTCAGGGTCTGTGTGCCCAGATCAGGGCGTGTGTGCCCAGCTCAGGGTCTGTGTGCCCAGCTCAGGGTGTGTGTGCCCAGCTCAGGGTCTGTGTGCCCAGCTCAGGGTGTGTGTGCCCAGCTCAGGGTCTGTGTGCCCAGCTCAGGGTGTGTGTGCTCAGCTCAGCGTGTGTGTGCTCAGCTCAGGGTCTGTGTGCCCAGCTCAGGGTCTGTGTGCTCAGCTCAGGGCCTGTGTGCCCATCTCAGGGCTTGTGTGCTCAGCTCAGGGTCTGTGTGCCCAGCTCAGGGTGTGTGTGCCCAGCTCAGGGTCTGTGTGTCCAGCTCAGGGTCTGTGAGCTCAGCTCAGGATCTGTGTGCCCAGCTCATGGCTGGTGTGCCCCAGCACCTTCTGCCAGGGCTGCTGCCTCACCCACCAGGGCAGCAGCCCAGCTCAGCTACATCATCTCAGCGATGGGGAACTTGGAAATTGTGTGTTGCTAATGTCATGTTGTGCTCTTCCCTCTGGTGCCTAGCTAGAGCTGGGGTTTCTCATCCTTATCAGGGTTTTACAGTGTCACAGCTCTTCAGGCTTCTCTGAACACTCTGCTACTACTGGGCATTTCTGACATCTGGGAATTTGGTGGTTTTCTTATCTGACTTCCAACAGCCACCTCAGCTCTGCTCCTGTGTTGCTGGGGGCCTCGTTTCCAGCCTGAGATGCCAAATGGCTTTGGCAATCCGTGTGCCCCATGGGTACAGAGGCCACCCTCCAGCCAGGCCTGAGCAAGCTGCAGTGGCAGCAGCCAAGCCAGAAATGGTGGTGAAGGGGTTTGAAGACATCAGAGTTTCCTGCTCAGGTCCTTCTGCCTCAGCAGCAGCAATACCAAGAGACTGAACAGCCAGAGGAATGGGTTTAAAGCCACTGCTGCTGGCCACAGTGGCAACTTTCAGCTTCCAAATAGCAACATCCCTTCCTTCCCCACACTTTCCTCTGCCTCTGATGCTGTCTAGGTGGTGACATCTGGGATGACAGATCACAAGTGGCTGATCCATACAGGTAAAAAGACTTAAGGAAACATCTGTAGGCCTTGCCATTCTCTGAGCAGAGATTCACATGGCACTGTACCACATCCATCTGGTTCACTGCAAAAGATCTGTCTCAGAGCACTTCCGTGGAATTTGCTTTCCCTGCTAGAAGGAAAGAGGGATGCTTTGCTTTTGAATAATTGCAATAGGCTTTGAGTTCTCATGGTCCTGAGACTAGGATTTTTGTTGTAAGAGGTGGTGGTGGGTTTTTTGTTTTGTTTTTTTGTTTGTTTGTTTTTTGTTTTTTTTTTAATCCCTACAGTTTTATGCTCTATTTGAAGATTGTCATTTTGGAATTTCCAGTCAGAATCAGGCTTGCTCTGTTCTGGTTGGGCAAAGAGATTGAAAGTTCTTTTAATCATTTATTCTCATGTCAATAGACTTTTCTGACAGTTGGAAAGAAGATTCTGAAAGCAGAAAGACCATTTTTAGTACACATGGCTCTGATACACTTTTGGAAATGACACCTTGGACCTTTCAGGAACATCTGAGGAGCAAGTGGTGGTAGGAAGGGATAAATCTGGACTTGCCTGGAGATGATACAGGAGACCTCTGCAGTCTCTGCTCTCCAGTCAGCTCTGAAGGGATGAAAAGGGGGTTATTTCCCATCTCTGCAGTCTGGATTCTGGACTAAGTGGGGAGACCAAGCTGATCTGTGAATTTGCCCTTGTCAGGCTGTAAGATGTTTGGAGTGTGCGGTCAGAGAAGAGGGTAGCTGAGGACAGAAAAAGGCTGCCTGGGGATTCCTGGGTTCCTCCATGACAAACAAGGGAGTATTCAGTAACTTCAGATGCAAGAAGGAAGTTTCTGGAGCATGAATGCAGTTGGTTGTGGGTGGCTGGCCACTGCTGGCTGAAAGACACAAAAGGGAACAGACCACTGGGAATAGGCTGGGACTGAAAGAATACAGAAAGGAGAGGATTCTCCTGCAAAATCGTGCTGCAGGGGAGCAGCTGTCAGTCTCTTGAGAGTCCCAGGAGAGTCACAATGGAGAAAAATGTAAGAAATAAATGGAATTTGAAAAGCTGTAGATGCAGCCAGCTCTAGAGATAGCAACAGGTGAAACCAGGCATTCTTCCTGGCTTCTGTTGTGGATATTAAGACATAGCATGGACTGGAATATTTTCCAGAAGGGAGAATCCTTTCTTTCACCAAGGAATAATGAATCTTTTACCATTTCCTGCAGCCCCAGAAGCTTTTTGCAATAGTAAAGCCATGCAAGAGACTGAAATATGCATCCCATTTGGGAATCTGACATGGAAAAGAAAATGGAGATAACAACAGTATGTTATAAGTCATCTCTACACTTCTGTTTAATTCAGTTTCAAAGGGTTTATTTAATATGAATAGAGAGCAGAACAAAAGCAACTCCATCAGGCTGATGACAAGCCCTCCTGGGACAGCAGTGCAAGGGACCCCATGGAACACAATTTACAAGTAATTCTACAGTAGAGCCTGCAGATAGTTCTCAGAGTTCCAAATCTGGAGATGGCCTGGGCCGCCCAACCCTGCACGAAGTTAATGCCAAACAGCAGAGCTGTGTGTTCTGCTAAAAGTCTCTAAACCATTTAGGGTTTAGTTTACAGAGTTCATGGGCAGAGCATGAATAGAACAGGACTTTCAAAGAGAGTCCTGAGTAGCAGCAGTGAAGTTCCATCAAGATCTTGATATAAAGAGCTCTGTGATACTTTCATGTCACTCTTTTGATCCCCACTGGGGATTCAAACTCTGCAATGTCTGAGACTTTTTTTCCATGACTTTGTTTTGCTTCCTTTACAAAAAAGAAACAACTGTTGTGAGGATTGCTAAAAAAAGCAAAAAGTCCCCAAAGCACTGTTTTATCTTCATGTGATCAGTCAGTTCATATCCAGATCATACCATGTAATAAATAATTCCAAGTTCTAAGATGTCAGTCCTAAAATTATAGGAGTAAGGAAAACAAAAAATTGCCACTCATGAAAGGAGACAAGGGGAATGCTAAAAGCATTTCTATTGACCCAGCTGATCAAGCAGTTTAAGGAATCACCTAGCTAAAGTTGAGCCTGACACTGAAGTAAACATATTATTTTCAGCAATTTTAGAGAATAGAAAAACAATACTATGGTCAATTACTAAATGAGAGAAGAGCGATGAAAGAGCAGTTCTCCTTGGGCACTGATAAACTGATAAACTTTAAGGTGTCATGATGTTGATTTCCATGGGATGAAAGCAGAAAGGAAGGGATGGCAGCAGGCAGGAGTAGCTGTATGATGACAGAGCTCCTGATGGTAAGTAAGGAACAGGAAAAAATTGCTTTTAAGGAAAACAGAACCCATTACCTTTTAGTTGGTTGGGGGGGGGAGCAATTTGAAAAGGGAATGGAGATCAGAAGCATGGAACAGCTGAGGCTGGAAGCCACATCTGGACATGGTCTAGTCCAGTCTCTCTGCTCAAAGCAGAGTTTCCTCGAGCAGGTCGTTCCAGACTTGTTCGGTTGGGCTTTGGGCATCTCCAAGTGTGGAGACTGCACTGCCTCTCTGGGCAACCTGTTCCACTGTTTGGCTACCCTCACCATGCAAAAATGTCTCCTGGTGTTCAGAGGGAACTGAACTGCTCCTGTGCCTCAGCTGGTTTCCCTTGCTTCCTGTCCTGTTACAGGACACCAAACCAAGAGTTTGGCTCTGTCTTCTTTACACCCTCCCATCAGAGATCCCTTGTGTAGGGTAAAATGGGAGCTGCGGGGAGAAAAGGCATCAGGGAAGACAAGTCTGTGGGAAATGCAGACAAGCAGAGTGACAGAGGAGCACAGAAACGTGGGCCCATCCAACACTGCTGACTTGAATGCACTTCAAGTCACATCTTTGAATGCATGACTGCACTTGTCAGGGAAAACACGCATGTACATCAATGAAGTGTGAGGCACAACAACAACAAACACGGAGCATTTCCTAGAAAGGCTGGATTTCTTTCACAGAAAAAACACACCAGGAGCAGCTATGTTATATGGGAACTATGGGTTGGGGAGCTTCCCAGAAAGCCAGCTGCCCCTGTTCCTAATTATTGGTTATTCATCTCTGTTTCAGTCCAAAATGAGGTCTGATTTACGGGAAATTACTTACAAAATGAAACATGGAAATATGGGATGGATGGTGATTAATGGGAGCTATGATATGTGCCTGCAAAAATGCAAAAGGGCACAAACATCCAGGAGGAGAAGGTTGATGTGGGGTGACACTAGAGGGTTTTCCTATGAGTAAATGAATAAAAACAATGTATTTCCTGGTGGTGATGCTATTAGCTGATGAAATAAGCTCTGAAGAGAAGTTTGGGCAACATGGTGGGAAACATTTCCTCACTCCTGCCCTGAAAAGTCCACTGTGGGAAAGCCTTTTGTGCTGGATCTTCGAGAAGGCTCAAGTTTCATTTATGTATTGCAACTTTTTGTTTCATTTTGAGGGGTACTTTATTACTCCTTTGTTTCCTCGTTAAGATGCTGATGCACAGCAACAAAATTCTGACTTTCAATATAAAAAGCAAAAAATACGAGAAAATATGTTTGAATAATGGATTTTTTAAAAAACATCACTTGATAAAATAAATTACTTTTGGATGGGAAACCACAAATGCCATCACACTCAGGATGATGTGTATCAGGACTCAGACTCTTCCTTCCTCAAGATATTAATGCTCAGAAAGGGAAAGGCTATCTTTGGATCCATTAATAGTTTGCACAAACCACCTCAATAAACATGCCACATGATTGGACAGGGAAGCAGTAATGATCAAGTTTTCAGGAATGATTTTTATATAGTCCAAGCTTCCCTGAGGCAAGAGAAAGAAGTAGACAATCTCCTGAGGTCCCGACTCCCTGAAACCAGAGTCTCCATGGCTGGAAGATGAAAATGACCACTACAGTGTGATGACTGTCTGCTGCCCTGGGAGTGTGGTAGGTCATCTACAGCACTATCCCATCAGTGTTACAGTTCATTCTCCTCAGCTTTAAGTTCTCACGGTTATTTTCAAAACATGTTCATTCAGTTACGCAAGGGACATAAAAAGTAACAAGAAGGGCTTCTACACTACAGGTATGTCAGCCAGAAAACGGGGTCTGGACTATGTGATCTTCAAAGGTCTCTTTCAACCCAAACCATTCTGATTCTTTGCCTCAAGCAGCAAGGTAAAATTTTTGCCTCACATCTCCATTTCAGATGAACAGCAGGACATGCACAAATTCTCTGCCACTCCAGCAGATCCTGCTGGATCTGCTGGATCCAGCTGCTCCTCACCTGGTGAGAGCTGAGATGCTAGCTGAGGAGAGAGGGCAGCCTGCTGGGGCACATGGGACGGCCTGTGAGATCCCTTGGCTGCCCCAGATCCTCCCGTGTCAGTTTCACTGGGGGCTCTGCATCACCAATTTAGGGCAGCAAATGGCCCAGAGCATCTATCAAGAGTGACGTCAGTTAATTACCACCCCGAGGATTCAGGAACGACTTGGTGCACTGTGAGTTAATGACTTCCAGGCATGATACTTGGCAGTGCTACCATTACTATTTTGCAAGGAGACTTCAGTGTCTCTTCATGCAGCCAGCCAGAGTGCTGTGGATCTGCTCTTTGCTTGCCTGTTGCACAAGACATTGGTGAAACCCTCCCTACCTATTTGTTGACCTCTCCTCCCCTTCGTTGTCCCTCTACAAGCAAACACAGATAGGTCATTGTCTCCAAAGGAGACTTCACTCGTTAGCAAACAACACCCAGAAAAAGGCCACATCCTTTTCCAAATTACAATTCAGCCGTCTAAAGATGGATGTCAACAAGACATTGATGAATTCAGATGCAGCTTTGAGATTTCTCAGAGGGATTGAGGATTTCCATTGTCAGACATGGCTATTGTGCTACGAAAATGACTCCCAGCTGAAGGAGTGAGAAAACATTTTGAAGAACAGCTCAACAGTATTAAGAAAAGCTGGATACCCTGGCACCCGGGGGGAAATGCTGCTAACAAAGTTAGTGAGATGGGCTGGGACAACATTTGAGTGTCACAATAATTTCATTGCATAATCTTTGTCCTGCTTACCCCCAGCTCTCACCAAAGACAATGGAAGCGTGGGGTTTGCAGTTCCTTGCAGGAGACAATCAGGTTCTTGCATCATCAAGCCCTTTTTATTTTTTTCTACAATGTTATAAAAGACAGAAATGCACTCTTGACTGCAAACTAACATTCAAAGTCTCATGAGAACAGATATCGCTCCCTTGGCTATAAAACTTTGGAGAGGGCTCAGGATGACTGTGATGAATCTCATGGAGAAACAAGCCCAAATAAACACATTTTGAATGAATGGAGAATGCAGTCATCCCATCCACAGATGAGCATGGTTAGTCCTTGTTTCTGCAGCCCCTCTATGGCACCCTGTTACTGCTCAGACCGTGCCAGAAACAGCTCGTTAATGAAGCTGCCCCACTGGGCCTTCCAGCCCCTTACCATTTTACAGATGGACTTGGCCTCCTCAGAGAACTTATGCGAGTACACCTCCTCTGTCTCCAGCACTCTTCTGTCCACTTCTTCCCTCTTCACCTTCTCTTTCCTTCCACGGAATGGCGATTGCCCAGCAATCATTTCATAAATGAGACAGCCTAACCCCCAGTAGTCAGGGCTGAGTGTGTACCTCTGGTTGTTCAACACCTCTGGAGCTGTGGAGGAGAGTGAGATGCCTTGTGGAAATGCTTGGTATTTACACAGGCAAAGCACTAAAATGGCTAGAAGTATCATTTTGGTGACTGAGTACGCATGCACAGAGAATGGTGGGTAAAATACAGAAATACCTCCTGATTTCAGTTGAGGGCATTACAGGAAATGCAGCATGCTACATGCCATGGTGTTCTCTCTACATGCTACATGCCTTGTGCATGCTGTCTTCTGACTTCTCTATTAACTCAGTCCAATTGAAAAAAAAAGAATCACAAAATAAATTGGATCTAAATATTAAGCTGAGACCTAATTTTCAGAGTTCCTCCAGATTTCTCCATTTAGGGAAGAAATGAAATGCAAACACACATCCTGTAAACAGCCGTGACATTTCTTCAAAAGCAAATTCTGTCTCTTTGGTCAATTCGCAGCTTTTCTTTTTCCCCTTTGAAGAAACCCCCAATCCATTAATTTTGTGTTGCAACCACAGACAGTGCTTTTGGGCAGAGAGTCACTGTCTTTCAGGCACCCTCACCTCCATGCAGGGGTACAAACACACATCTGCACGTGCTCCCAAGCACAGAGCCTTAGTGTGCACGCAAACTTACACTGAGATAACAAAATTTAGACATGACATCTGATTTGCTTGCTTTCATTAAAGTCTCCATATGGTGTAAAAGTGGCTCACATCAGCTAGTTTCTATTCAGTCAAATAAGCATAAGCAATTTTTTACTCCAAGAAACAGGCCCACCCAGAGAATGCATGAAAATAATGACATTGAGTTTAGAAAACAGATCTTGTTAAATAAGGGAGTGGAGGGTTTTTGTTTTATTTTTTTCTTACCAATGTACAAATCTGTACTCATCTTTTGTGCAGCCTCCCCTGCACATAGAGAAAAAACTCAAGATGACCCTGGTCAAGATGACCGTAGGTGTGGACTTACCCATTTTATCATAGCCACACAAATACATTGCAACTCCCCTACAAAGCAGCAACTAGAAAGAAACCTTTATTTTGGCACATAACCCTCATAAGATAAAGCTACACTAAAATCACTAGAATCCCAGTTGCTGTCTCCCCTCTCAATTTTCTTTGCTGATTTAAGGTTCTAGACCAGCCTCACTGAGAGCTGTAGAGGTCCATCGTTTCACCCACCTCTGATTTTCACTATCAGCGTTTCTGTGGGAGTTGCTGCATGGAACTGGACCTAGCTGAATGTGAATATTTTTTTATTCTTTTTCTTAAGCTTACTTGGCAGAAATATCTCTACAACTCAAGTAATCTCAGCAAATTTTTAAAAAGATGAGCTGTGGAAGACTTACCCATATACCCTACTGTTCCTACTCTTCCACGGATTGATTCGCCCTCGGGGATTTTAACAGCTAGACCCAAATCAGATATTCTAATATGGCCTGGAAGGAAAAAAAAGAAACAAAACAACACAAAGCAGATGTAAGAACCTGATCCAAATTAGTCCAAAACCCACTACTGTGGTCATTGCTAAAATACTCCTGCTAGGACATTTTAAGAAAAGAGTGGTCTGAACCACTGAATTGGAACAGTTTCACTGATATGGAAAAGAGGTATTATTAAGGACACTGCTACACAGTGAAATAAATGTTAACAGTAAGGCTGTGGACTGCAGTTGATTGTATTAGGTATTTTAAAACCAATGAAAATAGGCAGAGAGAAGCATGCTGTGGTGAAGTATCTTGAACTGATCATGGAGGATGGATGGGCTGACACAATTCTGTAACTCTGCGATGGCTGAAGAGCCTACATCTGGTCTGCAAGTCAGCACGAGATTTGATTATCGCTGCCTTCAGCGACAAACGGGTACCTGGGTTTGCATAAAGCCAGACTTAGCTCAGCAGAGGATGAAAGTACTTTCAAAAATGGAGAGGGAAGCACAGAGTTAGAAATTAGAACTCCCTTTGTGTTGCATCAGCCTTGCAACAAGGATGGAAAAACAACAACGAAAGGCAGAGAGCCCCAGCAGCGCCGAGCTCTTGAGAACAGCCCCTGCTGAGGGCACGGCTGCTTCCTTCCATCTGTGCACCGAGCTCCAGCAGCTCACCCACCCCAGGACAGGAATATTAGTGTATGCTGAGCCTCTTAATCACTTCAGAGCATTATTTGTCTTTGTACAATATATATCCTAAAACTAACTTAATCTACTTTACTGTGCATGCATCTCTGTAAACCTCCGAGACTTACCATAATCATCCAGCAGGATATTTTCTGGCTTCAGATCTCTGGAAATGAAAAGATAGCAGTTGTGGTTATGAAGCTGGTTTTGATAACGTAACCATACAACTGAGTGAGTGCATTTATTACTCGTAATAAACCAGCTGAGTGTCAACTCAGACAGCAAGGAACTCCTGAAACCAATACAACCTTTTACAACTCACTTCGCAGACAGACTGAAACCATATGTCTTTTTCTAAACTGGAGTTACGATTTTTCACTAAGCCAAGCTTTTAGTTCCTAATCTACCTTATAATGGACTCATCCATCTAGTCCTGTGAACCTTGTAATGAACCCCTACAGTCCTGTGTGTTGTTAAATCTCTGTAACATTTTCTGTTGTGAAATCTTACATTAATATATATATATATTAGGTTTTATAATATTTTATTTACATGTGAAAATGGAAATAGCAATTTGTTGGGCTCAAATTTTCTATGTCCGGCATCTGACTCAGACCAAATATGTGAATGTGTGTCCACGCACTTGCACGTATGTGCAATAATTTTGTTGAGTTTGGAAAATGCGGGGCAGAGGGGGATTAAGAATCTTCTTACAAACATTTGTGAAACTCTAATGCCTGTGTGGTTTGGAGCAATGCCATGAAAATGGCAAGGTGATCAATCTGATGTCAAAGATGTGCCTTTTACTGTTCCTGAAAAAAATAAAATAAAACTTGAAAAATCCCCAAATCTGGACAAGGTGTAAACTTCTGAAGTAAATAATCTCAGTTTTCATATATTTAGCAGAACCTTGGCAGATCATTCTTCTGAAAGGTTTGTCTGCACAAAAGCTGCTCCACCAGCTGCTGCTTTGAGATACTTCCCAGCCCAGCCACGCTGTCCCCTCCTTGACCAAGGCTGTTTTCCAAACCTTTCCAAGCTCAGCACAACTCTGCTTGGGCTGCAGTTGAGGTGGGAGCCAGGCGGGCTCCTTCCTGTCCTGTTCGTGCAGAGTGGGAATGAAGGCAGCCTGGGAGATGAGACCAGAGGTGTCAGAGGGGAGAGAGGGACATGCTGGGCAGGGAGTGTCCCAGAAGAGCCCCAGGACTGGGCTGTGCTGGCTCAGGAACCTGAATGCGGCACCAGCAGCTGGGTGAGGCAGGGAAAACAGCATTGCTTCAATTCACCACATCATGTCCTGGCTTTTATCTAAAGACAGTGCTTAGCCTGGTGCAAATCCAAGCCCTGCTTGGCCTCTTCTTTTTGTAAGGACTCCTTGCATCTGTGAACCAGCTTGGTTCTGTTAAGTTCCCAGCAAGAGGCATTTCTGTGCAAAGAGCAAAGAGCGGGTGTGTACTAGAGAAACCCTTGCACCAGGGAACAGGGCAGAGCACAGAGCCTGTGCAGGAGCCCACCCCAGCCCTCAAGCTGTGCCCCTCCAGTATCATGAGTTTTCCTCTGTATGGAGAGGGCTGTTTTATAGCTTTGACAATGCCAAGATTGGAATTTTGAAACTTGTCTTGTTTTTATTTATGGTTGCAAGCAAGAACACAGAGCACTGTGAGTGATCTCCTCTTCTTGCTTGCTTCAGACCCTCCTGACCTCCAAGATAAACCTCACCCAGTGCCCAGTGGTACCAAGCCTACTTTTCAAATAAACAATGTGTGAAACATAAAAAATATGTGAAGGGCAGTTGAATACTGAGGAGAAGCTGTGATTTTGTTTAACACACCACTCTGGGCTTTCCCTGCCTATCAGCAGAAGGTTTCCAATGCCGGAGCAGCATGGGCAAGAGCATCATCTATTTATTTTTAAAAATGTGTTCTAAATTCTGCAAGAATAATTTCCTTGAAGAATTCAGCCTTTATCAGTTACTTCATCTTCTGCTCAGCAGTTATTAGTCCCACTTAAAACTGTAACTGGGGAATCAATGACAAGAATATTACGCGCAGTTTGGGAAATGTTGTCTCTGAATGAGAAAATGAGAGAATACACAAGGACTCTGAGAACACCAGTTCAGTTTTTACTGTCCTCTGAGGTTCAGAGCAATTAGAGGAACCTTTCCTCCCCTTCCAGACATCAGCTGTCATTTCTGTTTTCAGACTTTTGGCTCCTCAGGATCAAGGCTGGCTTCCTTTGCATGGCCGGCACTTCGGCACTTCCAAGGGTTCATGACTGAAATGTCCAGGAGGGATAAAACTCCCTGCTGGACACACTGACACGTAAAGCTACTTCCCAAAGGCTCCGCTTCCCATTTGTAAAGTAGCCTTGTCCAAACATACTGAAACATAAACTGCTGGCACTGTGCCCATGCTCAAAAGGCAATTGTTTGGCTGTGCAGGACAGCCTAAACAACTCAATTAATCACTGTGGACAAGGCTTTACCATGTATTTCTGCAATGCCTGGGACAATGTGAACTTGACGCTGACTGGAGCTTCCAGGCATGGCTATAGTATAAATTAAAAAAATTACATACATAAAAAATACTTTTATAAAACAAAAAATGTTATATACGTGCATAAATAAACATAAAAAATAAAAATAAACATATAAATACATAATATAAATAATGTAGTATAAATAAATTATATATATATATATATATTATATATATATATATATATATATATATATATATATAAATAATTTGAGGAGAATCAGCAGCTTTTTACACTTGCTTTCCACGAGCAACCAACCCGTTGACCTTTACTAACATGATGCAGTTGAGAAATGTAACACAAGTGCCATGTTTGACGAGGGAATTCTGAATGAGATAACTCTGACTCTGAGCCTGGTTGTTCTCCCGGGTCACGTCTGCAGCGTGCGTCAGCAGCAGCCCAAGAGATGGGGATGCATCTTCCACTGCTGTGATTTGCTCAGGAGCATTTTGTTTATAGAAAATGAAATTAAGTCTGAAGAATAAGTGTTTTGTGATGAATTACTCGCCTTGAGAAGGCAGCAGCATTTAGCTGCTATATTTTATTGACCTATATAGCGCTTCTCACGGGTCTCACAACACGCTGCGCTCTTACAAATGAGGGGTCTCTGCAGATGCTCCTGAAACACTGCTAGAAAATGTCACCAACCAGGATGTAGTATCATTCATCACCAAAATGAATGTGCCATCTGAGGTGTAAAGTAGCAGCTTTTTTAAGAGTAGCATGAAAACTCCTGCTTAAGGAAGTAGGTGCCATTTCTCTCAGAGCCATGCACTGTTTTAGGTGGCCAGATCTGATTTGTTCTATTAGAAAATGGCATTAGTATGGCATTTTACCAGCCTTTTTTTTTTTTCCAATAAAATTTGATTGTGAAACACTATACTACCTCCTAAAATGTTTGAAAATGTGGTAGGAGGTTTTCTAAGGGAAAAGGAAGCCAGACACTTTCACTTAAAATTTGATTTTTCAATTGACATTAAACACTTAGTACCATTTTGCTCCTTGGGGAAAATAAAAAAACCTCCTTCTTGGGTGAGCACCAACTAAATCAGCATGATATCTGTCTGCCCTCTGTGTGCCAGCTAGCAAGATGCAAGACAACCAAGTGTCAGTTTGTTAGAGATCTCCAAGGAACAACAATATTGCAATTTCTATGCATACAAGCACATGCATCATATGTATTACACACAGGCATATCAAATGATTTAAAGCGTGGCTTGGCTTTTAAAAATAGCATCTTATTGTCTATTAATCATTGTCCTTGGAAGTCCTTTCATCAATTTGCAGGCCCTCTTCTGCTGTGAATGCCAGCAACGATGATTTCACAAGCGGGGATGATGAAGACAAACATTAACCGTTGTTTACAACTACAGTGGCTGTTGATTAAAAAAAATAAATCCTCGTGGAGTCACAGGAACTCTGTCTGCAATCTGCTTGCTTATCCAGCCTGCCCTGGAAAAGTGCTTGTGTAGAGCTGCAAGCCAAACTGGAAGCTGAGAACTTGGGATCTGCCCTCCTGGAAGCGGCAGCGGCGGCGCCGGGCAGCGCTGTGCCCGCTGGCTGCACCCATGGATGGTGGGATGCTGCCAGCAGGATGCCTCTGTTGTGTGGCTGGGAATGGGCCCCCTTCCATGGCTGGCACGCCAGGATCACCATGATCCCATCTAGCTAATCACCCTCACACCAGTGGAAATCCATGCCCTCTGTCTCAGACACCCCCTTGGGATTGCGCGCTCTCTGCAACAGAAGTTTTGCCACATCTGACGTGCTGCAGCCCCTCGTGCAATATAACCTAACTAATTAAAATAGAGGCTTGGATGGAATGATCTCCATTTCATCCCAACTAGGAACTCAATTCCTTAACGAAATGCCTTTAAAGGAATTTCCATCATTTTCTTATGTCACCCAGTGTGTGCTTAGGTAGGGTTTGGGGAGCTTTGTGCTAGTTCTGGATAATTTAGACAGGATGTATATAGGGAAGAAACTGCTTCCTTCCATAGTTACTGTATTTATACAGGGCTCTGAGAAATTTCAACCAAAGCACTCAGGCATCTCAGCTGTACAGCACCACAATAAGAAGGGAAGAAGCAGACAATTCTTTCCTACCCAGAAAAGACATCCTAAGACTCCAGGCAGTGCTTACCTGTACACGGTATTTTCTCTGTGTAGGTCTTCCAAGCCACAAAGAATCTCTGCTGCATAAAACAAAGCTCTTTCCTCCTCGAAGCCTGGGTTTCCCATGTTGTAGATATGAAACTTCAGGTCACCCCCATTCATTATGGTCAGAACTAAACACAGCGCGTCCTTTGTTTCGTAGGCATAGGCTAAATTGACCTAGAAAAACATTTGCAGCACAGTTGTGACAGTTCAGACGGCTGCTAAGAAGGAAGTGCTAACTTTTCATTAAAGATTTTCTACAGGAAATGAAAACAAAAAAAAATACATCGAATTTGGTATGGGCTCTCTTACAATGGCAAACATGCATTTTAAAAGTACAGAAAAATCGGATGTTAGGATTCTACAGATTAGTTTGTGGAATCCAGCCTATTTATCACCAGAAACCCTCAAGGCTCAGATGGCTTCAGAGGCTGGACAAATGTACTAATTCCAGGCCTATTTTCCCATGTATGAGAAATCTCAGTGATCAAGGGAATCTACACCTCCTGCTGCACCGTTTTGCATCTCAGTGAGTTCCCTGAAAGGCCCAGATATCCCAGTCCTGGGCTGATCAAATGGAGCATCACGGGGATGCGAAGGTCAGCATCCTCCCTGAGAGGCTCTGGTGGGTGCCCAAGGAAAAATCAGACCAGCCAAAATCTACCCAGCACTTTTAAATATGTGCTATCCTCTGCCAGAAGCAAGTAAACATGTAAGCAAACACCTTGCATCTGTTGTATGCACAGTGTTTCCTGAAATAAGTATAAAGAACATGACAGATGCTGAGATAACCCTTTTTTTTTTGTTTGTTTTTAATGTAAGGCAAGTTTTAAAGGATGTACAAGAGCTGGTGTGACTCAGGAGAGCCCTGCATCAGGCTGACTTGCTCTACCTCACTGCTTAGATGCTTCTGCAAGCCAGTCTTATCTGATCTGTTTGGGCTGAACCTCCTTCAGTCTCCTCCAAGCACCTCTCTCCCAGACCCTGGGAATTCAGGCAGTCACGCTGGATAAGAATAGCTCATCCTGGTGCAGCTGTGATGCAAAACACATCATGTTCCCATGGCAGGCACGGGCCCCTTGACTGCTGCACTTCTCACGGACCAGAGACTGAAATGAGACTCGGCAAAGGTACGTGGAGCAGGGCTAAGGTGCAAAGCAAAGGGATTCAGCTTCTGGCACCTTCCCAGGAGCAGGAGATGGAGGAGGCACTGGATTCAACCAGAGCAGTGCTCAGCAGGTGAGCGAGGAACCACGGACTTCAATACTCACTACAAACTGACTATTGACTTTTTCTAAAATCTGCTTCTCATTGAGTGCCATGGATTCGCCTTTCCTCTTCTTTATCCTCTTCTTCTCTAATCTCTTGCAGGCGTACATCTTCCCCGTGGCTCGCACTTGGCAGGCGCAGACCTGCGAATGGAGCAGAACAATTGCCGGGTAATTCGAAGCAAACGCCGTGGCTGGGCTGCGCTTTACTCCTCACCATCTCCTCTGATTTAGTCCTTTTAAGGCGAGAGACGGCGGCTAAACGAGCCAGGCCTAGGCGGGGGCAGCTGGGGGATTGACTACTGTTTCCAAACCTGCTGGGGAATATTGGTTTAATTATTTCACTTTCCTCCGCCTGCTTCCTCTCCCACCTCCTTTTGTCTGTGCGGATTTGTAATCTCTCGGTCTGCGCCTCCCCTGCCCCTGCTGCCACCTCCAGACACCAGGAAAATACAAATAATTCCAATTCCACTGAGCATGCACTGCCCGAACACAAAAGAACTCTCGAAACTGTCCTTTTGAGATTACTGTGTCATGAGGGGTTAAGTAGAACTGTCAGCAATTAATGAAAATCAGCCCCTGTCACATCAGGCTCCTGTACCTGCAGTGTCTAAAAAGTAAAAAGCACTCTTAAGAGAGAGTTTCAGAAGTACTCACCTCCCCAAAGCCGCCTTTCCCCAGTACCCTGTACTGCCGAAATGTGTTTTTTGTTACTGGTTGCCTGGAAGAAAGGGAAATAAATAAATAACCCCCCCACCACACTATGTTTAATGCACTCTCTGTGATTTATTTATTTCAGAGCATACTTTCGAAAAGCAAAATAGATAAATATTATATAATGCCATTATTTCAAGGTAATTGTATTATATAATATAATATATAATTATGTAATTACATTACTTCAATACTATGTATGGCTTGAACTTTTCAATTCCAACATATTAAGCTGTAATAAAATACAACACATTAGTGAGTCATCAGTATAATTTCTGCTAGCATCTTAGGACCGAGGAGGGTTCTGAATCTCCATTAAACAGCTTTGGCCTTTGTTAAGCAAAGAGGAAGCCTGAGATCTTCCAGTAAGATATTAATTCCCATGACACATAGGATGGGCTAACACATTGCTTTACTTGGCCAGCAAGATGAGAAAAAAGATCCAAAATTCAAACCACCAGAAAATACTTCTGTTGTGCTAAACGACAAAACATGAAACTTGTATGAATCAAAGGCAGAAACAATCCTGGGAGCAGGAGAAGTGGATTTGTGTGACATTTGCAGGCTGGGAGAGCAGGAAGACGAGATCCAAGCCAGTCCATTCCTTTTGGGCTGCCTGATGGGGAGCATCACAGGCAAGAAGGGAACAAAAGCTAAATTAAAGTTAAACAAGTCTGTCCCTGAGGGCAGAGTGCTCCCTCTCACTTGACACAATCCCTAAACAATCTCCCAGGCTTCCCACAAAATCTGCTCCACCAGAACAGCTCCAGCTCTACATCCAACTTTTACTTTGCTACTGTAAAAGTTTTATAATGTGACAGAAGAATAATTCTAGGTTCAGCGAGGTCCCATCTTGCATCCACCGAGGTTTTTCAAGGATCCCAGCAGTGGATATGAATATTCCTGCTATCCTTGCTCCCCTCTGGCAGGCAGGCAGCCGGCAGAGAGAGCGCAGTAACGTGGCTGCTCCCACCACAGGGATGATGAGGTTGATGACAATGAGGAATAAATGCTGAAGTGAATCCTTTCATTAATGCCCATTATTGTTTTCCATAGCAGGGGAAGAATGGTATGCAGACAGTCAAAACTAGGAGAGGAAAATATGTTATTTTCAGTATTCCATGAGGCTGCTGCAAATGCGTTTGGGGTTAAAAGCAACAATTAGTAGTGATAACTACATGTTCAGCAATGTCCCTGGAATAAATGGACTCTGTGACTGCTCCTTTGGAGCCAGCAAGCTGTCAGAAGGAGCTGTTGATCGCTCCATGCTCCTAACATCTCTTTGCTAATCCTGAAAACAATTCTCCCGGCTTCTCAAGCCAGACATATCCAATAGCTTGTCACACTTGTTGGGGGAATGGAAAAAAAAAAATCCTCAAAGCATTGCAGAAAGTTCCTTATCCCTAATGTGCAAAATAGATAGGAAATAGCCTGGCTAGAGATGAATCACCCGATGTTTTTTTAATTGAAATGGAAGAGTAAATGCTGGGCTCAGTAAAGATGGCATGTGGAGCATGTCTTGGCACGGAACGGCTCTTCCCTCTGCCCATCCCTCCTGAGCAGCAGCTTTGTAGCTTTCCAGGGAGAGGAACTGGCACAGCTCCTTTGATCTGGAGGCATCCTGCTGACACACACCGCTCGTGGATCCGGCCCTAACTCATCCGCCGTAATTAATTCCATTTGTGGAAAATGGGGCTTCTCCCAGCTCAAGGTCACTGTCACCCAGCAGTGACCGTCTGCTACAGCACGCCCCGACAAGGGAAAGGCACAAGCCCCTTTCCTTGCAAATTAATACCCACTAGGGCTGCCTGGTTATTAAATGTGCTCAGGAATGTCCAGCCAATAAACACAGTGAGAGGACCTACACGCCACGTTTTTTCTCACTTTAGAGTGATTTAATAACAGTGACAACTGGTCCAGACAAAAAGTCACCACATTCAGAGGGTAGCTAAACAGAAAGACAGCTGGAGTTGCTGAATGTACATTAATCATACCTAATATGTTTAATGTACCTAAGACCATTAAATGGTCGAACACTTGAGCTGTAGAAGCAAACATTATCTCACCTGTTAGATTTTGACCATATTCTACAGACTTTGCATGGAAAGTAAAAATAAACCTATTTATTTATTTTTATATATATATATTTAAAAAAAAAAAAAAAAAAAAAGGAAAATCTTGTGACACTTACCTTTCCAACCACTTCCACTGGAGAAACCTGTCGAAGTACATGCTGTTTAGGTACTCTTGGAATGGCTCCCCACTGAGGTGGTCAAGGACAGATCTATCTCAGATGAAAAGGATATATAAGCATTTTATAATCCTGAACTTTGAGCAAAAGAGAAACAAAACAAGAGGAGAAAAATCCAGACTTCTTTTATGGTAGGATTATGTTATTTCTACTTTATTTTGTACTTTATTTTGTGCTTTATTTTGCTCACTGCTTCAATATAGAAACAAAGTGATGTGCTTGATGTATTTCATAACAGGAGGCCTCATACAAGCTGAATACTTGGTGATGCTTGCTGAAAATTATCAGGGCAATTCCCACTGGCTTTAATGGACTTTTACAGAGGTTGTTAGCCACCAGACAGTGAATGCCTTTGCTTCTGTTAGTAAACTGAAACAACACACTCAGGAACTCAGCTCCTAAACTTTGAGGGATGTTTATATCTGGATAGAAAATTTCTGGCTGAAGCCCATTTCTATCAAAGAGAGACCATCAGAGGTATCATTTTGAGCAAAAAGATCAGTTTCAGTTCCTGCTATATAGAAGAGTTAGTACATGTGACTAAAGTCAAAGGGGATTTCCTAACAGCTTTGTGCTTTGTAGAGTAAAACAGAGGAAGGAAAAGTCTGAACAGGGATGTGGATTTGCTTCTGGATCAGGTAAAGGATTCTGGGGCTCACACAGTGGGTGCAGTCTTTTGCGAAATGGAAAGAATAAAGGAATAAAAAGGTCAGTCTGCAAATGTGAGAAAAAAGTCTGTTGCTTGTGACAGGCAGCAAACAGACAGAGAGCACCAAGCATCCTATGAGAAAGGCAAAAGGTTTGGAACCAAGAAAACATGAGCTGTGCTGGGAGTTACCTAAATTGAAGGTGATCGATCATGTTATTTAACAACTGCTGGTGTTGGTTCTTGCTTTGCTTTCTGGGGCTCCTGGATCCACCTCTGCTGGCAGTATTGGCAGGACAGAAGTTGGGTTTGGGTGAAAAGTGCCCGAAGAAATGAGCATTTCTGTCTGGGTGTATACAGACACATTTTTGTCCATGTCTAAGGGCTACAGACACATTTCCAGATCTTGCTGGAAGGAGGAAATCCTCTCTGAATGACTGCTCTAGTCTGGGGATGGATGGTCTGTCTTACCCTGGGGCAGTTCTCTGAGCAAACAAGTCACCATGAGTAATGTGTCTCCTCAGTTTAGTTCCTCCCTGTTCATGAGCTAGTACTGATGGATTAAAGATTACAAAATAAAATTTAAAGTAAATCTTAATTTTCTTTAACAAATGTCCAAATTCAACATTAGAATTCTAGGTGAAGTTGCAGGAGGGTAGGAGCAGACAGTCAAAATATTAAATGTAAAAGCAGAAGTTATACACATATTTTTCTTGCAGACTGATTTTTATCTACAAAGATGTGAATGAAACTCATCCCATCCTGCTCCTACAGGACAGCAGGCTTCATATTTGTATGTCTGCCTCCCTTTTCTGGTCTGACTGTGAACCTTTCCAAAATTAACATCATGCAGTACCAGTAAATACCAACAGCGAGTTCTTAAAACTTCCTTTTGACCTCATTTTAGTCCGTGTGAAATGATCAGCATATTTATTAACAAGGTCCCAAACCTGGCTCATTCCTGAGTTTCAGCCGGGATGAAGGAAGGAGCCTGCATTAAGTGCCGTCCAATGCTCGCCCTTTCCATTCAGTTAATTAAAAGCTGCACGTATTTTAAAAGAACAATAGCTGCCTTTCAGCAGTTGTTTGCTTTTTAGTTCCCCTCTTTGGCAACAACAAAGTGCATTTTAGAGGGAGCTGTCAGCTTTCAAACCGATTTGAGAACTGGAAACAGGCACCAGGGGGGTTTGTGTGGAGCCTTTGTCACTGGGACTGGCACCCACAACTGGTGCGAGTTACAGAGCATCTCTACAGGACACCAGGCCAATGCAAGGAAACTGCCTGAGCTATAAGAGAAGGCCAGAAATAACCCACAGCTCCTACCAACGCAAAGAATAACTGGAACCACAAAAGGTCAATGAAATGAGTCAAAACAATGAATGACAGCGGAGCAAATTTTACAAATCCCCATTACATCACCCAGGGAAAACAAACCGCGCTCAGCCAGAAACCGCACGGGCCCGCGTGCGATGATCCCTCCTGTTCATATTTTTATTGGTTTATGATCTACCGGCGTGGACGGGCTCGGGGCAGGGTTTGCAAAGGCAGATTGCATACCTGGAGCTTTAGCACATAACGGCACAAATCGCTGCAGAAACTGATAAGCCTTTTCCCAGACAAAGGGGTGAAATAATGCGCGTTCGTTTGAAGGCCAGGGACAGACAGAAAGCATTAAAAAGGCCCCGTTCTCCTGGTGAAGATTTTTCTGGAAAAGCCATGCGGAGCAAGTCTGCACATTCCTCTGTCTAAATGGACTGTATAGCCACTTAATTTTTATTCACTTTGAAACAGAGATGTTTTCTTTGGATACATTATCATCGTAGCCCTTTTCACACAGCGTGAAATCCACGGCTGGCTTACTTGGCTAGAACACTCTGTCAAATACCTGAAACAGTAAGTGCCTGTGCGTATAGCGTATAGAATGGCACGGAAATATTTATTATATTCTGTTCAGATGAAATGACTTCACCACTTGTCAGCTCTGCCTCTAGGACTGTGAGCAAAGATACCTGCCTCAGGTTCAGGCTGAAGCGTCTCTCTCCACCTGACACGTTCCTGACAAGCTGCTGGCTGCAGCCCTGTGATCTTCGCGTGTCGTGTTATACTTACTTTGTGCAGGGAGAGAACAGCTCTTTGCAGGGGCTGTTTTCGAGTTTCTCCTCTGTCTGCTGGATAAGTTCTTGACTGACTTCGGGAACATAGGCTGGAGACTGGGGAGAGAAGAGAGGGGCACATTAACTCCCTGGCGAGGTGCAGATTCTCCTCTCTTAACGTGTGAGAGGCACATTCATTATTTATGCCCCTGAGCTGCTTCCATTCAATTCCAGCGGTTGTGTAAAAGCAAAGGAGCTTTACGTCAAAGAGCAGTAAAATAGGATACCGTGGCAACTCGCTCCACATTCCACTCTATCCTCACACTGCTTTTCTGCCTCCTCCTGTACCTTCACCTCCTTGCCCAGCCTCATGAATATGCAGGACCCACTCCTTGCCAATTCTTTGAACTACTCCCTTGCATCCCATGAAAAATATGCTGGCCTGAACTGTGTACAGGTCATTCTATTAAACAAAAGAGAATTTGCCCAGTGTTTTCACTTCATGGGTGATTCATTGTGTGACTGAAAAATCCATCTTCTTTTTTTATTTTTCTACCGGCAAAGCAAAACAAGAGCAGAGCTGCTGTAGTTATAGATCGACATCTATCTATATATAAAGAGATGTTTACAAAAGTATTTGGACACCTCAGTTCATCCTTAGAAAGACAAAAATTAATTCAGCTTTAAAATAATAATTTCAAAAAGGAACTTTGCCAACCAACCACATAAACTCTTTTCATCCTCTCCCCTCTTTGGAGAGAATGTATATTCAACCCTGCAAAAAGCCCTTACCAAAGAGGGGTCTCTTGCAATATGCCTTGATGGTTAACCTGTTTAAGACTTTTGGGAGTAATTATCTAAAAAGACAGTTTTTTTAGGCAGTCCACATTCTTACACACAGACTGTATACTGTAATTATATTACAAAGTGTATATTTGTGCATGTGTGCACCTATTTATAGGCATTTCTCCCATGTACATGAAAGTCCCTTTATATAACCAATTGGATTTGGGTATTTTCAACAAACCCAGCCACAGATGATGAAATCCTCTTTCCTTGCAGGAGCCTTAATGCTCAGTAAAGTCCCCCATCCATGCCCAGTACCACCAGATGTGCTGAGTGGGTGGGTCACAGAGCATCACCCCCCATTCCTGGCCAGATGTTCTCATTAACTAACCCTAGTTAGAGCTATCTTAGCAAGCACTGAAATGCATTGCAGGCTGAGTTCAAAAACCCTGGTAATGAGGACAGAGGAAGGGGCAGAGGTGGAGCCACAGAAAATCTCCAGCATACTGAGAGCTGAATTAAGTCTTTTATCTTTTCCTTCCCACTGCCGAAATGTGAACATGATCCTGGTTGTGACATGAAATAGTAAGTTTGTTCCACTTGAATGTTTTTAAATAGGAACATGGTTTACAGAACCGTCTGTGCACGCTGTGCAATGCACTCTCACTGCTCAGCCTTGACAGACAATCTGCAGAACGTGCTGGGGACACCTCTAACCTCGCTGAAATATTTCCTCATTTCCTGAATGTATTCCTCCTTTTCTTCAATATATTCCTCAATTTCCTCAGCAAAAGATATCTAGGGAGCACCCACTTTTAATCACAGAGTAGATTGCTAATAATTAAAAGTCTCATGGTTTCTTGAGAGGCAGATAAGACACTCATGTTATCATCTAAAAGATAGAGACTGAAACAAAGCCAGATTTTCTCAGCTTGATTGACCACTGAGGTAACTATACATCCCCACAACAAAATCTAAGTCTCAGTTTTCAAGAGAGTAAGTAGAGGCAAGAGGGAAGCAATGAAAGAATTACAAAAAAACCTCAGAAGTCCTGTTTTCCAGTCCTACAACACTGAAACTACAGGGGGAAAAGACAGGAAAGCAGATGAAACCGAAGGCTTTTAAAGTAATATTCAGATATGAACAAAAGCCCAATGATTAGCAGTATTTTGGCTGATTTTGGCTAGAAATCAGATGAATGAATACCTTTAATGTACAATTTATGTACTCAGTGGATACACATTTGCACACACACGCTCACTGGTAGCCCAAAGTTGGTAGGTGGCTGTGTGAAACCAGTGGTCCGAGCCCTGGTTCAAGATGATCATCTCTCTGATTTACAGGGAACAGAAACACCCCTGAACTCCACAGTTTTGGGAGTGCTGTGGACCAGGAGTGTCTTTTGATGTGAATGGAGCAGTACTTCAGTAAAATCCACACCGGGGCCTCTGAAGTTACTACTGACTACATCTGGAACTTGTTCTGCTTTTAGAGGTCAAAACTGGAATCCAAGAGCTAAGTACTAAACTGCATAATTAGTCATTTAGACCAAGTGACCTGATTCTTATTCATGCCAGGCAACTTCATCTCCCATTGGGAATTCATTTCCCAGTGGAAGGTAAACTGCCTTGAGGTTAGTGTTGAAGATCATGCCCATGACACATTACTAGAGCACTAATTCCATCAAACTTTGTCTGAGATCAAAGTACCTTAAAAAAAAAAAAATATATATATATATAAGCATCAACTAACTCTTATTCATAAAGAGGAAATTAATTTCTTGTAGTAAAAGGGAGGAAGAATGGGCAAAAGAAATAGTAAGTAAGACAACGTGGGAAGTATTTAAAAGTGACACAAGCTGTGATTCCTCTCTCCAAATTTGTGGGAGATACAGTCACCACTTGGTTTTTCAAAACCACTCATTGCTGACCTCTGAGTCTTTACTTCCTCTGCACAAACTGGGAGCAAAGCAACAATACCAAGACAGGCAAAGACATGAACACACCGAAATCCTGAGCATGGACAAAAGCCTTAGAGTGCAGAGCAAACACTTCCCTAGGCCACTCTATTTTCTGTAACAAGGAATAGATTTTTTTTTTTTTTTTTCCCCAAAGGTTGATTATTTCCAAAGCTTCTGTAGAAGACCCAGCAAAACATTTTGTGTTGTTCTACAGCACTTCACAGAGTTCAGGGCGCCACATGCCTGGGACTCCTGCCACATACCCAACCCTTTCCAACTCTGCCTGCAGTTCCAGGGAGCCTTTATATGATCCTTCCTGAGACCCTCCTGGAGACTTCACAGCTCCCACTGCTCCCATTAACCAGCCACGGCTGCCATTTTCCCTCTGTGAATACTGTGCATACCCACAGCCTTCAGGAGCTCAAACAAAGCCAGAAACAATTACAAACCAAAACCCAACCCACCAACCTACTTTTGCTCCCCTGGAGAACCATTAGGTAGCACAGGTTATGCATTTGGATCCCAAGAGTGAAAGCTTCCAAAGGTAACACTCTGGCCATTTACAGATGAAAACGTTGCTTCTCCCCTGGAGGGGTGCAGAAGATTTCTGCAGCCACAGTGAAATGGTTATTAACACCATTCTCCTGCTGCATTATGGGCAATGGCTGTAAAAGCAAATTTGGCTTTTACAAGGGAACAGAGACACCTTTTCCAACATATTAAATGTCCTGTGGCGGTTAGGAGAGCCATACAATGTGATTAAGACCATTACATCTGAGCTTGTGACAATGAATATTCTGCTAACTCCTCAGAAACACCTGCAGAAACCAGTTACACTTTCTTGCATTCAAGACAAAACACTGGGGAGTTATAACAGGCATAGTTCCATAGTTCCCCCAATGACTATTCTGTTTCCTGAAGGCAAAGAAAGAGATTCTTCATCTCACTTATAATAATGTAATCAGAAATTACAATAATGTAATCAGTCAAATCAACTGATTAACACTAGGGTAAAGCTGATGGAACTGAAACCAGATTCGTGGAAGCACAAGATGTGCTTCAGTTGATCCTACAACAAAAATTTCTCTCATACATTATCCTTATTGATGAGACATTTTAATAATTGTCCAAAAGTCCGCACTACTTTTAGCAAGTTTTAACCAAATTCTCCTACCTCCTGTACCTTCTCTTTTATGGCCAGAAACTGAAAACCTCTGTACAAATATTTTGCTGGCATAGCAATAGCTCAGTTTTATGATACTCTCCCATTTAATTTTTAAGAGAAGAATGCAACTAGGAATTGTGTTAGTGGTTATTTGAGAAACATGAAATGGATATTCAGTTACTTCTGAGTGCCATTAGCCCACCCTGAGGAAATTCTTCACTTCTAAATTTTGGGTTTTTTTCTGTCTTTATAAGACAAAAGAGTTCATCCTCTCAGATGCTCTTTCCTTTCTGTAAATGGCATGAGAAGAGATGATATGTGTCACACTTGCTCAGGGTTAGTTCTGTTCACGCCCACAAAAAGTCTGGAAGCCAGCAGAGTCCTGTCCAGCAGCAGTGTCTGCTGCTGCCCAAGGCCTGGCAGCCCACTGAAGTCCTGAAGAGTAGCAAAGTCTGGTTCAGATCAGATGAAAGCTTCCAGGCTGTGTGACTCCCCATTTTCTGTTATTCTGAATGCCATGTTGCATCGCTACTCTTTAAAACGAGGCCTCTCCTTTTCTGACAGCTCTGTAAGTTTTGCTACAGGCTGTTTCACTCAGACCTCCAAGACCCAGTCTCTGCTGAGTTCACTGAACAGGACAGCCACCAAAAAAACCTTCTCCTAAAGTCCTCTCCATGTGTTTGCCATGGGACTCACAACATATCTCAGCGTTTCCCCTGTGACTGTGTGTGGGACATCCGACCTTTTGTTCATCTATCAGGAAATGGAATTCTTTATCAAACAAGCTGAAGGGCTGGCAGTACCAAGGGAGGCATTCAGAAGACCTTATCTTTTACTTTTTCATGAAGATGTGTTATTTGTTCTACCTTTTCTTATGAGATAACTTCCATATGTTTACTGTGCATGATCTTGGTCAAGATGTGGTGTGCTACAGGCGCTGCCCCCAAGCCTGTGGGAGTGAAAGCAGGCAGCCAGCAAGCAGAAATTGGCATTTTTGAGGAACAGAAGCATTTTCCTGACAGCCCAGCAGCTGGGGTTCACACTTCTGGCACTGGGGTGAAGTGAGAAACTGGTGTCGCCAGTTATTCCCAGAGCTCAGAGCAGATACACACACAACACAAACCTGCCTGGGCAGAGCTGGTGCATTCTGTGTAACGCTGCTGTTTCCCTGAGAAAAGTGCCCAAATGACAAAGTGGGCTGAGAGGGATGGGTTGAGGCTGCAGCTAAAGACATATCCAGCTGGGGTCACCACTATCTGAGAAACCTATAGAGAGCTGACAAGGGCACCAAGTGCCTGGAGTGTTGGGAAATGAGCTTGGGAAACAAAAAAAAAAAAAACAGAGGAAAGCATTGAGGAACTAGATCTGTTTAGTCTGGAAAATCAGGGGTGAAACTTGATAAAGGTCTTTTAATACAGAAATGTTTTTAATAAAAAGGGCAGGGTTCAATTATTCTGCATATTCTGCTCTGCTCTGGGGGAATGATGTGAAGAAATCCACTTAATTGGATATGAAAGCTTTTTATTCTAATTTTTCACACAGGGAAGCAGAAGAACAGGCCTATGAATATTGTGGAATCTGTTCTCAGAGGTCTGAAAGACCTCCAAGGGCACTTAGACATCTGTTGATCATCTAAGTGTATTTGATCTCTGTTCAATGCAAGAGGCTCTTGAGCCCTTTCCCAGTCCTTTGTACCAATGATTTTGCAAAATGCTGGGCTTCATAAAGCACAGGCACATGGCATGGCCATGAGAACAGATGAGGAAGGGAGTTTGTTTGCTGAGTGCTCACCAAAGGAAACCTGTAGCTCTGAGTAAAGGAATAAGAATCTTCCTTGCAAATTAACAATCCTTCTTCAAAGACTTGTCTCAATCATCACCGTCTCCTAAAATAATAAATGACATGGCTTGCAGATCCCTGAACTTCAGGCCAGAAAAAGGGAAAGTTTGGCCAGACTGACTTTGTAAGAAACAGAGCAGATCCATAGTTCAGAGGTAATTCTTCATCCTTACACAATGACTTTCATCTAAGAACCTCCAAATATTAAATCTTCATTGCAGGATTAAGTCTTCATGAGCTAGATGGCAATCTCACAATATTTTACAGAACAGTGAACAGGAGGTTGAGAGATGTGTTTTGCAGGAGATTTGATCATCACCTGTGACTGAAGTCAAAGAAGTTGCACTGAAATAAATGAAAGCTAGAGATGCTCAGATTCCTCAAATCAGTCCAATTGTCACTTGCAATTAGTGAATAAAGAATGGAAACCTAGAAGCACAGGCTTTCATTTCATACCAGCTCCTGCCAGTGGATCTGAGTCATCAGGGTGTCTTAAAGCACAACCGTTCATCACTACAGAAACTATACGAACCAGAAAGATTCCACATTCTTTAAACTGAATAGACCTCATGCAAACTTCTGTCACAAAACACAACTGCTTTCCTGGCAAGTTTCAGGCATGCAGCTGATACTGAAACATGATGAGTTATTTTAGAAGTCACTTGCGTAAAATAAATAACGTGCAGCATATGTTATGTTTCAGGTTATGAAAACATTCCACAACAAACTGGCTTAAAACAATTAAAAACGTTTCAGTCAATGGACAAAAGTTCAAGCTGTAACTTTTCTTGAGCTGCCTCTGCTTCCAAGCATTTGTCTTCATGATATGTGTATTTTCAGATGTTGACAGCAAGGTTCCACATATAATCTGTTTGAAAATCTCCACACAGATTTGCTACTAGTAGAGACCTCAAAACTATGACAGAAACAGGCTAAAATGAACTTTTTGTGTGAGATGATGCGTGAGCAGACAAGAAGAGTTCATACACAAAAACCTGGAAATTCTGGCTTCATCCAGCAGCCTAAGCCACAGCCAGGGAAGTTCCAACCATGCAGCCAGGGACTGACTGAGGGAAAGTGTGAAGGGGCTGACTGGGGCAATCCAAAATCCTTTCGGCTTTTAAGATCACTCAGTCCCATCAGGAAATTCAGAGGAGGGCAGTGGATGAGGAGATAGAATATCTTGGTTGCATTTCGGTTTTGGGCATTCCTGGTGAGGGAAAGGATCCCAGCACTGTCGCAGCACACGCAGTCTCCTGATGCCTTTTGGTGTTACACACAGAAATGTCGGAACATTCTTTTGCCTTTCCCTGTGTCTGATCTTATCTGTGCAGTTTGAGCTGTATGTGCAGTAAACAGCCAATTCTACATCAGGAGCAGCTGCAACACTTTAACTAATCAACTTCTGCATTTTCTTTTCATTTTTTTTTTTTTCCTGCCACAGTCATTTGGGTCTGTATGAGGCGAACCAGCAAAGCGAAAGGCTTCATAATTCCAGGATATTTGCTTTGAGATGACAGATGTAGGAATTGGCAGTGAGGTGGACGGGGAGCATGGAAGGCAGCTGTGTTATTAGTAGCAATTTATCTATTACAACAGTGTGTAGACATGACACCTAAGAATGGGGGCCCGTAGTGCCAGGCACTACAGACACGTCATGAGTGCCAGAGCTTCCAAAGCAAACCAATGTCACCAGCCCTGGGACTGGGAGCAAGGGCCAAAGATATGAAATACCTCATCCAGGATTACAGAGAGGGGCAGTGGCAGAGAAAATATTGAGCCCAAACCAACACCCAGGGCAGGATCACTTGCTGTATCTGAGTGAAGCAAACCAGCAGTGCCTGTCAGCTGTGGGGTTTGTTTTGTAGCTGCAAGCTGATCTGGAGTCATGACAAATCTGTTTTCCCTCATGTGCTACTAAACTATCAAAACACATGTTGACACACTGAAAAATACAATGACTGGAGACAACAGAGCCCTCAGCAAGCAGCTGAGCACGTTCTAGCCTGGAGGGGTTGTACTAATACTACACAAAGGGCCACGCTACCACCTCAGTTCTTGGGGTAGATCTGAAGAGGCTTCAGGCTCCCTCACTTGCCTTGGACTCCTCATAGCACCTCTTGTGCCTCAGCAAGGCCAGCAGCAGAAAAAGGACAAGTTTCCTCTCTGGGTTCCCAGCATCCTTCCTCTTTGGGTGCTGGGGTACAAGCTGTAGTCCAGAACCGTGCCCTTCCTTGGAAAAACAGCAGCCTCTGAGGTTTCCTCTCTGACAAGTGCATAGGAAGTATATGGATTATATTTTGGCTCTCTCAGCAACAGGGCCTGCTATCTGGCTACACCTTGTTTTTCCTTTTCTCAGCAGACATTTTTGTAGCTGCTCCTGTCTAGAAACCGCATTTCTGCTCCTGATAGTGGCAAACAAGCAACTGCCATGCAAATGGTGTGAGTCAACATGTTTCCTACATAAAGCTTTTCAGTCCAAAGTGTGGTTTCCTCGGAATGTTGACTTATTTGATTCAGAGAAATATGGGGGCATAACCACAACAGGAGTTTCGGAGCAACAAAGGAAAAGACTGCCTAGGCTCAAGAAAGAGAAAATTCTTCCTGGATCTTATTGGCGACCAGAGCTTAAACACCCAAAGCCCCATAGAAAGTAATTTTGAAATAACAAATTGTCCCATGAGACAAAATTTAGTTACTTCATCATCTCCTTTTTCAAGTCCAGTAAATCAGCTGCAGACTTTATACTCTTCAATTAAACAGGAACATTCACCGCAATACCAACCAGCTACAGGGTTTTTGGGACAGCTTGTTTTCGGAATCTAAGCTGGTCAGCACAGAAGATATGCTTTTGACTTCAATTAGCAAGAAATCTGGCCTCACAAGAAGTGCTTGGCAGGATATTTTTCTGGATCTTCAAGCCCTAGTCCTTCCCTACCCGTACTTTTAAAATGATTCTTTAGAAACCTGCTCATAGAGGTTTCTGCACGAAAGAAACATGCTTTTCCTCCTTTCTGTAGACAATAGGTTTATTGGAGGGGTGCTCATAAACCAGCCAGCTGAAATAGCTTTAAATAAACTTGCTTTTAAAGCATGGGAAGGGAAAGTTTTGTTTTATTAGCTGTTGCTCTTTTTCTGCCTTAGAAGCATTTTGCACTCAGATTGAAGGATGGAAACAGATGAAATAACCTTTACCTGTAGCTATCAGCAGGATGAGGAGGGCAGCTTAAGGAAAAGAGAAGAGACGGTTTCTATCAACCAGGATTTTCTGTCCACCCCACAGTGAGGCTGCTCACAATCCTCTGGAGTGTCACAGAACCACCTTTGTCAGCAACCCAAGGGAGCCATGGCTATAGAGCATTGCTACAAGCACTCAGATACTCGATAAAGCCTTTTGGGAGAACAATGTATTCCTGCTATCACTAGCAGCAAACATGACAGGACAATTTTGAAAGCTTCTCTTCTCAGGAAGTTGTGTTTTTTCTCTTGTCACATGTGCTTAATAGGTTTGGATAACATCCAGCGTCCAGCCTCTTATCAGGACCTTCCTACCTTTTAACATCCTCCTGCTCTGATGGATGGCCTAAACATTAGCATGCAACCTTATGTTGCAATAGTCATAGCTTGGCTTCCTCTAGTAAACCAAATGTCATTTGTTCCATTAAAAAAAAAAAATAAAATCCCAAACAACAACCCCTAAACATATAAACACTCATTTACAACCTCAACATTACCGAATGGCCTTCTTGCAGGAAAACAAACAGATCCCTGCTTGAATTCACTCCTGAGACACAAGGCTGTAAACAGAGTAACCCTTCCACTGCAAGCTGAAGCCTGACCCACGCTGAGCTCCACTCAGGGGCTGTTTTGCCATCACCTGCTGGGGGGACTTTATAGAATTTGCCTTCATCTTTTTCCATTAGCAGGTCAAAATCCTGAAGAAACATCTGAATAAAAAAAAAAAAAAAAAAAAAAGAAAATCCAGAAGAGAGTCTGGGAAGATCTTGAAAAGAATTAGGAAACAAATTAAATTAACATCAGGCAGGAACCAGCGGCCCACTCACAGAAAGACTAGAAACATCAGGAGGGCAAACAAAATCACTGCTGTAAACGGGGCATTCCCATATCACCTGGATCACACAATCCATTAGCAATCATATGGTAACAGCCATCTGGGAAGAGCTGAGAGGGAAGACATTTATTGTAGGGAATGACACGCTGTTTGCAGTGGCATATTTCACTCTTCCTCACTTTTGCTTGCTGGACAAACAACATCAGTGCAAGGATAATAAACTTGCTATGTGCTTGATTTCTGACTCAGGTCAGAGTCTGACTTGGTTAAAAAATAATAAATTGGCATACAAGCTAAAGCTTGGCAAGCAGGTTAAATGACTTTTTTCAGCTTTGTTGGATTACCGGGAAAAGAATATTAAACATGAATAGCTTGAAGTGTCACATGTCCACAACTTAAATATGCCGATTACTTCTCAATCAATTTGTAAAAAAAAGAGACTTTTTTTAAAAAAATCACTTTTTACACCTACTAAGCAACATTTTAAGGAAATGATTTTTTTTTTTTTTTTTTTTTTTTTTTTTTTTTTTTTTTTTTTTTTTGTTAAATTTTAAACCCTGTGATTCCTGGTTCCAAGTTAAAATAGCACACTCTACCAGCTTGCTGATTCTTCGAGTTGCATCATCCCAGCCAAAGGTGTCAGCCTCAGGCATCTCATCTGAATCTGCCTGACCCATTCTTGTGAGGCTACTCAGATGCTGAAGCCTCCAGATGTTTTTCCAGAATCCTAATTTCCTGTTACAAGGGAATCAGGTGAGAAATGAGGTATTCTCACCACGTGTCTCTTCATTCCCTTCTTTGTTGGGATCAAGCATGGCGTTGCCTGTTACTGCTTCTGAGTTTAGCACGAGGAATCCTGAGCTCGGGGAGACATTGGTTGATCCATCATGCTTTTAGTTTCAGAAATCTGAAACTGAACCAACCAGCAAAGTTGCAGAAGTTGGGGAATGGAAGGGCTGTGAAGGTCAGGTCTTCAAAGGACTCCTGAACTATTGAGAAATTGGGCACAGAAACCCGTGTGGGTATGCCACGCAAGGTAATTTAATGTATTTTGCATGACAACTAGCATGGAATTCACCTCGTCACACTTGAATCATCTAAAAGCTGAGACACTCAGAGTCTCCCCAGGCTTCCTGTAGCCAGTGGGCAGAAAGAGTCATCTCATCTCTCCAATCCAGATGCCTCCAAGGCTGAATGCTGGGAATGCAAGAGGCTGGACTCACCAGAGGTCTATTTTAATGTCATTCTGTGCAAACACACAAAAGCCATCTCCTGCAGATTTCTGGATGTTTTGCAAGTCAGTGTTCCAGACAGCTGGAAAAGGCTGATTCCTTTTTTCCCATGTGAGCAAAATTTTCAGGCAGAAGGGGGCTGTTTCTGGGAAAGCTGAACGGACCTGGAAATCTTTTAGAATTAACTTCCCTGGCCACTGGATAATCCATACAAACCGAATATAAGTCATGAGGGGAATGCGGAGGGGACAGGGAAAAGATGACCCCTGAAAGAGAGAGGAGGAAACTATAATTAGCATATTCATTAGCCAGGGGAAGGCAAGTACGGCTTTCCTGCTGCCAGACAATCCTGAGCAGATCTGGTCTTTGTTCGCAGAGTCCTTTTGGACGGCCTGGCCGCTCTCCAGAGGAGCTGCAGCAGGCTGGGGGCCTGCCCTGCCCCACAGACAGATGTCAGCCAGGATTACACGTGCGGTCGACATCCATCAGTGGCAACCAGTTTCCATTTTCCAAAGGGTCGAGTCAGAGTAATCCCAGCAAGCACAGGGAAGCCAGAAGGCTTTTGCCCAGTGACCAAGGCGTCCTAATGCTTTTCCTGACCGAAAAATGACAAACAGTTACGAGGCCTGTGCGCCGGGGAGTGCAACCTCTCCAGAAAAACAGGGAAAGAGAAGCAGAGCTTCAAGAGCTCTGATGAGCACAAAACCAGTGGAGCTGACGACTCCAGCCCAGACCTTCTACCAGTGTGAGCAAAGGCACTGCAAACACAGCCCTTCCTGAGCCTAAAGGACAGGACACGGGACCACCCAGGGACCTATTCTGGGGCAGCATCACCAGGCTCCGTGTTGTTTCCACAGGCTTGTGCAAGTTTGGCACCAATGCAAGAGACAGAAGCCCTCAGTAAGTGTTTAGTTAACTAACATTTGTATTATAAACAGCGGGTAAGGGATGAGGAAATAGGACTCGAGTAAACCGTGAGAAAAAAAGCCTTTTTGCCTGAGACCACAGCAAAGGGACTCCTAATCAAGGCAGCACTGTGATTTTTCTACATTACAGCCCGGCTTCAGTGGCCGACAAACGTTTATTAAAATAAATTCCGACTGGAAAGCATTAATTTGAGTAACACTGTTGCCGTTCCGCCATTCTCAGATATTTTCCCAGAACTGAACTTTGGAAAGACGAGCTTTTTCAGAAAGCCCACTGAGAAGGTACTTTCCTGGACTCAGACACAGTGATCAGCAGAGATATTGATCGAGCTGTCTCTGCAACAACAACAGGAATTATACATTGATTTCTCTGGAGACTGGATTATGTATTGATTATGCGAGCTGCAAGGCAGAGGCCTAAGTAATGCTATCATGTCTGGCTAAAATGGTGCTCGTAGAGTAGCGAAGTCAATAGAAAGGGGAGATGAGAAATCCATTGAGGCAAAGGGCAAAGTCCCAGGGTAATTAATTAAATGGCAAAATTCTCCTGGCTCAAGCGATGCCAGGATTTCTACTTCAGCATTTAGGATCCCGAAAAGTCTCCTAATAGGAGCCCAAAGGACGCAGTGAATAACCCTTTGAGCAAGTAAATAATTCTAGCCCATCCCAAGCCCATGTAACACTCTGTGGACAGACAGGCCCTTCATTCATTGCTTACTTCAATTGGGTCATTAATGAAATGCATAGGGTATAGAAAAATTTGAAAACTAGCTGTGGAGATAACTCTTGGAGCAAGTCTCAAGGGGCCATCCACTACAGCCAGTGAAAAGAGACACTGTGCTGGCCTTTTATCAGCGAGATAATAAGCTTACAGGGGGACAGAGATGACTTGCTGGGTGTAAGTGCCATAAGCTGAATTTGTAGGAGAAAGATAACAATGTAGAAAACAGTCCCTGAAGGCTCACCTTTCAAAACACAGAGCCTCCATCTCGCATTAAACTCCGCAGATTGCTTTACAGAAGCTTAATGTTTCCATCTTCCACTGCTTCCCTTGGAGTGGCATTCGGCTTTTGTTCTGGCCACCCCAAAAACTAATTATAACGTGTTCCCTAGGAGGCATTTAGTAAAACTAAACAGGTAGAGGAAGAGGTCTCAGGACTTGAATCCAATTCTTGGTATGGTGTGACCTGCAGGATTCAGCCAGAATCATTAAGAAGTGATAGATGAAACTTCCCCTTTGGGAGAAGGAAAGGCTTCACTGATCAGTGAAGATGACTCACCCAGAAGCACAAGTGCTGAAGTTTGCTTTTATTTTGGGGGGTTAAAATGGGAAGGAGGGTAAGAAATCTCAAGGAGAGAGGCAAAGGTCCATGTTCCCAAGATCAAAGCAATGGCCAAAAGGAAAATGCTCTGTGGGTGCGCAGAGATGGGAGAGGAGTCTGTGAGCCTGACTCAGCTGCATGGCCTGGCCCAGCAGAAGGCCTCATGTGTAATTTTTGTTTCATCTCACCCATCTTATGGAGATGTTTTCTTCTCCATAAACAACTGATTTGAGAGAAAGGCACAGTTTAGCCAGTAGACAAATGGAAGGCCAGGCACTGCTGATCAGCCAGAGACCCTTTCAAGAGACTTTTCCCTCCCTTCCTTATCCTATAATTGTTCATAAAAACAAAGACATGGCTTTGTTTACCAAATCTCCACTGATAGCCTTAGACTGAAGTAAGGAGGTTATTGCTGTGCCCAGCCAACCTCTTGCAGCAAAAAAAAAGTGCAAACATGGCCTTTATTCTGTGCATTTCCTGGAGGAAAGGATACTGGACAGGAATTCAGATAAGAAAATTAATGTTGTTGCTGTTCTTCATATTCTGTGAAGTATTTTAATGGGGATAACAATACACATTAGACATCCTGTTCAGTAACATTTTTAGTACCCAGCTGAGTCCAAATATAAACTATAATGGCATATGGAGACTGTCTTAAGAGCCATTTCAAATCAATTTAGTTTTATATAGCGTCTCTCCAAGTCTCTCAAGGTGATTTACAGTGAAAAAGCAAATAGTGGGATAGTGATTTAGTAGAGTAAGGCATGGCAGCTGTCAGGCAGGAAGGCAAAAATGCTGCATGGAGACGTAAAACTCTGATTTAAAAGCAGCACAAAGGTAAATATATCTCTTTGCTCTTCCAGTACAAGAAGCAGTGAGGTAATGAAGCCAGACTGGGTTCAGTTTAACTCAACAGTTCAATGGAGCCATTTACAGATGGAACCAGACCTAAAACTGAACCTTTTCCATTCAACTGCTGAGATTAGGAAAAAAAACAGGGAAGAAATATTTGTGACCAATTCATTTTAGCAGTTTTACCATTATATTTCACAACCTCAGAAATTTCAGACTTCCTGTGGGTTGGACTTCTGCCCTAGGGGCTTATGAAGTCAAGAAGGCAGCTTTAAGTGCCTTTTTCATGGAAATTGTTAGAGCCTTTTTTAAAGAAGCAAGATTCTAGTCAAGAAACCTTGACCTGGCTGGTGTGACAACCATTGTGCTGCTCCTGTGCACGGAGAAGGAATAATACTTCAGAGAATTCTGAATACTTCTTCATCTTTCCCTCAGCTACAGGACACCTTTCCTGTGGGTTTTTGCCCTCCTGCTCACCCCTCAAGCGAAGCTGCTACAGAAGCCATGAACACACTCATATTTTGGCATTCTTAGTGTGAAAATCACACGTGCTCCTTACATTTCTCTCCCACCAAAGAGTTCAGATGGGGCTGCTGGATGTGGCTGTTTCAGCCAGCTTTAGGCAAGAGAGAGGGAATACTACTGTCCTCCTAGGACCTGAGTACACAGAATCCTGGGACAGCTCAGCGTGGAAGGGACCTTTGAAGATCATCTGCTCCAACCTTTCATGGGAAAGGGAGCCCAGATGGGATGATCTAGTGCCCAACAGCATCTCGAAAACCTCCAGTGATGAGGACTCCACCAATCCTTTGGGAGGTTGTTCCCATATCCCTCTTCTTTGAGAGGCCTAAACCACCCACATTTCCTTCCAGCTAAACCACCCTTGTTCCCTTCCAGGTGCCAGTATTCCTCAGGTTTTGTCACTGCTGTTGCCTGTAGGTCAGGGATTCGGTGGAAGTCTGACCTGCTTGTCCACCCAGACAAAGATTCCCCAACAAGCAGGTAGGGGCTTCTCAGGATGCCAAAGCTGTGGAGAGCCTGAATTGTGATCACTTGTAGAAATACCTCCTTGCTCTACATCCTGGCAAGTGCAGGGTTTGTTTAGAGGCCTCGGGGCAGATGTCTTGCAGGCAGTGTCTTTGTGAGTCACACGGGGCTGGGAGTCCTGCTGGGATGTCTGTTCATCTGGGAAAGTGCCTTCTCTTCCTCTCTGCTGTGCAAGAAGTGTCTGTTTTATCAAATAAAGTGCGTGTTCCCTATGCAAACAAACGCCCTCTGGAATGGTGATATACTGACACGTTGTATGTTAAATATGTATGCCCTTTAAAAACTGAAGCAAGAACTAAAAATCATTCATAAATATTAAAGAGCAAGAAGTCTACTTTTTGTTTTCGCTGTGCTTCTGATCCTGCACTCTGGGAAAAACACTCATCACATTATAAGACTGAATTATCTGTCCAAGAACTAAACCTGTAATTTTATTCCATCAGTCAAGCTGCATGTCACGTTATTTTTGTATCAAGACAATCAGGTTCTTTGAAGCACAGACACACACCTACTTAAAAGAAGCTTTCAGCTGAAAGCAGAAGACTCCAGAAACAGCAACAATTTGTACCTTTCAAGGCACTGATAATTAAATAGAGAAATGCTGATTCCAATGAAAAGAAGATTTCTTTGCTGGCCAGAATGATGTTCCATTAGGACATCTGGGTCCAGATTCATCTCTTTGGACCTGCAGACATCAGTCCTTTGAATCATTGACTTCTAATGGCTTCAAATGTGTCCTTTGGAGACACTTCTTTCTCTTTCTTGACAATAAAGGACAGTAGACCATCGGCACTCCTAACCTGACTACCTTAGTCAGGTATCTAAAATGAAATTAAGTAAATCTGGGCTTTGCTCTAGTTTTTTAAAGTATTTGTTGTATGGGACACCTATTAGAAAGTCTAGTATTCAACCCATTGTTACAGCACAGTCAACCTTGCCTCTAGGAAGTATTTTCTGCTATGCAGGGTTTCCACATCCCTCTGGGAAGAAGCAGAAGTTTCTCATTAAGAAGAAAAAGTGCAGCAAGACCAATGCAGACATTAAAGCCACCACCACCAGGGAGACAGTTTTAGGTTACAAGTGAAGGAGAGTAGCTCTTGAGTTTCACAGGATCACAAAATGGGTGATGCTGGAAGGGACCACTGGAGGTCATCCAGTTTCCTTCTGCTCAGAGTCGTTAAGGTAACTTGCAAATACCAGAAAAGTCTCAGGACAGACTGTAAATATGCTGTGCCAATTTTACATACTGAGAAACCAGGTACACAGGTCAAATAAGAAGTACAGGGCACGGCAGAGAATGGAAACTCCAGCTCTGGAGTCCCAGTATTTTTCCTTGCTGCAACACCACGGTTCTTTGTTGATGAAGAAGCAGCAGTTTTCAGCTTGGTCTTCACTTCACATTCACTAAATTACTCCATGTACTTCTGGCTGCACCATGGATGGCAGGGGAGCCAATAGACAGCAGTGAAGGGCTTTCAGAAACCTGCAGCAAGACTGGCTGAAGTGAAGCAATGCTATCCCTGCCCTCACTTCACTAGCTCTGCTATCAGCAAAACGCTTTTCTCCCTTTCCAGATGGGAGCTGGAGCAGTGGGAAATATCTTCCCTCAGAGTTTGTCGCTCGTTCCTCTGTTGACAGGAATTTTAAGACAAAAGGTCACTCTGGTGGATGTAAAAAGCAGTGGAACTTCATGCCCCTCATGAATGGGCAGCAGGAACTCATATTGGCAGTGCTCGATGGCTGCACATGAAACTAGCCAGGCTCAGTAAATGAAACCAGATCCCAAAATGCAGCCTGAGATAGCTGAAAGTATGCATCAAAGTTTATTGTAGGAAAATGACTGAGTGGAAAAAGAGTGGTCTGCCCTGCCCCTGCACCTCCAAAACATATTGTACCATTTAAACCCTCTAGAAAGACATCTGCCAAAAATGTGATTAACTCTCCTGAAGGTCAAATGTATTTCTTTTGTAAAACAGTTGAAGCAGCAATTGTACGTCTTTGATTCCTCTTACGAAATCAACTTAGGAAAAATCCTAGGATTGCTCTTGTGCTTGAAGCTGGATGTTTACTGCTTACTGGCAGCGACTGGTGTAGCAAAGGTGAAATGTGGTCAGGAAATGATTGTAACCCCTCTCCAAAGGGGTTGGTCCCAGAGCAGCCTGTCCCAAACTCCGGCAGCACATCCGTGCCTCTGTTTGGAGTGCCACCCTGTGGACACGGCCGCTCCCATGAGCGCCTCTCCTCCCAAAGACACCAGAGGCAACACTCAGGACCCACCGTGGTGGGCACAGGGATGGGTGACAGCACCTCTGAGCTCCCAAGCCCACTGTCCCCTGCCAGCCCTGCGTGTCCCTGCCCACCCTGGGGAAAACGGTGCTGGGGGAGGAGTGGGAATTTCTGTACCAAAATACAGCGTCTGTCATGGAAGACCATTTTTGCCTTTGTGCCTCCTACACAACAGAATATGAAGTGCCAGCGCCACTTCTGAGCTGGATGGGAAATAGATGGGGCATCTGTTGGTAAAGGCTGAGGTCTCTTGTATTACACCCCCAATTCTTTGTACCCTGAGAAGAGGCAGAGAAGCCCTCTGCTCGTCCACGGATGAATTAAGCCCCTGGTAAGTCAAGTTCATCCTTAGAAGTCAATTTCTGGATTGCATTATAATTTTTTTTCTCCCCGACTGTTTGTGTAAGACTTGCAGGTTTATTCACTGGAGATTGCCACCATAAATTTTAGGAGTCTGGCTTACAAAGCCTGTAACAAGCTTGTTTAGTAAAGGTGTGCCTTGCAGCATTCCTTCAGTAATGCCACTTTGGCTGCCCCTTACCTCTGGGGTGAGGTATTTCATCATGATTTCCTTTCCTTTCTCTCCCAGCTTTTCATCTGGAGCAATTTCATATTCTGCCTGGAACAGACATATAGAAAATAAAAGTCAATATTTGCACTCATATTTCACCATTATAACTTCATTTTGGATGTGGCCCTAACAGAACACTCTGTATGAAAAATCTGAAGGACAAATATAATTTTCTGGGGGAAGCAAAACCTGTACATACAATCTTATTAAAAACCTTCCACTAAGTTTTGAGCAGACCCTAGTGGTGCATCTTCTGGGGCTTTGTCTCTTAATTAACACCAACACAATTTAATTAATTTCTATTTTATAACCTTGCAAAGCCAGCTTTCAGACAGCATTCAGTGACAAGAGACATCAACTTCGTTTGGTTTTGCTCAAAAGGAAGGTGGACACAGAAGGTAAAATTATTTCTCTGAGTAGTAGAGAAAGTGAATACTTGTTAACCCTTGCCACACTGGTATTTCAAGTGCCAGGTGAATATATATATATATATTCTTCGATATATTGTCTTTTTTGTTTAATGCATCTTTTCTATGTATTTATGCCTTGACCTTGGTCTAGCAATACCTGTGCAAAGCAGAGAGACCTGCCCATCACTATTAGTGATCCATGGCTCAGTCTCTCCAGAAGACTGATTTCTTAGGTGGATTTCTTAGGACCAAGAGGAAACAGGAAAGAGCATTTAGAGGAACAGACACCATAAGCAAAATTCTCTTTGGCTCCCCTAGTGCATTAAAAAAGGGAGCATCCCATCCTCACACACAAAATCTGCCTACATTTTAAAATTCTGACTGTTCTAGGCATTGAAGCATTACTGACTTTTGATGAGCTTTGTTTACATTAGAATCAAAAGAAGCATGACGTGTGTACCACAGATGTATTGATCACTTCAGCTAAAGTTTTGGATCCTTGGCAGGCATTCGAGGGAAACACGTGCTGCAGGGGACCCCAGTGGCAAAATGACAACAAGTTCTTAGAGACATTCCTGCTTGGCACTGCCTGGGATATGAAGCTTTAGCCTTCAGATCAAAATATTTTCCAGAAGTTTTTTTTTTTTTTGTTTTTTGTTTTTTTTTTTAAAAAAAAAAAAAAAAAAAGGAAGACGACAGCCTAACAGCCTTCATGACTGTATTTAAAAAAAAATCCCAGAAAATCCTGCCAAACTAATTAAATAACCTGGTCCAATACAAGCTGTCTGCAATGATAAATGAGGAGGAAGCTTGGAAAAAAAAAAAAAAAAAAGGTAAATCAGACTGAACTGGCAAACACTTGGAAGAACAAATTTCAGAACTATTGCCCACTGGAAGATGTATGTACTGCTCCAGGCTGCATGCAATAAATCTGCAGGCTGGCTGTAATGGATACCCCAGCTAAGCAAACCTAGGAATGACATGGAAACCACAATGTAGTAATAATGCTATTCCCCTTCTATCTGGCCAGTGCTCATTTAGCTATTGCAGCTCAAGTCTGGAGCTGCATATTTACACACAGCCATAGCAGGTTGCTTGAACGATCTGGAGTTATGCTTTGATTTGGTTTGGCAAATGATAATGGCCACAAATAAAAACGATGGAAAAAACAACCAAAAACTAAAATCCACAAGCACAGTACTTCTTTTTGAGTGACAGTTTGGGGGATGAAACTGATTATGTTCCCATAAAACTTAATACAAGGGTTTAAAAAAAAAAAATTATCTAATTTCCTGTCCTTTTAGATAGTATCTGAGTATGGGTCATTTTAGCTCTTAAAGTACAGAAACTCTGAAATGCTTAGAGCATCTTAGCAGCATTTTTCCCCATGATTTCTCTCTCCTTCATTTGCTTTCAAACTCTGATAATATATTGTCTCCCTAGCAAATAAAACCTAATTATAAGCCATCATCTCCTATTTGAAGTGCACCAGGGAGCTGTCGAAAAACTTAATGTCCTTTTTGCCACATATAACCCCTAAAAGTTACATCCCATCTGAACTGTACAACAAGAAACAAGTCAGGAGAGACCAGAAGACAGAAACTCAGCGAGAACTGTATGTCTTGAAATGCGATTCCTGATGGGATCCAACATAGGCAGAGCTAAATGCACACCTATACACATCCAGAGTACCTCCTTCTGCCTCAAGATAGACAGCAAAGAATAAAAGGAAAGTTTAATTATACTTGCACTTGACATTCCCAGGAAATGTGACATGGCGGTGGCGAAGGTGGGAAGTGACAGACAAGTGAGGATGTGAGAAGGAACCATAAGCTCCAACTGTGCACAGAGGTAATTTCACTGTAGGGCTGCGCTAGAAGCCTGCTCCATTTTGTTGCTAGGTTCATTATTATTTCTCCCTTCAGTGCCATTTTCGAGCTATTCAGCAACAGACCCTGGTACATTTCCAGCCATGACCTGTTATTACAGGAGATAGACAGGGATGCTCCCATGCTCCCTCTGCCACCTGTCTGGGAAGCCACCAAGGTCCTCAACTCCTGGTCTTGCGCTCAAATCACAAGACACTTCCCCTTCTTTCCCCATACTCAAAAGCACAGCTACAGTTTGCAAATCCCTAATTGCTAGAAATAACATCATTACTTAAAATCCGTGTGGAACAAACTATTTTCCATTATTCCTTTGATGAATCCAGGCATGTGTTTCAAGGCTCCTGCTCTGAAGTCTAATAGCTTCTCCATGCCCTAGTTAGGTCAGACAGGGCGCTATTCATAGCCCATAAATGGGGGAGGATTTACGATCACCCTGACTCCGTGGGACAAGCTGCAGGGAAGGCTCTTTCTGTGGGCAGGCACAGATCCTCCAGCCCAAATGGCGAGAGGATGTGGGCTGGCCACTGTCTGCTGCTAACTTTTCTTCTGGCTGCTGTTTTGGAGGTAGCAGTTACATTGGTGGCTCCTTGTTCCATAGAAGGAGCCCTGGCTGGATTGGAGGAACGGGAGTGCAAAGTGTCCTTCCCTTTGGAGCAGCTGCCCTCAGGATGGGCTGAGAGAGAGATCAGATGGAAAAATGCTCTTCAGCTGGGAAAGGGAGCAACATCTAGCATGTGACTGGCTGTGAGATGGAGCCACAGGCTCAAGAACAGCTCAGGTTTGGGGGCTTGAGGCTGCCTGTGATGGATGGAGAGTTACCAGGGCAATGCCACAGGGAACCCACAGGGGCTCACACTGATTCTAACACATGAATTTATGTAGTATTTGATTTTCATCTTCATATTATTTGAGCTCCTGAAGCTGCATGGCTAAAAATATGTGAAAATGGAAAAACATCTCCAAAGAGATCTCCCTGCACGCCTGGGAGGGTGCCCTCCCACAGCAGGTAGCTGATTCCCATGGCATGGCCAAGGGAATCATCACCCCTTGAACCCACCAGGAGATGGAGATGGGAACAGACACTCCCACCAGAGCAGTTTCAGCTTCTTGGTAAAAGTCAGAAGCAGTGGAATCACCTTTTGAGCATCTGCAGGAAGTTACTGGCATTTCAGTCCCAATTTTTCACCTCCCCTTTCTCAGCTCCCTCCTCTGTCATCTGAGAATATCTCTCTGCTCAGCCCTTTCTCAGGCTCCAGGCTCTGCCCTGTTATTGCTCTGTCCTCAGTGCCTCTCCTTGCACTTGCCTTCGCTGGAGATTTAAAATCTGTGACTGACCATTGGAAGGCAAACCCCAAACAGCTGGGATTCATAATAACTCGCATTTCTAAATGAAAAGTGAACTTGAAACCGTATTTTTCATATTTAGAGGCAGGGCAAAAAGAGCCCTTTCAACTGTTCGAAAACACATTTTGAGTTAATGAGTTTGTTGATACCAACAAACTGGCATTTCTGATGGGAAAAGCCTCGAACAGCTTTAAGACACACACACACAGATGGTTTATATACCACGAAAGGGACTTAACCAAATGAAATCTCCCTAAGAGCAAGAAAAGGGCTTTTACAAATGGCATTAAATGGATGCTCACTCATCCTTTCACCCCAGATAAGTGCAATGTCTAGTGAAGCGTTCAGCTGAAAAGTCCACCCGAGGAGATTGTGCCTCTCACCCTGGCCCCTGAGCCCAGATATCACAAGTAGAAACAACCTGGAGAGGCAGCAGGGCTATTTTCCTCCAGAGGATGTATTTTTGTGTGGCTTCAGTACAAAAAAATGTAACCTTGTTCACATTAGAGGGAAAATAATGACCAAAATTGTTCACATTCTCCTCCAGTCAACCTAAATCTGGTCCACATTAAATTGTTAAAAGCCATCCCTTGGAAAAAAAACCCATTATGAATATGAGTAGATGAAGCAGGAAAGGGAGTCCAGAAGCTAAAGCCCTCATTTTAATGACACATAAAAATCACAGGAGAGGAGAAGGAAATGTCAGGAGCTGGCACCCTGGGAATGTGCTGATGAGAAGGGGACAGGAGCAAGAGGTCCCTGCTGAACTGAACTGCCACCTTCTTGTGCTGGAGGCACTGGCTGTGGAGAAGGAAACACGACTTGCTAGCACCCTGTCTGCTCACTGATCTGCCTTTTAGCACAGGAAACATTTCCCCTCACACTCTTATTTCAGTGGCTTTCTTTCAACAGCTCCAAAGTTGAACCACGTCGCTGAAATATTTGTAAGCAGAGCAAAGTGTGCTTCAGGGCCGTGCGTGATTCCTGGGGTAAGGGCTTCTAGAGGAGCAGATTTAATCATAAACCATCTCCCTCTAATGAAAATAGTTTATGTTCACATAGTTCCACCATCCTGAATGGCCACATCAGGGTTTGGTGAGCCATCCAGGGGAGAGCTCTGCGTTTCAGTGCACCCAGATAAGCACGCAATGCCTTCAGAGCCACATGGGTGCTCAGTGGATATTTTATCTGGGCAATCAGGACCTCTGTCATGAGTTTGTTTGCACAATATCTGCAGTGAGAGATGGCTGTCTGTCCTTCCAGCCCTTTGTGCCAGCTGGGGGAAGGGGTTGCCATTGCTCCATTCCCCAGACAGACAGACACACTGACAGGCTGGTCCCACAGCAGCAGTGGGAACCAAACCCCCACAGTGCTGGTTCCCACTGCTCCACCAGTGCTGTGCTGCAGAGCTCTGCCTCTCTTTGTCCTTATCGCTGCTATCATCTAATGTTGGGGCCTCCTGCTTACAAACCACGTGTCGTGTTAGTCTGGGCTACAATCGATTGTGACTAATTACCCAAGCACTGCTCTCAGAAAACATGTAGAGGCTTTATGCCTCTGAGCACTTTCATCTCAATTACTGCTTGAAATTGGCCAAGGTATTCACAGGTTTCAGAGGGAACTGACAGCTACACACCTACATGCGTGCAGAATTTAGTGATACAAATCCTTTTTCTTCAGAAAGCAGCTTAACAACTGTTTAACAGACAAAAATCCCCAAACGCTGCCATAATTACATTTGCAGGAGACTACATCAGACCAGGTTAGTTATTTCACACAACAGCTGACATAAGTGTCCAGTCAAGAGAGGATTTTTTTTTGTCTCTTTACATATTCTGGTCTGCAAAGCCTGGATGATTCTACCAGCCTTTGGAAGCAAAGGTGTGAGAGAGCTTAGCCTCTCATTAGGATGTTGGTAGGTTGCTGAACGTCTGACTCAGCTTCTGGTTTTCTCCCAGAAGCCCCAGACACTTCTTTCCTTGCAGACAGTTGAGTGCATGTGTTGAAAGACTGTATAAAATATTGGGAGGCATCAAGTACTGGCTTCTGCCAGTGACTGACTGTGTCACCTGGTAAAGTCACTTAGATGGGCTCTGAAAAAGAGAGGTGCTCCTCACCTTCAGTGTGCAAAAAGCTCCGTGAGTCCCTCATGAACAGATAAATATTATCCCCTTTTATCTTTTCCCTTCATTTGACATTACACAAAAGCTAATTTTTGCATCTTGGGTTAGAAAAATAACCAAGACAAAAGAAAATGAAAGCTCTTGGCTTTTCTTGCTTGTTACAGCAGGTGGTCTTGAAAAGTTTCACATTCTTGGTGGTCTCAGATTAGGGCAGTAAAGTCAGACTCCTGGTCTCATTATAGGGCTTTTTTTTGCCTAACATAGGGCTTGGCTTGAATCCCACTACTCACTAAACACAGCGTGACCCCACTGGGCAAATTTCAGCAGCAATCATCCAATTTAATGGCAAAGGGCTGTGTTGCTTGACCTTAATATTGCATAATGCAGGGATTTTCATGGGTTGGGAGCAAGCTTCTGCAGAATTTGAAATCAATGAACAAAGGAGACTGCTGTCAATTAGTGTTAAAAAGAGTTAAATTAGAGGGAGATAAGGATTCAGACCTCCACCCAGACAGGCATTTTGTTTATCAAATCCTCATAGTGCCAGTCTGAGCCTAGCTGGGAACGACCGCCGGCCCAGCCGAGGTACACAGGGCAAAGCACACCTTTGCAAAAGGATTTGGGAATTTCGGGGTCGCTGGGAGACAGACCTTTCAAACAAGGCCAGTGCCACCACGAGCTCTTGCTGTGCTGCAGGGCTGAGGGGAGGACGCGGGGTCGCGGGGCTCGGGGGGATGCGATGGCACGGCGCCCTCGATTCCTGGAGTGAGGCTCCAGCCGAGGCTGACACACGGTGCCCCGGGGGGGACAGATGTTTTCCCGTGCCCAGATGTTGTTCCCGCTGTCGGGGGCGTGCCCTGAGTGCAGGGCTGGCACATCGGGGGCTTCTCCTCGGCAGCCCCTGCATCCAGAATGTGCCTCTGGCAGCTGCGGGGAGGAGAGGGGAGAGGGGAGCAGAGAAACCCCGCAAACCGAGCGCGGCTCTGCCGCTCCTGCCGCAATCAAAACCACTCACAAGCACTCTCCTGGGCCTGCCTTGCCAGGGATGTCTGCAGGTGCCCATCCCCTCGGGGCTGCAGGTGGCACAGCTGATGTGGGATGCCATTCCCCGGGATGGGTGTGTGGTGTTCCCTCAGTGGCAGACACCCCACTGGACAATGCTGGACAAACACAGCCAGGGGAGCCAAAATGTCCTGCTGCCTGCTGGCCTGGAGCACAGCTGCACAGAGAATCAGGATGATTGTGATGGATACACCTTTCACCAGAGAAAATCACAAGCAGTGCTAGGAACAACAGGCGGAAGTCATGAGCAGCTAAAACTGGTTCAGATACAGCTTTTTCCAACACTTTTTGTGATGCTGGAGGTTTGCTGTTGTGACTGCAGGAGTAACATAAACCTTAAGAGACCACATGTCCTCTCCAGAAGGTTACTTTTACAGCTTCAGTGCAAACCTCACATTTCCCTGTACCTCAGAGAAGCTTCACCATGGTGCAAACAAAACTATTTTATTCCTGTTGGTATGCATTGTTTTGCTTCTGACTGTCAGTGTTAGCCTGCGGGCACTCACGAGTGAAAAGTTCACCTTTCTCTTTGGTACCATTTCACCTTTTGGCCAATCAACACCCTCCCCTTCCACAGGCTCCCAGCAAAAGAAGTCACTGAGAGACTTTCCCACTGGGAACAGCTGGCAGGACACATGGCCGAGTGCTGCCAGACTGGAAAAGAGCATCAGGTCCCCCAGGGCTTGGGGGTGATGCTCAGTGGCTGGGTTAACTGATGGCTCACTGGGGTGGAAAACGGAGCAGATTTGTTTCTCAGTGACCTCAGCCAAGTTATTTCTGTACCTTGTGCCTCCTGTTTGAAAAAACAGGCTGATTATCAGGATGTCCTTTGTAAATCATTCCGAATGCTAAGGATGAAAAGGCTTGGTAAGAGATATCAGGATTATTACACTCTCCAACCTCTCTTGTCAGCCCATTCTCAACTTCCCTCTCCTCCCAGCGTCCCCCAGCAGCGCAGGCTTCACCCCCATCAGCAGATATTACCCACAGCAGCTCAGCTGCTCGGGTGTTGACATGAGGGGAGGCCACAGCAGCACTGTCACAGTGACTGTCCTCACCCCTCCCTGGTGGCTCGTGTCCCCCAAGGCTGGCACCGTCCCCCCGTGTCCCTGTACCGCCAGCAGCGCCGGGCTGCTGCTGGGGCCAGCCCTGCTCCAGCACTTCAGACACAAAATCCCACGAAACAGCGACTTCTTGGGGTCAGAGGAGTCTCCTCTGTCAGGGGAACATCGCAAAGCACCCCAAAACACCACAAGAACTGACTTACCACCGAGTCAAGGAACCTAATGCAGCACTCGAGCTCGGGCTGAGTTTCACAGAACTGCCGAAAGAGAAGCCTTCCGATGGGCTGCTTTTCACATATGCTGCAGTAATCTCTCTCTAGAGGCAATAAACAGAACAGAAGCATGAAAATGAGAAGAGCTCGGCCTTTTGGGTTGCTCATGAGTTTAAAGCATTGCAAGTGAGTGCAGAACTACAACCTGAAATCAAAGCAATCTCCTTCTCCCCGCCACCATGCTTCAGGGATCCAAATACAAATATAATTGATGGCTTTAAGACTCAATTAAGAGAGGCTGAATTTTGTAGGGCTGATGTTGGTAAAGGTCAAGCAAAAGCCATTCAGCTATTATGAAAAAATTAATTTGTATTCTTCTGTGGTGGAAATGTTTGCAAAGGTACAGCTCAGATTGGTGGTACTGGTGGGACTGTGGGGAGCAAATTGCAAGTCCTTGAAATATGAGTCATACATTAAAGGGTAGGAAAAGCTGGAATTCGTGGAGTCCTTCCTGGATGCTTCCTAGATATGCACTAAAGTGCCCCATACCTCTGGAAATGCTTAGCCTATTTTCTATTAAACAATTATAGTAAACTATGCATTTTCAAAGGTTTCAAAATTTCTGCTATTTACTTGCTGAGCATTAAGGAATGGATAGAGCACATGGCATCTGGCTCATTCCAGTTTCACACAGCACTCCTTACAGAACTTTATTTCCCCTTAAAAGCCATGTTTAAATGCCATTCCCCATGCTGGTGCATCCACAACCTTCATTCACAGTAAAGCAAAAGGTCCTTTGCCCATCACAAATGCCACCAGAAGGAGAATATGGATGAAGGGCGGGCATCATTAACTGGTGTGGCACCAGCACAAATGCCAAGAGCTTTGGATATTTTTCTGGTGAGAGCAGAAGATCCCCCAGCCTGCTTGGAGCAGCAATGCTTGCTTGAGACACGTTATTCCTCTACAAGTACACACATGTCAAACAACATACTGTGTTTCCTTAGGCGTTCTTCTCACCACCCTCCTCGCTGCCATATGGCACTTGCTGTTATTACGGAAACAACCAGCTTCTAAACACATAACACAGCACTGCAAACAGACATACCAAACCCACACAAGTTGTCAGTGCCTCGGTTACTTCTCTCTTGGGCCTGCAATGTCTTTGATTCCCCCTCTGCTTTGGCCCCCCACGTCCTTCAGCTCCTCCCACTCCATGGATGCAGGCACATGTCTGGGATGGAGCTCCCCTTTGCCATCGAGGTACCCAGCTGAAGGACCTGCTCATCTCGGCTTGGGCCCTGAGGACCATGTTCTGTAAAACCAGGACTGCACAGAATCGTCACAGAATCACAGAATGGATTGGGCTGGAAGGGATCCTAAAGATCACCTAATTAATTACATATTCCCTCCCACGGGCAGAGACACCTTCCACTCTCCCAGGTTGCTCCAAGCCTCATCCAACCTGGCCTTGAACACTTTCAGGGATGAGGCATTCACAGCTTCCCATGCCAGGGCCTCACCACCCTCTGGGTACATTTGTCCTGAACAGAAAATGCTGTATGAGGTGTTGGACTACTGCCCTGTAGCTGGGTGACAGTGGGCAGGAGCAGCCAAGGCTTCCAAGAGGAAGGAGGGAGCCTGCCCAGTGCTGCACCTGGCTGTACTTCAGCAACTGATTCCTGAAGCACTTCCAGGGTGCTCACAGGAGACATGGGTTGGGGAAAGCTGAAATGTGCTTTTAATTCAGTGTGGTCTTGCTCTGGTCTGGTCTTCTGAAGCAGATGGGAACAACACACCAGCAGCATTTTTTTGCTGGCACTGCCATTCCATTTTGGCTCAGGATATTAATCTGTCGAGAAGACTGCAATGTTTTGATGCTCTCTCGCAAGTAAAACTGGATCAAAATCACTGTGTAAATCCTAACCCGACCTCCAGTCAACCTCATTATCAGCAGCCACCCCCTGGCACTGGTTTGTTTCCCTGAGCTGGAGCCTTCAGCGTGGAACATCATGGCACTGATACGTGTGGTGGGAAAACCAGCGGGATCACTGGGACAGGGAGCAGCCTTGGGGTGTCCTTGTGGGCGCTGCTTGGCCAAGTGGCATTTTTAGTGAGTTACTGCTGAGGGGATGTGCAGGCACGTACAGAGCTGAGGGAAGTGAAGGAGTCAGGAGAGCGGATGAGAACAGCCGCTCACAACATCCCAGAGGCCAGCACGAAGCCAGAGCCTCAGCAGCTCGGGTGAGCTCTCCTGGGAGGTGTGAAGGTTTAACTACATCTGCCTGATGCTGTTTTCTGCTGCCTTGACTAACTAACTCTGGTGAGGGTATGAATAAAACATGCACCCTGAGTACCAGTAGCACACGGACTGCCTGGTGGCAGGACTCAATCCCTCCAGAAGCCCAGACCCACAGCAAGCTGCCCCATGCCAAACAAGAACTGCAGTGAATGAGACTGTCTGGATTCATAACAGAGCAAACCAGAAAGGAACAAACACAGAATTCAGCTGCTTTGCCCCATATTTTCTCTCGTACAACATCATTTGATGGACAGTAATGTTTGTTGAACAAAATGCAGTTAGTTTATCAAAGTTGTTACAACTCTGTGACACTCAGTGTAGCAGAGGATGATCTTCTACCAAAAGGGCCGGTGAGACCAGCTAAATTAGTGTGCAAATTGCGCACCCACAACTCTGCTTCATAGCACAGCAGGGAAAGAAAACAAACAGCTAAACACTACGACATATGTGGATAAACACAAATAAGACATGAGCACGGACTTCCTCCTACTCTACAGGACTTGGCCAACACATGAGAAGGGTGACCCATTCGAAACGAGGAAAAAGGAAATACCAGAAATAATCTCTGGGAACTCAACAGCCAGGGCAGTTCCCTGGAGCCATCCACTCCTCTGTCATGTGCATTTAACTGCTGGATATACCAACACAGACAATAAACACACCAGGAAAATGTTTCATTCCTTGTAGGTGACACAAACTATTTTCTTAGGCCCTGATCTTGCCGTTGGCCTCACTAAGTCAGCTAAAGGAATCTGCACTCAACTACTTCTTGGGATGCATGGGCCCGGAGTGGACTAAGAAAGAAAAACACGTCTCTCAGCTAAAGCTGAGAAAGGAGCGGGTGGTTTTATTAGAGCAAGGAGTGTTTTAACAGCGTGCTGCACCCCAGAGATGCAGCTGGAGCACCCCGAGCCGTGCTCAGGAGCTGCTGCAGGAGGGAAGGGACGGGGAGGCAGGCGGGCACCGCGGCCAGGGGCTCTCCTGGGCTGGGGCTGAGCCTTGTGTCGCTCTCGCTCCGCCTGCCAGCAAAAATATCCATCCAGTTTCGAAAGTTTAAGGAATAGAAGGAATGATTTCCTGAGGAAATGGAAATGTTAAACACTTGGAAGTGAAACCATATGCTTATGATGATGAGGTGTAACTCAAACAGCTCCGAGAGCGGTATCTTTGGTAGTCAGACCCTCCTGCCTCAGCGCCATCCTGTTTAACACTTGCAAAGTCACCCAAAATGGGGGTGAAAAGCTGGGTGGGTCAAAGTCTTGGGAAAGCAGACACTTCTCACTGACGCCAAACTCTTTATTTAGAAAATATCACTGGCAAACAACGCACACATGCAAGCGAATTCTCCATCTTCCTAACAGAGCAACAACACGGATTAATATAGAAAAGGTATTATATAAAATGCCATAATTAACATTCATAAGATAAATAAAGATAAATTATGTTTATTCATAATTCTACTGACTCATTTTTTCCCTTTACTTCATAGCTCATGTATTGAAATACTAATTTTTAGAGCACCCAGCACAAAGAACATACCAAAATAGTTGCACCTGCACACATCATGCTGTCACCATTCAAAGCCTATGGCCAAATTTGTTCCCAAACAGATATTCTGGTAAGGTTCTGAAAAATATCTGAGCCCATGGCTAAGAAAAATAGTCCCATTAACAAAACTTTGTACCAGTCAAAACATACCATTGACAAAGTGAAAAACTCAACACAAGGTAATAGAGTTGCTGATGTCAAAACCCCCAACTTCCAATTAAAAGGGGGGAAAATCTAATATTTTAATTAGATGAAAAACCTCCCTATGCATTGTGAAGATTTTATGTCCTAATTTCTCATTTAACTACTTTTCTTTTTTTTTTTTTTTTTTTTTTTTGGCTGGCTCAAAATATCACCTTTTGGAGGGAAACAGTGGTCTGCAGAGAGACCAAATCCCCCCTTCTCTTTCACATCTGCAATATACCTGTGGGTTTTGATGGGTTAGTGATGAACTAAAAAACTGTGTGATAACTCTTGGCTGAAAATCAGTCTTTTATGATATTCAGCGTAAACTGCAGGTGTCTAAGACCGCTATAAAAGTTGTATTTCTGCAACTCATTCTGAAGAGCTGCAAACCCAAGCCCTGCAATCAGCTGGTGAGAGTTCCTCCTGTAGATGTCTGTGGGGAGGGATGAGCTCAGTTTAAATCTCACTTTTAAAGTCAACAAAAGCCAGGAACATCTTTTCAGCTTTTTGGTCATTTATTGGTGTGGCCAAGGATTGTATTTATGAACTATCTATTAAGTAACATTTTATTTTCCAACATACTGGAATCCCAAGAGCAGATTTTCCAAAGAAATGCATGGAAAACCGCCAAGAAGACATGCACCATGCTGCTGCATGGGAACATTTGGACTTGACCTCCAGATCCCTGCTATCCTTGGCATTGAATCAGATGAAAACTGAGTAATATCCAAAAGCAAACTGATTATGCTGCCTAAAAAAAGCCCCCACAAAACAAGAATAACAACAGAACCCCACAAACCAACCAACCAACCAACACCTGGAACCCCCAAAGAGGATGTAGGAAGACAATGTTTATTTCCTGGTCGTGCACAGTGATCCAAGATCAGAATTCATCTTCCCTTCCCTATTTTTCTTCTTTAAGGTGAGCCAAAACCATTCAGATGTTGCTCCAAGCCTATTATTTGTGTGCTGCTCTCTTCCTCTCACCTGCTCTGTTCCAGAACAGCAAAAATCACCCCAAATTAATGGAAGAAAGCATTTGAATGCCTCAGTCCCTTCACTCAAGCTGGGCAATAGGAGCAGCATTGGAGTAGCAGTCAGCTCCTAAGACTGCTGGCGCACCAAAAGTACAACTTTCTTTTTCCAAGGGGCTGGGGCCTGTCAAAGTGATCCCCAACATCCCTGAGATGGATGGAAATTTCAGCTAAAGATGTCCCAAAAACTCACACCTCCCTCCTCAACCAAATCTGGAAGGTGATGATAAGAGAGATCCTACCCTGCCCAGCCCAAATGTAAAACCACTTCTGGGTTTTTTGCCCATCTTTGCTCTCTTCATAAAAGTTTCTTTGCAGGGACGCCCAATGAAAAGGAGGACAAAGGCAGGAACTATGAGCAAGATTAAAGAATATGGAGCACAACTGAACTAAACAGACTTTCACAGCCCATCATGCACTGTGCACTTGTAGCAATTTCCTTCTTTTTTGTCAAGAAAAAAGACGAAATCCTTTAAGGTTCACAGAATTATTTCGTGTCCATTCAGAGTACTAATGGAAAACAAATTGCATCTTCAAGCACTGAATAACCCCATTTAGAGCCATATTAATATAAATACATTTTTCATTTAAAACCAGCAAGCCTTACACTGGTGCTTATAAAGATGTCTTATAATTTACTGCTGCTCCTCTCCAGCCAAAAGTGGAGTTACCACTGTCTACATATAAACTTAATAAATGGCACACACTAAACGGCCTAGTCTTTCAGGCTGATGAAAGTCATTTCTTATCAAAGGATCCTTTGTGGATGTTTTAAAAGGATTTAAATGGCTTTGATTGCATTTTTAACAGTGTCTGTGTTGCTCTTGTATTTCAGAATAATCTGGAAAGCTGGAACATTAGCTCTTGCGTTCTACAAAACACGGTTTTCCACCTCTAATAAAAATGCTTCAATACAAAAGATAATCCTCGTGTTCAAGATCAAAACTCCCAGATGGGCCATGTTAACACATCTGAGGACCCTCACATTACCTTTTTACTCTCACTCTTAATTTTCTATGGTCTTCAGACCTAGAGAGGTCATGGCCAGTCAGGACTTCATGAGCTTTGCTGAGAACCCAGGTACTTGCAGTGGAAAATATATCAGATTTTTCTCCTTGAGAAACTGAAAACAGGAGACCATTTCTGATGAAGAAACAGGGATATTGCTATTTAAACTGCAGAGCCTGATCAAAACCCCTGTACAGTAACATAGAGAAGGATCTCTTTTTCATGGTGCCTGTTTGGGAATGTTGCAGGAATGGGAGGAAGCAACAGGAGGGAAGTTCCTTGTCCTGCTTGTCTGTTATTTTCCGGGGTTTGGGGTTTGTTGGGTTTAGGGTTTCGTTGTTGTTTGGGGAGTAAGTGGGGCTGTTTTAAAGTGGAAACCTGTGGTTAAGATGCTGAGGACTCCGTTCGCCCTGTCTCCAGCAATGCATTTAAAGAGTGAGGCAAGCCAGATGGTTAGAGAGCACAAGACAGGAATAAAAATGTCACATTTCAGTTCATTCAAAAATTCCTATAAAGTGTGGCAGCAAGTCATGTTATAAAAGCCTAATACAAGCATCCAGGCTCCTGTGGGAATTCAGTTACCAGCACAACTAATATCCTGCGCCCTGCAGACCTCAGTGGCACGCTGTATTTATGAAATGGGGCTAATGGCACTGCCTGCCTCCGAGCAGCACGGCCAGAAAAAGTCCATTAAAGTGTGGGAGCCCCGAGTGCTGCTGGATGGCCTCGTGGCTCCTGGCTATTTACTCGCAGCGCAAACTCCCGGAGAGGAAATTTAATCCAGGAGAGCACAGCAGAGCCTTTTTTATGCATGAACCGCTATACTGCTCCAGAACTTCACCTGGCACTTCCCAGAGATTAAAAACCACGACGCAGCCTCTGTCCTGGAGAGTGTTTATCTTGGCAGGTGCGGAGCCGTGCAGGTGCCGGACAGCAGCTCTGAAGCCAAGGGCCGTGATGAAGTTCTCCTGCTGGTGGCAAAAGCACACTCTCTCTAGCCATAAATGTTTCACCTGCTTTCTTTATTTTTTAATAAATTGTGGAAATTGTTACAGCCTGTGACAAGATAATGGCTTGATAGATTCCTCATTCTAAACAGCGGCTCGTCCCGGTCTGCAGCTCAAACCAGCCCTTCGTTGCTGAGGAAAACTCTAGACCTAACATATGAAGTACTGGGGAGAACATATTTTTTGGCCTTTGTATATTTTTTTTTCCATTTGAATCTAGGGTTTTCTACAAAAGACTTGGAGACCCTCGTCTATGCTGTTACAGCAAGAGTTGTTCTGGCACAGACTATCTAAGTTTAATTAATTAAAAATAAGAATGCAATCAAGCTTACTTGAGACAATGGAATTACCCCAAACTGGTTTTAAGTCCTGCCAAGTTAATTTTCTCTGCTTGTCAGCTGTCTTTTTTAAAACAAACAAAATTTAATCTCCTGATCATCGAACACCAAATGTAATTATTCAGATGCAGACAGTGTTTGCTCTGTATAACTTCCCTTATTTCCACTCTTTTCATGGCATTAGGCTACAGGGATAAACTCCACACATCAGAGCAGCATTACACTAGAGATGGAAACAGTCCAGTTGGACCGATATGGAAAGTATGCTTGGAGAATATTGGAACAAACTCGCAGCTAAATACACTTCAGTGATACATATGGATCTGCTCATTTGTTTTCTGAAAGCAGCTGCATTGAAGCTTTGCTCATGGAATCCTATTTGAAAGTCAAATCCTACAAGCAGTTGCATAAATATGTTTGCACGAGTACTTGAACCAGAATGCGTTTGTGGCTTTGTTGATTTTGGACAAAGATTTTGACAGGAGGGATAACAACCCACCCACCCTTTTTGTAGCAGCAGCAGGGGGAGGATCAGACAAGATCCTGTGAGCTCGATATAATCACTGCACAGGAAAACATGAGTGGGGTCCAGAGCCTGGGGAGGGAGCCTCAGCTCTCACAGGGGAGACATTTGGTCATCCAGCCTTGTGCCAGGAGCGCAGTCAGATGGCAAAGGGAAAACGCTCTGCCCTGAGACCAGGCTGGCTGCCAGTGGAAGACAAATTCTCATCCTAACAAAATAACTCTGCTGAGTTATTTCAGCCCTCCCCCAACACTTCTGGTATCTTCTAAAAGTTACTTCCTCAGGCAACTGCATCCCCTCCACAAGGGTCACTGACCAAGCCCCATGTTCAAAAGCAGAAACTGCAGGGTCAAGGTTCAGCTGAAGATGGAGTTTGCCATTAATTCTTGAGCCTCTCAATCAGAGAAGCAAAAATATTGTTGTGTGAATTATGGGGTGCAGGGAAAGACAACAAATAATTGCTGCCAATAATGAAGACATTCGTTAAAACTGCTGAAACCACAGAATGTTCTGAGTTGGAAGGGACCCATCCATCGAGTCCAGCCTTTAAGAGAATGGCCCATATGGGGATTGAACCCCCAACACTGGTGTTATCAGCACCGTGTTCTGACCAGCTGAGATAGAAAGAATGATTCCCATCAATTCCAGAAGCTCTTTGATCAAGCCCACCTTAGTTTTCCCACCTCTCATCTGTCAAGCACAATTTACATGAATAAACCTCTCAGTTCCACAGTCAATGCCAGCAGGACAGTGGAAATGCATGCACCAGGATTAATCACCGGGAAATCTCGACTGCGAATGTGCGACGGGAATATTTTAAAGTCTTTTTTTTTTTTTTTAACTTAAATTATTAGGTACCACGTTCTTAAACACATCCTTTCTTTTACATTTGGCTGCCAGTTAAAATAACAGTGTGTAGAAAGGGAACAAAAAGCAAAAAAGAGCAGGGAGACTGACTGACTGTCTGACAGACAGATGGGCAGGTGTGTTACACTTCTAGTCAAAAAATTACCATTACTAGTAGTAAGCTGCTTTCCATTCCCATAAATTACACTTGAAAAGCACATGGCCCTGGATCAATGCCTTTGGTGAGGTTTCCCAAGCACAGTGTTTGAACAGTTGTCTCTGTGGCCAGTCACAAAGGTATTCAGGGCAGGGTGGGCTTCCAAACTACTTCACACTGATCACCAAAGATGCCCCACCAGCATTTCCCAGGACTTTCATGTGGTCCTTGTGCAGCCCCAGGGGAAGGGCTGCCCACACCAAAACCCTGACCACCACCCTGGCTGGAAAAGGACTTTGCCTTTATCTTCTTAAATGACTTTCAACAATGTCTCTGTGGCAAGGCCAGAGGACTGGAGGAAAAAAAAAAAAAAATCCCTCAAAGAAATATGAAAGCTCACCTCAGAAACGCCCTGTGAAATTCGGGGAACAAACATTTAGTTGTTCTCATTTTGTTCTGCCTTGGATGGGAATGACAGAACTGGATGATTTGTTCTCAAAAACCGTAGCTACTGAGATTTTTTTCTTTTTTTTTTTCTTTTTGACTTTTAAGTCCAGTCTGAAAGTTTTTAACCGAAATACCAAACTTATTTTCTGTCTAGTGCTGTTATTTAGACTCCTGCCTGCTGACATTCTGTGTAACACACGCTGAAAGAAAATTTCAGTAGAAGTTGCAATTTGAATGTTTAATGTTATGAAATCTACAGAACTGTTGCTGTTGTACATAGCACAAAATAAACATCTCGATTCCAGGAAACTAATGGAGACATCTTGCGAATCGCTTTCTTAAGACGAAAAGACTTCTGCAAAACTACTCTTTGCCTTGTAAACCAGCCTAGGTAGAAAGCAAAGCAGCTTTCCTTTTTCAAGACTAAACTCTTACCAGGTCAGTGAGTGGCAGAGTGCACAGAGCAACCAGCACAGTCACCCTGTGAGTGCAAATTTAAGCAGCACACGTTACTGACAGGCACATAATGAAACTATTCACAGGGACTACTTACTCTGCATGCTGTTCAATAGCCACTGCAAGTCCTAAGCATCCCAGCCATTTTATTAGTGAATCCTTTAACAGAACAGTAGATGCTGTTAGTTGTTACCTCATTGCTAAATCTTCTTGGGTATTTTTCTTTCAATTTTTTTTTTTTTTTTTTTTTTTTTTCTCCTGAGGTTTTGAAACCCCAAGCTTCGACGACAACAAAACTCCACACTGGTAAAACTCCACTTATTTTATAAGTGTTTGTCAATCCCAACCTTTAAAAAAATTGCACAATAAGCTCAACCACCAACCTTAGTAATCAGAGACAATAATATACTGAAAAACATAATCAATCCACAACGATTTTTAAGGGGTACCACTGACCTGTGACAACAGTGCTAAATTACCACTTAACTGGATCTTTTGCTCAACTACAAGTGGCTTATTTGTAATAATGCAGACACTGACTTTGCCTTGGTTTATATTGACAGGCTGATTTGACTGCCTGCTGAGAGACAGCCCCCTCTGAGTGGGCGTGAAGGAGCTGAGCTGCTGAGTAAAATTGATAGGAGGAGTGGAAAGGAGGTTTTAAAGTCATTTAGAAACTCCAAATGCACTGAAAGTAACTGAAAGTGCAAGAGGGGGATTGCCAGTGGGAAGTATTTTTTTTCTCCTTTTTGACAGAAGTCTGCAGTACCAGGGATCCCTTCATACCAAATTACTGGGATGGATGCAGAGGGTGTGGCAGCTTGTGTCCAGACACAAAAACCATGAACAGTCTTACTTAGGTCTACAAAAGAGAAGAAAAAAAAAAAAAAAATCAATTTTAGAGAGAATTTCCACTCATTCTTATGAAAACTGGATAGTCATAGGGAAAATATGTAAAAACTTTTGCCGTTTTAAAAGTTATTCTAGTACTTGAATTTTTTTCAGTTTATCTCTTCTTTTTTCTTTCTTTTTTTTCTTTTTTCCTGGTCATTTCTTGGTTTATTTTTCACACTGTCATAAGAAAAACATCTTACCCTTATGAAGTGTTTTTTCCCCATTTTGTTCCCTAAATTTCAACATACAGCCACAAATATCCAGCAACACAAAATAATGCTGGTGGTCAGGTCTGCAAAACAAGAAGCCCAGACTATCACCTCCAAAGTTACTAAAAAGATTTCAGTGAACAGAAAGCAAAATTAACAGGATTAGATTCGGGTTGCCCCTTCGATTCTACCAAGCAGAGTAGCCTCTTGTGCTTTCTTGCTGATCTCCAGAATGGACAGGGCAGATCTGTAGATGGCTTTTTGGTGCACAGATGTTTGGAGCAAGCTGTGGCTTCACCAGCAGCATTCTGTGTCCCATGTGCACAGATAGACTGCTCCTGTCACCTCATCAGTCAGTGCAACAGTTGGGAGTTCTCAAAAAATGGAATTCAGGATTGCTGTGTTTAATATCACTTTGGAGATGGGTACTTCTCCTGTGAGAGTGGGATATGGGAACACTCAGCACAGTGCACGAGGCTGGAAGAGAACCATCAGCTAAGGCTTAACAGCTCCATTCCCAGGACTGAGGTGCACTGTCTTCTGGGTCCTCAGCCCAGGAGCTCCACAGAAGACAGGGATTTCCTCTTCAGCAGACACATAAAATGTACTTCTCTGAAAGGGAAAGGGGGAAAAGGATGGAAGAGAAGAGCCACATGGCTGATCTGAAAGGAAAGCATGCTTGCATCGACACTGAAACATTAGAGACATTGTTCGAGTGCAGTTCATCCTTGCAAAAATATTATCCTCGTCTCGATGCCAAGGTCGGTGAAAGTATGGGCTACATGCCATGGAAGTGCTGGGTATTTAGGCTAGACCTGTCATGGGGCTTATTTACTCTCTGAGCCCAACGTTTCAGACACACTCAAGTGTAGTGTTCGTGTCTTGGCAGGAGCTTCTCATTCATGCATTTTCTCCTGCTCCCCTTTGAGGAGTCTTCCTCCTCCGACGTTGCAGCGGTTGACGTTTCACTGCTTGCCGAGAAAACCAACACTGATTAATTTCATCCTACTCGCATGGAAGAGGTAAAGTATGCAGGTCTCCAGCCAGGGACAAGGAAATCCCTGCTGCTTACACGCCACATTGAATAAGCAGCCCATGGTTGAGGCCATAGGACTTCAACAGTCTTCATTCCACCCGCAGGAAAGGAGCAATTACCGTAGCAGCATGGGGAGCAAACAGGAAGTAATGCAGCATATTCGCTTTTGATTACGGAATATCTTTTATTTGGTGAGACATAATATTCCACAAGGAAGAATTCAGCTGCAGTGTTACATTGACGCACCCCAAATTATTAAAGGAACGCGATCGAGGTTGCAAAGCTAGGCCTCAAAACCTAGGAAAAACCTGAATTAAAGTTGCTGGTGCAGCCTGAATGCCACTGCTCACTGCGTGAGCGTTCTGGTACAGTCCTTAATTACATCACTGCAAACTGCTTTTCCCACAGGGCCTCCTCCTCATTCAGTGCACAGAACAGACAGTGCTTAATAATGAGCAGCAATTCAGTGTTTGGTCCTCTCCTCTGGTTCAGTGTGTGGCCCTGGACTGCATTTACTGCACACCAGTCAGACCTGCTTTGAAGACACAGTGATTAATTTCCCCTTGGACCTTTCTGTGACATTCTCCAGCACAGCCTTTGCATACCTCAGGTGTATTCATGGATTTATTTGCACCCCACCTCTGGGAGACAGAGACTCCAGTTTAGCAGATGGGGAACTGAAACACATGGAGCTTAAGGTAAAAAGTGTCCCCTGATTGGTGCTGCTTGATTTTCTGTGTACTTAACTTCAAATGCAGCTCTCTCTGTCCAAAGCCAGCCTTCCATTTGCTTCAGTTGGACACGCTGGTAACCAAGACTCAAAAATCTCAAGGCAACTACTCAGAAAATGGAAAAAGCACAATTAGAGGCCAACTGTGAAAAACTAATTTTAAGTGACTTGCCTGTCATCACATAAGATCTATCCCTGTCCAGTTCCTTAGTATGCTATTCAATTGCTTTGGCTATGAGACCATTTCCTTTGATGCTGCAAATCCCCATTTAAATTTATCACACACCTTTTACCTCATGCAGTAAATGAGTCAGCCATTCTATGCTCCTTTATTAGACAGCCCAGTTCCAGCCCCAGACTAGCTCAGGCTTTTGAACTGACTGCAGTAGGGCTCCTGGGGAAGAAAATTAATTATTTGATATATATACTGAAAGATGAATTTAAGCTGCATAGGCAGCTTTAATTCAAAATTTATTTTAGGAGCTCATTGTTTTAACACATATTTTTGCATGTTTAGCTTCCTAAGCTTTTAAGGAACTGAAGAAAAGCCGAAGAAAAAAACCTGCTGTGGACCAGTGGAGAAAATCTTGCTCATTTGGAAGAGTTTACACAAAAGACTGGGAACTTTCGACTTGGCAACATGAAGAATGTTCTTTTAACACAGCTTTTCTTGAGCTCTTTCCTAAGTTTTCTTTGAAACAGAAACTCCATCATGTTGACACTCACAGTGATACCCACACCACCAGAGCTGACACAGGGCTGTCAGTGAGATATCTGCTTGTGCTGCTGAGAGCTGAGAAAGCAGCTGTGAATTGCGTTGGCTGATCATCCTGGGTTCTATGGACTCTGTGGACCAGGACTCCCCTATTTTTTCTTTCACCTTCCCTTCCTAACTTTTGCCATCTTCTCCAGCTCCTCCACTCTACTTCCTCTAAGATCAGCAAGTTTCCTCCACTTCTACAGTCAATCTCAATCCCTCTAGACAGTGGGTCCCAAATTCTCCACCCATCTGATCCCAGCTCTTGTCCTACACTGATAGTCTGCAGCAGTGAAGGTGGGATATGGATTTACTGCACACCAGCAACTCCACAACAGCTCTGCAAGTGTCACCCTTTGGGAGACATCTGCAAAGCTTTGAGTCTCAGCCTGAAGTGGCTGCTTTCTTTCCCTGGAGGGAAGAGCATGGAGAGATCCTCAAGATGGGATCCTTCCCTGAAATGCACCCTAAATGGCCTCTTCCATTTTTGACTGAGAGGATGAACAGGTAGATGAGTTTGCAGCAAAATACTGTTAAACTTTGTCAGCCCCCTCAGCAATGTGCAATGCAATCCTCTGAAACTGCAGTAGATATCATACTTAGCCTGGATATTTAAGGAAAAGCTACAACAGTGTTAATGCTTATTCCCTCACCCGACTGATGCTACTTTGTGTTTCTGATCAATCTTGGCTTCCACCTTTAGACTGTTACTTTGAATAAAACAAAATAAAAAGGAAGAAAAAGAAGACAAAAAAGAAAAAAGACAAAAAGACAAAAAGAAAAAAGAAAAGAAAAAAAATAAAAAGGAAAAAATGTAGTGCAGAAAATATCCAGCATGGAAAATTTCAGTCTACATATCTCTAGCAAGATCTTAATCTTATAAAGTGCAGTATTAGACCAATTCAATAATGGCTGGTGCTACCCAGCTCACCAGTAATAGCAACCCTTAGTCAGAAGGTTTGGCTTTGGGAGAAGTGTTGTTATTATTTATCATCTGTTACAGGGCCAGTTCTGTCCTGCCTGCTGGTGTTTGGGGACCTTGACTTGGGAGCCTCACTGGATGCTGACTGCAAAACTCTCAGAGGATGCTATCTTTAAGGGTCATATGGGAACCAAAACACAAGCAGCTTCTTTTCCCAGAGTTTTAGCCTAAATAGATAAATATAAAATAGCAGAGGATGAGGAAAAAAAGAGGGACTGCAGAAGACTCCTGCAACGTTTTGTATAATTTTATGATTTGTAATAATTAAGTTTATCTCTCAGTTTATCCGGGATTAATATTAACTTACTTTCCTTTAATTCCATTCAGTTCTTACATTATACATATTTCACTTGAGCCCTCTCTTCTCCCAATACTTCTGGCACAAATCTGAGCCTTTTTGGTAAGGACTCATAAGGTTATGAATGTCTGGACATCCTGAGTAATGAAAGGCCATTTGGGGCCGAACCATTGACCACAGCTTTAACTTGCCAGGAAGCATAAAACATAAAATGTAGATTAGGTACTAATAACCCATTTTTCTTCTAAATCCTTGGTACAGATGCGCAGCATGAAGTACAGATTATGTTTTGAGAGAGATTTTGAAATAATTTGCAGTTAAAAATATTGCATGGGACCTTGTGTTGTGGCCTCAGAAGAGACTGAATTGTGAGTTGTTACTGCTGCCCTTGAACCCACTTCAGTCGATGGAAAGTTTCATTGGCACCTGGATTTGTTGCTTTGGGTAGCTGCCTAGCTACCAGCAAAACCCAGCACATAATACTGTCATCAGGGAAAGAGGAATGTGCAGTCCCGCAAGCAAGACATGCATGGAAAAGTACATTTCTCCCAGCATGTTTTGCAATCTCCATGCTATTCCCTCCCCATCCTCCCTCCCACTGATCTCATCTGTGGAGATGAAGTTAAGAAGAAAACTTAGGAAGTAGCACTTGCAGGGCAAGATCATTTTACTGCCTGTGCATGACCAGCATCATCCCTAACACAGCTCTGACCCTCTGGATGGGGCCAACCCCGTGTGAAAAAACAGACGTACAGCACCAGAGTTCCTCAGACAAGGGATGTGAAGGAGCTCGAGGTTGGCTGGGCACATTTGGCTCCCATGTGAATTTGCCATTAGAGCTGTGGTCTTGGATTCTGCCAGCAACAGTGTGCACGTTGGGAAATGGAGCGACACGTTATGCAAGTCACAGCACAACGTTTCAGAACACATATAATGACACGTCCTTCATGTGTGAATTCCAGCTGCTTTATGGAGGAAGGCTGGAGACATCAGTCCCCCCTCAGAAATCATTGCTCTTGTCCTGTTCACTGCAACTCAGCTATGAGGAAATGACCTGCTTTTCTCTTTTTTCACCTCAGCCCAGGAGTATCTAAAAATATAACCTGTGGAACTCACTTCTTGAATTAATTACGCTTCAGGTAAAAATAAAATAAATGTACTTGGCCTTAATGAGACCTGCAACTGATTCTCCATCTCACGGCACACATCCTTTTTAGGCAAAAACTGGATTCTTGTTATGTTTCAATAGGTCAGTGCACCTGATATGGCTGAGTCAAACCACTGCTCTACAGCTCCACCATTTCTACCACTCTTCGCACCTGGAAAATGAGATGATTCAATCAATACTTTAAAAAATTAAATAAATACCTGGATTTTGACATGCAAAGAGGGGAAACCTGTGGCTACACCTCTGATGCAAGACTTAAAGAGAAGACAGGAGTAGATCCCTACTGTATCTCTGCAGAATTGCCTTGCTGGAACACACACCTTCTCCCTAAGAAGCAATGCAAGGGAATGCAAACTCCTATCTTCTCATTCACTCTTCCTGTTAATAATTTGTAGCATTATTACTAATAAAGATTATTTTACTGTGCTAATGGCTAATCACGGCACAGGACCAAGAACATATGGAGGGAAGCGTGGTGCTAGGCACTGAATAAACACAGAAAAACAGGGCAGTCCTACCCTGATGAGTGGAAAGGTTTAGAGAATACAAATAAATATTCATTGCTTTTGGACGCCCGTCAGAGACACCTTCCAAGTCTTCTCAGGTTCGACCGCTACTATTGATGTAGCAAAAGAGGATCATGACTTAAACAGGGAAAGGAGGAGACTCCTAAAAACACACGTCCTGGCAAAACAGAAACAGACTAAACAAGCTTCTTGAAGAAATGTGCATTTGAGAAACTATCCTGATCGAAAAGATCTGGCTTTTTATCCTTCCCCTGCTGTGTGGACCAGTGGTACAGCAGCACGCTGGAGATACAACTCAGGGACACTAACACTGTGAGAAAAGCAACAGTACTGCAAGAGCAAGAAAATAAACCTTGAGTTTACAAAGAAAAAAACAAGAGAAAGAATCCACAAGGTCTGGTCTAGTGCACACTATCATTATTGGTGTGAATCATGACTTTGTGATCCTCAGAGGAGGGTTGATGTGCCTCTTCATAAATCAGGTCTTAAGGGTATATACATTACTAGCAAAGGACAAGCACCACGGTTTGCTTTCACATAACGATCCAGCAATGGCATTTAATTGAGCAGAATATAAACACTCAGACTGGAATTTAGCCAGGACACTACATTTAACATCCTACTCTAAATAAGAAATTCCATATAGGCTGCAGTGCCCAAGCAGAGCAGAGACGAGCTAAAGTAAAAGATCTCCTCTGATAATCCCTCTCCCAACAAAGAACACAGACCAGAATTTATAGTCCTGGGCAACATCAAGAGCTGAGTCGACCCTGGCTGCAACTGCCAAATGTGGTGGAGCACTTGGAGAACATTTGGATAACAGCAAGTGTCTTTTGTCTTGGAGTGTCCCCACAGTGTCCCCCGGGGAAAAAACCACACAACCATCTGCAAGAGGCTCCTTTTCCACCCTGTCCTGCTGGCCAGCTTCCCCTGACTGCTCACCATGCTCTCAAATGAACCCACTCTTAAATGTGACGAGAGCCTCCCCATTTTTTGGATGTCGGACTTCAGGCGAAAGGAAATCAGGGTGTTTGGAAAGTTGTCACCTTATTCCTCTGCCAAGGACCAGGAGAATTTTCTTTCTTCATTTTTTAGGAGTGGCCAAACCACTTTTGAATCACACAGTCAACATCGTGAGCACGGCTGACTTGCCTTACTTTCCCCAGAACCAATCTGCACCGTTCAACGACAACGGCTTGTGCAAACACCGGCAGGGAGTCAGCAAAAAATATGACAGAAGGAAAACATAAAATTGCCAGCACAATTAAGAAAACTGGTTTTGGTTACCCTCATCAGTTGCGACTAATTAGGTCAGTAAGAGTGGCGAGACCTGGCTCTAGTGTGGAATAATCTGCTTGTGTCTCTCACAAATGATATTTCCACTGAACAGACCCAAGACAACGCTCCCTTTGCCTTAAGAGTCTGTGTTGACCAGTCTGATTTCATCCATCCTGTCACCTGGTGCTGCCCTTGGCACAGCCTCACTGAAAGCACTGTAGCACTTAATTCAGATAATTCCCCTCTTCATCCATCATTGTGAAAAGTCTTACAGATGTTGCAAGATAGTCCAGGAATTCATACCCAGTCCCTTGATTTCAATGGGAACTGTTATACTGTGGAGTTCTCCAAATCAGATAATTCATATAATTGAAATGGTCTGCTTCTCTTTTTTCCCAATTCAGCATTCTTGTGAGACAACATTTTAATTTGTTATCTTCCTAAGTTATTTTATCAGATTTTCCTGCATTCGTCACTCCAACCTTCACATAATTTTCTGATTAAATAACTGAAAACACCTGGAACTGACCATGTCTTTCAGCATGTACTCAGAGAAGCCCAGAGAAGACTTTGAAAAGCTCAGTAAGCAGGAGCTTTAAAATTTCCAGATTGGTATTCACATTTCAGCTGGAATATATTTGGGTTCAACAAAAAATATAAATAGGGAAGGTAAGAAATCACTGATTAACAAACTCTGTTACTGTCCACAGTTAAGGCAGAGACCACCTTTTACTTGTGTCTGGGATCACATAATATCTTGCAGCTCTACATCAGTCCAGCTGTGTGGCATCGACCTCATTTCTGGATCCCACAAGCCCCACAGTCCAGGAGTGGAGTCCTGGGTACGAGCAGAGGTTTCAAAGAGTTACAGTAAGCCATTAATAATAAGAATAAATGCCTGAGACAATGCCTTAAAATAACCTTTCTCTAAAATTAATAGGGGCATAAATTTCACTTGCTGTGAATTAGAGACCAGGAGGTCCAAGCACGATCCATTTTCTAAGCTTCTATTTTAAAGTAGCATAGATCAACACCATGAAATGACAGTGCACGTACACTTTGAAATGAATGCTAGGCTACGCCAGCTGCAGTGGGCAACAGCATGAAACACCCTGGCACGTTCCTCTTCAGGCTGGGGGAAGCCTCTCAGAAACATCAGTCCCTCCTGCTGCTTCTTCACAAGCCTGTGCTGCCCCTCTTTCCGGGCTGCTCCCATGCCCACTGCGCTAACCACGTGCAATCACACCTGTAATTCATGGCCCGCTCGGCAAGGGCAAAGAGCTCCTGCTAACTCAGTCAAAAGACCACGAGAACGTTCACCAGCCCAAAGCCAGAATGCCTGCTGTGCTGCTGGTTTTGCTTTTCTCCATTTGATCTTGCCTTTTCATTATGGGTTTTTATGGTGGCAGTGATGTTTTCCTACTCATTGCATGCTGCCTGAGACATTAGGTTTTGTATTCACTTTTCCTTGCCCTGAATTAGAGCACAATCTTTAACCATGTCCATAGCTCTGTTGTTCTCAGAGGCTTTAACCCTGATCTGTTTGATTCCAGGGCTGAATACAACCCAGAGTCCACATTCCTAGTGCTGACTGATAACCTCCTCCAGACCACAGATAACTATTTACCCACAGCAGTTCTCTCAGATAGGTCAACTGTATTTATTACAGTGCACTGACCACATGGTCTTCAGCAACAGAAGCTTCAGAGCAATGTCAAGCCATGATTCTCTGACCCCAAGGACTTCCATGGGAGATCCACACCATCCCTAGCGTTATTTCAGCGCTCTGTATATCACTGGATACACTCTTGGGCAGCTGAGTGACAGGCCAATCCAATGGGATTCAGAGCCATTAACTGGAACCCTCAAGCCTGAGGTGAGGACTAAAACTGATTTACTAAAACACAATGAAAAAATCAGCACTTATGAGAAGCCAGACTGAAGGAGGCTGTTCTGTAACTCAGGGCTGCGCTGGATTTGCCAAGCGCTTTTCTCCTTGCGGCTCATGAGGAAACTGTGGGCTTGACATTTGACTATGGAGCTCTCTGCAGCGACCCTGTCTCTGCTGGCTTCCCGTCTCTCCTTTCGGACGGCCGAGAGCAGCAGGATGCTTCGCGATGGATTCTTCCCGCCGGGTGCTCTGCTCAGCCCTGCACTGCACAGGGTTCCCATGGCTGTCATTAGCTGGGAGCTGAGTTCCAGCTCGAGTGAAAAACACCACACCATAACAGCCTAAATTCCAGACATCTGGTGTCCCGGTGCCCCGGGCCATGTCACTCCAGGGGCTCGGCAGTGTGGGCTGGAGCTCTGCAAACACTCCTGGTGTGAGGCTTGTCTCTTCTGGAATGTTCTCCCCCACTTCAGCTCTAATGCCTGGATTTCATGACCTCCCCCCAGGTCATCCTGCAGGGTCCATCTGCTTTCCCAGGCTCTGGAGGGGAGGAGAAATTTGGGGAATTGTAAGGTTGCTGTAGAAAAGCCATAGTCGTAACGCGGCAGGAAGAGTTTGTGCCTAGAGACATCGGCTCAGTGGGTAGAAATTGCAGTGATATTGAGTAAATCTGCCCTGAAAGCAGAATGGGGAACTGTTACTGAGCTGAAGAAGCGAACACTTATTGACTTTCTGGGACAGGGTATAAAGGATTTTTACAACCTGATAAGTAAGACCGTTCTGATTAAGGCTTAAAATCTATAAATTAAAAAAAAAAAAAAAAAAAGAGAACTAGCAGGAAACATGGAATTTACAGTTCTAAGAGGAGGGAGGGATGGGGAAGTCCATTACGGGATTCTTCCAAGATCTGACTTAAAATATTCAATGCTGATTCCTCTGCCTTCTAGCTCCTTAAAAGAAATCACCTCTTACATCATGCCACTCAAAATGAATTATGCTTTCAATTTTCCTTGTTTCCTGCTATATCCATATTAAGCTATTACATCGTATGCAGGAAAGAATCCAGCAAAAGCCATTTGTTGCATGCTAAGAATGGTTTTCTTCAGATGACTTTAATGCTGAAGACAAAGGTCAGCAATTTACCCCAAACAAAGCACTGGAATTTAATCTTTCCTCTGCTTGGGAGCAGCATGATTCCACAGCCTTCACTGCGTTCTTCAAATACATTCCTACTGGAAAAGCAGGGCTTTAAAAAACCTTTTATAAAGCTGTTTAGTTGTGGTTTTTTTTTCCCAGAGAGACCTGAAGCCATGAATACTGTATTAGGGAGCTGCCAAGTTATCTGCAGAGGACCTCTACCACTTTACCTCTTCCAGAGATTCTTGTTTAATTAACGCATTCCACAAGCTGTAGGACTCCTCACAGCTGAGGATTCCTTCTGATCCGTGCTGGAGGATGAGGGCACGGACAGTTCACATCAAATCCTGCAGCCCCCTGACCAGCTCTGCCTTGCATGCCGACCGCACAGCCTGGAAATGCATCCCCGAGCAACGCATGAAAAACCAGCAAGCTGCGCTCTGGAATCGGGAAGGAAGGGGAAGACAGCTGGAAATGTGCATTATTTAAAATGCTGTAGGATGAGAAACAGATGCTGGCATGGCATTTGTGGAGTTGAAAGCCACCCAGCTCACGCTGCCAGTTGGCAAGCTAGCCTGGTATCAAACCCACAGCTATGCAAAACCCACCACCACAACGGGCACCCAGGCTGGCAGAGCCAGCGATCACGGCCACTGCAACGATCCCTCTCTCGCCACTGTACCCCCACCCTGCACCAGAGCACAGGCAGGGAAATCAGACCGCACCTGCCTGGGAGAGACACACCAAATCTCCCTCTCAAGGGCTGTCTATGCATCACCAGGACCTAAATTTACTCAAATGAAGGGTAAAAAAAGGCATGAGGAAAAGCAAAGGGGTGCCTTCGCTCTCTCATTTGTCTTGATGACCCACATCTCACAGGCAGAGCCTCCAGCTGAACTCCCAGTGCCTTCCCTCTCTCTGAGGCAGTCAAAGGAAAGGCTTTCTGATCCCTTCCCAATTCATGCTGTAAGTGGGTGAGTTGGCAGCAAGATGAGATTCCCTTCCTTATTGCTGCCTACCAAAAAGGGAAACCCTGGAATACTGCCAGATCTGAGGACTTGTTAGGGAAATACGAGTTTGTTGATGGGAGGCAAAAAACAGATGAGGCAGAATTCCACATAATTCTGCCAGCTAAAGCATTGTTTTGACTTGCATCAGTAGAAGGAAGCTATCAGCTAATTTACACAAAGAAAAAAGGCTTTTGAAGAGATGTGATTTAGCATCATCAGCCTCCAGCAACAAGTGAGACAGAAGGCTAAAATCATACCATCTGAGAATAGTTTGGGTTGGAAGGGATCTTTAAAGGTCACCTAGTCCAACCCCCTGCAACGAACACAGGGGTTTAGGAAAAAATTATAGTCTGTCCTTGGGGATGGAGAAGGACAAGTTTTCTCATATGATATGGACAAGGAGAAAATAAAGGACTCTCCTACCTTTGCTAAGAGTCACAGCAAGCACCAAGGGAGCAGTCTGTAGATTTCAGAGTCTATAGGTGCTTTACTAGGAACTGGTTGTGGGTGATGGCTCCTTTCCACTTAGTTCAACGGCACTATTGGGAACAAAACCCTATCCCTTTGTTTTTTGAATGGGGGATGGCAGGTCTCCACCAGAGCTCCTTTAGGATTTGGAACAGAGGCCAGTGTGTGCCAGAAAACTTGCGAAAACCACATGGCTACAGGGTGGATCCGTGTCCTCCCTGTCTCCGTGCTGGCCCTGCTGTAATCCCAGCCTGTGCTGGTGCACAGAGCCCTTTGCAGAGCACAGTGGGAGTAACCACAACCTTGTGTGACCTTTGCGTTGGCAGCTCCTCTGCCGAGCCTGAAACTTTGCATTGCCTCCTTTCCCTCCTCAGGATCTCACCTAAAGAAGCTGATTTTTAACTCACAAGAAAGGCCCCTGCCCCCTGAGGAGACTTTGAGGTGGATTCTAAAAAAGACATTAGTCCCAGTCACAGGACTTGGGGCTGTCCATGGCAAAGAACGGGGAGAAAAGGCTGTAATTCTCCCTCTCAGCTCTGACCACTGATTCATAGTCACACTGGCATAGACAATACTGACATAGACAATATTTTTAGAAGTTGGTTGGGTTTTTTTTTTTCCATAGAAGAGAATGAGGTTATGGCGCCCCACGGACACCCACAGTCTCCTGGGCAGGGATGAAAGCAGTCTTAGAAGGAAAGAGTTTCTACCTTGGAGGAAGAAAGCCTCTGTGGAGCTAAGGACAGTCATGAGGTCCACTCCCAGCACTGGGGCTGCTCTTTTCGTGCTGCCTCTGCTCCTCCCACAAGCAGAACAAGCCTTGGGAATACTCCCACTGATGATACAGAGGGGATGTGTCTTTATTTACTTACATCTTTTCCCCTCACTCTCCTGTCCTCCGTTCTCCATCCTCCTCGGGCACAGACCTGAGCACACAGAGGCCTCCAGGAGCCAACAGTGCTGTTGTTCTCTCCCCAAGGATGGGTTTATTCCTTCCCATGTGGGGCACACCCTGTCACCAGCACAGAGGTCTTCCCCAAAGATTTCCCACCTAGTTAACTCATGGTCAGGCTTAGCAGGTTCAGCTGAAGAGATCTGAAAAGGAAATCTCAAAAGGATCTTGCTTGAAATGTCAGGGCTGCCAGTTGGCTTTGGCTGCTGGAGAGCTGATCAGCATAAACATGTCACACTTTGCTGCATTAAATCAAATATTTCCCGTTATTCGGTAAGGTCCCCACCACGTGTTTCTCTCTTTTGCATTATAGAGTCAGTATTGTACCTGTGAGGGTGTTCCTGCTTCATTCCTGGACCTCTCCTGAAGCTCAGTGCGCTGAAGTCACTGCTCATGAAACAAACTATACCCACACCAAAAGGTCAAATGTGACAGACCTGGTGCTCAAGTGCTGAATGTTGTTTGTTTGGACTGATCAGAATAGTTCTGAAGTGACTTACACCAAATTCTTCCTGTGCTCAAAACCATGTTCCTCCATAAGCCATGTTTACAAATGCCAAAAATATTTTGAACCAGGAGTTATGAAAGCCTGAAAGCACTTACTTATAGAGAGCTGTTTCAACAGTGCAAATACTTGTATGTAGTTGAGCCAGGTCCTGCTGCTCATGAGAACAGCCTTTACCAATCTGTCAACACTGACCTAACTCGTCCAAGAGAGGGCTCAGAAAATCAATGTGACGTGGAGAGACCTTCAAAGGGCCACTGTACAAACAGAAAGCTGGTGCAGGGCTGGAGGATGGTGAAACCTGGCAGGTACAAAGAAGTTTGTAGCCATCTCCAAAGACTGCGTTTTTGAGTGTCATTTAATACTACAGAGACTCCCCTGTAATATTTTGAAATTAGTAATTCTTCTGGAAAGGTAAAACCCTTCACATTTTTCTTAATATATGAAATTGAATTGTGACTTCAATGCCTCGGTCCATAACATATTTTTAAGGATTATATGAGTTCAGACTATTTGTTGAACCATTTTTCACTGGCTTTACCCATGTCAGGACAACAGGGGGTTCTTGAACAAAATCAAGTATCAGTCAACCATCCTGCCCAAATTTGGGAGACTTTTTCATAGTTTGCATTATGCTATTCTGCTCTATAATTTTGTTTCCTTTCCCTAAATTGGGCTTTCACTCATCCTTTCCATTAGTTCAGCTAAGGGGCAGTAATTTAGGGCAGAGAGTATTTTATTTTACTTGTCCTAGAATTACCTGGCATCAGTTTAGCATGGTGAAAATGTGATTAATAAGTAAATAACAGTACTGGCACAACTAGGGGCTCTGTTCAGAAATGGCCTCATAGCTCCTGCTTTGATCCTGCTGAGAGGAGGTTCTATTTTAATAGCAATATTTAGCAGAATTCATGGCCATGCCCTGATTTCTGACCTACAGAGCACAGAAAAATATTTCAAATTATCACCTCCAAGTGTTTTCAAAGCAGCACAGAGTGATTACCTGAAAAATAAATGGAATCTCTCAGCGACTTCAGGGACTCAGCCAAACCACTGAAAAATCAGGCTTGTAACATTCCACATGTGAATTCCTTCATGCTGTCTTGAAGCCAGAATTAAAAGATAGGTGTGGGATTATCTTAAAAACACTCAGCCTCTCTTTTCCTTGAAAGCTGGAAGCCATGAGCACAAGGACAACAGTAGGCCATATTTCCACTAAGGGGCTTTTCCTGGTGCACGACTGTTCCCAGAAAACCCTAAAAACAAAGCCCAGCCACAATCCTAGAGGCCTCTGTAGTAACCAGCAGAAGCCAAGTCAAAAAACACCTCCTCTAGCAGCTACTCCAAATGAATTCTTTCCCTCAAGAAGCATTAACTTTGGCTAATCCCATCCCTCCCTAGAAGCCTGAGTGTATCCCCAAAGGTGAGGATTTCAGGCTGTTCACTTTGTTCACTTCTCAGCATCCCTATAAAGTAGGGTCTGGTAGATCCTTTCCCTCCCTTTTCCCTCCCTGCTGTTCCCTGTTCTCATTATAGGAGGGCTCCTGCACAGTTCAGTTTAAGGGAAAATCTCTCTCTGACTCCAGCAGAGCCAGCCAAGCTTTGTCCTGCCACCACCCTCCCATCACTACCAGCAGCAAAGCTACAAGGGAGTCCTGCAGGGCTAAGAGAAAGGTTTTACCATAAATGCAGCCCTACCTCTCATTCCCCATACCCAGCAAATGCTGAGTTGGTTTTAAAATAAATTTCCTTAACAACCAAGTACTACTATTTAACAGGACCCGTGAGCACTTCTATAGCATTTTACAAATCACTGCATAAGTATTAATTAGACTTAATGACTCATATTACCTAATGAGATAATGAAAAACCCTGCAGCTCACAATATCTATTTCTATTTTCAGCAAGAGATGAAATGGATCTTGTAAAAGGATATATTCTCTTCTAATTCTCTTCCTGCATATCCCTGCAATAACGTTGGAAGGTAATTCAGAACGTGCAAGTCGTGGCATTTTCTTCCCCCTCAGTTTGCAAAGGCTAATACAGTCTTTGCCACAAAACACAAACACAGAAGTTCAGTGATATTATTTGTTCCTTAGGAGGCTTTCTATCGAAGGATGACTGGTGGGGGCTCACTTTTTTTGGTAAGGAGACGTGGATTCGCTGCCCGTTCTTTAAGGAGAATAGCAACGTCCTTCTTGCTTTCTTTCTGGGTTGCCCCTGCCAAGGTAATACTTAATGGATTAAGTCTTGTGAAATAAATTCTGTAAATAGAATGTGGACTGAGATCATTTCAACTCATTTCCCCTGCGTCCCCTTGCCGTCCTGGAAGCTGTCAAGCACAAGCAGCCTGTTCTCCCAGTGTTAGTCTTGAGTCTCACTAGATGCATAAAACAGCTTGTTTTCCACATACTTTCAGTGATGGCATTAAAAAAAAAATTACAAGGGGAAAAAAAAAAAATCCCCAACCCTTCTCAATTCCACCCATAGCTATAAACTGGATATAGTTAATCTTGCAAGGGCACCAAACATTGCTCTGTTTGTCCACATTTGAGCACTAGAAACCTATGTTTATGATGGAATTACAGCTGAATCTGAAGGATTTTAAAGAAAGGAACTGAACCAACTGTGGGTTTGTAAACAAACAATATGGTTTTGACGTCAGCCATATCATTTCATGTGCTGGAACTGTTTCTATCATGTGGCCACTTGCTGCCCCTGAAGAGTATCTAATTTAATTTAGATGTATTCACGATATGGGACAGCACGTCAAGTCCAAGAAACTAAAGGGTAACTCTGCAGGAAGGCCTGTGCTGGAAAGATTGCATAAGCTGTACTTCGAAGGAGCCACAGAGACCTTTTAGCTCAAGGAACAGAGGGGAAAGTGATGTCTACCCCAGAAAAAGGAAACAAGAAAGAGAGGGGAAGTGTATGGAGTGGGCACTGTCAAGGAGAAGGACTTTCTCCTTTAGGAATGAATCAGTTTGAGGTATTTTTCTGCATGAATGTAATCCAAAAAAACTCTGCACAACTTTTTCCAGAGCAATAAATCCTATCCACAGGATTTCAGGAGTCTTTCCAGCTTTGTTTTCGGTCCTTCTTGGGTTCTTCTCTCTGCTCTTTCTGTACTGGCCCTGTAGACAACCTCCACGGAGGACAACCCATCCCAGGAGATCTTCTGTCAGGGACCACTCCAGCATCCATGGGATCACCCCCAGCAAGCCCTCAGGTCCTGGTGACCCCAGTTCCTCTCCCATGGGCACCTGGGCTGCCAACAAACACCCAGGTGAGGGGCTGGCACTTGGGTGAGGCAGAACAGCAAGATAATCCTTTGCTGCGGCTGATAGTGACTGAAACAAGTCTTATGTTGCAGGTATCTAAGGGCACCAGTGTGGGAAAACTGCTTTTCACACAGGGCATGATTCTGATTGGTAAAATTCCCTGCAGCCTGGCATCAACTGAATTTAAAGGGACGTCTTGTGTGGTAAAAAAAATTCTTTTTGACCCTACAAGTTCACCAGCCTGGCCCTTCAATTATATGACTTTCTCTAGAAATATATTTCAATTAACAGGATAACAACAATAAGGCACGTTGTCTTATTTATTTATCAATTTAAGTATTTTTACTAGACAGCATTTCCTACTCCAGTAGATCTAGTTCCCAAGGTTTCCAGCAACCCCAGTTCCTGCCAGAAGTGGTGTAGAGCTCAGTGCTGGGTACTCAGCTCTGGCTGTACACACACGCTCCCCAACAGCATCTTCCCAACACAGCTACCCTGACTCCTACACATTTGGAAAGGAAAGAGAAGATGGTTCCCCTTGCAGTTATTTCATGCCATGGAATCCTGACTGCTTGTTGAAAAACTACTTCCAATAAAAATGTAAGGGTTTTTTCCAAGGAAAGCTAACGCTTTCTACCAAAAAAATATTTCCCAAAAACTTAAACTCTACTTTTAGCCAAAAACATGAGACCAGCCTTAGGTGTAGGATTCAGACCAATACTACAAGACAATCACAGAAGTTATAACCAGCTGAGCTTGGATATTTACAGTGGAAGGCAAGCTGCAATTCCTTCCTTTGATCTCTTTGTTGGCTTCAGGATTACATTTCCCAACCGTGCTTTTTAATCACTGTAAACATCAGAGGTGAAGAATTTGGTGGAGAGAAAATTGGCCGCTTCTTTGTGTTTTTGATCAGACGGGGCTTTGATGCCTTCTCTTTCCCAGTTCCAGTGCCTGGACTCTCTATGTGACACCACCCGTGGCCTCAGGCTCTGGGATCTGCACATGGAGTGCATTTCCTTGCCTCCATCTCCATCCCCTGAAGGGATACAGGCCCAGGGGTGATGCTCTTCCCAGTGAAGAGGGGCAGGGTGCCACACAGTCACCCAGTCTCCCAGGGACAGCTTCCCTCCCGAGCAAGCCTGAAAACTCACACTTTGCTTTTGCAAGACCCCTCACCCATGAGTTTCTCCCTGCTGGAAAAACCCTGGAGTCAAGAAACCTGAGAATGGCTGGTGGGAATTCATGAAAGGTGTGCCAGCAGAGCAGGGACATCCAAGCTACCTCTGAAGGACACGACAGGGGTACAGCAGGAGGCTTTCTGCCACAGGATGGAGCTCAGTGCAGGCTGCAAAGCATTTCTAGGAAGCTCCACAAATAACTCAAAGCATCTGAATCCCATTGCAGAGCCTGCACCTCCACTTGTGCCTCCAGGCAGATAAACTGCAAAGTGACTGGGAAAAAAAAAAAAAATTCGTGTAGGTGAAGGTCTCGATCGTGTCTGAAAAAGTACAATACCCAAGAGAGTGAGGCAGGGAGAGAAGAGGCAGCTTTTATAAAAGGTGATGAGCATGTGAACCCTGTGGCTTCGATTCTGTCCCACTTATTCTGTTCGCCAGCTCTACAAAGTGTTTCTCACACAGAAGTGTATTTTTACCAACACTGAAAAGACTGTGCCAGAAGCTCAATTTACTTTTACCCTGGGTAAATGGCATGCAAATGACATGTAAGAGGTTAAATGGCAAAGGAAAGATTTTTGGTTTTTGTTTTTAAACCAAGATGGCCAAATAAGTATTAAAGGGCTGATCTTTCTGACTGTGAAATCTCACGGAATAAAAATATTTAACAAGAAAAACCCTCAGCGTTCTCTTCTACCTGAGCATCATGCACAACAAGGAGCTGCTTTACCAAAGGAGTTAAAAGTTTTCTGCAATAATGCAACAAATCACTCTATGCAACAAACACAGACACACTCTGTGGCAGCTTCCCCACAAGGTTCAATCTATGGGGTAAAAAAAAGTCGTGATTTATTATATAGCATTTGGACAGTTGCGAATGAAAATTTGCCAAAGATCAGAATAATCAACTCTTTCACCCAGGCAGGTTTTTTTATGGAAGAAAAAAAACACAGAATGGGTCTGAGCAAAATAAATAAAAATTCCACACTTTTAACTAACAGAAACTTTTGCGTCATTCAGAAATATTTACAGACATCCAGAATCTTTTATCATCAAAAAGACGCTCTGGCCTTTCAAATTACAACTTTTTCCTATATTTTTGTTTACTGATGGCCTTTAAACCAGTGGATATCTCTAACTTGTGGCATCTCTTCCTGTCGAGTCAAATGCAGGAACTTTTAAAGCTGCTCCTTGCTATTTTTTCCTTCCCTTCTCTTGAAGCATCTCTCTTTTGCTAAGCTGTCATCTGTGAGTTTTAAAGATAGCAGAACCCCATCCACAGCAGCATCCATCACATGAGTCATGGTAACTGTGCCTCAAACATCAGTTTTTATCGATTGACTGGGCCTCTGGTGCCAATATGGAAATCTTCCACCCTGTTTTAATACAATTAAATACATCCAGGAAAAGGGCTGCAAATGGAAGCATGCATTAGCCATTCATGGTAGACAAGCCTCTCCCAGAGCCCAGTGAAGTGCAGCATCCCTGCTTCCCTTGTTTATTTAATTAGCACACAATGAAGGCCACTGAATTTCCCTGCAAAAGGTGTTGCGTACTTTGGACAAAAAAGAAAGGAGAAAAGAAATTGCTTTTAAGTCCGGTCCAAAAAAATAGCTCCTTGGCTAAATGGCACTTTTAATAAAGATGTTTCCAGTGTTTGTTTATTTATCAAAAAGCAGTGTTTCTCTCGGGTGTTTTGATTTTTTATTTCTGTGCACAAGAAGGAGGGGGAAAAAAGGGCTTTACTAAGCAAGTCTTTCAGTGAGACACCAGATGATGGATAGTCAAACACAGAGTCTCCTGTAAACACAGAGGTAACCAAAAGGTATGAACTGACTCATAATTGTGTCAACACAGGTCGCAGACCCTTGGTTTATTTCAGCCTTCCTGTTTTTCACAGATTTCTTTTCACACTACACTATTTTTTATTTTTTTTTAAGACACAGACTCTTTTCAGTACACCTTAGCGGGGTGCAAAAGCACACACGTTTTTACACCAGAATGTGGGCATCTACACACACATGTAGGCTGTACTGCCACAATTACAACAGCAGCATTTTCCAGCTATTGCTTATGGCTGCGTTAAACGAAGCTCTGCTGTCCATGACTGCCCTAAATCATAAAGTCCATCCCATTCCTGCCTCCAGCCTTTCCCTGGAGGCTCTTGGGAAGCATCCAGGAGAGAGGAATACAACAAAACCTCAACAGCCTAGTGCTCCAGTCCATCCAACCCTCAAAGGCTCGCTGTGATTTATTTTTTTTTTTTTTTTTAACCTAAGTGGCAAGACTCTGTCTGACGGAAAATGCTGGGAGGAGGACGGGCAGCAAAGAGGTCTGTGATGAGCAGAACCTGCCTGTATTTCTCCTGATCTCTAAACAAATTGAATTAGGCTTTTCTTTGTATAAAGTTTAGAACCATGGTTTGGGTTGGAAGTTTGGAAATACCATCTAGTTCCAATCCCCTTGAAAAACCTTCCACTAAAAGCCCCATCCAAACTGGCCTTGGAGGAAAAAGCCTTTCTGGGCTCTCTGTTTCATTATTAGCACTGACCAGAAGGTTAAGAAATCATTAGGGTAGGGACTGATGTGCAGACACCCCAAGACACTGAATCCCTGCAGGTCCCAGAGCAGGTGAAGGGCCAGGAAAGGAGTTTCAGTACATTCCCTGTACCTGTGGAGACATGAGTCTGAAATCCCGAGATCCTTTCAAAGGACTTGCAGGAAACAACAAATGAAGAAGGGTGAAAGCCAGGGAAATTGCTCTTCCTCAGCTCAGAGGCAGGAAAAGAAGCCATTTAAGGCCAGACTGCAGTGACCAGTGGTTGTTCCTGGGTGTCCAGGGAACACGGAGATCTGCAGTGGATCCACCCTGAGCACACACATGAAAGGGACTTAATGCTGTAGACCCACCCACCCACCCGAGATGTGTCTTGTATGAGCAAGAAGAAGCTCACACAACTGTTTGGGATGTTTCAGCTTCAGAGGTTCACTGAGAATGGGCAGAGCCAGCAAGGACAGGAGACCTCCCTCAGGCTGAGCCGTGCCTCGTTCCTTGTATAATCACATCCAGCTCAGGGGGAGAGTGACTCAACGAAAATCAGAGTCACAGAAGCAGGATCAGGACTTTATTTGCCACTGTGAAAAAGGCAGTTGCTAAAATTCCCAGTTAACAGGTAATCCCTATAGTGACTGAAACCAGATCCACCCAGAGATCCCACAATGGCTCCTGCCTGGGTACATCACCAAATCATTCACCAAAAAAATGCAAACCAAATTACATTAGAGCGAAGCTGACACACACACACAAAAAGCACCATAAATAGCATTTCAGAAACAGAAATAACTGGCAGACTTAATTTTTTTAAGACTACTCATTTCAGGAGAGTACACCATTGTAAAGAGAGAGCATTTTATCTGGAGCCATTTCCCCCTTTGGAAACCAGGGCTGACAGAACAATGGGGAGAATTCCCTTTGTGAATTACAATATATTAAGTCAGATTTGCTTCCAGCAGGTTCTGTACCTTCAGAAATTGCTCAGGCTTTGTATGTTTGTCAACTGGGGAAAACCTACACTCTATTCTCCTGCCTCCCCTCTTTTCTTCGCCTCCTTTTAGCTCTACAGCAGAAGATGAAGGAAGAAAATTTTACTGAAGCAGACCATGAAAAAAGAGTTTTCAAAACATTCCAGATATTTTCTCTGCATAAACACGCTGTGGATTTCTAATGTAAATAGTGCCAGAGCACTGTCACTCAGACCCCAGGAGTTCACCCAAGTTAGACAAATTATGCTTCCTGTTATCTCTGTTGTTACAGATTCTTGCCTTTCATTCATTCCTTGCCAGTGGCTTAGATTTTATGCGCAGGGGAGAAAAGGAGCCTCAAATGCTGAAGTTAACCTCTTGTGGTGAGACCAGCAATCCTGGCCTTTCCAGGGGAGAATGCAGAAGGAGATAGCTACTAGCCTCGTCTGCCAAGGCAGCAGCCAAAAGAATGCTGAAATTTGGCATGTATGAGCAGGAGAAATGCAATGCTATGGGAATGGACACTGCAAGCTGCCTGCCAAATCTGCAGCATTTGGCCCACACGAATAAAACAAATTAAGTTAGGAAAAGTTTTCTACGTGTCCTGTAAAAAACCTCCACAGAGCTGTGTTGTGGCTGTGAAAAGGGAATGGTGCTGCTGAGCAAACCTGCCTGGCAGAAGCAGTGGCTGCTGCCTCAAACATCATATCCACACTATAATTAAAACTAACTTCAGCTACAGCCAGCAAGTCTCATTTCCTCCCAGATAGGGAGATGCTTATTGGAAGGGAATGCAGGATGTGATGAGGGGATTCCTTTCTGGATGTGAAAGCCCCTGTCCCACATGCCAGACATTGTCCAGCTGTGAAACCCCTTTGGGTCTGGAAAACAAAGGGCCTGGATGCTGCCAGCCCCATGCCCTGCCCTGCAAGTGCACCATTCCAGTCTCTCCTGCCTGGTCCACAGCCCCTTTTAGGGACAGAAAACGCTGTGTTTGCATGGCAGCAGCATGGGAGGAATGTGCATTGCCCACCTGTAAACTGATGCCCTGTAATGATGAGTACCTTTAATGCCATTCTAACGAGCCAGTTCTGAAATGTTTTGTTTATGCAGTACTTCCAGTGAAGGGAAAAGCTCTTACCTATTGTTCTTCGGAGATCTTCACACTGGCTAATGTGAGGGAATTTCAGGATTTCCTTCCACTTTTTGCTTTTGCCTTTGCGTTTCCCTCCACCCCCTGCAGGGAGAGAAATATCAGGATTAGATTGCTTTGGGGGCACAGTTCCACCCAGAGTTTACCTGCCCAGTCCCAGTTCTTATGGATACCATCAACAGTTAAAGCTGAGACATTGTGGGTTGATGTACAAGCAGAACCCTGGAAGTGTTCAAGGAAAGGTTGAATGGGACTGTGAGCAGTCTGGCCTAGCAAAAGATATCTCTGCCCTTCAAGGTCCCTTCTAAGCCAAACCATTCTATGATTTTATGATACAGATCAAATCTCAGCTTGTTTGAACTTAAAACAGACCAAGGAGGTGGCACATCTGGCTGAAGATGAGCTCACTAGAAGTTGGGAGTCCAGGCTTGTTGCCCACCGGGTCCAGCATCACCTCTTCCCCAACCAAGAGCCACTGCACACAAGTCAAACAATCTTGTTGAATTACAGCTCACACCTTTCCAACACAGATATCCTCCTTCTGGTTTTGGGACAAGCCCTGATTCTATCCCAAAAAAGTGCGGAAAGCCAAAGATCAGAATTCAATTCCCGCCATCCCCTCCCATCCTCACATTACATATCCTGCCAACCTGGCACTACTGATGCTGTTACACACTCTGGTCACTGCTGCTTCCACAGGAGAACTGTAGGAGAAAAGCAACAGCTTCAGGAGGAAAAAAAAATCACTTTTTGATTCTTCTTTCTGTTCTGCTTGGAGAGGCTGAGCAGCCAACAGAGGAGGAGTGTCCCTCTGGACAGGAAAGCCCAGATGCAGACTGGGACTCTCCGAGTCACTGTATCTGCTGCAATTCAGTCCCTGCACACAAAATCTGATTCACTTGAGTCTATTTCACATGCTCTGGCATGCTGAATGACTAACTCAGAGCTCACTTAATTCTGTAGAGGGGTTGGTAGAGTCACAGCTGCAGATTGAGAGTGTGTTGGGTCCTGCATGACACTGCAGGCTAAATTAGGAGAGTGCTGACTCAAAAGGTAGCAGACCACCAGAGAGAAAACAAGAGCCTCAGGAAAAAAATACAAGTATTGCTCTCTGTGGGGCATTTCTGATCACACAATGTCACCTCTGGCACAGGAGAGTTTCTTTTGCATCTCACCTTTTATTCCTTTGCTTTTGATGGCCAATGGTTTTGCCATCACAGAGTCTGCCTTGAATTATTTTAAACCTCTTATTGACAGGAACTGATTGTATTTCTACAGGGTGCAAAGTAGAGCTGAGATATCTGCACTGGCCCTACAGGAACCAGCTTGTCTGGACTTTCAGGAGCACAACCCTGTTATCCTTTGCAGGAATTAGACTGCAGCAAAGCAGGGAGAGCTGTGACTGCCTCCCCACCACACAGTATTATGCAATACAGATGTACCCCTTGGGTCTGCAATGGATTCTGCTTCTACTCCCCCTCATCAGTGCATCCCAGCCACTGCTGCTGAAGCCATTTCCTTCCTCATCCCTCTGCCCACACCATCAGAGAGCTTGTCTTGCTCTCTTGGTCTGGCATGCTGAGGGCCTTAGGTGAACTACAAAGTGCTGTTAAGCATTTTGTGGGCTGGGGTGAGCACTGTGATCATCTGTTCACCAACTTCTGGAGCACATCTGTTCACAGATGGCTCTGCTCTGGCTGCCAGTGGCCACGGGGGTTGGATTCAGCAGCCCTAAGGGCCTTCACTGGTTTTCATGTCCCCAAAAGCCCACTCCTGCAATGCTGCACAGATGCCACCTCCACTTGCTCCTCTTTTCCTTCTCTTCCAGGGGCATTTTCCTTTGTGCACCCGCCCTTATGCCTCATCACACTGTACCTACACTTCACTCCCTGCACCCTCCCTTCAAATACTCCTCTGGGAAAAAGATCCTTCCACCAGGAATTCCTGCTTCCTTCTCTCTTCCAATCGTGCTCTATGGCTGCATTTTCTTCTCTGAACCATTCTTCCCTGAACTTTTCTTCTCTTTGTGTTTTTCCTCACACTCACTTATCTTGGAATCACAAAATCCTACAATATACTGAGTTGGAAAGGACCCATCAAGATCACCGTTTCCAGCTCCTGGCCCTGCACAGGACGCCCCAAGAAACACACCTGTGCCTGGGAGTGCTGTCCAAAACTTTACAGAAGTCCTCCCAAAAAGGCCTCATCTTTATCGGCATCAAGCAGCACCGAATATTACAAAATAGCCCTTTGCTCCTAATGACAGCTCTGAGATTTGTGCAGAGGTGATACGATTCTGCTAAGCTGGGCCAGAACATCTTTAAAATCCATTCAATGTAAAATATGTATCGATGTATTTACATTGGATGATGTATTTCTGACATTAAATTTCCATCAAAACTAGAGAAGGGCTCTGCGGTCCCCCGCTAAAACCGTGATCGATACAGCCAGCATGTTCTCTCCTCTTTTGTGGCTATCCTCCAAAAATAAGCAGCCTTGCCTGATGAATCATTTGCTCTTAGCTGAGCGTGAAGTAGCGTTACTGCTTTGCTTGTGACGTCTTTATGTTAAAGATTCTGATCAAGTGCTTTAATCGACCTGACCTTTCCGCTCTCAGCTTTTCTTGTGGAGCCAGCAGTGTTTGCTGGCTCCAAACGTTAATTCTGGGAGGGGCTTGAAGGACATAATGCAGTGAGACAGCTGAGACACAGTCAATTGTCTAGGAGAGCTAAAAGCTGAAAGGGGAGGTTTCTCTGAATAAGTCACAGTGCAGGTTGCAGAGGGGAGCCTCTCACACATTGCCTTGATTGCTGCCTTTGCACCGACTATTCCGTACAGGAGGATTTGCATTCTTCAAGGCAGCTTCTCAGGGCAGGACTTGACAGATGTGCCAAGTTTAAAATGTGAGTTCCATCGTGCAGTGTTGGAGGGTCTGACTGCTTTAAAATTTTGCTTTGGTGCTGACGACACCAAACGTGATCTGTCAGCAGCAGCACGAAAGCTCAGCCCCGCTCCCGTGCCTGCACTCAACAACTCAGCATTTGCAAACTGAGGGTTGAAGCTGATTCTCTAACATGTCAACCAGTCCTGCAGGAAACAAAAGCATTTGCTCTACATCTTACCTACTGAAAAATACATGGCATTTTTCACATCGTCTTGTGATGCTGCATGGCAAATCTAGCTCTGATCTCTGCCTGTGAGGAGAGAGACATAACCAGAGGCACATGTGTAAAACATTTGCCAGCAGGAACTACCTTTAGCCTGAAGTGTCTACTTTTTTCCCCATCCATTATTCAGTATATACTTCCTCTCCTAACACCAAGAGGAGACAGGAGAATACCTGCATATTATTAAGCCAATGAGATATTAAGTGGCTTGTCCAAAATTAAATGAGAAAACAGAGACAGAGGACAGAGCTGAAGTCGAAGAAGAAGCCAAGGCTTTGAGACTGTTAATTCTGCTAAAGACAGCATCAAGCCATGCTCCTGCTCAGATGATTGAAGATCATCCACGACACAGAATAAAACACATTGTTGGATGAATTTATTCCAGCACCACGCCCATAGCACATTCTATCTGTGCCTCATGGCACCATGCAAGGTGGATTTTAAGAATGGATAATCTGGCTTCTTACTGCTGCTCTGTTCTTGCCCAAGTTGGTAAGACCAGCAGCACATCCCATGCTGCCAGGCCTGCCTAATTCAAGACAGCCAAATATTCCATCCAGCTGTATTAACTGCAATCTAGTTAATCCACAGATCACTGGAGGATGACTACAGCTTCCATCTTCCACTTCACAACACTACCTGGGCTGTCACCCAAGACCTTCCCAACAACAGCAGAGAGTTCTGTAGTCTCAGAATGCAAGGCCTTGATTACACAGTGAAAGCAGAGAAACAAACTCCAAAAATAATAAAAGTCAAAAAAAATCACAGTTAGTGTCCTATTTCCACTCACAAGATGTTTATGTTCTTTTTCTTCTTCCTCTTGCCACCCTTTCTCTGCTTTATCCCATGGAGGTGTTTGAAGCCATCTGCTGTATATGGAATTGCCATGTTAGAGTAAGCTCTGGCCAGTACAGGATGGACTGCAGGCAGCTTCAGAGGAAGATCTTGGAAAGCTGTTTCTGAGGTATTTGCAAAACATTAAATTTGTTCCATATTCTGTTAATTAGATATGGCTGACAAAACATGGAGGTGTACGGCTTCCAAAGAATTTCTTCTCCTATTTTAGCATCTGTGCTACTTAGAATCAGGCTGTTCTTATGATCCTGGTAAACGCCCTGCACTGTTGAATGCCCTCATGTCTCATGTGGGTGTGAATACCAAAGATTAACTGTGTATTTGTGAAGGAAAAGAACACTAATCTTGATCTTGTTTTCCTAGAGCGCCTTGTCCTAATGAGACAGTGTGAATAAAATTTACCGGTCCATCATTTTCCCTTAGGAATTTTTCATGTCTAATACATCCAGCCTCTAAGGCAAACAGTTTCACCCTTATTAGACCTGTTTCGTGTGGAAGTTCTCCCAGGTTCACTATTCTTCTTTCTTATTAGTTCCACCTACACTCAGCTGTACTAGCAAATAAAACTGGCTTGTTTTTGAAGAATGAAAAGCTGCTTGCTCTCTGCCCTTCATCCTGCCCCTCTCCTCTGGGAAAGCAGCAAAAGAAAACCCAGGAACCCTGTTTTATTCCATAAAGATGATACTCCTGATTAACCTGTGCATAAATCAAGCACTCACAAGACCATTAGGAGCCTCTTTATGAATGAATCCCCTCCTGTCAGCGCGAGGAAAAGGTGAGGAGTGTGAGGGCTGGATTTCCAAAAGCAGGAGGGTGTCCACCATGCACGGGGGTTGCAGTGCCTCTGCAGACCGGTCTCGAGAGGCTCTGTCTTATCAGATACAACAAAAAGTCCACTGCAAGCCCTCAGAGGAGAATGGTGTTACACAGCTCCTCTTATGGGCGCTAATCTGCCCTCATCTCCCGCAGCCTTTTCCGATGAGCGCGGCTCTGAGGAGTCACAGCCCACGATAAGGGGTTTGTGCCCATCTCCCCTGCAGCCACAGCACGCTTGCTCATGATGCTGCTGCAAACACCCAAGCCTGACAAGCGCCGTGTAAAACACCTCGCTGCTTTTTTGGGGGAACGAAGAGCAGATGTGTTTCGTGTTTAAGCCTCCAGAACCACGTTGATGGGAATTTCACAAGCAAAAGCACAAGCAGAGCCAGGCTGGCTTTGCAATCTGGTTACCAGAGGACCAGAGGGCAAAATATTTTGTATACAACTGGCATCTAAAGTGCCAGTTATTAACCTTGGCTCACAGAAGTCAGTGCTGATGAACACTTATTGCAGGGATATCTACCTATGATTCAAAGAAGAGGTCAGGTAACACTGCAAGAACTGGTAAGTGGATGAAACATGACTTTAACAGCACATTTTTTTTATGTCAATAATAATGTTAATAATATGCTTTAGCAACATGCACTGCCCTGAAAGCACAGAGAAAGCTAAGGGATTAGTCTTTGAAGACTGATCCTCGGGGCTTAACTATCATATGTCAAGGCCATTTTGTAACTACCCTAGAAATATAAAGGAGTCCCTACACAAGCTACCTTCATGCCTGGTCAGAGCACATTGAAAGGACTTAATTAAACTTAAAAATCAGGCCTTTAATTTCTTCTCTATGTCTTAAGTAGGCATCCCAATTTGTGACATTCTCCATACAACTCTGCCTACATCCTCCACTGGATAATTTTAATGCATCTTTGAGATTGCTTGAACAAGTTTTCTTTGGGTTTTGTGGGTCAGTTCACATATACTGGGGTTACGTTTCACTGCTATGCTAACAGAAAGTTGTTTGGTCACAAAGCTCCCTGGATGCAGTTTAATTTCCCCCCAACATAAACACCTACAGTTTGTCTGTTTTGGTGTCTCTCTCTTTCATACCTTGCATTTAACTTCATTGTGTCTATCTGCAGCTGATAAATGAGCAAAAAGAGATTGTTGGCTTTTATGCCACAAGCAAAATTAATCCAATAGATACAAATTCTATAGAAGATTTACAATCTATTAAGAAACAAACAAATAGTAAGACTCACAAAAATAAAGCCAGCTATAATCTAAAATAGTAAAATTAGGAAGAGCCCAAAATTTCAATTTCCTATTCTTGACCTCAAAGTAAACAAGGCTACTGGCACAAGTCCAGGCATTTTTGTGGGATTTAGAATGAACAACCATGTACTGGCTGATTTGACATATCTGAGGGACTCTCTGGGGACTGTTGAGAGATTTTCTTTATCAATAGTGTGGACAACATGGAAAAAAAAAAAAATAAATAGCACCTCTGTATCAATGATTACTATGGGAAACCAAGCTTTTGAACAGAGTTGTTGAGATTCAAGGTTATCACCCTGCTGAAAATATCAAATCTCTCAGTGGAGCTTTCTTCCAAGCTGGACCTGAGAACGTATTTCAAAGTTCTACAAAATTCTGATGCAAAGACATTAAACCAGTTCACTGTGCTAACATTTGAGTCATCTCAGTTCTCTAACGTCAAAACATTATCACGGAACATATCAAATAAAGTACTAAGATACCACTGGAACAAAATGGGTATGGTAAACTGACATTCTTTACTTTGTTAAAATGATGTTTCCATATTGTCAATAAGAAGGTAGAAAAAGCAAATCATCTTTTCTTTTAAGCAGACACTTTCCTGCAAACCCTTTAATTTTAGACAAAACTTCATTCTCCGAAAGGAAGATTCTTTTGTCAGAAATGTTCTCAACTGTCACATGCTTTGAAGTACACAAGAATTAAACAAGGAACATGGTCTCCCCATAGCTGAATGTTTGAGTGAATCTAAATTCCCACATTTCTTACCAATTCCCTTGAGTTAATTTGCACAGCTGTGAGTTACACGGACTGTAAGAGACCTGCTTCCCATTCTTCTAAAGGAAGAATGGAAATCTCTGCTCCAGAAATCCTGCTTGAAAAGGGTTTGATAACATCTTTCCAGGAAGGAACTCCTCTTTAAGCACTGGCTTTTAAACTTATGACCTGTTCTATATATTTATTACCCTGTTTAACAACACGCATGCAAGCTACCGACCGGTGCCTCCAAACCCAAACCTGCAAATGCAGCTTGGGGCAGTCCTGTGCATGGTCAGGACAATGATCTTTGTGGGTTCCTTGTAATTCAGGGTATTCTATGAGTCTGTGAACTCATCGCCCACATAGAGTCCAGCAGACTGCCCAGGAGGATGTGCAGGGCTCCTGGATACAGCTGTGTTCCTCAAACAGCCCAAATGTTCTCAGGGCTGGCCCCTAAAGCCAAAGTACCTTAGAGGGCCTCCTGGATCCTAGCTAGACACTGAGATAAGTGACTAGAAACCTAAAAAGCTCTGCTGATTTGCTGATCTCTCACATGCAGTTCTGATGTTGCGCAACATGAGACAGAGGCAGGAGCATTGCAAGGAATCATGGCCCTGGGGTACAGGCACATACATGGGGCTCAGGTCTCCTGAAAAATATGATGCCAGCTCCAGGGAGAACATGCAAAAAACCCAGCCCTGAGCAGGAAACGATGTGGGTTCTGTCTGTCCCTGTCAAAGAGCTGTGTGGGCTTTTTCTCCTGCAAATAGTTCTGCAGTATCTAAAAAAATAGCTTAGCCTCTGTGTTCCTGACATTTGAGTTTTATAAGGAGTATTTCTGAACTGTGGGGAGGAGATCCAGCTGGAGGGGAGGTGACAATCCAAGTGTTCCTATCAGCAGTCTGTAGCCAAGCTCTAAGAATTATGTTCTATTCTGGATTTTCACTCTCACCTAAATAAACTTACCAACAAGACTAAAGTAAAGAATTTTTGTAAACATCATGAAAAATGAATGGCTTGAGAAAGGCTGTTTTATTAGGCCTGGCTGATTTATTAGTTCCACCAAATTGGAAGAATCGGTAAAGCTTTGAGATGTTCTGACAAGAACCCAGAAATCCACGTTAAAAATGGTGAAAATTAGGCTGGGAACCTCCTTAGGATATGTGTATGGGCTGTACTGCCAGAGTTGTTTTAGGGGAATTTCCCTTCTGTGACACTTTTTGCTTCCAGAGCCAGCCAGGAAGAAAACTACAGCATCATAACATGTCTCAGACTGGGTCACTTTCTACTTGGGATCGGGATCAGACACATCTTTCTTCACCCCAAAAACAGATCACTGCCATCTTCCTTGCTCTCCGTGGTCAAACAATGCAACAATTTCTCCCACATATGCATAAAACAGAAATCAAACCCTAGATATATGAGGAGCCTTCAAACACACCATGGAGGCAATGTGGCGAGGGGGTGAAACCCCCCTGAAATGCCTGGTTACAGCAAGTATTTGCCAGGTGCAGTGACTGACTGGCAGAGGGGAAAAGGTGTGGGCACAAACACTGATCTGGAGGAAGGAGATTCTCTGTGGACACCGGGGAGAAGCCCTAAGAGGGTGGCACAGGACTGATGTAAAAGGACATGGCCAGCTTTAGGGGAGACTTCCCCCTTACTTAGCTACAAAGCCTGGCTTTGGCCCCATCATCTCGTCCAGAAACAAGGTACCAACAGCTGGTTCCTGTGGATGGTGCTGGCACAACCTGCTAGATCACCCCTGGAACCACAGAAAACATCCTCTTTAAAAATCACTGTCAGCCCAAGACGTGATGGTAACAGTATTGTATGCGTCAGCTTTTGGGATCATTATTGTAAAAGGTTACAGAAGGGATTTGGGTTAATGGAGGTAATCTGTGATTATCTGATGCAACAGATTGCTCTGCCAGTGAGTCATTCCTTCTGCCACAATATACTGCGGGCTGCAGCTGCAAATAGCGAGCAGGATGGAGCTGGCTCCCAGGCTAAGGCTGTCCCTGTTGTTGGGAGAAACCCCTAAAAGAGGGGGTGCCGAGGCATTGCAGGTGTGTGACAGCCTGGCACAGCTTTCCTGAGGGCAGTGGGCTGCAGAAGTGTACTACAGTCACTCATTCATGGGTGATACTATAGCTACCAGTTGAAGGACTCGACACAAAAAGTAGAACTAAAAAAAAAAAAAAAAAAATTAGAAGGTAGAAGACAAAAAACAAGGAAACTTGCAGAGCAAAGGCAGAGGTTTCCTCTGATTAGCTAATGAAACACTTCAAAAGCAGTGGCTGAAAAATGAGGCTTGATGCATGGTGTAAGCATCAGATGATGCAAGCAGCTGGCCTAGCTCGGCTGCCTCTCCCACCCACCCACCCACCCGGCCGTCTCAATAAACACAAAACAGAGCTCTGTGCCAGGGATGCATTAACTATTTCCTCATGGCTCACACGCTCCTGCACTTCCACTGGCTCTCCCTGCAGCCCCCAGGCCAGAACTAAAACAAGGTATTGGTCTGGGCCATCACCACCAGGGACTCCAGGAGAGAGGAAAAGCAAAGTGCTGTCACAGCCTGAAAGATGAGCAAGAAGAACAAACAGCACCATGCAACAATCCCACAGCTCCCAGCCTCTGCCCCTGGTCTGGATGCCCAAGGTAGCCCAAAGCACCAAAAGCAGCTGCAGCCAGGGATGGACACTTCTAATATGTATATAAATCTAAATAAATGTATGATTCCCACTGACACGCTTTCTGACAGCCAGCTGTTCCCTTTGCTTGCCGTTATCGTCACTCAGAGATTAATGTCACCGCCCGGGACAGCTTATTAGCAATTTTTATTACAAAGCATATACATTTGGCTGGTGGTGGGCAAGAGCTAAGCCTTTGAGCAAATAAAATCCTAGGGCAGCTCGCAGGGAATGACAGAGAACAGATATCTGTGGGGTCCTTGCCCTGGCTCTGAAAGCCAATAATGGCGGGAGGTCAGAGATCAGCTGCTTAATTGTCCAGTGAATTAACGGCGACGAACGTCTGTTTCCCCTCTTGTTAAAACTGACACCAGATATTTCAGAGAAAGCAGAAGGACACTTGGCTACAAAGGAATGTTTTGATGGCTGAGGCTGAGATTGTTGCCAGCCCCAGCCTGTCAGAGCAGTGCAGGTCAAATGAAGTCACTGTAGGAAACTGCTGCTGACTCCAGCACAAACCAGAACCTTCTGGGCCCAGTCGAGCAGACATAGATTACCCTGCTCACTTGGGAGAAAAAAAAAAAAAATACTGTTTGCTTGTATTTAATAAAAAAAGTCAGATCTAGAGCTTTGAATATACAGGCATTAAAAAAAAAAAAATTAAAAAAAAGAAAATTGGAGGAGTGTGAATTGCACCATAAAAATCAGCCTGCACTCATTTTCTCTCATTTGGAAGAAGAATAGAGAGCAATGGGAAAAAATAAAATTACGAGACTATATTAGAAAATGCAAAAAAATACTGTACATTTTCCCTCTCCGGAAAATTTCCCTCTTTCATTTTCCTGCATAACCCTGGTTCAACAATGCATCTCTTAGTGGAAACTGTCATCATGGGAGGAGTAAGGAAACTGAGAAATACACGGGGACAACTTTCATCCAGTTAGTGACATTTTCTGAAGCTGGCTAATACCTTCCTGTTGAAACAACTTCCACAAGGAAGAATGAGGTCTACTTATTTATTTTCTTCCTCTTGCTCAACCTCATTGCAATTCAGATTTTCGTGTGTAGCTGTAGGAACGAGGATGAAAGCTTCCCTTTGTTTTAAGGTGGTTGTGTTAGTTTTGAGCTGTTGTGAAAGAGACTGTAGGGCACATCTTCCCCCTTCATCCACATGAACCCCCTGGTGTTTAATTTAAGCTTCAGGAACAAGAAACAAGCACTTTCTGAATATTAAAAAAACAGTTTCAACCTCCCAGTCAGTTTTTGAGAACCGTAACATGACTTCTTACATGGCAAGTAATCCCCCTCATTATGGGACATGCCGATACCTTTAATGAACAGTGGCAATATATAACACTGGATGTTATATGGATGTGTAACACTGAATTAGGTGACTAAAGTCTAAGTATTCGTTCAGCAGTGTTTTCTACAGGGGTCGTGATGACCACGGAACAGCCACACTGGTTTTCAAGTCAATCTGTGTGCTCAGGCTCTGGCTGAGTTAATTACAATGGTGCCTTTAGCATCGCTGCCTTGGAGTGTCTGCCAGCACGTCCCTAACAAACCACCAGCTCCATGTTTTTCTAGCCCAGACAGAATTGTCAGAGATTATCAGGTCAGAGTTAACTCATCTCCAGTGCCACATGAATCCAGCTCGCTGAACTTCAGTTACCAACGGAGAAGTTCATGACATGACATCACTGAACATCGTATTTGTTTGCTTCTTGCTTCTGCCCCTAATCAATACGTGGGGGAAGAAGGCTGCTGGGTCCTCAAGGGCAAAAAAGACTTAACGTGGTCCTCAAGGGCTAAGGGAGACATCTGGCTCAGCATTTCTAGCATGAGGATGGTCTGACCTTCACATGGGCACCACACAGACAACTCTCCCTGCTTGTGTCCTCCCAGCTGAGCAAAACTAACAGAGGGGCTTTTGAAGCAAAGGCCTGTGAGCTGCAGCCTTGGAAAGGGCAGTGCTCAGGCTGCAGCCCACACTACCCGTAACAGTGCTGAGCAGAGCACTGCACTGCCAGGGACATGACTGGGTGTCAAGTCAATTGCATGGAGCGTGGTTCTGATAAATGAGGTCTGTGTACTGCTTGTGTGGCACTTGGAGTCACTCTGGAGCTGAACAGACCTGTGAGGAAGTCACGATCTCTGCAGCAAGAAACACTTTCTGCTCAGGTGTTTCATGAAATCCATTTTTTAGGCTTGCTATTACCATTCCTTGTCAGATGTCAGGGCAGAGAAAAGAAATTCTTTAGAATTGCTTTAAAAAATTGCTTTAGATAATATTCTGATTTTCAGATCAGAATATTGTCTAAATCACTGGACAATTGTCCAAATCACTGGACAATTAAGCTGCCCCAGCAGCTAGCCAGAAAATCCCAGCCTCCTTATCTCATCCAACTGCCCCACTGACGCAACACGGCAGCAAACACTGATCTTCGTGTCTAAGCATCTAAGCCCAAGTGGCACATGTGCTATTTTAGCACCTCTTGGGACCATTCTGGGAGATAATGTAATTAATATTATCTTGGTGACGGCTATTTACCACGTCCCACTGGGAAACTGCAATCTGTGCTCGTGGAACTTGAACCCAATTAATACTCACTTCCTAGCAGCTTCAGGTGTCTCCTAATTTAAAGATACATTTACAGACAAAACAGGTCAGTAACTCTTCCCAGTGAGCCAAACAGCATCTTAATCACTCGTGTTTAATAGGAAACAAATGACTGAGCGCTGATAAAGTTCACCATTATGCTTTTGAGGAAAAGAAAAGTGACTACAGAACAATCTGATAACGGGAGAATTTGCTTCCTGTGTAACTCAATATTTATAAACCCTCTCGGTAAGGGGGCAAAGAGGAAATCATTTCAGCTGGCTGAAGTCAGCATTCCAAAGCACGTTTTAAAATGACTACACAAACAGGACCCCAGCTGAAAGCAGTGCTTCTGGGAAAGCCGTGCAGAAAGAAGAGGAGGCAGCGAGGTGGGAGCTCTCCGGGTGCCTTTGGACATTCCCGCACCTCTCACAGCACAGACCCACCCCCAGCCTCCCCAACAGCACCAGGGACACGGGCTGGCAGGGCAGCAGGTGGGAGCAGGATTGTCCTGGCTGTGCTTTCCACCTGTGATGGAATGACTGGATTTCACACCTCCCTCTGCCTCCACAGGCATGAAGACATGGGATTTTTTTCCGAGGTAAAGGCTAGACTTTCAGTCTTGCTAGGATCTTCAGTTGTTTTCTATGCTTTTGTACAATTAATCCTCTGGAAACACAGGCTGTGATTGTCCTAAAGTTTGACTACTGTCTCAAGAGCTGAACTAGTTTTCAACCCCCACACCCTCAAGTCCAGCATCTACAACTCCGGCTGATTTTATCGGGAACCGCAAATTCCAGCAAGCCCCTTATGAGAAGAGGAGATAAAGACCCAAACTGAAGAGTCCCCTCTGCACAAAATTTTAAGTGCAGCGTATTTCTGGAGTCAGTGCTGTTTTCCAAGATTTCCTGGTATGGAAGTTTTTCATGGGAGTATAACGTGGGAGATGTGGAAGAGTGCTTACAGTGATAGTAAAAATAAATTATTTGTATTTTATGCCTAAAAAGGCAGTGTTCTAAATTATTTTAAAATAAATGCTTATCTCCCAGAAGAAGAAAAACAAATATGGGGGGAAAAGAACCTATCAGACGGTGCATCTATTTTGTTTCACATTTCCCACCTTTGTAGATGACAAAGCCATTTGCACTTTGCTGCCTCGGCTTCAGATATCAGTAAAAAGATTCTGAGTAAAAATTCTTCAGTAAAAGATTTCTGAGTTGCTTTTAAAGTACATCAATAAAAATAATAAAACCAACACAACCCTTGGCTTTTCAACAGCGCCCTCTCCTTAAAGGCATAAAAGCATTTTGCAAACAAAAACAGCAAAAGCTTTTCCAGCTTAAAGATTAATTTTGCCCTCACATAAATTAGCATGACTTTTACAGTCCTGTTGAGACCCTCCACATGTGCAACCAGGAAAAGAAATTATCACAGGCAGTTTAAATGCCCCGCTTTAATTAGGAAAAAGAAAACCAAAATAAAACCATATCCATTCTTCTTGAAAAGCTGATATTGTCAGAGGACATAAGAAAACTAAGGGTGCTAGATGCTAGCAAGAAAAGTATTCTTAAATTTGTTTTAAGCTGCCCAGCTCTGGAGAGAGAACACCCATGGGTATGGATCCTCTCCACCAGCTCTAAATGGCTGGTCACTTGTCCAGGGGGTTGCACAGCACCTTCCTGCTGCTGAGAGAGCAGGCAGCTGGAGAGAGCAAAAGGATCTGCTGAGAAAAGCCTGACACTCGCCCTTCGCCAGACACCTGAGCATCCAACGGCACCGATGTTTAATTACTTTCACTGCTCGCAGGACAACTTAGCATTTGCTTTTCTGCAATGCCTGGAGGCAACACATGAGCACAGATCCCATCCCTGAAGAGTTTCCAGCTCACTACAGCAGCCAAAAGCACTCCCCGTGACATCCTGAACCCGCTGCTGTCACTGGGGATGCTGCCCTTGCCTTCAGCAAGGGTTAGGATTTCATCCCCTGTGGCTTCAGAGGGTCACAGTTTTCCCACTCATCAACACAATTGCTTTCTGAGGAAGGCCCATTTTTCAAAATGGGGTGGTATTACTGAAAAAACATTAAAAGTTGCCAGGAACAATCAAGGGCTGTAAATGCACTCTTGTCCAGAGCTGACTGCATTTCAAACAGATTCAATAAAAACATGACGATGGAAAGAACACTGAAAAACTAAGAGCAAGTCAGACCAGGTGTTTCCCCTCACTTTCACTCTGACATTTCTTGTCTTTCTGTCTTCTCCTCATCTTTAACATTTCTAGAGTTAGCTACTTATTTTATTTTCCAGTTTTGTCCTCTTTTCACCTCTTGTTGACTAGCAGCCTCTGATGACACCTTCTATCTCTGACCTGTTCCAAACTGGACTGCTACCCTTCCAAATCCTTCCTCCTCTTGAAAGCCACCCTAGGAGTAGGGGCTTGGAGAAGGCTCTTGCTCTTCTCTTCCCTCGTTTCAGGGAATGGACTGCAACAGGCATGCATCTGTCTCTGAAGGATGGAACACAAGGGATTTTCCATTTGAAATCACTCACCACAGGCCTGTTCATCCTCTTCAGGAGCTGACACAGTAAGACAACCGAATAAAAGGAATTTATGGCAATTTGCTCACACACACACACCAAAAAAAAAAAAAAAAAAAAAAAAAAAAAAAAAAAAAAAAAAAGCACATAAGAATAGGATTTTGGTCTTGTCCTGAAATCCAAGAGAGATACAACAGCAGATGTCTTTCATCTCTATGACCTTTTCCACTAAGACAAAAGAGAGACAGGATATTAAATCACAGTTTAAGATTTTTATGACTCTTGGCAAGCATTTATTTATTATGGGTTTGTTTGTTTTGGGACTTTGTTTTTAGGCAAAGTGTTATTTTTTGTACTTTTCATGGAACTCCAACTGAAATACCATAAAAACATCTGAGACAAATTCTTTTGGGTGATTTTCAAAGTCAAAGGCTGACTCTCCTTCCAACTCACATTGCTCAGACCAGTGTGTTTAAACCAGAACAACCATATGACACGAAGACAGCAATTATTTTTCACGAAGTCATGGGAAACCTATGGTATGTGCCATCATCATGTGAAGGGGACAACAAATCCTTTAACCAGCACATCTAGATCAGGAAACGTGCTCAAAAGCTGTACCAAGTCCAATGAAAATCCCTCAGTGACTACAGTGGGAAACACATGGTGACAGCAGGACACAGCACAAGGGATGTGAGAGAAAACACAGATTAACTGCATTTGACTTCTTACTTTGCTTACACCCTTGGCTGAAGAGGAGCTCTCCCTACCACGCTCAGCTTACCTTACAGATGACTAAGCAGACAGGAGGATAGGGGTGGTACCAGGAAAGACAATCCAGGGGAAAGGACATTAACCTCAGACCCAGGGAGGATTAAAGTCCTTCTTCTAGCACAGATCCCTCACGTTATTTTAGGCAAAGAGTTAGGCTGTGTAAACACCTTGTGAAAGTAAAGGCTCTGTGATCACAGATGGCCTCGGGGATGGCTGAAGCAGACACAGGTCTCTCCACCCAGCCCCTCTGCCAGGGACTATTACCCGTGGAGAACAGCAGGTTTAATGGGCTGTGCTCCTGCTTCACAGCTGCTGAAACTCCCATTTTCCCAACAGGCTCTGATCCCTGCCTGCAGGCTCATCCCACCTAAAGCAGCACAGCATCTCAACTCTGAGCCCTTCATCTTGCCCTCAATTGGTTGCCAGCACATAACACGAACCCAGAGCATTTCCTAAGCCTCCCTTTGATATTGATGGGTGTAAATATATTAAAGACTGAGAAAGCCTACAGCCTGATAGAAATTTTAGTGAAACATTTTTCCCTCAGAAAATACCAATCAGCCAAAAGCAAATGTTTCACAGATGTGTCACTTATGATAACATTTTATTTTAAAATGTAAGAAATTTAAAAGGTCCTCAGTAAGATTGAAACAGTGTTTCAACTTCTGATTCCGAACTATTTTACCCCCATTAAAATACTATATTATATCATAAGGAATAGAATAAAGTTGTTGCTACCATTTATTCCCAAACAAAACATATAGGCTGAGTTCTAACATTTTTCTCCCCCAGATTTATTCCACAGCATGCTAGAAACATTTGTATTCCTTTTGTCTTAGGATAGAAATGTTTTCTTGAAATTTGGGAAGGAAAACAAACAAACAAGCAAAACCCCAAAACAGGACAACAACAAAACCTTTGGCCCTCAAAACCTCCCCAAGGCCCTCAGCTCTTGCAGTCGTGAGGGCAGGTAAGGACAGGCTGGAACTCTGCGTGTTCTTTCTGAGTGACTAAAACACGACATGGGCCAAATGCAACCACATGATACTTCCAAAACGAGAACACATATGGCTGAGCATTTCTGAAAAGTCAAAATCTGCTCGCACCGAAATCAATGGGCGTTTTACTCTTGACTTCTTGGAAGCAGGGTTAAGTCAACACCGGGTAAGACGGGAAAATCCCAATCAGAGATCAAGCACAGCGTTCCCCCTAAAGATTATTCATAAAGCGTGTGTAGACGTCACGAGAAAACAGAAGGTGCTACAGTGCTGTTATTTTTAAAGCTGAGGGTGAGAAAATAGGCAGTGAAGCGTAGAGCAGAACTTCGTACGTTGCTTTGTCACCAGTCTTGTTAAGGAGCTCGGGGAATTTATTTTAGGGAGAAAAAAAAACGTAGTTATTTCTGCTTCTTCCATTCAGAACAGACTTAATTTTACATTAACTTTTACTGGTTTTTTGAATGCTTCTGTATTTTCTGAAGGTATTTCTTTTTGAATGCTGTTTTTCTATGACCTACCCCACTTTCAGAATCACTAAAAATGCCCAAGATTACCTTTTTAAATTACCTAGAAGACATCAGAAGTTATATTCAGAATTTAAATCTGGTCCTAGCTGCCTGCAAAGCTTTTGCAGAATTGTGTCTTCTTTCTTTTGCAAAGAGCAATCAATCTGGAGAAGCTGAGGCAGTCGCTGAAGTGGATCACAGGGAGCATCTGTGCACAAAAGAGGGAGACCAGTTCTAATCATCAGCATTGCAGGACTGCAATTCTTGAGCCCAGGCATGAGCAATTATCAGTGTGAGAGCATAATTTATTCCTTGTAGTCAGACACAAGATGGATATCCCATTGGGCACCAGTTAGATTGTTACACTCATTTTAGAAAGCTTAGCAATATCACTTATCATGTATGAAACAGCACTAATGGCAGGCAGCCTGAGCCATCAGATGAGTTTAATATAGGGATTCACTACTCTTATCATGCAGGGGGGAAAAAATCCTGGCATGTAAAAGGGACTACAGCAGCTTCCTGGACTTCCATACTGAAATCTTCCTTTGCTTGAAATATCTCAACTGTCATCCACACCCTCATTCACGCAAAGTTCTAGAGTACGCTACTTAATTCACCACGAGAAAGGAAATATAAGAAAAGTATAGGATTTCAACGCTAGGACCATAAATTAGATTAGACCACCGGGATTAGATCCATACCTAATCTAAGTGATGGCACACAGGAGTAATCCTGCCTCCGTTGTGGTTAGTAACACTCGCACCCCACCTGCCCGACAATGAAAAATCCCAGAAACATCTCTCTGCATCTCTCAGTCAGGATAGCAGCCCCCATGTCAATACAAGCACCGGCAGCTCACAGTTTGTGAGCAACAGCTGGGACCTTCCCCTGCCATCCGCTGGGACGTTCCCTCCCCTGCGCTCGGGATGACGTTCCCCAGGAGCCATCCCTTCCTTCCCCGTAGCTGCTTTTCCCATCCCAGCCTCAGCCACCCGGTTTATGAAGCTGGACAAAAGCAGCCACTCAGTGTGGCTTGGCCGAGGTGTGAAATATATCAGACAGGAATTTGGGTTTGCTCAGCCCAGCAGTCCCAGGCGCAACTGCGACACCCGCAATTAGGGCTTGCGGAGAGCACACATCGTTACAGCTTCACCCCTGGGCATTCACCAAAAGAGAGATTTGCTTTTCTAATTGGCTCAATATTTTGAGAAGGTAAATGGTGAATAATAACAGCCTCAGCAGGAACACGAGACGGGATGAAAGCAACACAAACTCCCCGTTTACGCTCCCGGCTTCGCGGCGTGAGCCACACGTTGATTGACTTCCAGCCCTGGGAGGAAACTGTCCTGCAGAAGACATCCCTCCTCCCTCACAGGGCCACGGGGAGCGCCCAGGGACACCTCTCCTGGCTTTGGTCACCTCAGCTGGCTTTTGGCCTCGGCGAACTACGCTGCATTTCTGTGCAGCTACAAACCGCGTTTGCAGAGCGATAAGTTCCCCGCAGAGTTAGGAACTCGCTTCCCTTATTGCAGAGAAGAAATAAACAGTTCTTTGAGGGGAATGGCAGTGTTTAATTTGCATGGGCTGGGTGCTATTCCAAAGTTTAAGCTAGGTAAAATGTTAATTTCTGCAAAGCACTTCCTCGCCAAAAGCAGCTTTATAAATGGAATTTCATAAAAACAATAAATATAATATTTCCTTCAGAGATTCTTAAACCCGTATGCTCAGTCCTCTCAAATACAAGGAAAAAAAATCAAAATAGCAACATCCATCATGAGGTTAACTACAACTGGTCACACTTAACCTCTGATAATTCAGCCGTGAGGAGCACCTTTTGCTCATAAAAGCTGCAGCAAATGTAATGCAATCTATAAATATCACTGAGGCCACCGGTGGCTGAGCTGTGGAGTTTAACCTCTGGGTTGCTGATTCAAATGTGCAGGGCTATGAGCACAGCATGCTGCAGCCACTGATTGCTGCCTGTGTTCAGGGCTGACAGATGTCCCTTCCCAGAGCTGGAGAGGGGGATGAATGAATGAAAATCCTCCACACCATTCATGGCTGCCAGAACAGCTCATTTTTAAATGCAACCGAGAGCCGCATCCTTCCACCACCTGCTGATACAGCTCCGAACGCTTCTCCTGCCTTCGGTCTACCTTTTTATTTTTCTATGCATGCCATTGTTTCAAGTCTTTTTTGCTTTTGTGCAAAAGCCTAGAGCCTTCTCGCCTCAATGCCAGGCACATAATTCTCCTGTTTGCAGGGAGGAGCGTGACCTCAGTCTCCTGCTCTCCCCGAAAGAGCGAATCTTCCATTGACGTCAAGGGCTCTGCACACAGAGGGAGGGAGATAAGCATATTGGAGGCAGGATCTGCTTCGTGAATGAGAATTTTGCTGTAGGAATTTACAAGCCTCTCGCAGTCTCCTCTCTTGATTAAAGCCGGTGGGATTATTTCAGATTCAGCTGCTGAGCCCCGGCTATTGGAAATCTGTCTCGCACAGGGCTCTGTGCTGTTAACCCATCCTGGCTGCTTGGGCAAGCTAAAAACCACCATTATCTGAAAAAATCATGCCAGACCTGAGAGGGTCGTGTCAGAGGGGAGCTGCTAATGCCTCTCTGTTTGGCATCTCACACCTGTGAGCTCTAAGGAGCTCTTAGAAAACCTGCATCCTGCTTGTGGTGCAGATTTTAAGCAACATGGACCTGTGGGTTAAATTGGGGGGGGAGTTATACCCAGCCTTATGCATTCCTTTGCTGAGGGAGAAGATGTGGCTGTCCATTGGGCTCAGCACAGGGCTGCAGATGAGCTCTCTGTGAGTCAGCAGCCAGGGCAGGCACATTGGGAAGGGTCCTTGAGAGCCCCTGCCCATCAGCCTGGGCACAAAGCCACCCCAGCGTGGCACTGCTGTTCACGTATCCGCAGCAAACCTGGCCTGTGGGGTCAGGGGCCTTTGGATCACGCTCTGCTCCACATGCAGATGAGCCCGGGGCCAGCGAAGGGCTGACAGCCTTGTCTGCCACCAGCTCCTCCTCTGCAGTGGAGCTTCCCAGCCTCACCTGGGTCCTCCGGGACACCAGAACTGCGCAGCAACCTTGAGCTGCCCTGTTTACACACACCACAGCACCCTCAGAATCACCCCCAGAGGGACAGCACTCTGCCCCAACACCGGGCTTTCGAGCAAAGCTGCTTATTCCAAATGCCATTACAACAACACAAGCCAACAGCACAATCTGATTACACCGTGGTGTACATTTAACCGGGATTATCTGATCCTACATTTGTGTGCAAGCCTTCCCCTGCTCTCACGCACAAGGCTGTTTCACATTTATTTTTATGCTGTTCTGCAGTGCATTGCTTGGTTGTGCCTTACCTTCCTTTACCACGTGCCACTTCTGCAGGTGTTGCAGCTGTAAAGTGATAATGGCTGCACGTCAACAGCGAGTTTCGGTCAAGAGAAAACAGAGGTTTGAAAAGATGCATGAATAATAACTAAATGCCAACTTCCTGCAGCAAAAGCTGAAGGGAAAGGAATGCTCTGAGTATGCCAGCAATGCAGCCAGGGATCCTCATGGCTGGACTGTTATACCTGGTGGAACATTGTAGGAGGAACTTCTGTACACGAGATCTAGGCAGGACAGCTGAAGAAAGTGATGCCACTCTGTGCAGATGGTGTATCACTTCACAGAATTTAAGAAATTATTAGTGACTGTACACTTAGAGCCTGAGTGAATCCTCTGTGTGACCTCTTAGGCTTTCTGCTCTTACACCCCAGCACAGCTCACCCTGCCCATGCTGTCAGAGGTTGGAAGGACTGGGGAGAGGGGCTGATTTATGGGCTTATGAGCGAATGATGTTCCACAAAGCAAAAAACCAAACAAACAAGCAAGCAAACAAACAAACAAACAAAAAGGGGGGGGAGAAACAAAAAAAACCACCCCAAAACTCCCAAAATATCCCCACCAACAACCCCCCCTTGTTTAAACGAAAGGTAAACAATGTGAATGAAATGTGAATGAACAGAAAATTATGAATTTCCTTATCAGCTCATCCTACTTCAGGGTCAAAGCTCATTCACAAACATTTTGGCACCACAAAGGAAGAGCAAGATACTCACCTACAGCCAAGACCCTCCTCCTTTCCTGTTTTCTTGCAGCCTCAACAGAGCAGGGCAGGTATGTTAGAACAATATAGGAAATTATCAGCTTCGATATACATAAGACAGTGCTGATGTGGTTTGCAGATAACTCACACAGGCAGTTGCAAGTTCCTGGTTAAGGTTTCCCAGCCTCAATCACAACATTCGGTCATTGTTTCTGCTTGATACTTCACACAGCAGCCATTGAAAATGCCTACTGAAGTGTTTAATATGAAGCTGGGGAAGAGACAAAGGATAGATCATATCCTGACGCACAAGATCTCATTTTCTTTTTCTTACTCTTCCTACGCAAAACCACAAACTTTATAATCCTGATAGTACCAGGGATTTTCAAAGTCTTCCTACAAGAAATTCAAAAAAAGCTGCAGCGAGTTCCCCAGGTTGACTGCCCTTATGCGCATTTTTAATTTTTTTCAGCCATTAGGTATTGCGTTATAACTTCCCAGCATATTAGAATATAATTATAACTTCCAAAAAAACAAAGAAAAAATATGCTAAAGTTTCAGTGTGATTTCCCACAGTATTTTTTCTATTCTCCAATTATCTCTTAAAAAAAAAAAAAAAATAATAGGGCACATGTGAGCTTCCAAAATATTCCGATCAATTAAATTAAGGCATTTCCTCCAGTTCTCCTTCTTTTTCCTCTCCCCTTAGGATTTCAAATAAATTGCTGGTTGTCTAAATGCCAGGGGAAATCAAGAATTAAAATACAGAGCCATTCAAAACATCCTCAAGACCGTAGTCTGACACTGTGGTTTCTGTCAGCGACCACACTTTCATCTTATTGGGATGCCCTTGAAAAAAAAACTCCTGCTGTCGGAAGCAAAACCTGTGCCCAATTCGTGGAATACATGAATGCAGCATAAACCCTCACAGGCCAAGAAATTCCAGAGACACCGCACGGATTAGCTGTGATAACATCTTTTCCCATAATATTGAACCGCGACAGAAATAAAAGACGAATGTTTTTAACGTTTAAAAACCTGGGGCCAGCCCCTGAAGCAGGGCAGTGTGTGCACCGCCGCACGGGAAGAAGCTGCCCAAAAGCTGGCTTGTCTCAGAGTGGAAAAGTCTGCCTGAGGTATGGAGATCTCAGGAGGGCACAGAGCCTTGACAGCAGCACAGCACCGTCGCTTTGACACTCGCCCTCCTTGCACCCCAGCCATCAGAGCGGTGCTTCAGGCACACCTTGGCACAGCAGCCCTCGGGATGCTTAGCTCCTTAGGAAGGGATCAGCACAATGTGGATCCAGGGAAGAGAAGCTTCAAATCCACGCTGTAACCACCTCCACATTTTCCTTCTGCTCTAAACCCCACCCCATTCCTAGGTGAGATCCTGTTCCCAAAAACAAGGCAGATGCAGATGGTGACAGCTGGAGGGGACGGGGTGTCAAATGGGTTCCTTGTTGGTTTAAAGAAATCCAGTAAGTAGCTTGATTGGTTACGCTTTTTGTATTTCAACCACAACTCTTGGCAGGGTTTCCCCAGCTTCTCTCCTCACACGGTGGCCAGTGCCATGAGATGTGTCCACTGAGGAGTGAAGGCCACATTTGAACAGCCACTACACAGAATAAAAAGCATCAGAGGGTCCCTGGCCCTGCTCAGAGAATAGCAGGTATTGACCATGTAAATCCTCTCTGTGAATCACAGGAGTTTCTCAGGAGTCCAAAAGCCAGATATTGAAAGTCAGACTCATTCTCTCCTGTTGCCACAAACCAAAGCCCTGTGCAAGCAAGAAATAAGTGCCTCAGGAAATAGGAGTTACAGCACTACAGGACGGACCTGTGTACAGGATCAAACATGCTTACACTGGGTACTTCCAAGGATTCTCTTAACTTGGCTAGGACACCCTGAGAAGGATGACCCTCCAAACGCTACCAAGAAGCTGGGACACAGCCATCGGGATGGGCTGCAAAGCAGCGACGTGTCTGGAAATGTGATGGTCAAAAGGAGAAAATAATATATTTGAGGTGGTGACTTTTCTGGCAAGCACAACTCAAGGCAACAGACGGTCAACCACTCATCCCTTGCTCGAAGGGCTCGTGTTCCAGATGGAGTGCCCCTTCCACATCCTTCCTGGGCTTGCTCCAGGGGCCACGCCTGAGGGACCGGTGCAGAGGTGTGCATCCCAAAACCCAGCTGGTTTATGTGCAACCCAGCAGGCATTCCTGCTACTTTCCTGTTCATCCTTTATTAGCCATCACCTTGTGTCCTGCAGAGAGCTCTTTGTATTCTGTAAGCAGGATGTTGGGCAGCAAAGTGAGGAAATGTCCAGGCTGCCATAATCTGCCCCTGGCTGCCATTCTCCTGGATGCCTTGCCACAAACCCAAGGAGGGCTATTTGGAGAACTCCCGTGGTCGTTTTTTGTTTCTGAATGTGGAGATGACACTATATCCATCTCTGGTGCTGCTCCCACCTCAGCCAACGATGCTCAGAGGGGATCCATCCCCAGCCCATCCTCTGAGACGTGGGCACCACACACAGACAAGAGAGAGGCTGAAAGCTCTGTGGGGCCCACGTCACACCTTATGTTAAGCAGTGGTGTACCATCCCCTCCCAGAAGCTCTCAGTAGTTTTCCACATTCTGTGGATCTCCACACCACCCTCAATGCAGCCAGATACAAGGGAGACTTCCCACAGCAAGCTCAAAGAGCCCAGTGAAGAATTTAAGATGGTTTTGCCCTGCAGCCCAGATAAAACAGGAGGGAGAAGAAGCGACTGGCAGAGGCACTGCTGGACAGCAGCGAGCTCAGACAGACGTGATGGGCCTCAGCCACAGAAGACTGGGGAGGAGAGCTGTGTTTCTAGCCCCAGGTGTGAGCTCCTTCCCCAGAAAACAGATTTCACACTCCTCAATGTTTTTTTGGCAGCTTGTGCTGAGGCCTGCTGTCAAGAACAGCGAGGTGCCAGGTCAGGAGCTGGCTCCAGGCCTTTCCCTGGCCAGGCATGCCAGGACTGCTCCTCTCCGACAGCTCCTCACCCACAGCACAGGGCAGTCGTGGCTCTTCCTCCACACACGTGCAACAGACACGTGTCACCCCACGGAGAGATGTGTCTGCAGACCTCCCAGGGGGTTTTCAAACATGGAACCTAAAAACATAACTCTCAACAGCCATCTTGGGCAAGAAACATCGCTTCTGCCGGTTTGGCAGAAGGAACAAAGCGGTGCTCCCACGTGAGAAGTTCAAGTGTGACGAGCTGCTCCTGGTGTCCCAGCTCCCTCCAGCTCTGCTGCCATCCCTGGGACTGAGGGGAAAATGGAAGCTCTGGGCTGTGTTGAGACAGCTCAGCCTCTGCTGATGGATTCAGCACTCCCAGGAGATCATCTGGCTCCTCCTTTTACTGTATGGCAGCAGGAACAGGACCCAGAAAAAGGCTGGGCGCCTCCAACACCTGCTGAGATTTCAGCATCGCCTTCCTGCACAAAAGGCACATGTTTTAGGAGAGCCCTCACACCACAACTAACGTGAAGACATGAGAGAGGACAATGAGCAGCGCACACACCTCACGTGTGGAACGGACACTGTCTGTGGTGACTCTGGCACTCTGAAGTTCAAACCTTGATGACAAGGAGGGGATGTGGGACCCCAGCCTACAGAGGTGTTGCCTGGAGTTTTAGCCTTCTGTGAAAGTTTACCTTTCTGTAGTGGAGTCCTCTCACGCTTGTAACATAAGCAAAGTGGTTGTTTTCACATTTCTCTCTGATGAAGGACAGCTGATGGACTTCTAGTGTGACCACTGGAGCGGAGAGGTGGCAACCTCATTGTCTAATCCCTGGTCATTGTCCGGAATCTATACGAGCAAGGTCATGCAAATAAACTGCCCTTCTTTTTGTTCTGGAGTTAGATGTGTAAGTATCATTTCTTTTCATGTCCTCTAGCAACACAGAGGTGCTTTGAAAATGTTGCCCAAAGCTTCAAAATTTATTCTCAAGAGGTCTGGACTGGTCAGGGCCATCCGTGCTGACACACAACGTCCTCACCAGTATAAAGCCAGCTGAGACTGGCAAACCACCGCTTAATCACTGAGCCTCCTCTATTGCCTCTGTCTAATTTAGAAAACACTGGTGCCAACTTCAGCATTTACAGCAGTCTCTTTTGATGGCCAAAGATGTTATTCGGAAATAAACCGGAGACATCCTGAAGATTCTACATAAAAAGCACCACAAACAGGTTTTAAGAATGGGATCACCTATCAAAAGGGGTTAGATAGTACTTGTGATGCTCCTGCCCTGTCCCACTTGACCCTGCCCTGGTCCCACCATGAAGCAGCATGGTGCAGGTGAGGTTTTACCATTAAGCACCTAGTGAAGACTTACAAAGAATGCCTGAAATAAAGAGAAAATTCACACTCACCTACTGATCAAGCACTTAAAAGCAATAAACTGTGATGTGGCAGTGGTGGGAATTAAGGGTGGCTGAAGAAAAAGAAAACATCTAAAAGGCAGGGAACAGTGCTAGGGGAAGGAGACAGACCCTCTACAAAGACAGTGTCAGGCAAATTTAGAGAAAGAACACAGAGGCGGATGTTAGAAAAATATAATGTTCCTGTGAGTGTATCACTTATCAGCCATTCTTGCACATAAAACACATTTTTTCAACATTTAGAAAAGAAAAAGAATGACTGATCTGTAATTAGCAGAAATAAAGGCCTGGCCCAGATCTTAGGATAGAATAACATTCTTGCAAAAGTGAATTTTGCTGAAATATTGGTATTAGACAGGGCAGGGCTGCTGCAGGAAAAGGGCAAATCCAGAATAATTGGAACAGTCTGCCCACTAAGAGCCACCCAGCTGGGGACCCCATTTAATAAGCTATTTAAATCCTATTTAACAATCCATTTAACAACAATATGACCCCACTGAAGGGAAATCCTGGGGGAACAATTTTGCATATTTGATACAGGCACCTTTTGCACATCCTGCTGCCAAAGTTTCCCTCTACCTCCTCCTCACTGGGGCTCACTAAGGAAAGAAATCCCATGGCACAGGTGCATGGTTTGGAGCTTAAACACAAACTGCCTTGACAACCTCTCCTGTCCTCCTCTCTCACTGGCACAACTCCACACTCCATAGGCAGAAAATGTCTAATTTTACAGTTCCTCTCCCTCTCTCAGCAGCCTGCAGCCTCACAGGCCAACTTGTTTTGATGGTCATCAGTTTATGTCAAGCCATGAAACTATCTTTCATACCACTAATCCTGCTGAAATCCACCTTAACACCATCGCTGGAGCAGCACCCTGTCCACAGCACGTCTTTAATCACCGTTCCAACTTCACCTCTGCTACGTGGTCTGCAGCCTCCTCCTCCTCCTGTCTCAGTCTCCTTTTTTCCTCCCCAACCTGTGCCAGCTGATGGAAAGCCAGGAATGAGGGCAAAGCTACCACCCCCTTGAGTGGGTTGATTCTTCAAAGCAGCTAGAACAACAAAGGGCAGCAATTTATCAGGAAAATATCAGCTGTCAAGAAAAGCAAATGCAAATAATTTCTCTGCTGACTGTTCTTTTCACGACTGCCACACAATTGTCTTGTTGATTCCCACAGCTGGATGCTGTAGCTTTCTCCTTGGCATATGTAATTGAAAGTGATGCTAGAACAACTTGAGTAAATTGAAACTGATTTCATCAACTGTGTATGTGTGTGTCAGTGACATGTGTCTTTTTTTCCTCCCCTCCCATTGTCCACTAGCATGTTCTCCAGCCCAGCAGCTGTTGACATTTTGTTTAATGGCACATTTTCCCACTGGAAAATGATGCTTCCATTAAACTCAAGTGTTCCATGAGAAGATACACAATTTGTCAACATTTTCACTAAAAATGGTAATTCAGACTTGACTGGTCTGGAATACTACTATGTGACAAGGTCAAAATGCATCATCTTAGCTTCATGATTTAGATTTTTACATCATAGAGTCATATAACTCGACACCAGCTGATACAAGTGGCAAGCTAAATATTTCAGTCTCGGTGAAATATTTCACTGAAATACTAAGATGTGAGAGAGGAGAAACCCTTTCTAAAAGGAAATTGCACATGGGGAATTTCACAGCTTTCTATACTTGTCCTAACTGGAATCTCATTTGCTTCAATACTGCCCATGGAATAAGATTTCCACGTTCCAGCCAGATGACAGCAGCCTGAGTGTGGGATTGCCAGCAAGGGATGTTTGCAGAATGGGTTGATGAAGAAAATTCTCTCTTGTTGCCCTCACAAGCAAACATAAATCTTCATTGTCTCAAGGCTAAAAAAGAATTGACAGACTTATCAGCGGCTCTGGGCTTTGCTGCAGCCAACTTTCCTGGTACATGCTCTCATTCTTCTTTTGCCTTCTAATCTGTCTCCTCCTCCATCCTTCCCTTTCCTGTCCTAGAAGCATTTCTGTAGTTGTGGGGTTCTCAAAGGTGTCCAGAGTCTAATCACCTGGCAGGTCCTCCCAGAAATTTGTCAGGTATGAAAAATTTTCCTTGCAACTGATGTTTTACAGGTAATAGCTGTTTTTAAAGCAGCAAGTAAACAAAACACCAATTGCTTTGGTGCATCTGAGCAAACAATTGAAGTGTAACCTAGATCAAAATTTTTTTAATTACAGTATTTAAAAAAAAAGGCATTATCAACTAAATACAGCAACTGGAGAAATTACTCATGAATATGCAAATTACCTGACAAAACCTTTCTGTAAATGCTTCAGTAATTTTTAGAGATAAACCTTGAACCAGCTGCCTCTTTTATTTGCAGTTTTATTTGTTGATAAATATCCAAAGCTCTCTACCTTATTTTGAGGAAATATTTTTAATGCAGTCGTCCTTTAAAAGCACTTCCTGTAGACAAAATGCATTAAGTGGACATGATGTTGTCTTCCTACATGAAAGGACATTTTAAAGCCTGAAGTACAAGAATTTTTATTTCCTTTTAACATTCAACATAGTAAGTGAACAAAAGTTACCGTGAACCTCAACGTCTGGCAGCACATAATGTAGCAAAAGTCCAAAACCCAACACAAAATCAAGCATCAAGATTTTATGGCCATCTAGGACAAGACTTGAGCCACATGAAGACCTCAGGGAATTTTAAGAAGCTGCACTGATGTTGCTCCATGGACTACAGCAGGAGTTTCACTCTTCTGCTCAGCGTGAGAGAAGTGGGAGACAGGGAACATCCATTGTTAAAAGTTTGCATGAGTGCTCTGCTAAGGCACCAGGCTGCCCTCAGTGAAATGTGTGTACTGAAGCCAAAGAGGACTCTTCATTTGCTTTGGAAGGAGACTGGTTCCTACCTGACCTGTGTTCCCAGAGAAGCCCAGCACCCTGGCCAGTGCCACCCGTCCTATCCTGCTGCCCAAGGGGGTGCAGACAGGCTCCCCAAGCTCAGGTGTGTGAGAGGCCATCTCCACCTCTCACCCATGACTGTAATCATCTCCACTACCAACACAAGATTCCTTAGAGAAGGAATTACGAAGAGTGACCAGCGTGTTCCACAGTGAGCCGGCTCTGCAGTCCCACTCCGTGCTTGAGGAAGGCCCTGAGCAGGTGGAAACTGCCCCTGCCAGCAGAGTGGAAACCCAGCACTGCTGGAGGAGAACCACTTCTTGTCTCTCAGCCTGTGCCACTTTCAGTTCAGCTGCGGGAGACTCGGTGGGAAAGTGAGAACAGCCAGAGTCTGACACACGGCAGCAGCCACAGACAGCAAGTGTGGGTGGATCCCCAGCCCCGTTTTCCACGGCTCTGCCCGTTCCCACAGCACCGGCCAAGCTCCCTCTCCTCCTGAGCTGCCTGCCCTTGGGAAAGCCAGCCCTTAGGGTGGGGAATATTTAACCCATGTGGCACGAAAGCACGAGGAGATTTGCCTAGCTCACACCCACCAGCAGAACACACTGCGGGTTTTATTCTGATCACTCTAAGCAGGAAAACTAACTCATCATCTAGATCTCACTTGGGGACAAAAACCCTTAGGAGAGTGAGCCTGCCTTAGCACAGACATTTCCCTAGCGTGGTCCCAGGGCCTCCTTGGGAGTCACTCAAGGCCCTTTTGTTTCCACACTTCCCCCCTGCAGCCGGGCAGCCGTCACACACGTCATTATCCCAGCCTGAGACCCAACATGTGCATTCACGTCCAGGGGTCCTGAGGGCAGCCAAGGCCAGCCTGAGGGGCGTGTGAATAGTTTAGGTGGGATGTGTGTGACACTAAACTGTGGACCTTTATCATCTCTGGGCTGTAATCCTACAGCCCGAACCTTCATTTGAAAGGCGACTTCACATGATGAATTGTTTAGCTACATTGAAAGTCTTGTTTTATCAGCAGAGAGGAAGCACAGCATATATATAAATGTATGTGTATATATTCATATGTATACAAAAGACCAAGTATTTATTGCTAGAATAACTGAGGTCTTAAGACCCTAATCAATCTTAGTCAAGATTTTTTTTTTTTTTAATTAAAAAAAATACTAGCATAGTGAGAACTGATATACACACAGACTTAGTTTCCACCCTGTTTCCTGGTGCTATCCTCTCCTTTTCCCAGTCTCTCTGGGTCCCAAAGCCACAGGTCTCATTCTGTCACTTGGGGGTGTTTCAGTGAACCCCCATCACCCACATCCCTCTCCCAGCAGGAATACACTGTTCTTGTTGGTGTTTTTTTCTTCCTCGCACTCAGATCCCCTTGGGGTCATTTTCATATGTTTGCTGAAATGCTTTTACACCTTTGCTCATTCTTCACTGGCCTGCAGCTCCATCTGCATTTGCTATATATTATGGCTTTTATGTGTGCTAGATACCACTTCTTTGTTTCCCATAAAAGCAGTTCTGAACATCCCCAGCTCTGGCTTTCTTTAACTTACCACAGGAGACTTGTTTTCATGGGGTTAGGCTGCTGTGGACTTGAGCTGCATAGGAAAGGGTCCCAGGTAAATCACCCTAAATTTTGGAAAATTGAAAATCTGTGCCTTCTTTAGGTGTGTTTCTGTAGTCAGCTATTGTGCACATCAAGAGACTTCAAACATGTTTGTTCAAGCTGCTGTTTTACAGCTTGACCACAGCCTCACTCTTCACAAGAGGAAGTGAAGCTTTAGGAGGTGGCAATTAGCTCTGCAGCCCCCAGACACACATGGGTTTGTTAATTCTGTGGGAGCAATCCAGGATCTGGAAGTGCCTGTAGCCTGTACTGGGGGGATGCAATCCAATCCCCTGTTTGGGGGGTAGAGAGTAGGAAACTCTGGTCTGAAACAAGAACAGTAAGAAATGCTTTGGGATTTGAAGGGGGAACAGTGTCACACCTTGTTCTGCCACGATTTCAAGCCACTGGATGATGAGAACAGTCAAAAATAAATAACAAACAGCAAAAGACAATATTTGCAATGCTTCTGTTCCTCCTCTGTGCAAATAAAGCATGTCTACATGCACATAAAGCACACACATATGGATGCTTGAACAGATCCTATCCCTCTCCTCTACCTGTTATTTTTTTTATTGTGTCAGACTTCAAGCTATTTGGTCATAAACAGTTTATTCCTGTGTTGCCACAGCAGCAGGATGGCAAGGCTCCAGTTCTGTCTAGGTCTTGGAGTGACAGCTACGATGAGCACGGTACACAAAAAACAAAAAACCTCCATAATTTACTAGCACAGCACTTATGTAAACACACAGGAGAGATCTGGAGGAGACTTGGGCAGAGCCTGTGATACTCCTGTCACTGGAAACCAGGAACACCCTGCGGGCTGTTTCTCCAGAAAAGAATGTGTCTGTGATTGTCATGCTGCCCTGTAGAGTTATCTGTTCCCTTTCCATCTCTGCAGTAGGATGTGCATTTCCCACCTCACAGAGATGGAAAAAAAGCTCAGTGACTTTCTTTTCCTGCCCTGACTGCCAGCGACTGTCCAATCAAGGGATTAAGATACGTTTTCCTCAAAATCCAGCCAATCTCATCTGGCTTTGCACACAGTTATTTGTAATTACTTTTCTTTTCCCTTAAAGCCAATATAATTTTCCTCTGGACTTAAGAGCCAGTTGTACTTTTTAATGTAGAAAGTAAATGCTTTTTAACACAGTTCATTCTTCTCTTAAAAGTAATTAATTTTTAGCACTGAAGAGAGAAAATTACTTCATATCAGAGCAGTATGATAACAAAAAGGACTCCATCACTGAGGAAGAGATCCTGAGCAACAAATAAAACAAGAGTTGATCTTTTTTCATTCAATTTTAATATTCAGCATCTTGAGGCAGCACTTGGTATACACATTTTAAGAGGTGTGTTAAACTGAACTGAAATATCTGGCTGTAAGTGGCACTGGCATGAAGCAGAATATCCTGAGCACTCCCTCCCTCCCAGGGAAGAGAAATCACTTTTTAGCCATCTTTCCCGTAAAGCCATCCTAGCCTGGCCCACACACGTGACTTTCTATCAGTGCAGTGTGACAGCTGAAATGCAGAGATATTGATGGGTCATTTCATGAGTGCTTCTGCCAACAGATGCCTCTCAATGTACTTGAGGGAGTGCTGAGCCATGCTGGCCGTCTGTGACATCCCCTCCATTTCCTGGGATGAAAAAGCACTCAGGACCTCTCAGGACCTGTGCTCGCTGACAGAGTGAAATGTCTTTTTCAGTGTGCTGGGAAGAAGAATAACAAAAGGCCAAAGCCACACCTGAGACAGGGTGTGGTTCAGAGCATGGCTGTAAGTCTGAGCAGTTAAAAATCATCATTAGCAGACAAATCCTTGGCATCCACAAGCTCTGACTCCCTCTGATTGGAGACACTGTTGTCACTTACTCGTGACTCATTTCCTAATAGGGACTAATAGGGAAAAATAAATAACATCGGAATCTCCAAACACCTATTTTCAGCCCTCTGATTAAATTGAGCACGTGGAAGAAGAAATATCTCCTCTCTTGAAGTCTAACAACAAAGGAATGAAATCCTCAAATATCTAAGACAGATACGTTCTATTAAAAAAAAAAAAAAAAAAAAAAAAAAAAGGAAAGCTGAACACTTGAAGAGGTCCAGTTGGCCCTGTCCCAAGCATGGGGAATATATCCAGACAAGCAAGAAGATCTCTATCTGCAAGCAGAGGATTATTCTTTTTACAGCTTTAAAAAACCAAGAAACACTCCTGGATGGAAAGGAGACTGTAAGTGCTACTGACCTTACTGCACTTGTGGGGATGGAGGGGAAAATATCAACAGAGAGTGAAACTGGGGGTCTGAACACACCAGTTTGTAGAAGGGGTGTCTGCCCCAGTGACTGCAGCAGGTTCCTCCACAAAGGAACAGAGAACACCTCACGAGCCAGCTAATGCTGATGGGGAAAATGGCAGATCCCATACAAACACCCCGGTTTTGGGGGACACAAGGAGGGGAGGTGTTGGGAAGAGGTAGGGTAAATTTCTTTATAGACTTGGCAAGCTGAGATTCTACAAGTACCATTTAGATTCAGATTCTGAGCACAGCATTTCAGCACTAACCTAAATGAAAGTCACCCAAGCCTTTAAATTCACCTATTGCTGGATACAACATTGCCTCCAGGCCTTTTAAGAAAGGTACTACCACAAAGCAGGGAAATGGAAAATACTAAGGAAAAAGTAATAAAATAAAAAGTCTGCAGATGTTCTCAATTACTCATTACCAACACCCACAACCCTCCCCACTCAATCTGTGGGCACCATAATTTTCATCCTACTTCTCCCCTCGGGTTATGTAACGTTTTGCGTATTTACTTTCGCTGAAGTCTGGTGGCAATAGAATTAACCCTGGCCCAGATGACCTTTACATAACGTGGGGCTGGTGGTGGCCAGGCCACTCACAGCCAGCAGCTAAACCACAGCAGAGCCACCAGAGCAGAGCCACGCCATGCCCGTCCCTCGAGCCGCCGCTGCACAGAGGCGGTGCCGCTAAACAACGCCGCGCTCTCCTCCACCCTCACATTCTCATTTTCCACTGCTAACGCACAAGAAAGCACAAATAAGCATTTAAAACTGTCAGTACGGCCTCGCTGCAGAACTTGAGTGTTTTACTCCCACTCTTTTTTCTTTTTCTTTCCTTCTTTTTTTTTTTTTTTTTTTTTTTTTAGGTAATACTGAAATGTCCCTACCAGCCGCAGCTGGAAGGGCGAGTTCATGAAGCGCTACCAAACCCTCACCCAGTGCAGCAACAGAAACCAGGCAAGGGGCTCAAAAAACAGGAGCTGGGAATTTTGCTTCCAGTCTGGAGAAAGAATATGAGCCTGGATTGCCAGGCAGCTTTGTGAAAGGGAGCTCTGGCTACTGAGACCTGGGCAGAGACGTAGGGACATGCAAAAACAGCGACAAACCTCGGTTCTTAAAATGTACAAATGCATAAAGCACTTCTTTCTGTAGGTCCAGCCCGGATCCCACTGGCAATGCTGGCCACAGAATAAACATGACAACTAGGACGTGACATTACACACAAGCAGACATTTCTACTGTCATAAAGCAGTATCAGAGAGCGGCGTGCAGGGCTCAATCAGCACATACCACAAAGTACACACACACACCATGCACTCACGGGGCACAGCACAGCCTGCACCTCAAACAGGCACCATTCAGCTGAGAGGAAGGCATCCAGGGGCTGCAGGTAAGGAGAGAGGAGTTTAAGGGCACAGATGCTAATCTGGGTCCCTGAATAGCTCTAAGTGACAAGATACTCCCCCTTGGATGCTAGTGGGGATCAGCTGGAGAACACAGGGATGGGAACACAGCCTCAGCTGAAGGATTAGGAAGGGTACATGGAAAAGCACCTCAGGACCATCGATGGAGGGAGTGGAGCAGCAGAGGAGATGGTGGCTGGGAAGGTGAGCTGGCAGGAAGGGGACTTCTGCAAGCAAGGTGAATCAACAGCTTTAAAATGCCACGCTCTCCATTACAGGAGTGGTGAGGGGAGAGGATTTATTGCAGCTGGCATTTTCTAGAGGAAAATAATTTTCCTCAGCCTTTTAATGTATGATAAATGCATACAGATCTTGCTAGCAGGGAAAAAAAACCCACCCCAATATGGTGTGAAATATCATGGTGTTATCTTTAGGAGAAGATTAGTTGAGTAAGCCTTCGCTGTTTTTCTCAGGCTGCAAGGTCTGGATGATGCATTAGGAAGCACACTTTACAATAATTTTCTCCTCAGGCATGACATATAAATGCATATCTAGAATGCAAGCCTATGGATGTCTACCACGCTCACACTATCAACACAATGTACCAAACTCCAGGTTCAGCTTCTTTTTCCTTTTTTATCTCGGTGCTGATAATGTCAAGAAGCTGGAGCACTTGGATTCAGCATTACAAGAAGCCCTAACCACACTCTCTTTGAGCTGATCTGGCTTCCTCCTGACAGCCCTCTGAAGTTAATACAAATACAAACCTCACAAACACTGAAATAAAGAATAGGGAGAGGCTCCTAAGCCCCAGATTGAGCTATGGAACCCCTCCAGGCTCAGGGATGTTTTGTGTTCCTTCCAGTTACCCAAGCCTGGTCTTCAGCTGCTGCAAATAAGCAGAAGTGGGGCTGCTGTGCCCGAGCTCCCGTTCCCCACCCTCTCCACGGAACAGGCTCAGAGCCAGTCCCTGCTGCGGGTCAGCTCCAACCCACAGGCCACCAGCTGCAGCCCCACGGTCTCTGCTGGCCACAGAGCATCCACAACACTCTCTGCACAGCAGAGGGAAGGGGAGCCACGAGCAGACCAAGCAGGAGAAAGGAGAATCGACTCCCCATCCGTCTCCTTGTAGTGCCAGCCTCGCGCGTCCCTGAGGTGTGCGAGCACACACCGCCTCCCCATCGGGCAGATCCAGTCGCTGAGCTCCTTAAAGGATTTAAACATCAACTTCCCAGGGAGGCCCCCTTAATCTTTGTTTATAAAGGGAGTAAACAGAAAGGTTAAGGGACATGCCTGCCATCTGACTTTTCGAGAAGGCAGAAGTGAGTTGCTGAGAGGAGCACTGAAAATGCTTGTGTTCTTCCCAAAAATAAACAGTCAGGAAAATCAGGCTGTCATCTGTCAAGCGACAAACCAGTGTCAAAACAAAAAAAAAAGTTCAGCCCAGGGTCCTCAAGTCCTTCTCTAGAGATCTGGTAGCATTCAAAGCTTTCCCTAAGCGTTGCACATAATCCAAGGATATCTCTGTAACATTCAGAGTTCGGCACTCAGTGGACTTCGTGTATCAAAGATTCAATAGCACACAAGTCTCCAAAGGGAAAGCTTTAGATGGACACAGGGAAAGCATTAGATGGACAATTAGATGTTTAGTTTCAGATGCCAGACCAATTTCAAATTAAAACCAAATCACCAGTACAATTTCCAAGCATAGCACATAAGAGTGTACATCTATCTACACAGCATAAAAAAGAAATGCTTGAAGCCTATAAACATCGAGACTACAACTGTTCATTCTTCCTCTCACTACAGAGATGAAAACATAGGCAAAAATCAAGGAGAAAATAATATTAGAAGTCTATGAAAACAATCCATAAATATGAAAGGATTTGGGGGCCAAAAAAACCCCCACTGTAGAGAAACCTGACTTGCATTTGCAAAGTCTTAAGAAACACTTCAAGCAACAGAGATCAAACTCTTTCAAAAGAAAGTAAGGCTTCTGACTCTAAAGGAGCTTTAATCCCAGGCATGTTTGGTTTCATTTCATTCAGAGTTTGTGCCAAGCCACAGAATTTGGGTCTGACCATTTCCCGAAGTTTAGAGCATTTAGAATCCAAAGATTTTGGTTTGGACCCACCACTAATGCCGTTATTGTATGGGTCAAATATCTTATTATAATGATAGTAAATGGCAAGGGAAAGCTCTCGGGCCAGCCAGGGCTCCCTCTGCCAGCTAATCACCGAAAATGTTCGCAACACTGGGATGAGGGATGATGCTGTGGATGCCAGAGCTGGCCACAAACACTGCAGCACTTACACAGCAGATCAGGAGAGCAGTCCCTGCACCCTAGGTTATGCAAATCCAAAGGCTGGAGCAAAAAATGCCTATGAACTACTTACTGAGGTGCCACAAAGTACCTTCGAGCTATCGTTGTATTCAAACCTGCTCCCGACCCTGACACTTTTGGCCACCTGCTTTCAGGAGTTTCCATTCATAATCTATGCACATGAAAACATCTCCCATTTATCTCCCACTGTCTTACCAATACTGAGTGGAAGGGAGCAAAGATCATGCACAACTGAACTGAATTTGAATTAAATGGAGTATAAGGGTGAAGGGAGCGACTGTCAAACGTGGAACGGCCCTGTTATTTGCAGGGACATAAACAGGACAAACAGCCACGAGCAGGAATTGCTAGAAAAAGCACAAGAGAGGTAGACAAAGCTGCAGAATGTATCACAGCAACAACCACACACAGAAACAAGTACATTTTATTCCTCTGTAGAACAAAGCTTGCCTATGAAGATCTTAAAGCACTTCTTAAATGCCTGATGATGCATTCATCCCGGTGAGAAGCTGGGTTCATTGTCATTCATCAACAGAAACAGAGGCCCAGGTGACAAGAGGCTTTGCTACAGGCTCAGCAGGACACAGATGGAGTTTGGGAATGAAACAGAACCAGGCCTCTTCCCAGTCCCTTCCCTACACACCAACACCACTGCCCTAGATGAGACCTTACCACAATAAAAATAAACCACAAAACTGCCACCTGCCTGAAAACTTCTCATCAATAAGCACAAACTGTGACTTGCACAGCCCAATCACCTGGCAGTAAATTCCATTTTGGTGCATTAGCAGGAGTGCAGTTTTTCAAACCTTGCTCCAGCTTGGGAAGCTCCCCCTGCAATGAGCTGATTCAGTGGAGGGTCTCTGCCCTCGTGCAAGCAAAGAGCTTGACCTGGCAAGTACAAATGAGTACCAGGCTTTTTGTGCAGGAACAAGTTGTTATGGTTCATTTTAAAACCCTGAAGGAGGCACAGGATGTCTAAGGAAAACATACTGTAGGGCTTAATGAATGGGACATCAATTTCCTTGACAGAGATGTCCTGCCTGGCTGCTTTGCTCTTCTTGTATTTTTGATGCACAGTTTGGTGCCTTCATTCTGTAATAGTGGGACCTCTGCCAGGTGTTGCTACAGGCATTCATAGTGAATGGCTTCAAGTGTGAAATCAACCCAGTTTTCTCTCTTTACAGAGTAGGGAACTCTCTTTGTCATCCAAATAAACCTTGAAGAAGGCTTCAAGCCAACTTCGTCACTGTTTGCTCTTACGTAACTGGACTAGGAACACTCAGTACCAGAGGTAACAACAATTCTCCTATATACCTAAAAACCACATTTACTTTGAACTTATCAGCAGCAAAAGCCTGTCATCTTTGGACATCATCCACCAGAACTGCCCAAGACAACTTATCTGTTATTTTTGGGTGCCAACAACAATGGACTTGATATTGTCTGCATTTATCAGAACGGATTTGTTACCCAAGATGCAGATAATAAAAAAAACAATTCCTTGCCTCACGGGCAATATTTTTTCTGCTGAACTGAAGTGACTTTTTACATTATACTCACACACAAAACTCATGGCTTTAGGAATGCAAAACAATTTATTCTTCGGGGCATAGATGAGCACAGCTGAAACCCATCCACAGGGATCAGCTTCCACCTCTGCTTGTGGTTAGAGCAAACACTGCAGAAACCACAGTCTCTCTTGTCTCCACACTGATGTTCTCTCAGAGGACACCACAATCTAAATAGCTGTGTCACCCTTGAAATCCAACCAGTTTGCAGCAGGAGCACCTGAAGATTTTCAGCTCAAGCACTGAGGGGCTGAGGTCCTGCAGGAGCAGATCCTGCCAGGGTCAGCCCCAGCCCAGACAGTGCCAAGGGACTCCCCAGAGCCAAATCCTCTCCAGCGCTGCCCACCAAAGTCATCCTGACCACTACAGCCTTAGCCTAAATCCTACCTGGCACTCAATGCTAAAAAAGGTAGGAGAAAAAGGATTCCCAGCCATGCTGTGGAGCTATCACTGGAGAGCTCTGTCCCCAGAGAAGCAGGGGAGCAGAGGAGGCTCTGACAGCCAGACAGAGGGAGCGGGACAGAAACAGGCTCAGGCAGCTCAGGGGAGGCTTCCTGATTTAAGCATCTGACTTTGGGGTGGTTGGAAGCACACGAAGCAAACAAGATTTCCCATCAGGGAATTCTGGTCCAGGACCCAGCAGCATGGGGTGGGTGCCTGCACGTGGTGCTCCAAAGCACCTCACAGGAGGCCTGGCAGAGCCTGTGGCAGACTGAGTGCCCTGCAGAGAAGCAGCCCTCACCTCAGAGAGCAGAGAGCAGCTGTCTGCCAGGTACTGCATTGCTCTTAAACCTCTGGCTTGTTTTTCATCCTTGGTGGCTTACAACCATCCGACGGGCATCTGTAAGCAGCAGAGCCAGCACAGGCACTGCAGGGAGACCCCCAAGTCCAGTTCTCCTGGGCAAGCTGTGCAGCCAGGCTCTGCTGCTGGAGCTGCTAACAACTCCCTGAGAGCTCCAAGCAGGCACAGAGGGGGGGCTGGAACACGTACTCACCGCCGGGTTACGCACACGCAGCCCAAACTGCTGGGTGACAGTCAAGCACCAGTCCCAGAATGTTTAACCTGCATAAAGGGCTTTAAGTTTAAAACGAAATGAAATAAAAACGGCATTTAACTGCCGTTACAGCTTGCTGCCACCTCTGGTGGCCAAGCCAAAAGTATTAGGTAGAGTTAACTTTGGCTGACACCGCAGCATTTACTGTTTAATTTCCTGATACTTAAAAAATAATTTTTTTAAAAATAATCCGTATCTTGAATATATCTGTGTTGGTGGGAACAGCTTCTCATTTTCTTTAACAACAGCTGTGTTTTTGAGCCCGCATTTCACAGATTTTTCTCCTCCTAAACTCCACTCCACTCAGCAGCACCCACAGCATCTTGGCACAGGCCTCCCTCCCTTGGACAAATATGTCACCAGACATTTCTGGCAGGCTGTCCTCTCACAGATAACCAGCATGCCGAGCTAAGAATAGGATTAGCTGCTTCTCTAGCTACTTTGTCCAGGTGCCTGCAGAAGATCACTTGGTGTGGCTGTTCAGCTTCTCAGTAATGCCAAACTGGGCTGTAACTCCAGCAAGTTATTAGGAAGCCTGTGGATGCATGCATGTGTGCTTGGATCAAAACACATCAAAAATCAGTGCTAAGCATCAGATTTCAGCTGTCCAGTGATCCCTGGCTAACAACAACAACAAAAAAAACCACCAAAAAAACCAACAACAACAACAAAAAAAAAAACAAACACCACCAAACCCCTTTCTCAAATATTTTATTATGGGACAGTCAAAGCATTACGCCTTCTTCAGTCATCTGGCTCTAGTTACTGTCACAGAAAAGAAATCCAGATTACAGAGGCCAGCAGCACAGTCCAAGATGTGACTCTGGTTTAGGCAGAACCGCCTACAATTCTTAAGTGCCCAATATAATATACAAACAGTCCAAATTATGTATGTAATTAAAAAGTAAAATAACTCAGGCAAACAAGTTTAGCCTTTGCTGGAGAGCCAGATGCAGTGCAGGTGTGTTCAAAGGATTGCCGAGCAGTATTTATCATAAAATAGTTACAAGCAGTCCTAAAGCTTTCTGGCCTTTTGTAGCTGTAGCATTCTGCAATACATCACTTTTTTTTTTTTTTTTTTTTTTTTTTTTTTTTAATTGTGATTATATCAAGTGGCAGAAGAGAAAAAAAAAATATATATATACCTTGAAGAGAATCCTGTGGGGAAATAACGAAAGAGGGGTTTTGTGTGGGAATTGAGTGTTACAAATGGCACAAAGTGAGGAAGGGGCTCATGTACATGTCAGACTGTACCAGGAGGCAAATGCGGGGTGATGGCACTGGCAGGAGAGCTTGTGGACCTTGAGATAAAAATGTAAGGACCAGAGTTAATCACAGCAAAGCCAGCTGAGAGCCCTGAGGAAGGCTGCAGCAAAGGGAGAGGAATCAGAGCCAGGAAGAAAGTGTTGGCATCTCCTGCACAAACTCTGAGTGGCTTCAGCCGTTAGTGCAAAAGGACTAATTCTGTGGAACCGTCACTCAGCTGACTGCATATTCCTGCGCCTGTATGTAAGAACAGCACATGTCATACAAAGACAGGATGGAAAGGCAGCTATTCAGCCATACCCATTTTGATCCTTTTCTGTAACGTCACTTCCTCTGACTGCTTTGAAAGAGATCTGCAGCCTCTCTGCCAACGCGCAGGGGCGAGACTGGAGAAAATAACCCCAGTTAAAATATCCACTTTGTCAAGTGGAGGCTTCCTCCCTCTGTGTGCGTGCGAGGACGCAGTTCCCCTCCCATTGTGTCCTGGGACACCGATTGTCCCCCTGAACAGTGCCTGGCCAGCCTCTGATTACGCTCAGCCACCTTCTCAGCTTGCCAAGCACGCACAGTCCAGATCCCATCACCAGCCTACGTCCTCTTCTTATCCCCGCTCCAGCATTTCCCTGATGGCTTTTTCCTTACGTGACTGCCCGCTGCGCTCGAGGGCCACAGTTTTGGTGGGGACAGGAGCCCTGTGAGGGGAGAAAACAAAGCCAGAGCTCCTCACAGCCTGGCCCAGGTCCTGGGCAGATAAGGCTCCGTGAGCCGGGCAGGGACCGACGCGCCCACGAGGTGCCACAATCTGCGGTGGCCAGCGAGGCTGCCCCAGCTGCTGCTGGGCTGCTCAGCGTGGCTGCTCACGGCTCCACGATAAAGATGTGGCTACAGCTGTTTCCACACACACGAAGGGGCCAAGGGCCGTGATAAGAGACTGAAACTCTCCGCGCCGAAAGGGAGGCGCAGGCAGAAAAGCTCGAGGGGGCACCGCTTCAGATGGCCAAACACACAGAGTTAAATAACTCCTTTCAGCAGGTAGGAGGAAGGGATAGAAAAGTGACCTTTCCCATTAAGAATTACATATTTGTTTTGTTTCCCCTACGAGCCGATTTTTTTCTGGCATCGTGACATGTAAAACATTTTGAACTTTCTAAGGAAACTGTTATTAAAGCACTGAACATTACTGCGAGGGTGCGTTTGAAAAACAGAACAATTAGGCATTTCAAAGTTTATCTAACTTAGTCACTGGTACCTTTCAAATTTGTCACCATGAAACACAAACAGCTGGGGGGGGCAGTTAAATTATTCCTGTATACAATACTTCTGCCTATAGGAAGAACAAACCCCTTGAAAATTCATTATAAGCCACCCTCCACCTTCCTGCTGCAGTCTACTAGTGCACATACTGGAAAAGGAAAGTTTTCTGAGACAAAGGTGGGGAATTTTTAAGCCTCAAGAGCCCTAAGGGAGGCCCTAAGAGCAGCTCTGTGCAGCTGAGGGTCCAGCAGCCCCAGGTTTGCACACAGAGCCACAGAGGCTGGCAAAGTGAGAGCAGAACCTGAATTTCCCGGGGAATTATGTGATGCCATGTTCTTTACTGTCGCTATAGCTCACCATTCCAGCTCAGCTCCTACCAAGCTTCCTAGAAAAATTTTGCAGAGCCATTGCCAGTGTTTAAGGCTCTCCAAAAATTCAGGCAGACAGAAGAGGAAATTCCATGCAATGTGCAAAAAGTCTGAATGAGAGGTTTTTGCTAGATAACAGGAAAGACGGGGCAGAGCTTGGCCGAGCACTCCCCTAACCAATTGTATGAACTCAGAGGCGTTCAAAGAGGAGGTTTAAGACGTTCAGAGGAGGTTTTCTATTGATGTCAAGGGACTGCCTTAACAGAAAAGTAATTGTTAAAAAAGCACAGAACTCAAAAGGAAATGTGTTTCACTAAGGGAGAAAACTCTCTACTTCTGAGCTGCTCTATGAGAACAGTAATGGGGAATTCATTAGCTTATTCCTGCTGGGAGGGTTTTGAAGAGTGGGATCCTACCACATTTCATGAAGTCTGTAAGTGAATCCAGCCTGTCCTATTTGAAGCCAGATCACCTTTCCTCCTTTAAAAATAAAACGCAGAAGGTCTCTCTGAATTTTATTCAAAGTCCTAAGGAACACAGAGTAGCACAGTGCAGACCCTACTATTCTTGGAACGTGAGGCATCTCTGACCAGAAATGTTAGGGAGGCCTAGAAATAAATGTCATGACTTCCTTACACTGCTGCTGAGCTTCTCAAAACAATAATCATGAGAGGAACTGTAGGTGATGAAAGGACAGAGGATGTGATGGCATTTCGCTCCGAGAAGCAGGAGAGGACAGAACAGACGTGACAGCCAGGGGCTGGGCCCTGGTGTACAGCCAGGTCTGCAAGTGGGGCTATTTTAGGGAAAGAGAGAGGTGCAGGGGCAACAGCTTGGTGTGAACAGAGCTGCCAAGCCTCTTGCACAACACTGCTCTGAGGAACCGAGGCAAGAAGTTGAACTGGGAGCAGATAACTGTAAAAGAAGCTGGGACCTGGCTGTTGTTTTAGGGGTGAATGTCATTAAACACAGCTGGAGGCTCCATGGTGGTTGCAAAGAAGAGGAGCTTTGATTCTGGAAGAGGGGGTCACTGCTGGACTCAGCAAATAGTGTGGTTACAGAACTCCAGAAAAAGGATCCCATCTCCCAACAGGTTTAAACAAACACATAAAGCAAAAAAAAAAAAAAGAAACCCCAAGAAACCCGGGAAGACTTCATGCCATGTATGGAACCACAGAGGGCTTTAGAGCCTAACACTCAGACTGGGAACCCAAATAACAAGGATTTCCAAAGAATCCCATTGCTTTCATTCCCTTTCAGTGCTGGAAGCCTTTTCCATACAGGAAAAGTATCTATTTATGTTTCATTAGTGCCAGTTTTGTGTATACCAATAGACTGTGTGTATATAGGAGAGCGGGGCGTGTGCTACGCAGCTGTGAGCTTTCTTGGCTAATTACTTGTTTTCTCTTTCCCAGCAAAATAAATACAACAACAAAATTCAACAGGGCACACCAGCACATCTATTAAGGCTGTGCATTTGCCACCAGATTCCACTGGTATTTGTCTTAGGCTGAGGAGCCCAGTCTACGGCATCAATCATAAACAGGAGCTGCACAAACACATTTCCTAAACCAAATAAAATAATACCCCGACTTGACATGGAGCACTGTAAGGCAGTGATGCCAAAATGCCAGTTACACTGATGTTAAAGTATTTAAGAAAGAATTGCCTCTGCAGCATGAGCAGCATCAAAACATTTTGTCCTAAGCCTGGGAGCCTGTTCCTTACACACACACTGCATCCCCCAAGTCGAAAGGTTTTATGGGACACCACGGACTGAGCTGGGTTATTCACTTTTTTTAAAAAAATAGTTTATTTCAGCATCAGTTTTGGTTATGAGAAATGTTCCATGTTCTGAGAATGCTTTTGGAGTTTGAAACTCCTAAAATGCATTAAAAATGCTATTTTAAAACAGAAATATTGCAACACTTAATACCCTCAAGCTTAACAACACCCTGGGCAGCAGCTGAATTACAAAGTTTTACAAGACAAAACAAAAGAAAGTTTTCATAAATTATTTGCAAACACCAGCCCTCTAAATAACAGTCTGTAGCATGGTGTACTTGCACTAAGTAATAACAGATATTTCAGATCCCAGGCTGCCAACTGGCAAAACTCACTGGTGTTCATATACTTTGGAAACAGGTCCCAGATTAGACCTTAAAGCAGACTGACTTGGGGATAACTGCCTAATGACACAAAGATTTAAGAAGAAGTTTTGAAATTCTTGCAGGTTCTGCTCCTAAGTCACCTTTCAGAGGTGGACTCTGAAGCCAGATGTGTTCTACTTTGAAGCAAGATGAACTACTCACATGTATACATTTCCCCACACATAAGGGTTTGGGGAATAAAGTCATATTCAAAGGTGAAAATCAAATATCATTAATAATGTGTCCATACACCAGTCATATTCCTTTGCAGGAAAGAACATTGTCCCTAAGTGTTTAAAGTAAGCTATAAATCAGAAAACAGAAATGGAAATATTTTCCATATGCTTAATTTTACACTGTAATTATTCATTAACAAAGTCTACAGCTCCAGGTTGTTACACTTATGGGAGTTCAAACACTATTCTTACTATTTAAAATATGTTATTCAGTTTGCTGCTAACTGCAGACATTTATTAGCTCCATATTTCACTGGCAGCAATTTTTGCTGGGAGCCATTCACTCACAACCTCTGCAGATCACAGGGAGGCACCTGTGTGGATGTAAAGCTCAGCCAAGGCCTGACTCTCCTAAACTGCCTGAAAACCTTCTCTCCTTTTAAAAGAGCAGGTTGCAAACAAAACTTGCTATCAGCACGATTTTTTTTTTTTTGGGATGCAGGCTGGTACTTGACACGATCTCAGGGAAGGCAGTGACACACAAGTGGCACCGAGCTGCAGCTGGTTTAGCCAGAGGGAGCCCCACTCACTGCTCTGAGCACTGGCACAATCCACCCAACGCTACCGAACACGTGGAGTCCTGACTTTTATCATTTGGGAACAAAGGCCCCAGGATTTTCTCTTCCTTCTTTCTACTCCTTCCCCTTTCTACTCAGCCCTGAGAGGCAGTGGGTTCCCACATAACAGTTATTTCTTCAAGGCTTTCCAGAGCAGATCTTTTGTTTTTATTGTAAACGACTTTGTTGATGCAAACCAAGATCTGGACCCCAGTGCTGTCAGATGGGGTGGGCAGCATGTTCTGTCTCAATTCCCCAGTGAGCTCAATAGGCAGCCACAGCATAGCAGGAGCTCTTGTTTTCCACTGTATTTTATTGCACTTGTACTTTGGAAAATCTCAGATCTTAATCTGCTTGAGTAAATTGTTTGGAGGAAACCAGCAGCCCCACAACCGACACACACTTTTTCCCTCACGGCATCTATGGCAAAATGCTTTCCCAGCTGCAGAATTGGTTGCAATTTCAAATTCTTAGCTGCAAGAATTTGGAGCTGCACAAGACGACGACTTTCTCAGGTGGCTATAGCCGAGAGGTGAGGTGAAGTAACATGAATCAACCTCACGGGCTGCTAGGGTGGGGAGCTGAGATTTGTGAGCGCAGAGATCAGCAGTCTCTTCTGCTGCTTCCTCTTGCTCAGAAGCTCTGTGGGACCACAAGCAAGGGGCTGCTCCTCACCCTGCACTCAGCCCACCTGGGCCCATGGCTTAGTCCAGCTTTATGCTGCTCAGGGAAGAGGCTGCATCCTCTTTCCTTGTGCTTGCCAGTGCTGAGCAGCGCTAAAGGAGTCTGCATCTGGAGTGCTACTATCATCAGAGGTAAACACTGAATATTTTTGAAGTTCATAAGGAGGACAGGAAACACTAATGGTCACTTCTGTAAAATTTCTGAGCTGTCGACACAGCCTCCAGCAGCCAGCTCTTTGAGGAAAGGTTAAGTGCCTACATAAGGCTTCCCATACCTATATACTTTTAACTGTTGCTGAATTCAATATATGTGAGCTTGCTGTAAGCTTATAAACTTTGCAGGAGTAAGGCTATCACCCTTAAGGTATGAGCATATTCCCCTTCACATGTCAGCACAGAGCTGCCCAAAAGTGAGAAAGCAAACCAGGATTTTCAAAAGCTTTCAGAAAACTTCCAAGAATTTCATTACGGCACTCCTACGAAGAAGAATTACAAATTTTGGTGGCCAAATGCAGATACTTAAGAAAATGTGAGGTATGCTTGGTTTCAGTGTCTCAGGAGGAACATGATATGCAGTCATCTCAAAAAAATGTCATGGAGAAGCAGAAAGAATTCACGTGGCTTAACTAATTTTGAGAAGAAAGACCAACCTGGACATAGTCCTGAGGTTTTCAATCAGCCAAAGTCTACAGCGACTTCAAAGGGAAAGTTCCCAGGGTGTCAGCTATAGGAATGTTCCTTGATCTGCTTAGACATCAGAGTGGCATTAATCATGACTCCTCTGTAAGATAATTAATGATGACATGCATTTTTAAAAATTCGCTTACATGGCACAGCTAATGGAAGTACCAGGCTGAAAAATTAGTCCTAACAAATAAACAGAGGCTCATTGCTGAATAATTAGTGTAAGTTCTTGTAGAATACACTGATCCATGTATTACAAATTACTACAAAACAAATAAAATATGCTGATTTATACACAGAAAATAAAAACCACATGCTGCTCCACAGCAGAAGGGAACGTCATTGCATACTCTGTTTTCCATGTAACAGAGACACCTGCATTAATATTCCTTTATTAGATCCTTAAGTTCAGCTGCTTTACAGAACACAGGTTGTTTGCAGAAGAGATTTTGACCATGAAAGATTAAACAGTTGACTCAGATGCACCAAGTTAACTGGTGGTAGAGATCATTCTCCTGTTCTGCAGCCTCATCTATCACAACTTAAAAGGCAGGGGGAAAAAAAAAATCACTGCCAGCGCTGGGATACACAACTGTGAAGGGTGTTTGGTGGCCTGCCCCGCTCCAGTTTCAGTCTCCGGAGTCCTTTCCTCTTTCCAGGTGCAGGATTTACTCACAGTTAGAAAAATTGTTCACTTTCTAACTGATCCCAGACCCCTCTTAAACAGCTGTGAGTCCCCTGGTATGTCTCCTTGGTCTGGAAGTTTCTTCTCCCAGGGGCTGGATGGAGGGGCCATACCCTGAGCCCTCTCCCCCTGCCCCTTCCCAGGCAGACAGGGACAGGGAAGGGGGCTGAGCCCCATGGCACATCTGGCATGCAGCAGAGGGAATGCAAATCCCACCACCCAAAAGGCCAGCTACAGCATCCTCTAAGGGATCTCTACTTTACCCCAAAACTATTATGTCTTCTTGAAAAGCGTGTACAGTAAGAGAACAGGCAGACACAGATAGCCACAGACAGGAACATTTACAAATGACAGAGTGTTCACCACCACAGGTCACAGCCCAGCACTTCTCACCACGTTGTAGTGGTTGCTATGTGGGTTACCCCGGCCAGAAAAGGAGCTGCTTGTCAAATAACACTCCTCCACTGCTAAAAACAAGGTAGAGTCAGAGCACAAATTACACCTATGCCAGTTGTTACAGATTGACTTGAAAGCCTAAGCATTTGATTATGTTTTAAATATCCAGATACCAGCCTGGTCAGCTGGACTGGTTCTTCCTATAGGCAGGTTACTGTATGGAGATGAATCACTGGATTCTTGCTTTCAGTCTAAAAATAGAGGTTCAGGACCCTGCAAGAATGGTAAAAACAGTAAATCACAACAGTGAGGAGAAAAAAACCCCTACAGAATTCACTGAGTTCAGTAAATGTTATTTGTGATGTCTGTGCTTACCCCATTGATATAAAGTGATTACTAATATTCCTGCATAAGCAGTTAGCTGAGCCTTTGGCTTATTTCTCAAAAGTTAGAGAAATTAGCACCAAATATGCTTTCTTGTGCTTTTTAGCTTAGAAGAAAAAAAAAAAAAAAAGGTACTCATGGCCAGTGGGTTTAATGGAAAATGATGGTTACTTTGCCATGTTCCATTAAAAAAAAAATTATATCATTGAGCTTGAATTGAGCCTTTGCCTCCTGCCCAAATGCTGAGGCTTCCTTCTTTTGAAAGAAAACAAATATACACTTCGTGTAGAAGATCAAGGGAGTGGAATAAGAGAGGAGCTGTTGGAGAGATTAATGCAAAGCTGTGTCAAGCTAAAGAAAGCTTCTCTCCAATACTGAAAAGAATGAATAAAAACAACAAGACCTGAGGTTAAGGAAGAGAAGGGAGAGAGATTCCCTTTCCCTCAAATCAAAGGTGAACTATGGCATCAAACTTAAGCATTGAGCACAATCAAAAATGGGGGAGACGGTGCCTCACACCAAGGAGGATTTTCTAGACTGCTAAATCCTGAAATAAGTAGGTAGAAAAGTAGGGGCATGTCAGTTGTGGCTCCTTATTACTGTGTGCAGCAAGTGTATCAAGCAGGATTTGTGGTGTGGGTGATGGCTTAAGAGGGAAGAGATTAATATTTTCTACCGCAGAAGTATCATGAAGCTGTTCCAAAGCACGGACAAAGCATGCAAACAAAATTGCAACTGTGGCCACTGTCAGAATCTATTTAAAAACCTATTTAAGAGCTGAATTTGTACCCACTGAATAGTGTCAGGGAATGCAGTGGCATTATTCTCAGTCTAAGACACAGAGTATAAGATTCTAGTTGTAAAATTAATAGCTGTGTTTACAAAGTCTTTAAGATGCTGCCTATTTTTACTCAGTGAATCATTACCCTTCTTTACAAAGTATATTTCATTAATCTTAGCAATGAACTCAAATCTCAGTGGAGTTGCTCTGCTTACATACCAAATCTGACGTTCTAAGTTTGAACTATTTGTCACAGTATTCAACTTCAATAAAATCTGTATTTATTGGAAGATACCATTTCCTCACATTCTCTTAAATCAAAACAACTGATTCCTGTCAAGATATTTCTCTCCCTCTTCCCCCTCCCTAGAGGAAAACAGTAAGATTTATAAAAAGCAAAATTCACTCCTGTGCAAAATTTTGCAATCCTAAAACTTAGCTTTATCCTCCAGCTGAACATCATCTAAGGTCAAATGAAACTTCATCTGCAATGAGATATTAGAGGAGTTAATACATCACTTGTTTATGTTCCCTTAAACACAGTCATTGTGATTTGCAATCAGTCCAGATGAAAAGATAACAGTAATAGTGCAGATCTGTGTTAGCGAAGCATCTGCAAATGTCATCACCTTTTAAATGAAAGAAGCAAAACCTCCCTAAAAAACCAGTCTGCCCACAATTATCTGCTGGAAATAGGCATCAGGCCCTCTAACCACTTACACTTACACAAAATGTGATTTTTTTTTTTAAATACAAGAAGGCAAGAGCCAGGAATGCGAAGAATTTACTTTCACTGATGAGCAAATTGCCTCTGTCAACAAATTGTTCACCTTATGGGACTATTCACATCTGAAACTTATTACCTGCATCAGTGTTTATGAAATGGCATCTTCAGCTGGCACCTGCACTGGCAGGTTCACACAGACAGCATTTCTACATTCCCCCTTCCAAGATGTGATGCTGCCTCCCAAGACCTGAGCGATAACAGCGAGCACAGAGATGAACAAAGGGCAGAGGTCAAAGCTTTGCTGCCTGCCCTCCTTGGTATCTGGCCCTAGAAACATGCCAGACCTCTCACATTTACCTCTTCCCTGCACAGAATGCACATTTTGACAGAGTTTAATATTCCCTATCTTAATTTCTTCTCGGCTCATTGTATCTAAAAGCTGAAATATACGTATTTTTTAAAAAAATCACTAAGTTTTTTTTTTTTTTTTTTAATTTAGGCCAGGGACTCTGAACAAAAGCACGCTCTGTCCTCACCTTGTAAAATATTTCTGGGCTTCTAAACAAGCCTCATGCCTTCACACAGCTGGTAAACGTTTGCTCAAAAATATATTCCAACAATCCCTTTGAAAAAAAGATTTGCAACATATAGACTTGAGCTTCATCTTGGCAGCGTCATTCACACAAGTTTTTAAAAGCTGCCTTCTACTTCTTTCACTCTTTGCAATTACCAGTTCGTTTCCATCAACCACCACACGAAGGTCTCGGAGAGGTCACTCAATAAATAATAAATTTCCCTATCTGCTTTCCCAACTGTGCTGACGGAGCCAGAGTTTACTTCCTTCACTTGCCTCTGTGGATAACCCCAGCGTCGCGGTAGTATTCAAGCCATAAGCTGCTAATAAGCAAGGATAAATTATTAGCAACCCGAAACGCTGGCGAGGTTAAACGTTAACTTGTGGCGCAGTCAGATTGCAGCGTTACTTTTCGGCGAGCTCCGTGCAGCGCGGGCTCCTACCTGCGCCACCTCCGCAGCCCTTCGTGGCCTCTGGTATTTATGTGAGACACAGAAAAGAGAGATGTGTTCCCCATGAGAGCTGCAGGCAAACAGCATCCCAAAAAAGGAAGAGCAAACAATATGCTGAACCCATCAAAGATTGTTACTTCATAGACTTTTCACGGCCAAATAAACATTCTGCAGCTGGAGGTCTGCGTGCGCCAGAATAACAAACGTCCCGAGACCTGCTAGAGATTTTGGATTAGGCCGGCGGGTGAAAGGGGCTGATCCTGGGCATGCATGCATGGGCAGAGGCAAGAATTTAGTGTGCAGGTCCTGAAGAATAATTACCTGAACACACCTTCAATTTTTTTGCCTTTTTGTTGCCATGACTGGCAGGGTTTGGGGATGGGGTGGGGAGATTTGGGTTGGGTTCATTTTTCAGCGTGTCGTGGCCAGTGGCCCAAGGGCAGGTATCACGCTCCTCTGGGGCACTGGGAGTGATCACTGACCTTACCACAGCCTCAGGGATTTGGTGGGAACGTTCTACAGTGCCCATTTCAAGAGTGTTCACCTGGCACCTCGTCCCTCAGCCCTTGGTGCAACCCTCACTTCTTTGCCAATCCTCAGTTGTCTCAGGAATGGCTCCTTCAAACACTGCCATCAGCTGGCAAATTCCTACATTTCTCACTCCCTTTTCCTCCCCACCTCTGGAAGGAGTTGGCTGTACTCACAGCTGCCTGGGCAGCTGGATTTTGATGCTTTTGAACAGTGATTTTCATGGCAGCGACTTCCCCCAACAATTCTTAAGGAACTAAAGCGTTTCTGGAGAGAGGACCCTGCTGTGAGTCAGCAGCAGTTGACAAGATGGAAAATCAGGGATAAGAATTTGACAGTGGAGCAGGGCTGCTCACAGGGTGCCACAGAGATCTGCAACAGGACTCACAAAATTCAGTGTATTTATAAATGGTCTGGAAAAGAGATGAATAACAAGATGGCATCTGCTGCCAAGATGAATTTCTTCAGGACAGTTGTAACAAAAACAGCTTGCAAAGAGTAGCAGGAGTATTTTGCAGTCCTAAATCACTTAAAAATTAGGAAAAAAAGAAGCTATATTCTGTGTCAGCACAAGATTGCTCATGAAGGAAAACAACTCTTGCTATATCCACCAAACAATGGGCTCCAAATTTAACACTGCAGCTCAGGAGACAAATTTCTGAGGTCACCATCAACAGGCCTAGTAATGAATACTTGTGGCAATGTGGGAAAAAACCAAACAAACATCAAGTTAAAATGGTGATGAGAAGAAAGTACAAAGTGATCAGCACCACTGTGCCACTGCCCACAGTGCACACCACTGCCAGGTAGTTTTGGTCACCCAATCCAAAAAAGAATTAGAAGATGCAGAGGGACAGAGATGACAGAGTTGGACCTCTCAGCAGGGAGATACACTATTTATTAGAGGACATGATAAAAGGTTATAAAACCATGGATGGTCTAATATAAATCAGAGAAGAAATGAAATCAACATATTAAAAAAAGTAAAAACCAAACCAACACAGCAAAATCCCGGGAGAATTTGATTGATTTGTGGATAACTCCCTTTCTTCCCCCTCCAAGACACTTCCACATCTTCACAATGACTGCTTTCTGAGGCTGCCAAAACACAGCTCATACACTGACCGAGTCCCTCACCAAGGACACGTGGGGAAGCTTGCATGCTTTTGCTACATGATGGAACTCCTGGCCACAGAAAGCTGCTCAGGCCAAAAGCAGAAATGTGATCCAGAAAATGGATTCAATAAATCCACAAAGGATAGATCCCTCTGTTCAGTTCCAGGGTGAAGCCACCTTCTGCTCAGCAAATGCTTTGAATGGGAGGCTGAAAAAAAATCAGCCTGAGGAGGGATTGTGATATCCACACCTTTCCACAGGCACCTGCTGCTATTCAGTGTCCATCAGTGACATGTGACAAGGAGGAGATTTACTTCAGATGCTCCTCTGTTCTATCACCAGCTCTCCAAAGCACAGTGCTAAAGTTGTGTGGTTTTGTTTTTTTTTTTTTCATTCCTGAACCATTCCTGTCTCTCATCCAGCAGAGTGAAAGGAGATGCACACTAAACAGACAAGGCTTCCAGGACAGGTGGATGGTAACCCTGAGAGAACCTTACTTCATATGTAAATCATCTGGATAGCTCTTCCCAAAACTCTGCTGCTGCTGAAATAAACAAAGTACAAACTTTCCCAGATGTGCGCTTTCATGAGGAATTCTCACTCAAGGTTATGATTTAGAATTTGGCATCCTCAGAAAACACAAAACCATGATTCAAAGATGGAATGTAGATGTGGAATTGCTAAGGAGGGAGATAGAAAGGGTTTACTCAGAGATTAGTCCAAACTCCCGTATTTGTAAGCTTCTTCACAGCTTCCAAATGTTGCACTGGGCAACTATCCTTCCTCTCATAGTAAGGTTGAGTGTCCAGATTCCCTTAATTTTCCATAACTGATAGCCAAGAAAAATCTCCTCTGCAAAACTTGCAGGGTGAGCATTTTTGTGCAACAAAAGAAGAAAAGTAGGTTGTTCCATTGATTTTTGCAGGAGAAAGGTTTGCTGTGCAAGTAGCAAGATCATCCCCTACAAAAAGCAACCCCATTGATTTCCAGAGTGATTTTCACTAAAACCTCTCCTCCACAGAGACCCAGAGCACTAAGAAAATAAAGAAACCACGTCTATAACAACCAAAACTAAAGAAGATGGAAAAGAAAACCTTGGCTGAAAGAGACTACCAATATAACCTTCATCCCCAGGTTTAATCAAAATCTAACCTAAGAGGGAAGAGGAAGATGAAATCACCAGAAAGCTAAGGACAAGCATTAAACAACACCAGTATGAATGAATATATATCGACATATATCTCCATCTTCCACAGGTATTTTGGCAACCTTGGCTAAATGATGATTTAGCCTGGCATCCCTTCTTCCCAACTCATCTGCTTGTTAAAGGTGTCAGTTCCCTTGCACTGCCTACAGGAATATTTTGACAGAAGTGTCACAGAGGACTCACTGGTGCTGTTTTCACTTGGCATCATTGACATCTTCCCTTTGTTCCTGAATCTCCTCTTCTTCCAGCTGCATTTCTCTCCTTTTTTAACCTTTTTTTTCCCCTACAAGAGGAGATCTTCCATGCAGTGCCTTCTGCAGATTCTGCCAAGCACTGTAACGTGACAGAATTTCTCCATCCTCCTGGCACCTAAGCCCTTTCCTGGGGCATACAAGATAAAATTGAGGGAGACCTCTGAGGCAGGCAGAGTCTAAAGCTTTCACTGTAAATAAAGATTTCCCATAGAGCCATGAAGGTCTCTCATAACACGTGCATGGAGAGGAGAAAAAAAGAACAGTTTCAGTAATTTTAGCCAGGAGCCTTGTCACGCAGACTAAACACTGGCCAAAGAGCAACCAAGGATAATAGGAGGGTGTAAATACATAAAGCCTCACATGTGGCCAGGAAACTGACATTTAATCCAAACTAATTAAGCGTGTTTTAAACAGCACATCAAAGACTTCTCAAATTCAAAGGTGGTGTCAGAAACAGAGGACAGGGAAAATAAACTAGACAGAGAAGTGGGAAGAACAAAATATGGGAATTTTGGTCTAGAAAAATTTAGACTATTCCAACAGGGAGAGGAAATAAAATCATCCAAATTTATTCACTGGGAGAACGATACTAGGAAAAAGGGATGGGTTCAGGAGCACTGGGAATCAGCACACAGCATCCAAAAAGTCATCATTCTCCACACCCACACAAGGTAAAGATTGGCTCTTTGAGTAGTGAAGCAAGAGAGGAAAGAGCATGAAAAATAACGGTAACTTCTAGAACTTGCAACATAACCTCAGCCTACCAGGAAAATCCAGGCTCACAGTGAAATCATGCATCCAGTGGGACCCAAGAGAATACTCAACCAAGGCAAAAAACAGCTGCTCCAGCTTATTAACCACCTCTCGGGCATCCTGGGGACACCAGGGAGCTCCACCAGCAACCTCAGCAGGACAAGCTGCTCAGCAGCACCCTGATGAAATACCCTGAGTGTCCTGCCCCTTCCCCAGAGCTTTGCCCCCACCACAGACGCTGTTGTGGCTGGCTGGCAGGTGGGGCAGGGTGAGGAGCAGGTTCAGCCCCCCTGCGTGGCCAACCTGTCCCTGGGCACGAGGGAGCCACCGCCAAGGAGGGAGCTCAAACTCAGGGCTGAGCGCACAAAATCTCAGCTGGGCCATCCAAGCTGCCAGAAGGAAAGAAGGAAAGAGCAAATCCTGTTCAGCTTGGCAGGACCATAACTGGTGAGGATGAGAAAGCAACTGGAAAAACGAAAACGGTGCAAAAGGGATTGCGTGAGTAAAGGAGATGGGAGTAAGGGGAATTTAACCAGGAGAAAAAAAAAAAAAAAAAAGTCAAGATTTCTTGGGATCATTAAAAAAAAAATCTAGAGAGACAGACCCATAAATGGAGTCATTTTTATACCAAAATGTTTCATACCTTAAAAAGTACATGGCAGACCAGGGACAAGATGACGTAGCAGGCCTTTCCCAATGGCTTCAGGCAGTTTCCCTTCAGCTCTAGCCATGTGGTTTTACTGCCTGGAACAGCTCTGCTGCAGTGAGACCTGGCTGATCCCCGAGCACAAACAAGCTGCATTTCCAACCAGCGAGTCCATGCAACTACTCATGCATAGCAAACACATCCCTAGGTGCGGGAAATGATGGATATAGACAGTTTCCAGCCTTGGCTGTACCACCAAAATCCTATCAGTGAATAACTGCTCTCATCCTGGAACACAGGCAGCCATCCTTCCTTCACAATTCGTGTCATTTGCTCGCAGGTCTGAATTGAGGCTCGAGTAGCTGCGTGTAATCCTGCTCCTTTCAGCCTGCCCTTCTTCCCTGAATAACTGCTTCTGACAGTTTCTTAACTATACCTGAAAGGACATTATATGAGCTAGAAGCAGCTGGGCCAGTTGAACAGCATCATCCATCTTCCTCCTCACCTGTGTTTTGTTCCATCCGTTCATTTTTAACGGGCAACTTGGTGCGTTTTTTTGAAATTAAGTAAAATACCCATCATCTTTGCAATATTTTCTTTAGGTTGTTTGCTTTAATTTTGGTTTCCCTACTCATTCTTTCTCACAAAGCCGTCTGCATTTTTAAATCTTCCAAGGAAAATAATTACAAAGATAATCCAGCTGAGTGTAATCAAACTGCAGGGTTCTTTATTTTCCTGGCCTTTTAATTTCATTTCGCATCCTGTGGTCTTAAAGAAATATTAGGATTATATCATCTTGTTATTGTTTAGATTACATGCCAGTAAAAATAGGGGGTTACCAATTCTTTTCTTCCCCACTGCCACACAAAAAACTCATACAGCACACAGAATATTTTCAAAATAAAGATGCAGAGGAAGAGCTCAGAGGAGCACGAGTTAGATCCCTAACTCCCAATTTTCTGTCGGGAACCTGTGTTTACTTGGTTGGGTTTTTTTACACAAGCACAGTAACTGCTTTGCTAAAACAATCTGCTTTTAAAGTTTTTCAGCGCAACAGTGTGGATGCCGATGCGATATTGCAGCTTTCCCCGGATCAATACAAACCAGGAGTCACCCACAGGGTAACACTGGCAGAAAACCAGCGTGGGAGATGAATCAGTCAGCCCAACAACAAAACCACAACTTGTGTCTCTACCCATGCAGGAGGACCCTGCCCCCATCCCAGCAGTCAGTTTTGAGGTTTGTGGGGATCAGAACACATCTGCAGTAAACCTGCTGCACAACTGGGGCTTCAGACCCTTCCCTGCAAACACCAAAGTCCTCAGCACACAGGTCTTCACCCTCTGAGCTGGGAGGAGATCATTAGCAGCGCCCAGCTAGCACAGCAGTGCCTGGAAAGGGAGCTCATTTTCCAAGAAGGCAGCCAGGATGCAATTGTGAGCTCTTTGCTGTGCAGGAGTAACACATTGTGCTGTCCACAGGTATAAAGGAAAAAGGAAGCGGTATCAGCCACCAAAGAGGTGTAACACAGCCCCAGGAGCTAAAGCAGCAAAGTCAGAGCTGCTGAATTCCTCTTAAGCTGTTTCTCCTTCAAAATGAGGCAGCAGATGCCAATCCAAGCTCACTGGGGACAAAGGCATGGACAGGTAGTGCTCATCTTGAGGCACGACTGTGTTTGAGACTTTCATTCTGGAGCTGCTTAGCACAGACACATGGGTTGGTTTGGTCCATGTGCTGCTGCTCTGGCAGAACAGCACTAAAAGCACCTCTTTTGGGTGTTTTTGACTAAGTTCTCAGAGTATTCTTAACTAATACAAAAAAAAAAAAAAAAAAAAAAAAAAAAGAGTCATAAAGTTATGTCAATGTCTTGGGTAAGTACTAAAAATTCTTTTCTAAGTGGATAATTCCAGCAACACTAAGTTAAAACTTTCTCAGAAAAAGAACATACTGATAACAGAGACAGGCAATCTCTTCTTAGATTTATTATTTTGCACTTGAAGAAAGCAATCCCATGAGATTAATGGAGCAGATGTAAGTAGTTCTACTCAAACCTCCACGGTTAACATTTGTACTAAAAGTTTTACTACATAATAGGTTCTCTGTGTTAATAACCTGGCTCACTACTAAATATTTTTTAAATGCCTACAAACCCAACAAGACAGATAGCAATCAGGCCATAACAGTTCCACACAACAACACAGGAAGGAGCACGGTCCTCTCTTCAGTGAAAAAGTCTGGATGGAGGAGCTCTTGATTTCTCCAGCACTGCCACATCCTCAGCCCTGCTGCCTGTGTCTGCAGACTGGAGAACCCCAGAGTGTCCACCAAGGGCACAGCTACAGCTCTTTACCTTGCTCTGCATCAGCCCTGCTATATAAAAAAACAACACAGAAAATATATTTCAAGCCAGTTCTACACACACACATTTGCCCTAAGCCAGGTGTGGCTACAGATCTAACTCCTTACTCTAAGAAGAAATTTTGAAGTGATTCAGATTTACACATCCTTTTCAGAAAGGCCTGAAAAATCATCTTTTCTGGATTACCTTGATTAAAATATGAAATAGTCTTGATTCATCCAGGTACTATTTTTTTTTTTTTCCCAGAAAGAAATGGTTCCGGGAAACTAATTTTTTTAAACTGCTGCTTAAAAGCACCCTGTTGCATCCAAAGCAATGGCTGACTCCATTCTTGAAAGGCTTTTATTGAAAGCTATTACAGTGGCGAGCTTCTCTCGAACTCTAAAAAGTAAACTGAACTGGAAGCTTCTTCTGCTTACAATGTTCCCCCTACAAAGCATTTTGGGTTTCCATCAAGGGATGGAGGATAGGACCTCAGATTCTGCATTCAGTGAACTGGTTAATGAAGTTGCAACAACCATATTTTCCCTGGAGCTTTGGCTGTCACTATAGCCACCTTCTCTCCTTCAAAATATGCTTTCCATTGTTCTCCTGCCCTTTTTCCAACTGCTCCGCAGCCAAGTTCTTGGAAAGCAATCACGCTTCGTGTTTAGGATTTATTGCTAGTCTTCTGCCAGTACGGACACACACACAAATCTCTCCTGTGATCATCCTGCAAAAGCAAGCTAAAAATACAGCAATTTATGAACAGGCACATTTTGCATGTTATATGGCATCAGCGTGCACTCATCAAAAAATTCGGAGAGAATAAAAGGTCGTCCCTTTCGTCTAGGCCACTAGAAGGCTCTGCTTGGGTGCCATAAATAAGCTTATTTTAGAATTCCAGCCTACCTAAAAAGGGGAAAAAAAAGCATTTCCATTGTGTTTCAGTGGTTGAAGATTTTTTTTTTTTCCCTTTTATATGGTAAACTTTGCGCTTTAGAAACTCTAGGTTCAACAAAAGACACAGTCCATCTTCCAAAGTGGCTGCTTTAAAACCAATGACTAAATTATACATTGCAGTTATCATTAAAACTTCAAAGTGGTGAGAATCGTCTGTTTGTACAAAGTTTTAAAGGATTTTGCAATTTCAGAGGCCAGGTGTATTTCTGTTTTGAAGCGTGTTTCAGGTTGTCTGAGGAAGCTCGTACCCACAGAGGCAGCAGGAATCATCAGGGAAGGCTGATCATGGCCAGGAAGGAATGGTTCATGAGAAGGGTATCCAGGTAATCACCATGCCTTGGTCATGCTTTTCAGATCATATTGTCTGGTTTTCATACAAATACTGTAGCTGAATTATCAGTCTCCTTGAAAGACTTGTCTTTTATCAGCTTATTGCTTTTGACAGGCAAGGGCAGAGTCAAGACTCTGTGGATACAATTTAAATCTTCTCTGGATTAGGACTGTTAAAGTTCCTCTGAGAGCTTGAAGACTCAGCTCTTGGTCACTCCCGGCTCCTTGTTTCTGCTGACGGCCCCTGTCAAACAACCACAAACCGGGAAAGGGAACGGGGGCTCATTGCCCACCTGGTGGATCTCCAGTACTCATGGCTGGGCGAGGCTGTGCCTCAGACACCGCTGCTGACACTCAGGAACAAGAAGGCTGATGAAAAGAAACGTGGGTGAAATGGCTTTAAACTGAGAGAGAGAAGGATTAGATGGGATTTTGGGCAGGAATTGTTCCCTGTGAGGGTGGGCAGGCGCTGGCACAAGGTGCCCAGAGAAGCTGTGGCTGCCCCTGGATCCCTGGAAGCGTCCAAGGCCAGGATGGGGCTTGGAGCAACCTGGGATGGTGGAAGATGTCCCTGACCATGGCAGCGGGTGGCACTGGCTGATATTTAAGGTCCCTTCCAACCCAACTATTCTATGATGCCATGAAAATCCAGATAAATGTTTTACCGCCTCATAATCTGGGGTTCTCACTCAACCCGAAATGACTGCAATTGGTATCATTTTGATTTTCTTTTTATGACTCTCATCTTTCTTGTCTTCCTTTCTCAGCTTATTCTTCTCCCCAGGCAATACTTGATAGTTCCCAAATACCTATTTGGTTCCTATAATTAAACCAGATGAATTTTCTGTTCAGTCTGAAAAGGGATTAACGATTTGTGAAATGGGACTTTGCATTCAAGAAATGAGAAATTATAGTTGAGGAAACAGCATAAATTTACTCCTAATAAATAATGACTGGACTTTCAAATGCAGTAAATCTCCATTCTTACATGTTCAAACTGACAGACAGCTGAGTATAACAAGTAACTTGTGTGTAATTTTGTGTCAAAACCTTCATATTCTGCAAAAATATTAAAATTTCCTGAAATTTATTCTCTGCTCAAAATGCATTTTTGTGTGTGAACCACATTTACTCTTTTTGTTGTTCTAATAAGATTACTCATGTATCACATGGCATCAGTTAATTCTGGGTGTGCTTCTCATTGTGATCATCAGGATTTAAGTGCAAGTATTTGTGTAGCAGTTATAAAACTTGCCCCCTGGTATTTCAGCTAAAAAAGCTCACTTTACATCAGGGGTGAAGGAACTCAGACAAGGCACCACAGGAAAAGAAAACAACAAACACTACCAAGGCCAGAGCAAAAGAGTTGCAAAATCTAAACCAATATTGGCTATAAAACATCTGTGGTGGCCACTCAGCCCTACTCCTGACTCCCTCAAGTGTCCTCACTGCTGGATTTCAGGCTGCAGCTCTACCTAAACCTCTCTTTGACATTCCCTTTGCTACTGACAGTAGGTTTGTGTCTCCCTTGCAATCTTCACAGAACTTCTGCCTTTGGTAACATTTGCAGAGTGCATCCCATCATTTTTCTTGTCCTAACATTAAGGACCACATTGCAAGCACCAACCAGCATGAGATTGAGCTAATACAGCTTTTCATTTTGACTGCACAAGTGGAAACTCGCAGGCATGCACTTGGCTTAGGCTACACGTTCACCCAACTAAATCTGTTGATGGAATCTGCAGGACCTGGAACTAACCTATTTTTAGATAGCATAATCTTCAATATATTAACTTGCTTTTACTCTTAGTCTAACATATGTTGTCTGCCTTCTTCATCTGCAAGGAAAGCCACCTACGTTTGCAGATTTTAAAACAACTTTGCTCGCAGCAGCTCGCAACAATAACTAAAGTGTGGCAACCTATCTCATACACGAATAAAACTTATGGCTCTGATGTCAGGTACATCATTTGCCCCTTGTTCTTCATTTAAAAAAAATTCACATCCCCTCAAAAACAAACAAACAAACAAACAAGCAAAAAACCCCCTTAAAAATAAGTTTGCACCAGGCCTCCAAAAAATGTTGTTGGAGGCTCATACATGGTTTAAAGAACAGTTGGAATGTAGTTTGGAGGAAATCTTGATAAATTCCTGCCATTTGGATTATAGCTAACAGCTTCTTTAATACAACTCTAACACAATAAAGCAACATGACTGTAAGCATCTTCCTGAGAATGGCAGAAAAGGACCATAAAACTGAGCGGCACATTCAAAATTACTTGCAAAATATCGGCTCTCTGTAAACAACACACAATAACTGTAATTAATACCAGTCCTTTAAAGTATTCCTAAAGTCTACTGAAATCTAAGCCGGCAGTGTATGACTGGAAGCAACAACTGCATCCTAAACAACATTAAAAATGACAACAGAAAATAAAAGATCTCCATCAGTAGTCAAAAAGTCATAATCCACTGATCTGCTGAATGTGATAACACCTTTGCCCTTATTATTTGTAGAGCTTTTCTGGGAGGATCTCAGGACTTTACTCTTTAGCTAAGCCTCAGAAGTTCAACAGCCTGGGAGTTATATAAACACTATTTTACCATTTGAGTTATTTTCCCAGCAAAAGGATCGCTCCAGGGGCGGACTGTTCGAATGATCTCCCTCACAAAATGAACGCTGCCTTACTCGTAGTTCCGCAGCTTCAGAGCGGCCGAAGCTGAAGCCCACCCAAGCGGTGCCCAGCCGCGCTCGCAGGCAGCTCCAGCGCTTCGGCGGACAGCGGAGAAGGCGCCGCAGGTTGTACCGCACCTAAAAACGCCTGGTCCAGCGAGCGCTTTCAGGGAAGAAACTCCGAGCAAAGGCTTGGAAAAAATGCCTTATTTTAAGCGGCAAGCAAGTAAATAAACACAAACATAAGAAATGGGTTGGAGCAGACGTAGGGCGATCGCGCCTTGGCAGCGATGCCGCAGCCGTAAGACGTGTTGCTTGTGCGTGGCGCTCCCGCTCCAGCCGGAGGGATGCTCCCGGGCGTCCGGGGGCTCCGAGGGGAGCCCCGAGCCCCGCCGTGCCCAGCGCCCCGCAGCCGCGGGAGGATTTCCGCCCGCGCGGGGAGAGGGAACCGCGTCCGCTCCCGACGCGGGGCAAAGACAGCCCCGGGAGCCCGATCCTCCGGTGGTTGTCGGGGCTCGGCTCTGCGAGTCCTCGGGGTCGGGACGAGGATGCTGCCGGGAGCCCCCCGCCGCAGCCGAGCGTCTGTTCAGGGCGCCCCGCGCCGAGCGGCGCCGGCTCCGCGGCTCCGGCATCGCCCGGAGCATCCCCGGTGCCCGAGCGCGGCGGGGGGACAGCCCCCGCTCGGAGACCCCCGCGCCACCCGCGGGAGGGGGCTGAGCCCCCCAGCCCCTCCGTCCGGCTCCGGCTGGGGACAAACACGCTCGCAACAATGGGCATGTTTGCAGCAACATGATCTCACCTAATAACGCCGAATAAGGCAATGACTGTACGGGGAAGCGATACGATCCTGCCGGTCTCACCACACGGCGCGGAAAGCTATTTGCAGATTTGCTAAGCCCCTTTGAATGAATGCATCTGCAGCTGACCTTTAACAATAGACGCTGAAATAGCACAATCTGTGGGACCAGATTTGAGGGGGGGAGGCGGGAAGGGGGAAGGAAGAGATGGGTGAATATTGTAATCTCCGCAATCTCATTCACTTCCTTTCCCAAACCCCCGCGCACAGGGAAAAACAGCGGTATTTTCCTTTTCGCCGGGGCTCCGTCTCGAACGAGCCGTCTCCAACGCCGGCACAGCCACATGGCACCCCGACAGCCGCCGCCGGCGGGACCGGCGCGCATCCCCACCGGCGCCCGCCCGCATCCCGCGGGCATCGCTCCGCGGAGGGGCGACTGCGACAAGGATGCTCCAGCCCCCTCTCCCCTCCCGCCGCTCTCTCACCTTCCCTGGCTTTCAGCAAAACGGTGTTGGCAACGATGTTTTCCAGCTCCATTGACGAGCTCGGGCAGCGCAGGCAGCGGCACTGCAGCAGGACGTCACTCCGAGGTGCGGAGTCTCCGGGCGACCACCCGCCTCCTGCCCCTAGCGCGTCGTCCCCCCGCGCATCATCCCCGCCTGCCCGCCCGCTCCCCCGCGCTCCCCGGGCGGAGGCGGCGCTCCCCGCACTGCCTGCTCCGCCGCGCCCCGCTACTCCATCCTCCGCCCCGCCGGCTCCCCCGGTGGTTTGAGGGCTCGGGCGCTCCTGCCTCCCTCCCCCGGGGGTGTGGCACCGCGGAGCGGCCCCGCAGCCCCGCGCAGGCGCCGGCCCCGCCGGGCCGGGCACGCCGGGACGTGTAGTCCTGCGGCCGCCCCGCCGCACCTGGCGCCGGCTCCGCAGCCGCGCAGGGTCCTCGGGGAGGGACGGGCACTGTCCGCCTCGGGGAGGGGGAGAGCACGGGCAGGGGTCGGCCAGAGCGTCCCGGGCGGTGGGGGTCGGTGTTCGCCGCCGGGGATGCGCGGGGCGATGCGCGGAGCTCCCGCGGTCCCGGCCCCGGCGCAGCGCTGGTGCCGCGCTCCGTCCCGCGGCGGCGGCCCGGGGCTCCCCTGTTCCTGCCCGCGGTCTCCAGGGCTCCCCGGCTTGGCTCTTCGTGCTCGTCCCCCCCGCAGGTGCCCACACTCGTGGGAAGGGGTCGCCGACACCCGGCAGATGTGTTCTCCCCCCGCCCTTCTTCGGCCGGGGCTTACTCGCCTTTCCCGGGATATCAAAAGCTCCCTACAGAAGAACCCGAGAGAACCCCATCTCTTCCGCCACACCATTGTTTTCACCCTTGCAAGGAGCTGTGCGAGGCATCAGCCACTTGGGGAAAGTTTGTGAATTTGAAGTGCTAGATTAAAACATAAACTCTCTCCTGTCTACATAGGACAGATGCTCCTGTCAGCATGATTCTGACTTTTCCTAGCAACGGGGTAGATCGATTCATCAGGTCAAGCAATGAAAGAGGAATAAAAACGACCCATTACTCTCACTGACACTCTTCCCCATCTGTATTTGCATTGATTAAATCCACATGAAGAAAATCAAATTAACATGCACCTTCTTGTAAGCGGAGCGCAGACACTACTGTTTTCTTCTCTTTTATTGTACCAATTTATTTCTTTCCACAGCCACACAGAAATGACCTGCAATAGCAGAGCTTGCAGACTGCCTAGAATGCATTTTCTGAACATAGGAAATAGATGAGAAATGCATTTAATGAATAATACCTTGGGGGTAAAATTGCTACAATAAATGCCTTTTGTACCTGATTAAGTGTCAAAGGTTTGACCTTTGAAAGTTATTGTGCATAGCAGGTGGCACTGCTATGTACAATCTTCCCCAGCCTCTTTCCTGTAGCTTCAGAGAAACACTCAGCCTTCAGAGCCATTCCATGTTGTGGTTACTTTCTTCGTAATACAAGTTCTATACAGCAGCAGTTGTAAGTACCGGAAGATTTTTCTCTGATTAAATAATTCTTGAGGGAGAAATTGCTTCCTGGAAACCAGAGCCTTAGCACAGAGATGAGGCTCCTAAGGAGCATCTGCCTTGCTTGTTGTTTGAACTCTTCTGTGCAAGCACTGATGTAAACAGAGCAGATTATGTTCAGTTCTAAGTGCATTTCACATCCCCGCCCAGCCTCCCACTAATGATCATCATAAGGACAATGCAAACATCACAATGTGGCTGATGGTGGAAGACAACTTATATTATACAGAATGTTTTTAATTCTACAAGATACTTCTCTCTCCAGAGGACAAATGAAGGCATGTGTCTAAGTGCCCATTTTGTGAAGCACCACTCACCGCAGCAGCAGTGGGATATCAATGTGTCTGCTGCACCTCAGGATGAGACTGATCAGCGGGGAGGGACTGACCTTCATGGGGGACTCCACAGGGAACACTGACTGTGTTTGGGGAGGTATTTTTAGAGAGGTGCCTGAATGAAGAGGGCAGATCTTTGAGAGCTCGTGTGAGTTGCACTGGCAATCAGCACGTGCACCCAACAGCTCTACTGCTCCTCTTTTATCTCATATCTGTATGTACATCTAGATATCTGGAGTCACCCACAGTGTTGCCCTGTGGGACAAAAGTATGAACTTCAGCAAGCTGATGCTGTCCTGTATAGTTTCAAATATTTAATTCTTGAAAGGGCAAACCTATTTATCAAAAGAGTTACAAGAGATGGAGTTTGGAAATCCCACGGAGCTACCTAGTGTTCACGAGCGGCGCAGCTCCGGCGCACTCCACGATCCTGGCAACCAAAGGCACACTCACCCAGCTCCTGCAGGAGCAGGCACAGGCAGCCAGCAGCGTGTGTGCTGCTGCCACAGGGCTTGTTCCAACTCAGCTGCATGGCTCTGCATTGAAGTGCACCAGAGTCAGCCACATAACTTGAACGCAGCTGAGTGCAAGGAGTGGGGATATCTGAGCTCAGCTACCAGGCTCCGGATGGTCTGCAATAACATCTGTGTCTTAGTTATATATCTAAATGGAGAGCAGCAATTCTGACTCCATGCTTATTGGGAAGAGCAATGGAGAGGGTCTTTTCAATATTCTTATGTTAACTGAGAAACTGACTCACTGTGGTGCACTAGGACATGGAAGGAGGTGTGTTCACTAGCATTCACTAGCACTACTTTGAAAAACAAAATCAAGGTGATCAGTCCTCACTGCATCTCTCTTTTCTACTGCATTTTTAAAGCCAGATTAAACCCCTGATATATGGCACAGGCCTGAGATGAATGGCCTCTTTCATGGATGTGGCTCCCCATTTGTTGTCAGAGCAAGTTCCACTGCACAGGAAGTCCATCAGTTGGCTTTTGCAAAACCCACTGCAGCATTTGGACTCTTACGTCATGACTGCTTCATAGCTGTCAGTCTCTTCATTCTCATGTCACGAACAACTGGTTCACAAAACCAACAAAAAAATTAGGAAGAGGTAGATTTATTTATTTGCCATTTTCTCTTGTGGTGACACAATCCTTTAATTTCAAGCTATGTCCACACCTGATTTAATGGAACAGTCAGGTTATCTGTGAATGAGGGAGAAGGAAACAGGAGATCTGTAAATCTGTTCCACTGCTTATCTGACTCTATTCACTCTTGCAAAATGGTGCTGAAATATGGGGACTCAGAGTGGGAGGGAAGGAATGCAGGGAAGGAATACAGGTCTCTTTTGCTGGCCCAAATATCCTGATTCAATATTTGCTAGGAGAAAAAGGAAAATTTAGTCTGAATCATATGCAGAAGCAACCAATATTGGAAGGGGAAAAAAAAAAAAAAAAAAAAGGGGGAGAGGCTACCAAAAAAAAATTCATATTCTGAAAAATGTGCTTTGTAAGGTGCTTTAAAAATACCCTTTAAAATTTCCATCTGAAGTCATTCAGGAGAGGCTCCTAAAAACCTCAAAGTGCCGAACATCAGGGCGAAGCAGGGCTGGCAGCCATCTTTCCTTTATGGGAAAAGCGAGGTTTGTAAATGAAACGCCAACACCGAGCGAGCCCCAAATGCATCAGCGTAATAGGAACGGGGAAGCAGCGAGGCACAGTGTGATATTCTGAGCCACTCGAAGGATGAGTCATCGGCAGGGTGGGCTCGCACAGCTCCAGCCAGAAACACAGCGGCAACACACCCAGCTTTATCCTGCCACCAGAGCAAAAACCTGCACGGCCGCCTCGAAATGGAAGGATAAGACCCCCGGTGAACCAGATGTCAGGAAGGTTTTCGCCTATACTTATCAACTGGAGACATAACCTAACAGCAGCTATCTCCTCAATCCATGTTCTACCAATTAACACAGTAAAGCCATTTCATGATTAGCCCTAAGCTGGATTGTGCTTGGAATTGCTTCTCAAACTTATTGCTACGAACGGGCAAATTCTTTCTCCTCCTGCTGAGCTAGGGTATCAGCAGGTGGGAGCACACAGGCCTGTGAGAGCATTTGCAGGCAGCTGGAATATTTTCCAGCGCCCCTGTGTGCAAGGACAGAGGCTGCCATCTACCAACAGTCATGGGGTGATGCACCGTGTTGCCTAAGCCAAACTTTCTGCTTTGGTTTAGATGAAAATGTTTATGCCTCTGTTGTTTTTTTTTTTTTTTTTCCCATTTCCCAGCCTCTTTCTCAGTTATCTGTTTCCTCAAGGTAGAGGACAAATGATTGTTATGGCATTTGATCACATGGAATAACAACCTTCTAGAAGATGAGCAAATTTATTTTTAAACAAGCAGACATATGTATGCCATACTCTGCATAGAATTTGCCACTCAGTGATCCACAGCAGCAGCTCTGATTTGCTGTTTGCTTATCTCTTTCATCGAGTTTAGAGAGAGACACATACTTTTCCCCTAAAATTTTGTTGTGTGAAAGATGGTCTTTCAAAGAGCTCTTTAAAATCTAACACTTACAAAACAATAATGGAAACAACACACAAGCATTGTCTAGTATTTTTTTATCAATCAATCTCGTAGCTTTTCATCAGAAAGACATAGTTTACTATTCCCAGATAGAAAAAGAGAGGCACAAAATGGGAGCAGGCAGATAAGTATCCTAACCAAAAAGAACATTCGCATCTCCCATTATCTATTCAAGTGCCTTATGAACTACTCTGCACCTTGTATACCAACTTCTTAAAGCTGGCTGAAATCCTGGGAGAGTCTCTCACCAACTTCACATCTCAATTTGAATCAGGCTTAAAGACAGCAAAGGAGACAACTGACAAGATTTGGGAAAAGATGCGCATATGGTATCACTCGGTAGATTGATTTTGAGCTTTGGATGTCAATAAGAACCAGGTTTAGCAGCTGTTCTAGCCTGTGCCAGAGCAAGAGCTGAGGAAAAAGAAACAACTTTTATCAGGTGCACTTTGGCAGTGACAAGATCCATCTTCAGATTGCAGGGATGCTCATTTTGCAAAAGCAAAATGGAAAATACCCCCCATTAAATGGCAGTGTTTCAAGCTTTTGCACCGAGGTCTGAGAAGTTGAATTACGGCTGCCTCCATAACAAAGCATGAGCAATATTTCCTCACCTGCAAGCCAAGAGTTTAAACAAAGAGTTTTAAACAAATATAACTTTCCGGGGATGGGGGGAGGGGCATTGGTTTAGAATACATCAACTATGAAGTTTTGTGAATAATCATCAGTGGATGAGACAGCCATCCTCAGGAAATCCGAGCAACAGCCCTTTTCTGGCTGCCACAATGCAGCTCCCACAGCTGAGGGAAAAGAACCCGGCCACCCCTGGGCACACAATTTGCTGCCCAGCCCCAGGGCACTCGTCTGGGCGAGCACATCTCTGTGTCTGAGGGCATGTGCCAGGTTTCAAACACAAACACAGTCACGCACTGCTCTGGAAAGAATCAGCCCACGTAATGGCTGATGGTTTTGCTGCTCTCCACCTACAGCCGCTGCCCCACAGGTGTCCCCGGCTCAGCTTCACTGCTCACTGCTCCTCTTGCAGCCCTCAGCAGCGGCACAAAGCCCTCCCTCATCTCTACCCTGGTCACAATCTCCACAGTCACTCCCTCCCTCTCCTAATCCAAGGCTGCAGACTAGGGCACAGCTCATCCACACTCTACTTTGACATGATCTACAAATTGTTTACTCACTTCCACTTTCATGTTTTGAGTAGCTTTATTTTAAAAAAAAATAGATTTTCAGAGCCACATTTCCAGCTGTCATTGGCTACATCTGGATTAATAAATTGGATTAATAGATTCAAGGTGCCAGTGACTGAAATTTGCCATGATGTTAAATGCCTGAGAAAGGTCTTAGCACACTTCTGGACAACACCAACTTATACTGCCCCAAACAATTCCTAGACACAGGAATTCACTCTAGTATTCACTCTAGTATTCACTCTAGTAGAGAGTGAATACCAGCTAGCTATCAACCCTGACAGGCAGGTTGAACACAATCCTCCCTCTTTTGAAGGCTCAGAGGTTCTACTGCTACAGAGGTCACTGGACCATGCAGATGGATCAGTACCAGAAATAAGTTCAGAAGCGCAGGTTTAGCATTCATTGAGTTCACCCAGGGGTAGCTGACATTCCTTTGGCTGCCTTTGCCCCCAATGCTGATGGCTGAGCTTATCCTGCTAGCAGAGCCAGACTTTTCTCTAGTTCACAAGGTCCATCCTTTCTAAAATGCCGTGGCTGTTAATAAATATATGAAAGCAGAAATTACTAAAACCCAGAAGAGAAACTGAGTTCAACTTGGTTTAACTGTTTGGATGGAGGAACACAAAGAAACAAGCTAGGAGCTGTGAAGATGGTGAAGGGCCTTGAGGGGATGCTGTGTGAGGAGAGGCTGAGGGCACCTGGTCTGCTCAGCCTGGAGAAGACTGAGGGGATAACACATTGCAGTCAACAACTTCTTTGTGAGAGGAAGAGGAGGGGCAGACACTGATCCCTGCTCTGTGGTGATCACTGACAGGACCCGAGGGAACGGCCTGAAGTTGTCAGGGGATGTTTAGGTTGTATATTAAAAAAACCTCCAGGTTTTAGAAAAAACAGAGGGGGATTGGCTGCTGGAACAAGCTCTCCAGGGAAGTGGGCAGAGCACCAAGCCTGGCAGAGGTCAAGAAGTGTTTGGACAACACTTCAGGCACATGGTGTCACTCTTGGGGTGCCTTGTGCAGGGCCAGGAGCTGGCCTTTGAATACCATTGTGTATTCCTTCCAACTGAGATTATTCTGTGGTACTGTAACTATAATCCGAGTGAGTTCAATACTGTCAGAGCCAATTGTAAGCGTGTGTGTGTAAGTTTCTGAGCACAGGCCGGGCTGTATCAGCGCACAGCAAACACCACCCACCCCTGCGAGGCCGGGCTCAGCCCGGGCCCAGCGCCGGGGCCGTGGCACTGGTGAGGCCACACCTCGAACCCGTGTCCAGTTCTGGGCCCCGCAGTTCTGAAGGGCATTGAGGTGCTGGAGCAGGTCCAGAGCAAGGAACGAGGCTGGGGAAAGGTGTGGAGCACAAGTCCTGCGAGGAGCAGTTGGGGGAGATGGGGGAGGCCCAGTTGTGTCGCTCTCCACAGCTCCCTGACAGGAGAGGCCGGGGTCGGGCTCTGCTCCCGGGTAACAAACGGCAAGACAAGAGGACATGGCCCCAAGCTGCGCCAGGGGAGGTTTAGGTTGGAAATCAGGAAGAATTTCTTCACAGAAAGGTTGATTAGACACTGAAATGGGCTGCCCAGGGATGTAGTAGAGTCACCGTCCCTGGAGGTGTTCAAGGAAAGACTGAACGTGGTCCTCGGTGCCACGGGCGGGTTGACCCACTGCTGTTCGGCCGCAGGTTGGACCCCACGCTCCGAGAAGCTTTTCCCGACCCTATCGATTCTGTGACTGTGCGTCCCTCACCGCCCCCCTCGGGTTCCCGCCCCCGGCGGCCGGCCCGCCCCGCTCCGCCCGCCGCTCGACATGGCCGCCGCGCTGGGGAGGCTGCTCCGCGCCGCGGTGAGTGCGGGACCGCCCGCGGGCCTGCCCGCCCGGCCCGGCCCGGCCCGGCCCCGCCGCCCTGCTCACCCTCCCTGACCCTCCCTGACCCTCCCTGTCCCCGCAGGTGCCCCTGGCTGCCGCCGCCGGGAGGAGGGGGACGGCACGGCCCCCGGCCTGCGCCCGCCGTGCCTTCAGCCTCGGTAAGTGCGGCAGGGTGAGCGGGGGACGCGCCCCGGGAGCGCCCCCGGGCCCGGCCCGCAGCTCTGCGTTCTCCCCTCCGCAGGCTCCTCGCGGTTCGCCGCGGCCGTGACCCAGCACGCCCCGCACTTCAAGGGAACGGCCGTCGTTAACGGAGAGTTCAAGGAGCTGAGCCTAGATGATTTCAAGGGGAAATACCTGGTTCTTTTCTTCTACCCCCTGGACTTGTGAGTGCGGGTTTCTCCCCTTCCCGATGGGCCTTCTGCCCCGCTGAAGGTCATCGCAAGCGCTGCAGGTCGTTCTGGTTTTGCCCGATTTAAGCCAGTCTTGCAAGGGCAGATGTGCCTGTTTTAGAGCGTGAGTGATAAGACTGGGGGCACATGGCCATTGTGTGTTAAAGCAGTGGATAGGATGGCTGCAGAGCATCTTCTAGCTGCAAGGACTGCATCAGGAGCTGGCTGTGGTTCCTGTTACAGTCAGATCCCAGGGCTGAAGGCACTGCCTTGCAATTTGGGGCTGCCTTGGAGACTGTCCTTGAAGCAGCAAGGCCAGCAGAATTGTAGATACGCAACTTCAGGGCAAAACATGACAGGATGGGGGTCAGTCTGCTCAGAAGACTGAATCACCAGGAGCATCCTGGTGCATGTGGACATCTGGAGAAGGGTTTAACATTCAGACCTTTCTGCTATAGTTTCCAAAAACTCTGTGTCTGGAGAATCTCTAGTAGACAGTTTCTCCATCTTTGTAAGGCATCTATCTAGAACTCATAGAAGGTAATCGTTGTGCCAGCTGTGCAGCTGTGGCTGTTGGTTTGAGACTGAAACTAATCTTGAGCAGGCTAAACTTATCAGTCTAAAGAAAATGCTCCGCTGCATTTGTGCCTAGAAATACACGAGAGTCTTCTCTAGAGAAGATGGCAGAATTATTACAGCCTGATCTGTCTTTCCACCAGCACCTTTGTCTGCCCCACGGAAATTGTGGCTTTCAGCGACAAAGCAAAGGAATTTCGTGATGTGAACTGTGAAGTGGTGGCAGTTTCAGTGGACTCTCATTTTAGTCATCTGGCCTGGATAAACACACCACGAAAGGTAGGAATTGAGTATCTTTTTAGGGCTTCCTCTGTTGGTTTGGTTTCTTTTCACAACAGCACCAGAGGAGCTGAATAAATAATCGTGCCAACACTAATTTTAATAGATTTCCTGAAGTCGTATGCAGTCATCTTCTACATTTGATGACATAATTCTGACCTCTGTCTTTTGTTTTCTTTCTCTTTTTCTTAATTATTTGGTTTGGGTTTTTAACTTGTTTTGCTGTGATGATAGCTTCATTGATAACATTGTATCCTTGTACATTTATCTCAAAAGACAAATGTTCTGTTTACGTATCAGTGTCCTAAGATGCCTGTGTCAGCTGATAATGCACAAAAACTATCACAGAAGAGGAGCAGCAGCTGTTCTGTTACTGTTAACAAGTACCCAAAAGTAGTGGCTTCATGATGGAAGCAGAAGAACCACCAGTTTATTGGAGTACTTGTATCATAATTAACTCACTTGCTGAAAGGGTTCTGTTCTTGCACTACAAGTGGAAGTTTTGGCTTTCTTTAGGAAAGGAAAGTGATGGAGACAGCCTTTTACTGGAGAGGAGCCTCTTTCAGATGCATATAAAAAGATGTGCTTTTGATGGCATAAAGCATCTCCCTGGTTTAGTTGTAGAGATCCAGAAGTGTCCCAGGAAGGTGCAGGAGCGCCTGTGCCATCAGTGCCAGCCTGTGTGGACAGTGCCTGTGTGGCACCACTGAATATGCAGGGGAGGGAGGAGAGTTTGCTGGATTTAATACACCTTGGCTGAGCCTGTCAAGAGTATTTCTTTTCTGTATGCTCTGTTGAAAGCTCAGCAATGTGACTGTGGCCCGATTTCACAGCTTTATCCCAAAGGTGTTCAGGGTATGTCAGTTGTGCACATAGTATTTTACAGATGCACAGGCTTTCCTGAGTTGGAAGGGAACCCACAAGGATCATCGAGCCCAACTCAAAATGCCCTGCACAGGGTGGAAAGAATTCCATGGTGGCTCAGGCAGGAAACTGACACCCAGAGAAGCTGAAGCCTTGATTTCTCTGACATCTGTGCTCAAAGCTCTGTGTAGGGAACTCTGTTGCAGACAAGTGTTTGCAAGATCAGGGTCTGAGTGGCTGAGATTACACAGTGATTCACTGATGATGCCAAGAATAGCCAAGCGAACAAACTCCAGCCTTGTTTCAAGGTTAGGGAGTTTATCTCTCTTGCAGTCTCAGTATGTGGCAAAATTGAAAGAAATCTTGTTTTACTCTTCCAATAGGATTTAAATTGATTTGTGGGAGGCAAACCCCCCCAAAAAAAGTGCACTGAACAGAGCAGCAGAACTCTGATATACTTTGTGTGCTAGTAGGAGCATTGTGTTTGGAATCAGAATTGTTAAGGTTGGAAAAGACCCCTGGGATCATGAAGTCCAACTCACCACCACCATCACCATGTTCATCACTAACCTGTCCTCAACTGCCACATCCATAGGTTTTTTTCCCCATGCCATGGGAAGCCTGTTCCAATGCCTGACATTCCTTTCTGTGAGGAAATTTTTGATAATATTCAATATAAACATCCCCTGGTGCAATTTGATGCCATTTCTTCTTGTCCTTGTTACCTGGGAGAAGAGGCTTACCCCCACCTGGCTACACCCACTTTTAAGTAGTTGTAGTGAGAGAGAAGGTCACCCAAGCCTCCTTTTCTCCAGGCTAAGTATCCTCAGCTCCCTCAGTTGTTCCTCATCAGATGTGTGCTCCAAAATTTGTTTGTTCACGGGTTTGTTTCCCTTCCCTTCCCACTATAATTCTGAACACTTCAATATGCAGTAGAAATTTTTCTATTCAAAGCTCCTGAATAGGATACAAAGGAAGTTTTTCTGGAAGTTGTCTGTTGCCATTGGTAGGCCCTCACCACCAAAACAGGCCATCCTAAAATGCTCAGTGCAAAAGAAATTTTCTCTTTCAAAAGAAACAAACTGTTCCTGACTACTTTAAAACAAACAAACAAAGCAAACCCAAGCAACACCACACACACTCGGTTCCTCTCATGGAGCAGATGCCGTGGTTGTGTTTTGTTGTTAGTGTGCCCTCAGGAACACCAGGAATCCAGCAGCTCAGGAAGGATGATCCTCTGGAGCTTTTTGTAACCAAGTGGAATCTTACTCTGTTCTCTAGAGCGGCGGTTTGGGCAAAATGAATATTCCAGTTCTGTCGGACCTCACAAAACAGATCTCCCGTGATTATGGGGTGCTGCTAGAAGGACCTGGCATAGCGCTGAGGTAAGGCTGAGGTGACTGCTGGTAGCTGTGACACAAGCCAGCCTAACCAGCATAAGGCACACTGTCCCCTCCTGTGGGGAAGTGACATCAGGTGAAGACTGCAAGGTGTCTTCTGCTGCAGGATGGCTGGATCCCACCCTAGGGAAAGGTGTTTTGACCACGAAAATGAGAATGGCTCCAGGCCCCTCTGAGAATGTGTGAGGGAAGAGCCAGCACTTGTGCTCTGGGAGGGGGGCAGAACTCTAAGGAAAAAGAGCAGCATAGAAGGGCAATTTCTGATCTTTTTTTTTTTCCATAGTAGTCCCTGAGATACAGTGGATTGGGTAGGAGTCTTCTGGAGCCCTTCAGTTCCTGTTCTCTTTGGATCAGGAATTTTTGACATTTGTTTACTCACAGATTAAGTTAATTAGTAAGGTGACATTGGGACTTTGGTTTTCACAAATACTTGTATGCAGTGGGATTTAATTTAGTAGTGTAAGGCACAAGCAGCTCTTCACTTAGTACCTACAGATTTGACCAAAAAGACGTGGGCAGGATGCCAGCTTTCAGTTTTGAAGTACAGGTGGAACATGGAGTTCTCCCTTTTCTCTGTCTGCCTGGATTGAATAGTCTCTATGCATACGCTGTAATTTCACAGTACCATAGCACTGGATCACTTTGCTAACAAACAAGACACCAAATGCTGTAATTCCGCTCCTAACTGATGCCTGCAATGAGGAGTAACTACCCCGCTGAAATTGTGCATCCAGTCCCTTGTGTTTGGCCTGGGAATGTTATTTATCTTCCCTAAACCCCCTGTCCATTGCAGAGGTCTGTTCATCATTGACCCGAACGGGGTCATCAAGCACCTGAGCGTCAACGACCTGCCCGTGGGGCGCAGCGTGGAGGAGACGCTGCGCCTGGTGAAGGCCTTCCAGTTCGTGGAGGCACACGGGGAGGTGTGCCCGGCTAACTGGACTCCAAACTCGCCAACGGTGAGTGCTGCTCAGTGCTAAATATAATCCTCCTAAAGATAGATAGGCACTGGCCTGTTGGTGCTTGTCTGAAGGGCCGGGGTGCACTCGCACGGGAGGTGCCGGACTGAATCTGTGCCTGTCTGAACACACAGCTTTTATCGGTCAGGCTTTGTATCGCTCTGTTTGTCTAAGTGTGGGATGTCTGTGAAAAACGTTAATTGTTTCCTTTTAGGTGATGCAAATTGTGTTCAAAACTCCAAATTTGATTTGGATTCTCCATTAACTGTGTTCAGATTTTTTACTTGTTTACTTGTGTCGTAATTCAACATGAAAAATGTGGTTTACACCTGAAATTTTCAAGTAGGAGTTGTACATGACCCAGGCTTTTGTCTTTCAACCAAGTGCAGAAACAGAAATAGAGGACTGTTTTTATAAAGTATGCATGGATTTTCTTGGATAAAGTGTCAAATCTGTAATTTTTTTATCATACCTGTATCAAGTAATAACTGAACTTTCTTTTCTTGACAGATCAAACCAAGCCCGGGTGGTTCCAAAGAATATTTTGAAAAAGTGCATAAATAAACACTCAAATATGTGGACAAAACTTGTAGTTTTGTCTGCTGAAGACATTAGAAAAACAACTATGATTGTAAAAATTAATAATAAAAATAAAAGTTCTCATTTTCTCATGTTTAACAAGAAATTAAATGCTGAAATATTTACTGACTCCCTTGTCTTGCTTTAAAAAGGGTAAAACTAAGGCTTTTCCCCTGATTTCTTCAACTTCAGTTTCATGGATTTCTGAATGTGATGAGTACACAAGCTACAGTTGCCTTGCACTGGCTTTTCCCTCTTTAACTAGTTTTTGATCAGAAAATGTCCTGCATTTCATTTTCTCACACAACAAAATTCTGTCAAAAAAAATAAAAAAATTGAAACAAAACAAGGATAGAATTTTGATACATGGTTTGCTTGTAATGAGTTTTGTAGAAGAGATTAATGTAACAAGTAAAAATAGTTTTAGTGTAAATGCACTAAAACATGGAATGAATGTAAATATGTGCCATTTAAAGAAAAAGTGCAGCTGCTCAGGAGCACTAACAAGCATGAACTTTAATTCTGTTCGGGGGATGATAAAAACCTTGAACCCCCACAGTGCACTTACTGGAGCTTCATGGCAAGTTTTCTTTCACTTGAATTTGCTTGATTCTTGTACTGCTTGAAACTGATGTAGCATCTCTCTAGCTATAATAAAATAATCTTATATTGGCCTAGCAGCAGGTGTGGTGCTTTGCTTTTCTTTCGCTTTCCCCCTAAGCCGTGTTTCTCTCTTTGAAGGAATTGGATGTGTTCACTGCCTCGGCAGCTCTGTCCTGCACCTTTGTTCACAGCTGCAGTGGGGGACAAGTCCTGGGGGGGGCTGCAGACATCAAACAACACTCAGTGCGTTTCTATTTTTCATCTTCTGCCCCTCTGAGCAGAGAAGCACAAGGTGGCTGAGCCCTAAGTTAGCTTTATAATGGGGATCAATGCTCCAATGTAACAAACGATTAAAAAATGAGACTGAAGTGGTGTCGTGCCTGCTGATGCTCCAGGTTCCACTACTTGCAAATCTTTTCAGTCCCGGTGTTTGGTGAAATGTGACCGTGGGATTGTTCCCAATAACCCCGGCATTTAACCGTGGAATTGTTCCTAGTAACCCTCGAGCGGCGGGCTTGTGCCTGCAGGGCCGCGACACCCCGACCTTCACCCGGCCTGACCTTCTCCTCCCTCCGCCATCCCGCGGAGGACGCGGGGGTTTCTCCGCAGCCCGGCTCCTCGGCGCTGCCTTCCCGGGGGAAGGCGCTGGAAAGGGAAAAGCCCATGGGGCCCTGCTATCCCGGGGGAAGGCGCTGGAAAGGGAAAAGCCCATGGGGCCCTGCTATCCCGGGGAAAGGCGCTGGAAAGGGAAAAGCCCGTGGGGCCCTGCTATCCCGGGGAAAGGCGCTGGAAAGGGAAAGGCCCCACGGGGCCGCTCCCCAGGGCGCTGCGCTGGCGGCAGCGGGGCCCGGCGCGGCGGCCCGGGGCCCGGGCGGAGCGTGCGGCAGCGGACCGGGCCCGCCCGCGCTTCCGGTGCCGCGGCTCCATGGACGCCAACCTGCGCTTCTGGAGGGCGGAGGGGCAGGTGCGGAGTGCGGGCGTGTGGGGACGGGTCGTGCTTAGGGAAGGTCCGAAGTAACGCCTGGTCTCTCTCTCAAACGTGTCTCCCTCAGTCTTTCTTCCAGAGGTTTCTCCTCTGGGCGGACGCCTTGGATCCGCTGCTGCTGTTCAAGTCGTCCGTGAGTACCGCGCGGGAGGGTCGGGATGAGGGAACCACCTCAGGGACTGCGGCTTTGCCGGGCTGAGAAACGCGGTCACTGCAGGGCTGCTGAGGAAAAGGAAATGCATGAGGAGCGGAGCCGTGAATGTAATGTTCCGGTGCCGAAAGGGGCTGCAAGGGAGCTGCTTTGGACAAGGGCACGGAGTGGTAGGACAAGGGGGAATGGCTTTACACTGACAGAGAGGTTTAGATGATACAGCAGAAAGAAATTCTTCTCTGTGCGGGTGGGCAGGCCCTGGCACGGGGTGCCAAGAGAAGCTGTGGCTGCCCCTGGATCCCTGGAAATGTCCTAGGCCAGGGATCTTGGAGGGGGCTTGGAGCAGCCTGGGACAGTGGAAGGTGTCCCTGCCAGGGGTGGCACTGGATGGGATTTAAGGTCCTTTCCAACCAGAGGCGTTCCACAATTCTACCATAAACAGAAATACACGTGTATGCACTTCTCTATCTGATTACATAAACTGAGGGACGTTTCTAGGCACAACCATGACCACGGCTGCTGTGCCTGCAGTTGAATTATCCCAATAGTTTAAAAGTTTCTATGACTGTGAATTCACTCTGTCCCAGTGTGTTCTTGCTTTCACTGCTCAGGTGAGGAACGGGTGCATCATTAGCTTCTAGGTTTGTATTTGTGGTGTTTTGTAGCTGATACATTGCACTCAGAATATTGAAATCTGAGGGGGTTTGTTCGTTTGTTTTTCTCAAATACAGAATGAAATAAAAAGAACCAGGTTGTTAATACAAACCAATGAGAAGACCCTAAGTGAGCCCATACAGAATAACCAGGTATGTTGGACTGCACTTAAAGTCTTAACATAAGTGTTTAGCCATATTTAATTGTTGTTTTATGTTTTAAAATACCTACTAGTTTTAACGTTTTAAAATTAACCTTCTGTTCTGCCCTAGTGTGTACTTTGGTGCTGTTACACAGCCCACGAGATGTGAGTGCTTTATATTCAACAGAGGGTATATGGAGAGAAATTTTAGGGGGAAATGTAATTAAAGGTCTATATAAATATATACTCTTTGTATAAAAGGAAGCGATCAGAGAAAGACATAAAATAAATTTAGAAAGGAGGTTTTACCCAACCTCTTCTGAAATTTAATTACTAACCTAATTTTCCAACTGTTGTAGACCAAACAAGCCTTCTTGCTAAGCCTGGTAAGTTTACAAAATATTTAGATGATTTTTTTTCCCCCTTATTTCAAGTATGGCAAAGATGTTCTAATTTGCTTTTTTTTTTTTTTTTTCCCTCTTTTTAAGTCCAGCGTACATCCTGATACAGACAAGATAATTCCTCTTTTGTTTAGACCTCCAGGTAGGTTCCCTGAAGTGAAATTTTATGTGTGGAACTGAAGCATCAGGGGGCAATATCTCATGGTAAATAGCTGCTGTGATACCACAGTGGCACTCTTCTCCACACAGAAAAGCAAGCTGACTCTTCTGTTAGTTGCACTGTTATATGTGTTGAGGATTTATTTATTTATTCCTACGGTCCTGTTGAGGAATTTCTCCCCAGGATAATCTGCTCATCTCGATGAAAATGCTCTGATTAGTCTCTGCATCTTCTTGCTGCAGAATGAGTTCCCAAACCCCTCCACATTTAACTGTCTGCTATAATTTAAGTTTTTCCCTTGATGGCTGTGGCTGCTGGATGAATTTACTTTCTGCTCAGATCAAGTGTGCTTGGGGTGTTGTTTAGGCAGCGCAGGTTGTCAATCAGATATAACCATACTGAGGCTATTTACTCATTATCTTCTGTGGCCACTCACAACTGTGGCAGTTTTTGTCACACCTCTCTTTTTGACTAGAGAGCTGAACTTGTGTTATTTGGTTTCCAAGCAGCCCTGGTGAGTGGAGTTCACGAGGGCTCCTTTTGCCTGTGAAATCTGAGCAGGGATTGTGGCTTCTTGAGCGAGGAGTGAGAGATAAAGCTTAGGGTTGAAGTTAATGGTGATGCTGGGGTTTGTGGGCAGTGTTTTACTTGGAGATGGAAATATGTAGGGGAAGTTAGGGGAATTTTCTGCTCAAGACCATCCATCTGCACTCACAGACGTTATTTTTACTGAAATAAAGTTTTCTTTCTTTTTAGCTTTCATGCCCGTAACTCTTCCCTTGGTGAGTAATCATGACAGATGCCAGTGTGCATCCAGCAAGGCTTCCATTTTCCGTGGCCAGGGGTTGGAGGGAGAGAATAAAAGTTTTGGGCTTACTGTAGCTTCAGCACAGGCTGTTTGAAAGACATCTGTTTTATGAGAATTGCTGAGTATGCTGGAAATCGAGCCCTTAAAGAATCTCCCTGGAAGTCCAAAGCTGTTAGTTACCCTTCTCCAGCAGCATTCCAAGAGATTGTTCACGTGTGAAGAACAGCTTTCTGATGCAAGGTGAGATCACTCAGCAATGAGAGCAAGGCCTGGGTTTGGTCTCTTCAGCCTCAAAAATCTACAGTGCGAAGGAGTTGGAGCCTCGTGTTCTGTGTCTCAGACCCAGATATGATTTTTTTTCTTATGTGGATGGTGCATTTGCAAGTAGGAAATGGTGTTGTCAGTAAATTACCAAAGATATAAAAATAAACTCTTGTTACTGTGCTCAAAAATGGCACCATTTTTTCCCCCCTAAAATTTGTAGCTGTAATTATTTGCATATTTATTCCTTTAGATTCTTTGGGTTTGGGCTTGGCCTATGAGTGTTCATCCTGAGATATGTCATTCCATACAGACAGACCTTGAGGTTGAAACCTTAAGAACTTCAAGGTTTATTAAAGCTGAAGTTCTTATTCACTGTCTGAATTTGAGAAGAAGCTGGGAATTAACTCCTAAAATCCTTGATCTTAGATCAGTTAGATCTAAGTTAGTATTCATATCCCCAGCAAAACAAATCTGTCCCTTTCTCAATGATTTCTTTAACTAGACTTTTGTTACCTTAGTTATTTTATTTGCTAGAACCGAGGCTGATGGCTCTGGGCACTGGCTGGAATCCTTGACACTGCTGCCAGTGAACTCCGCAGTTCTCCACCAAAAACCTCTTCACTTTTCAAACCTCATTTTCTTGTGCATTTTTCCTCTTAGGTCATCATTTCATCTGTTCAGCACCAGGCAAAGCATTCTTTTTTTTCACAGGTAATTGCCTCTTTCTTTCTACTTTTACAGGTCTTCTAGTCTCAATCCTGAATTCAGTGTTTCTTACTATCTCTTGTTTCTGCAGTTTGTGTTTCACACATACACCACAGCTTTCACACTCGTGAATGGAAATGGTACCCCAAGGGCTGAAGTGAGTGTTAATTTTTATTTTTGTAATCAACTTAATTGTGCAAATGCCATTCTGAACTTGATTTGCAAGTGTTTTACAATGTGCTTATGCAGTGTGGTTTTTTTCTGTCCGTAGGAATACTCACTTTGGCAAAAGCAGATCTTGTTTGGCTTGGGAGCCATTTCCTATTCAGCCTGTGTTGGTGTAAGTATTTGCTCAATGGTTGTTTTCCTAACAAGCTCTCCTGAGAAGGAGTAGGCACCGCGGTAACCACAGTGCCAGGTGTCCTTCAGGACTGTGCTCTGGTGCTCTACTCTGATGTCTTGCCACAGAACTGTTCAGAATAAAAATACTTTCTGATCATCTGTCAGCCATTATTTTGCTTGGCTTCCCCTGATGCTTCCTTTTTTGTCATTTTCTTTGTTGTTTTGCAAGCTTAGCGAACAGGTAGTGAGAGGAACTGGCCAGTGTTTGCAAACACAGAGTGAGCCACTGGGGTGTTGCAGCTGATTTTTGATGTGGTGCTGTGGAAGAGATCTAACTCCAAACAAGTGGTGAGATCTGCAAGCATCAGTACTGGACAGTGTTTGCTCAAATCCCAGGAACAGCATAGCCATCAAAATACTGCACTGGATGCAGGGAAATCAGTCTTCCAGAAGGGAGCTGACCCTGTGCTCTCTGCTGGAATAGGAATTGGTGGTTTCTGGAGTTTGCTACATCAGAATGAGCTCAGGTATCATCATGATACTCATCACAAGTGTAGATGTGTCTGTAATGCCTCTCCTCACTGCCCCCAAAGGAAGCAGTGATTTTCATAAGCTTCTGGCAGAAAAATGTGATTGTTTTTGCTTCTGTTAGAGAGGGTTCCACCTCTGCCCACTGCAGGGCAAAACAGCTGGCCAGGATTGCTCAGGGCTTACAGGAATCTGGGGAGGCAGCCCTGCCCATGGGTCATCATGGGAATGCTTCCCTTTGTCCTTCAAGGGAATCTCTGAGGGTGCCCTGGCCATTAATTCCTAACTTCTGCAAGTGTATAATGGGAATATAGAATTGGACTGAAACTGCAGAGAATCAGGAAAAATACAGAAGTAAACCAGATTTCCTGTTTGGGGGAGAGAGGAATGTGTGACAAAATGCAGTTGGACGAATGTCCAAGGAATATTAGTCAGAGGTAATTATTTTTGCGTTTCTGTTTTTGTATTCACACTGCTGTTGTCCTCTACATAATGTTGAATGCTTTTTTTATCATGTTTTCTGTTATCTAAAAGAGTGACTACGAGCACCTTCATTAACTAGAGAAGGCTTATATTTTGTTGGAATGTTAAACCAAGGCATTTGTTTCTTTTCATGGATGGTAACTATGTACTAAGTCACAGATTTATTTTCCTGACTTGTTACACTGAAATGCTGCACATTTTTGCAACGGAAGGTGCCTGTGTCCTCTCCATGCCTTAGGCTCTCCCTCTTACCTACATGAATCGTTACGCCTTGAAGAGCTCACTAATGCAACTTGTCGTCAGGAAACTGCTACCTGCTCCTCTCTTTGGTGAGTAGAAACAAACTGTGCATCGTGCAGCTGGCCTGAGGGACATTTGCCTGTCTGACTGTAGAGTTTTCCTGCTTTTCCACAGGTGTGGTCTCACTGTTTTTGCCTTGGCTGCCCCCTCCTTTCTGTAGGAGACAGCTCTCACTGCGCAGTGTCCCTGACCTCATTGGATTCTTGCTGGTTTTAGTTTCAGAGCTGCAGAGCGCTCTTGTGACCTTTGTACACATACCTGAAAGCACCAGGACAGATCAGGAGGGTAGTAGCAGTGGCACTGACATGACCTGGTGTGGCACATCCGTGACACCAGAGTGCAACATCGCTCTGGGAGTGCAGAAAGTGAGACTTGTTCCACTTGCAAGGAAAGTAGGACTCAGTTCATTACTGCAACAGCTCTGCTGCCATGGTGAAGTTGAACCAGGACAAGTTTAACTATTTAATGTCATTAGTTGTGTTTCTATTGCCATTATAGAAATTTTTGGCTTTTCTTAAGGGAAAATGGATAGAATTAAAACGCATCATCTCCTCTGTTTCAGGTTATGTGAGATGCCTACTCAGATCTTTCTGAGGTCTTATATTAGAGGTTTCTGACTTGTTTCCTTTGAAGCAGGTGTTAAATGTGCTTCCATTTTCTTAAATGTAGAGAAAAGCCTGAGGGTAACTGGTTAATGTTAGTCCAGCATTTGCAAAGTGTCCTCTGGTACACTGATGTCTTTACTGAATAGTCCAACCAAGAACTAACAAAAAGAACAATCTCCTTTTTCTAGAAAGGTCAGTTTGACAGTCCATGCCCTTCCTTTTAATGCAGGATACAGCCTTTTCTGAAACCCTCTTCCTTTCAGGATTTTGTCTGCTGTGCTGGATTTTATGCTGAGCAGGACAAAACCTAACCACAACAGAAACCCCTCCACTTTCTCTGATGACAAAGTACTCATGGTTTGATCTGGATGGAAATGATTTTTAAGCTCTGAATCCATAATGACAAAGCACCTTTTAGGGCTGAAGCCTTGCAGTGTCTCTCAAGCCTCTGAAACAAAGATTCAGATCCAAAGTAGATTTTCATGGGGCAGTGTCTTTTTAAACTGTCAGGTTATGTTGTGAACAATTGAACTGGAAATGTAAAATGCACATCATTATGAGTGTTACTTTTGAGGCAGTTCTTTTGGATCTATTAAAGCAAAATCCCCTTTAACCCTGCAGGTTTGACCAGTGCATTTACTGTGGTGATGGTGAGAAGCCCAGAATTTGATAATGGGATAGAAGTGATGGACAGGAATGGCAAGGTTATAGGAGTGTCTAAGAAGGCTGGTGAGAAGGTAGGTGTGGGGGTGGAGAACTTTTTTTTGACTTGCCTTTCATTCCTTGCTAAGTGCAGAATGTGATGCTGAGAGTAGATAGGGTTGGATATATTGAATAAAGAATCCCACATCAGGTGCTGAATCTTTGGGCAGGCTTGGATTCGGTCTCCGGAACCAGGTTCCACAACTTTTGTGTCACCAAGGATTGGCTGCCTCCTCAGACCAATGTACTGAGGACCAGAGACACAGTCAGAGACCTTTCTGTTCTCCCTGGTCACCTCCAGGAGATAAGACTCTTGGATCTCCTCATGGGACACCTCCAAGAAAAGCCCTGTATTGTGGAAACAACTGGAGAGAGAACTTCAGATTAAACACAGGCTAGTTAGGATGCCCAGAAGGTTTAACCAATTGTATGAAGTTCATCACAACTTTTAAAAGTAAGTCTTAGCAACATTATTATCATGGCAGGAAAACTCCTCAGTAGCTTCACCTTCCTTTTAAGGAGTTTCTCAGTCATAAGCAGAGTATTTGCCTCTTAGTTTCCATTTAAAAAAGAATTCCTTTAATAGGTGTTGTTATCCCTCATTAACCTGTTGCTTTAAACTCCAGAGTGTTGGACAAAAAGCACTGAGGGGAGCAGGCAGTGCTTGAAGCTGCCCAGAGCACTCTTTTGACAACACTTGTTTTGCTCTCTCCCTGAAGGCTGTTATGGAAACAGCATTGTCCAGAGCGGTCTTGTTTGGGACAACGTTTTTCCTGCCAGAAATGCTCATGTACTGTGTGCAGAGGTGAGAGGCACTGCAGGGGGTGGGACTCTGCTTTTCAGTCTGGCTGGTGCCATTTGCCAGGCTTTTTCTTGGGTTTGCAGTATTGCTTGTCTCGCTGGAAGCGATGATGTGGGAAGCTGTGATTCTTTGAGATCATTAAGTGAGTCTGGTTATGTCTGAACCCATGCTCCACGGGTTTGCAGAAATGAGGTTTTTCTCTCTGCTCCAATGCAGGAAACATGTCTGTGCTCTCCTTGACAGGCTATTTTCCAGCACCTACCTACCTCCAGTTCCCTAACTTAAGATTTGAGTTTCAATGTCTGTATCAAGGTTGTTCACAGCACTTAAGCTTAGGGTTGTATTTTTGAAGAGGTAATGTGGCACTTGAATTTGCAGCTAAAGCTGGATCCCAACTTACAAATAGTTTTCCACCTATTGTAAAACATGTTCTTGCTTTTCAACATTTAAAATCCCTGTATCCTAAGAAGAATACATTGTATGCTTTATGAGAGGATTCTTAGCCTGCCCTGAGCTTTTGGTCAGGATCTTTTGTTATGTAATTAGTACAGGTAGGGATCATCTCTGTCAGGTAATTTGGTTGCCTAAATTGATTCCCTGTCATCTTAAGGGACTCCTGTTACCAGAAGACAAATGCAGATGTAAAATAAAATTTTAAATATATACGTCAAGGAATAATTTTTTGCACAAAGCAAAATAGGGCTGCCCACAGGGACTAAATTTTTAAGGAGAGATGGTATGCAAGAAAAATCTTAATCAAAGAACTGAGACACTTTAAAGTACTTAATGTACTTTCTCTCCTTTTGTTACTTTGACCTTGCTGCTTTTTCTTCTTAATCTTGACAGACTGAGCTTGGAAAATGCTGCAGGGCAAGCATAAAACAAAGGGAAAGCACAGGAAGTTAACAGTCAGAACATAGGAAATGAAGTAAGGAAATGTCTTTAGGAACCATAAGCCTAGATTATTGCTAATTTCAGTGTAATTTCAACCAGTAAAATAGTAGCTAAGGCTCTTTGTGTCACTGTCAGGTTATGTTTCAATATACTGACATACTTTTTTCAATGTCTTGGACAGAGCAAGATTGGTTAAAAATCCTCGTGCTTTGGGTCCAGTGAGGATGTTTGTGATTATGTTAGTCCTAGCAGGGATGCTGCCAGTCTCATTCAGTATGTTCCCACAGTGTGGGGAGGTAAGTCCTTTCACAGGAATTGATTTAAGATTATTGTGACATTAAATCAGCCTTTCACAACTATGGCCAGCGGTCTGAAGGCCACACATAAAAAAATCAGCAGAATTGATGTGGTGCATCTAAAATGGGGCAGCAGAGAGGCTGCTTGTGAAGGGCCATGTACCAGGCAGAGGCTCACAGGACATTTGAGGTCTGAGTTGCATTGTGTGTTATTTATCTTTACACTTTTCAATGTAGATTTATCAGACTTTCACAACAGTCTGAAGCAAGCAAGGTCAGAAGTATGTTGAAGATTTAAGCCCAGGCTCTTCCAGCACTGTGTTCAGTCCTGCAGGAGAAAGGAAAGATGTAGATGAGAATTTTTTTCTCTCATGCAGTGTCAGCGTGAGCTCACTGGAGAGGTAAACTTGCTCACATGTGACATCTCTTCACCCTGCCTTGCTGAACTGGGAAGTGAAATCTGTTCCCTGGGAAAGAATGGCTTCCTGGCAGGTTTTAAATGGAGGATGTAGCTCCTGAACTCTGGGTTTTGGAGAAGGCCAAATGAGAGAGGAGCCTGTCAGCATTTGTTTCCTCTCTCTGAATATTCTCAGCAAATCACAGACTGGGCTCTTGCAATTTTCAGTGGTTTCTTTCATTTGTCTAAACTTTCTAGCATTTTAGCTTTTTGGGGTGTTTTTTCGATTTCTTAATCTCTTATGACAACAAAGCAAATTAAACATAAATGAGGGGACTTTTGAGGAATTATATACTGAGATTAGGGCTGGTTGATGCCCTTTGGGCTTCCCAATGGCTCAGCCCACAGCAGAAGTTCTCCTATGTGTCACCCAAATATATTTACAGCTGGATTTGGTGATCCTAAAGGTCTTTTCACACCTAAATAACTCTGTGATTCTACAGTGAACAGAGATAATGTCACTATTTTAAAATAGTATTTCTTCCCTTATGTGTGGGACATGTAGAAAAAAAATCCCCAAATAAACAAAGAGCCTGAAGTCCCAAATACTGAATGCAGTACTTGAATTTGTGCAAAGTGCAATGCAGTAACAAGGACTTGACATCCACTTTCCAGGCCGTGGTGGTGCTGATTCCCTTTTTTCCTACACTGCAGATAAAGCGAGCAGACCTTGAACCAGAAATTCTGTCATCTACAGAAGAAACAGAGTTCTTCTACAACAGGGGAATTTAGAGCCTGGCTTTTCTATAATATAACGTAAATGTGTGCTCTGATCCAAGTGAATTCTGAATGCACCACTGGCAGCTGTGACTGAATTGTGATTCCGTGGTGGCAAAGGTGCCAGATCCGGTGTCCGACGGTGTGGCCGGTAAAGAGGCAGAAGCTGGCAACGTGGCTTTGCCAGCCCCCGCCTGGAAGCACATAAACACACCTCACCTGATGCTGAAAAGTACTAAAAAAGCACTGTAACACAGCCTGTGTTCTGCGCTTCCTCAGGTGATTGATTTCTTAATTAAACGGCTGTTGAGTACACAAGTTTGTTCTGCTGCTGCAGCTTTTGGTGCGCTTCTTTCCAGGAACCCAGCTGGTGAAGGCTTTGACATCAGTACCCCTGTGGGTGAAGTCCAGCTGGTTCTTCTCAGGACACCTGATGTTTTCAGTGATCTAACAATGCTCATTTTGAGGATGAGATGTGAGTGAGGCAGCCCTTGAAGTGATATCAGACAAAGCAACCCTGATGGCAATAAAATACTGGTTTAATTTAGTTGTTTAAAAAGTGTTCAGGAAATGGGTGTCGAACTTGACTACCAATTAATTCTTGGCTTTCAAAATATCCTTGGAGGAGTTGTGAGGCCTGATGGCCCTTCAGCTTTAGAACTTGTTTTTTTCACACTGAAGCCATGAGGAGATCCCATGTCTTTCTGCCCTTGTGGTGGACAATGGGGAATTCCACTTTTGCAGGTTGGTCGTGTTTATCCAGAGAAAGCAAGCTCTTTTGATATGTGGCATCAGTGAAGTGTTGTTTTGCTGATCCTATGAAATTATTCAGGGACCCTCAGCTGTCTGGGAAGAGTTGCAGGAAGAGCTTACAGGAGACCCTGTGATTGTGACAACATCTTCAGTGATTTTTGAGCCACCTCTCCCACAACCCCTGCCTATAGTTATGTGAAGTGCTGCTAAGGCTGTGTGACAAGGATGGAAATGCACTAAATAATATAAAATTATTTATGTGAAAGTGATTATCACAAGTGCAGCCTCTGAAGTATGCCATAATTTAACTTCCTTAGGGCACAGGTCACTGCTCTCCTGTTGCTGGAGGATTGGATTTCTTTTCACAGTGTGAGGAAATCAATGGTTGCCCAATCCAATCCATCCTACAGGAAGAGAGCAGCATAGAGCAAAGTAAGGAAAAATAGCAGGCCTGGGCTCTTGCAAAGAGATTCCTGGTGTGCTTTTGGCACTGAATAAAAGCAGGAAGTTGGGGGTTGAGTTTAATTCCTTGTTTGAGTTCTGCCTTTTTTGAGCTTTCCTCTAACAACTTACTGGAGGGAAGGTCAGACAAGGGAAGAGGAGAGAGGAGCAGCAGCTCATCCTAAAGACCTGGAACTGGAGGGGAACATGCTGAAAAGCTGTTCCAGGAAGACCATATGGATACTGTGTAACTGGCAGAGTTTGCACTACTCCACTGGAGCACTGTAGTGAATTTTTCAAGGTAAAGGATTGTTTACACCTTCTGAACTCTGCAGGCTCACTCAGCCTCTGTGGGTGATGTTCTTCAGTACATGCTAAAATCTCATCAGGGTCAAGAAGATAATTGTGTTGTGTCAAACCAAAGGGTCTGCTGAGCCAAATGCCATCTGCTCGTGGCAGGAGGTTAGAACTAGATGATCGTCAGGGTCACTTCCAACCCAAACCATTCCATGATTCTACCATAGGGTCAGGTGGAACAGACTTAAGCCTCAGCCTGGCCTCTCTGGGTGAAGTGTTTGTCTCCTTCCAAACCTTTAATAGCAGAGGCACAGATAACATCCTGCAGTTAAATGATCTAAACCATGTTTCTCTATTCCTGTTTCAGTCACAAAGGCAAATGCAGAAGGGGTTTGATTCCACTCCCTGTAAACAGTAACTGGAACTACAGCTAAGACCTGCACCTCTCCCCACTCCTTTTTTAAACATAATTTAAGAATGGCTAAAGTAAATGCTAGTTACATGAACCACAGTGGGAACAAGGAAAATAACCCAAAACCTAAGAGTAGAGCAAAGCCAACAAATAGAATATATTGGTGAACTTTGCATTGTCATGGTAACTAGAGAAGCTATAAATTCACTGGCAACACACTTGGATGTTTTAAGCAAATTGGTGTCATTACAACTCCATGAGTAAGGCTTTTGGAATAGGTCTGGTAATAGTGTATATTATTACAGCTGCCCCTTCTCCAACTCCACCAGCTCCTTACTGAATACTTGAGTTGAAATTTACCATATTAAACTCAGCTCCCTCAGGATCATTACGTACCCCTTTCCCCCATTCTCATAAATGTTTCTATTGCCCTAACCAGAATTTTCCAGAAGAGGAGAGCAGGTGCCTGCCATTTAAATTGTCAGCTTGGCTGATTCAGCTGCTTCCCAAATCAGGGAAAACATGTTGCTGAAAAGGCCCTGGCATCTTCAGCCTTGAACCAGTCCCTGAGATGAGAACTGCCAGGACCAGACACCTGGTATTCCAGAGGTACAAGTCAGGGAACAAACTGGGACAAGCACCAAAGCATGATTTGAGGGACATGGGGAGAGAAAACCTTCCCCTTTGCAATGTGGAATAGATTAACAACGTACCAGCCCAAGGCAGGTCTGTCTCCTGCCTTAGCTGGCCCTTGTGTTAAGTGACAGTGCATTAGTGGTGGAACCAGTTTAAGTTGTGGTAAATGACAGCAGATGGAAGCTTTCAGCTTCAAGGAAAACAGAAGTCTTAGTACAGCACAAGATGCTGTGCCTCACCCACTCAGCTTGGCATCTTGAAATGTAGGAAAATCCAGTGAGGCTTTCAGGCCCCTTTAATGTAGCTTAAAAAAAAAAAAAAAAAAAAAATCAGCCACTCCCCTGTTAAGAAATACTGAGATCAAAGCCTTTCTCAGCCCCCAGGCCTTTAACACAGCCATGCTGCTTTTCCCTTGTCCCCACATGCTGGGGGTGGAGGAAGGAAGGATGAAGGCAGGGAGGGAGTCTGCACTGCAGCTCCTTCCCTAGCAGACAGCAAACACCACGTGCTGCAGTGTCCCTCAGGAAGGAGCTGCTGCCCAGGCTTTGGAGTCTCCTCCCATCCCACATCACTCAGCAGCTCCAAGGGATGAGCTCACCTGACCAGAGATGCTCTGACTCAGGGTGCAGCCAGCAGCTGCCCAGGAAGGGTGTAGGGCACTGTGGGGCAGCTGGGAACTCCCTACACTGAGCTTTATGGCTTGTTTTTTATCTAGAAATGGAGTTGCTTCAACTGACATTTCACACCACACAATTAACAAAGCCTCAGCCATTTCAGGAGCAGTCAGAGGCTAAAGCCTGGCAGAAGCAGCCAGGATATTTAAGCTGGATTCTGTCAGCTATCCTGTGTCAGGTTTTTCCAGGTTACAAAGCATTACACTGCTCTCCATTGAACATTCCCCCTTCACACATTTGCCTGCAGGGGAAACAGGGCAGGGCAGCTCAATACCAGGAACTAAAACCCCAGGGATGAAAGCAGTAAAGCAAGTAACCCAATTTACTCAGCAAAATCTCAGCTGCAGGGACTGAGTGTTCATCCTGCTCCCCTTTGCAAGCCTCTGCCCTATTCACTCTTTACCTTCCAATTTCTGCAAACCTAGTGGAGATGTTAGGGTGAAAACCAGTCCCCATTTTGTACTTCTCCAAGAACAGAAAGGAAGTAAGATGAAAAGGTATGAATAAAAATCCCATTTTAAACAGCCTTTGCTTCTAGGAGGAAGAAAGGATGTCATCTGACTGCCAAAGAGCAACTGTACCCACAGTGTGCTCGTGTGCATCCTCGGGAAAGGGAAGCGAGAAGTAGAATTATTTCCCTGTCCTGACCTTGCCAATTTTTCTATTTTATTTTAAACATTTTTGAAAAGAAACAGTGGCAAAAGTCATTAAGAAAATGCACAAACATGAAGACAACCCTTTGAACGCACTGAAGCTGAGTGAGGCCAATAAATCTTGTACAGTGCTGATGACAAAATCAGCAGTGACAGAAGTGTTTGAACATTTCCAACCTAGAGACCAAACCGTAGCTCAATCTCAGTATTGCAAAACTAACAGCTAAGCATCTGTGACTTCACAGTCACAACTATTCAAGAATAAATTTACATAAGTTAAAGGGTAGACTGTTCAGGAATTTTTTAATAGGCATGAGCATGCTATGAGTCCAGTTCCTTAAGTGCAAAATTGTATTTCATCTGTGTTGCACAAACGTCAAGAGAGCTAATACAACACTGAGATTTTCAACTGAAACATTTCCAGAACAGAAATCAAAACAGGAATTCAAAGTTTAGTTTGCAACTGAGCTCCTCTGCTTTGTGTGGTTGTCTCTAGATATGCCTTAAGGCAGTTTGTTACTAAGAAACAGTGGGAATTTCTTCTCTGTCACACTGTGGTGTTAAGACAGCTGGCTGAAGCAGATTCAGGTTTTCCTTGGTGTATGAATTCCATTTCAGTGGACTTTAAAGTAGGCCCTGAACAGAATTTTCAGCACAGTTTTGCAGTTCGCCTAATCCAACTTTTGTAAGTCCCAAAACAGAAGCAGCAATATTAAAGAACCATTAACAAAAACCATTAATGGGCAAATGGGGAAAGAAGTGGTAGAGCACTTACAGGTAAACAAAGGCAGTTGCAGTATTTTTCTCAGAAGTTAAAAGAAAATTACATGCTACTGTGTTCAGAATTTAAACTTTAGACTAAGTGTTTATAGCAGAATTTTACACCCCTGAAAATAGGAGATTGTTCTGAAGCACTTTCATTTCCTGACTGTAATAACCACCCATTGTATACACAGATGCCACATTCCTTAATCACATTCTAAAACAGATTTCCTTAAGGTATCATACATAGCAAAAGGACAAGTCTTTTTCCAACCAATATTGCTTGCACATGGTTATTGATGAGCTCTACCAGTTTCAGAATAGCAAGCATCCAATTATTTAGCAATATAAATATTGGTTACTAAAGTTTTAATCATAAGTATAAAATCTCTATGTAAAACCACATGCTACAGCATACCTGTACAAAGGCCAGGAAAAAGGTTATTTTCTTCTTATAACAAAGTGCTACTGCAGAATTGACTGACTTGTTGTGGACATTTCTGAACAAATACAGATTGTTTGGCTCAGAGCACTTCCCTACAGACTCTAAATTCTTCTCAGAAGATTGTAAAGCAGTTAAGTTTCAGGCTGCTCAGTAGAAGAAAACAAAACCAAACAAACAAAAAGCCACCACTCTTGAGTAATGGCTGTGCAACCAAACAAGTAGGCAAATTTTAATGTTCTCTAAACTCTTTCCCAATTTCCACTATGACTTCAGACATTTCCATCTAGATTTAATTTACACAGAGCACCATCAGACAGTACCTGTGTTACAGCTCCAGTCATTCAAGAAGCTGCTGCTCCACCTGTTGCACCTGGCCATTTGAGCATTCCTGTGCATAAGGCTTTGATCTGACTTTCTCTCACGTGGATCAGGAATGAATGGCCAGGACTCTTCTCAGCTGAGAGCCCCCACAACTTCTTAAATGACTCCAGCTGTAAGGCAGCATTTGTCCATGACCCCTTAGGAAGCCCCACTTCAAGCACAATAATCCTGTATCTCATCCCTCCATCAGAGCCATGGGACGGAGTGAAAGGGGGAAAACCTCTAAGGCAAGAGTCCAAAAGAGGTGCTCAACTCACACCTGAGCTTCAAAATATCCCTTCCTTTTCATACTAAAGCTACCACATGAGATTTTCCCAGACATCCTTTATTCA